>NC_141473.1:37364021-37989621 GCF_009769465.1 Tauraco erythrolophus
ACACGACCGATGTGGTAGCCCTGCTTTCTAACGAGACCGACCCGGTGTGCATCAGACCTTTGGAGCTGTGGGCTTCACAGTGCAGAAGAAAAGGATAAATCAATGTGTGTTTGTATTTGGAACTGGGCTCGGCCATGCTAACTAACCTCTGCGCAGGTCCTGTCTGCTCATGGATCCAGATCCCTGGCTGGAAAGTTAGACTCTTCCCAGCTTAGACTATTTAGTGATGCCCTCCCTTCCTCCCTGGAGGAGGAGGAGGGTGATAACACCCACAGCATCTTTCTTCGTTCCTGGACACACAGTGTCCTTGGGTGGGTTTTATTGCAGAAGCTCAGTGTTAGCTTTGCTTGGGTCATCCTGGTTCTTCTCTGGCCAGGGATGCCCCTGGAAAACCCATGCTGAGGCAAGCAAGCAGGAGACATGAGTTTTTCCACTGGGTGGTTGCTGGCCCCTCCACAACTCTGTGTGCCCTCGTAGCGGGGTGAGGGCAGTGTGGTAGGGATGAGACATTTAGAACCACCTCAGCCCCTCCCATCATCATGGGGGCTCCTGCCCTGGTTAAAGGATGGAGCTTCCCTCCCTGAGGGACAGGAATAGATTTTGTGTTTAATTGTCCCGATGGACATTTCTGACTGCATTTTACCCCTGCAGCTAGTTGTGCAGTCACACCTGTGAAGAATTGCTGCCTTTTGCTTTCGTTTCAGACAGAACTGCAAGGTTTTACCTTGTTTTCCTGGGGCCTCAGCTGTGATTTTTTGCCTGGACTTGGTGCAGCAGGAGAGAGCTCTGGTGTGAGGAATCACATCTCCATCACCCTGAAGGATGTGAGTGAAGCGTGGGCTCCTCACGCAGGTTCAGCTCATGATTTCAGACAGCAATTGCAGAGAATTGCACATCCCCAAGTCGTCAGTACCTAAATTTCAGTGGAAAACGCTGCCACCAATATACCCAGTTATAAAGGCACCTGCCTGCCCACACTCCCCTACCCAGGGCAGGGGTGATAGCAGGAGCTAAAGAGAAAAAGAAAATCCCTCTCCCTGTCACCTCCCAGGTACCAATCCATCATCCCCAGACCCTGGGCACCAGCGGCCCAAGCCCTCCCACCCCCTCTCTGCACAGGTTGTTTCAATCACCAAGAGCTCGCGCCTGCAGGACAGGGGGATGATTAATGGGGCAGGTGCTGGTACCCGGGGCTGGCTCTTGCCCTGATAAGGTGGGAGCTGAGATAGCACTGGGTCAATACTCAGCGGTGGCCACCTGGACCTGTGGCTGGAGCCACCTGAGGGGTTCCAGGGAGGAGAGGATGCAGGGTCTCCTGCTACTGGTGTGGGCCAGCTGTGTCCCATGGGAGATACAGCCACTGTAACCCATCACAGCCCCCTGTGCTGTGCCGGCAGGGACCCCCTGCTCCCGGTTGGACCCCTGGCCTCCCTTGGCCATCTGCTCCCCCTGCCCACTCCCGCCCATTGGCTTTCACCACGCAGCCCAGCTCCCAGGGCAAAGCCAAGGTTTCAGCCTCCCCCGCTGTTAATAATTCCCGAGGGAGCGCGCGGCGTTCCCATTTATCACCCTTCCTTTAAAACCCAGCTGTTATTTATGTACATGCCCCCCCCCCCCATCATCTTTCCCAGTGCCCTGCTCTGCCCTTGCTGCATCCTGCGATGACCCAACATCCCCACATTTGGGAAGGAGGGGGTTTTGCATGCGTGGGCATCCCACCATTGATCCCCCCCTGCTTTAGGTGCCAGAGCTTGGAGACAAATGGTACCACTGGCTGCACACGTTAAAACTACGGACGGGCATCTGTTACTGGGCAAAAATGCAACCCAGGGTTAGCTGAAATCTTTTGTGGTTTGAAACTGCTCCTCTGGTAACAAACCTTGATGTGGTTCATCCTCACCTGCTCCTGGAATGGAGTTTTGTCGAATACTTGGTGGTGGTTGGGTATCCCGGAAGGAATCTGCCAAATTTTATTAGTATTTTCTTTCAGGAGCAGCATGTTCCTGGCTGGAAGTGATTTACCTCCACTGCCCTTGGACTCTGCACCTGGGAGATGTCCCTGCCCTGCCCGGCTCGCTTCGGGCCACTTTAGCTTTATCTCCAGTGACCTGCCAGACTTACGGATGTGACCCTGGGGGTGCAAATGGAGTCTTTATAACTCCATTTTTCGGGTGCACTTCAGCAGCCTTGCCATCCTGCATCTTGGCCTTTGCAAGATCACAAGAGGACTTTTCTCAGAGTGTTTTCTTGTTTTCCCATCGTCTGTCCCTGCTCTCCCGCGGGATGCCGCGCCGTCCTGGCTGCCCCGCGCCGGGCTGCACGGCCGATTAGGGACCCCCTTTGTCACCTAATTGGATTTTTCTCCCCTTGTTAGCCCGCAATGAAAATGTCAGGGGCGGCAGGGAGGTGCCCATTCATCTCGAATTAAATTCGGTCGCTTCTGGGGCGAACCGCGCCGCTATTCACCCTGCAGCAGGCAGCTGCCGCTCGCCGGGGGTTGCAACTGGGGGTCTGGTGCCTGCAGCCATTCTGGGGAAAGGGGAAAATATCTGGGCTTGGACAGACATGAGAGGGGCTGGGGTCCGAGGGCCCCCAGTTTCTCTCGCCGGGTGATCATCATGACTCGGCAGGATTTTTGGCCGCAGCCGGTGCGTGGGCTGTGCACAGCGGTGCTCTGCCAGGAGGTGGTGCTGGGATCCTGTGCCCTTGGCCTTGGCTGGGCAGGGGCCAGGATGTCGGCCTTCGGGCACGCTGTGTTTTCCAGGGAGCCATCGGTGATGGGAGGCTGCGAGGGGAGAGGGGAGGTGATGCTGGGCCACGGCTGGCAAGGCAGGAGCCCTCTGCAAGGTCCTCATGGAAAATCAGGGAGCCACGCACGGATCAGACCGGGAAGGATCTTTCCCCAGGAGCAGCATGCCGGGGAAGTTGTTGAGAAGGACAGATCACAACTTATGCCTAAAGAGCACTATTCTGGGGAGGTTTTCAGTCTCTCGCTGATCTGACATTGCCTAAACCTGCCTGTGAACCCCCAAATCCCACTGTGGTGCAGGGGGGGATCCCCCAGGCAAAACCTGCTGCAACCAGTATGGGTTAGAGATGGTTTCTCAGCTGAGCTTTTGCTCTCCGGGCTGTTTCATAAAAAGCAATTAAAGAGCTGTTAGCCCCATAAACGCAGCCACGGAGGGGCAGCTCAGCTCTCAAAGCGGGGCTCGGATCAGACCTTCTTGGCCAAAAAGGTGTTGGGAGCAAGAAAGCAACTTAGAGGTGATGTGAAGTGGGCTCTGCCGTGGAGTCGGTCTGAGCTGAGCCCTCAGGGCCGGCTAGGGGTGAGCCCAGCTACGTAGGTGCTACGTAGTCCCCAGTATGTGATGTTAAATAAGAGCAAGCAGGGGTTTTTTTGAATGCACCATATGACCAGAGAAGGTGAAATTATTTACAGCAAACAATGGTGTTGATAAGTTTTTCCGTTCTTCGCTTTCCTGCGAGTAAACATCTATTCTTTTTACTTTTATAAAAGCATTCAGCATGGGAGTGTGAAGCAGCCAGGATTGTTTCTGTCCTGACTGGATGTCTCCCAACCGGGGAAAGAGCTTTCCTGTTGCCTGCCCAAATTTGTCCTCAGCGATCTGCTAAAACCCAGTGCAGCTTTGCCTTTTGCTGACCGCGCTTGCACCCGAAAACCTCCCGAACCTAAACTTAGTGAAAAGCAGATAAAAGAGCTCCAGGGCTCCCCAGGGAGAATTAATGATCTGAAAACAGATGGATACTCGCAAAATGGTTTTTCTTGCTCTCCTCCCCTCTCTGCTGCTGACATATATGTTTGGAGAGATGCTCGGAAAAACGCGGCTCTGGGCGTAGGGTCCCCAGGGGAGCTTTCGGAGTTTGCAGGGGCTCACCGCTGCTGCAAGCAGGAGATGGGCAGGGAGGAGGAGGAGAAAGGGGTCCATGGGAGCATCGAGAAGGGAAGGCCGTTAATTTCCATACTCAAATAGCTTCTGCCAATGCTGCCTAGGAACTGGGATCCCCAAAAACCACCCCACGGGAAAGCAAAGCCAAGGAAAGGAGCTGAGCTCCCCGCTGCCTTGGCCCGCAACCCGATTGCGTCAGTGGTCGAGCTGTGAAGCCGGGGCTCCCACTCCAAGATATTTTTATTGCCTGGGAACCAGGCTGAGGAAAGGTGTGGCCTGGTCTTTTTTTTTTTTTTCCTGCCCCCACTCCCTTACTTGGCCGAATCCAGGAAAACGCAGGGGACGGCTTACACTTTGGAGTAGCGCGGAGGGCTCTGCTCTGCAGACTGCTCCGTGCAATTCACAGGGCCACAGAGATGCTGCTCATCATCCTCTTCCCCACCCCAAATTGTTATTTTTCACATCCCCCTATGGTGCTAAAAATGAATGCCTCTGGTTCCCCTGGAGCAGAAGGTGAGGGAGCCCTGGGGAGCCCCGGGGAGGGTCACGCTTCCCGGCTTCTTGCAGGAAGGAGCTGCTGCCGGCAGCCTAAAAACAGGCTGGTGCGTCACAGCCAGTGGTTTCTTGGCACACTCTGGGAAACCCCGAATATGCTATGGGACAATACATCAAGAGGACAAGGGAAAACAATAACGTCTCAGGAAGCAGCCTGGGATACTGGTGGGGAGAAGCCCAATTTAGACCGTTTCCTGGCCTGACAGTCCGTGCCATGACATGGTCGTGGCTGTCCTGGATGTACCCGTTCGAGTGAGACCGCTTGCAACTCCCTGCACCTTTCTTAAGCTACTTATTTGCCAGTTATTTCTTATTTCAGTGAGTTGCTTGTTTGTTTTTTTTTTGCATTCGTGCTGTTCCCAAGCAGCCTGGCCCATGCAGAAATGAGCTCTGCTACTGGGGAGGGGGGGATGCTGAAGGAGGTGCTGGGGAGGGGGTGGAAAATATGCATTTCTCATAGCAATGGCCAAATTTGCCTCCCATGGCTGCTCACTCAAGCTCGTTCCCTGACGATGCTGCCACTTGTCCTTCTATCCCTCCTGGCTTTGGCACAGAGGCTCCCACGGGAGGGCAGCATGTCTGGCCCCTCACCTGCTCTTCTCCTTAAAGATTGCAGAAAACCAGGAGAAGACGACTTTATGGTCAGCCTTTTTACAAGCTTTTACTTTCACCTGCAAATGCCGCATGGGCAACCAGCAACGGGGCCACAGTGGTCCGCGCCCCCCCCTGCCATGGGGCACATCTGCCGCCAACTCTTCACCGACTCTCATCTCTCGTTATCGCACTGGCCCCATTTAGACCATGGCAATGACCTGGCTTTGGTGTAGAAGCAGAGATTTGCAGAAAGCAAATTAAAACTCCGAGCAGGTGGGACGGGAAGGGGCTGCGCTGCCTTCCCTGCTGCTTCCCCTGTACTTTTCATCCCGGCAAGGTCAGCCCCGTAAAACATAGATGGGGGATCCCTGTGGCTTCTTGATTACTGTTGGTGTAACCCCTTGCAGGAAAATGTCCCTAGTGGAAACGGGGTTTGGCAAGACCCAAAGTAGGGTGGGGAGCAGTGTCTATAGGGGTTTTTGGGCTAGCTGGCAGTGCAGGGTTTTAAAGCCTTCATGGACTAGAAAAAAAAATTAGTAAGACAAGTATACTTCAGACAACAATGCACACTTTTGATCTAATATTTATTTTAAAACAGAAGTTAAAGAGCCCTTTCTCAACTCATACTACTCTTTATATGGCTTTCTTGACTTTATTAACTCCAGCCAGCATTCCTAAGTGGCTTTTTTTTCCTTATTTTTCAGCAGAAGAATGTTTTTACCTGGACTAAATGGCTCTGCTCCTACTCTGTGGGAGTCTAGGGGCTTGTAAAGGCTCTGACAAGCCAGTGGGCTGGGTTTTGGGGCTGAGCAGCCTATGCCAAGCAACTGCCAGGGGCTCCTCCCTATACCTCTGCCTTGAGTCTGTGTGGAGGTGCTTTGCCATCTCCCCAAAAGGCTGAGAAATGCCTATCAGCCAGCCAGAGACTTTTCCTGCCTCACTGAGATGAGACGGAAGCTCCTTTCCCGCACGGGGGATGCTCCTGGAGGGGCACCGCGCATTCCAGTAATTCCCTCCAATTACTTTAATTTCCCTCCCCACCCTTTTTCTGTAACTCTGCTGTGGCGTTTGCGACGATGAAAGGTATTTTAATTCTCAAAGAAAAAAACAGACTCTGGAAATCAAAGTCTCTTTTTAGAGCTTCTCGGAATCGGAGTGGCCAGGGGCTAATAAAATCCTGAGTTACGAAGTGCCGTGGAGGCTGAAACTCTCCCGCTCGTCCCACAACAAGGGCGAAACAGGGACCCATTCATTGCGGGGCCATCTCCTATGGAAAAGCCAAGAGGGGAGTCTGGTGACATTCACAGCACCGGTGGAAAGGCAAGGAACAGGCTGGGCTTTGTCGGAGGTGCTGCAACCCAGGCTGGGTGGAGAGCTGGCTTTGGGGATGCTGGGATGTGCTGGACCTGGCTGGCACTGGGCTTTGGTTCCGCTGCATCAGCAGAGGCTGAGGGAAGAACTGGTGGCCCAGCAGTCATGCCAGGGAATCCTGCAGCAGGAATTGTGGCCAGAGCAGCTTCTTTCCCTGTGCATCTGGACTTGGCTTGTACCTGAGCTGAGCTCCATTTGCCCTGACGGGGCAAATAAAGAGGCTTTTTACTGAGTCCCTGCCCTGCAGCTACTGCAACGGGCTCAGCCTGGCAGCAAATGCACTGCGGTGCAGGGATGAGTTTTGGTCTATGCTTTGGGGACAGGAAAAGAAAGGCTGTGTGCACTGATCCTGCACTGGATTTAACTGCCCGGTGGGGCTGGGCACAGGATTAACCAGGGCACGGTGAAATACAGTGCGATGGGTATGGCGGATGGTACCATGAGACCCCCAAGGACAAGCCCCAGCAGGGACAGGACCCCTGAATTAGTTATTAGTTGCATCTCCCTGTGTTGAGCCTGGAGGACACTAATTTGCCTTAATGGTGCTGAGCAGCCTCACCTGGGGACTCCCACGTCCTTGGGCTGGCTCTATTTAAGCCCAGCCTATGGCCATCAGCTCTTCCTTGCCTTCAGCTTGGTGTGGGAGGCTGTGAGTTTGGAGAGAGCTGAGCAGTCCCTCAATCCTGCTCTGTAGAGGTGGGTCAACTGCTATGCCAAAGGGCTGTTCCATGAGATCCCTCTGCCTCCTATACCAAGGCTGTTTTGAAGATTAAAGCCCCTTCCTGGATCCTTGGCAGCTATCTGATGGAGGAGCAGCTTTTGGGTAGGAAGCGGATGAATGGGGAAAAGCCATTGTAGGGCTGGGGAGGAGAAGGTTTCATTCAGCAAATGTGTTTTTGGGAATGGTGAGCTGTGCCTGACGTGAGGCCAATGGCAAGGGGAAGTGGGCAGGTGGGACACTCCGCCTGGATCTTCTCCCTGCTCCTGGCTGTGGCTGTGCAGACAAAACTCTGGGATGAGGGTGTGAGGTCCAGGCTTGAGGCTTTGTGTCTGCTAGCCCTACTCAGCGAGAAAAAAAAAAAAACTCTCTTTTCCATTCCCTCCCCAACCCTGGTTGGAGTCCCTCCTCCGTGCTTAGCAAAGGGCTCTCCTGCCCCTCACACCCAGAGGAACAGGTGTGGGTCCTGTCTTTGGCTGTGGCAGTTTGCAGCCCTAAATGATGAAGGTCCCTGGGGAGCCTTCTCTGGGGCAAAGAGCTGGGTAGCCAGGCTGGGCAGCCCTTCTCCAACCTGATCTGCTGTGCTGCTGTGTTTCCACCATGGTCAGTGGAGATGGGAAAGCCCTTCTGGAGAATGGGCAGGGTCTCCAGGTGTTCCCCCGAGAAGCAGTATTGCCAAAACACTGCTTGTCTGGTTACCTCCAGGTTCCCCTTTGTTTCCTGCCCTCTCTATGAATATCCAGGAGAGATTTCCAGCAGCTTCTCCCTCTGTTCTTGGTGTTCTCCTGTGGGTCTTGCCTGGTGTGTGAGGAGCTGTGCTTTGGAGGCAGGATGTAGAGGTAAAATAAGGTAACATCACGTCAGCTGGGTACACATGATGATCATTCAGTTGCTAAATTACTGTGGGTTATGATATCCCACTTAATGCAGGAGATTTACAGCGCATCAGTTCATATGACTGCCTTTCCAGAGCCTTCCCCATCCACCCCTCCTCGGAGCCACGCGGTGCATATATGGGAATGGATTTGCTTGGGAAAAATGTTTTGTTCTATTGAGAGCCCCTGGGGGTATTTATTTTAATTTTTTAATTTTAGGACATGATATTTTTCTACATTCTGTTTTTGGTTTTTCGGAAATTTGGCATTGGCCAAGGAACATCTCCTGGCTGTGCTTTGCAAGGCTGAGTGTGCCTCTCCTGGCACTGGGCTGCTTTCTACGGCGCGGCCGATGCTGGACAAATCTGTTAAGCAGAAGGTGCCGGAGGAGGAATTAACCTTTAAAACACGCACAACGGGCACGCAAAATATTCCTCCCTAACGCAGCGCTTGGGATCTGGGCAAATTACAATAGCAGAGTGGTGGGGCTGTGTGGGATGCACGGCCAGCCCGACCTGCCTGCAGCAATGCTCCAGCAGATGCAGGCAGGGCTGGGGAGCTGCTGGCAGCCACCGAGCAAACGGGGAGAGTTTGTAAAACTTACTATATTGGCCAATGTGTCTCTGGTTTTCCTGCATGGGTGCCCTGGGTCTTAGGTGTTCCCCTATGGCTGAGCTGGATATAAGGATTTCATGAGCAAAAAGCTGGATTTATGGCTTTTTTTTTATTTTCTCTCCCCTACTTATTGCACTTAAAATACATTTTTGTTAGCAAGTGGGGATCCCTGCCTGACTGAGCAGGGGTTGCTCTGTGATGTGCTCACCACCAGCAAAAAACCTATCTGGCAGAGAATATTGGGGGAAAAATTAACCATGACAACACACATGTACGAAGCTTCACCTTGCAGGTGGACTCAGCCCCTGCCAGACAGGCAGCTCCCATCGGGAACTGTGACTCGAGTGGCATTCGGATCCGGTGACAAGGATGGGAATCTGGGAGCTGCTCTTGTGAGGGGCTGTGGGGCAGGTGCAGAGGAGAAGCACCATATGTTAAACAGCCCCAAGGAAGCTTTCAAGCCTCTGTTGTAAAAAATCCCCCGTCTTTCTCCCTGTGTTTAATGCATCTTTGTACGGACGCTAATTCCTCAAGTATCCACGCCAAGGGTTGACTTTTAGTATGTTTGTCCAGGCAGGCTGCCAGCGAGCGGTTCCTACAAGGCTCCCAAGCTCTGACATTTGTTAACGCCGCAGTAAATCACAGCGGCTCTTTGGGCAAGGTTGTTCTTGACAAAACGGCGGAGGCGAGAAAAAGAGAGAAGAGACCACAACAAAACGCAAAGGGCTTATTTAAGCTGGAGAAGAGTAACCATCCTGAATGAAGCAGATGGGGGACAATGAGGGGAACCTCCAGCTCCATGGTCTCTGCTCCCCTCGTCTCCCTTATTCATCGGTGGGCAATAACTGAAAGGGGAAAAAGCCTGAGGTTGGTACTCTTGGCTGAGGAAGGTGATGAGGGAAGCCCAGCTGGCCAGTTTGGTCATGGAGAAACCTGCTGAGATGTATAAGTCTTGAGGAGGAAGTGTCAAACTGAGCAGGAGTTTTGGTAACGGTGGGATTATAACCCTAAAATCCCCTGTACTAAGCCCCTTTGGGTACTACTGTCCCCTCAGTGTGTTTTGGGGGAGGATGTGTGACGTGGCCCCTTCAGCAGCTGGCCAGGGGTTTGGGTGGGAAGATGATTTTGAGCGGGAAGACAGCTCACTCAGTGCTATTGAACTGGGAGCTCTCACCCCAAAGCAGCCACCTCTGTGACAGCAGCTCCATCCCAATGTGGGCTGCATCCTGTCCCGGTGCTGCAGCCCCTCTCCCAGTGTCTCCCCCAGCCCTGCTGCTGTGTGAGTATTTATTTATCCCTGCCAGCCTTCTGTCTTCCCTATTTTCCCCAGCTTATTTATGGCCTTTGCCTTTCAGCTCCTGGCCACTGCAGGCTGAACTTGGCCATTATGTGCAGCTCGTTGCGGAGGCCATCAATCTGTGGGGCCAGCGTGCGGCCTGATGGACTTCCCTCATCACCATCAATTTTCCCTGCCGTGCTGGTGCATCCCTTCGGATCTGGGGCAGCTGCACATGTGCTGCTGGTGGCCTCTTGCGCTCCCACCCTGGATGACAGTCTCATCCTCACAGAAGCCTTTTGTCCTGGGATGCTCATAGGCATCAGGTGGGTCTGCTTGGTCCAGATGTCCAAGCAGGGCTTGGGGTGGCTTCAAAGTGGTGACTGGAGTGTGTTGCACAGAAAAAAATCACATTGTTTCACTCTAAATAAGCACTGTGGAGTCCTGCTTAGCCAGCCTGACACTTGAGCAAATTCTCTATATAAATTTGGCAGGAAAGTTGTTCCTATTCTATATCTTGGGTGCAGGCAGAGGTAGGCTTTACTGTCTTTGAGGACTGATGCATTGAAAGGGGCTGTGGAGCTGAAGCTGCTGCATTTCTTGACCTGGGAAGGACTCCCAGGGTGTTTCGCCTATCGCACCATGTGTGGGTGCTGTTGGAGCATCACACCCTGAAATACACGTGGGGCCAGGTTGGGAGGTGACAACTCTTTAACAGCAAATGATGAAACTCCCCTCTGCTTTCAGATTGATGCTGGGGAGTATTGTGTGGGTGCCACTGGCCGCAGGGATGTGTTTCAGAGAGGTGGCAAGGGACACAGCTGAGCTCTCCCTGCCTGGTGCCAGCAATGCAGTAACAGCCCTTGGATCGTGCTAGCTTTTGGGAGGTGCAAATCTCTCAGAGAAATGGCTCAGGCTGCAGGGAGAGGACACCCAGCTCAGCCCTCCTATGTGGCCCCAAGGCTGTGGGACATTGGGATATCTAATGCCTCCCTGAAGTGTCCCAGCCAACCCCTCCTGCTTGTTAGGGGCAGGAAAGCAGGTGGGAACTTGAAGGTAATTCTCAGTGGCTGGATGGTTTCATCATGATTTATCCAGAATGAGTCAGATCTTGAAATAAAGCACTGTTCAATTACAAATAATTAGGATTGCTGCTCCAGTCAGGCTGTGACTGGGGCCCTGTGGTTTGCTGGGTGCACTTGTCTGGGGCTGAGGGATACTTTTCGTGGCTGGACATTGATGCAAACTGGCACGGGGCCATGGGCAGCTTTGCTCTGCGTGGGAGCAGTGCTCCCATGGGAGATGCTGCAGCCTCCTCTCTCTACCAGGGAGCGGAGGCTGCAGCTTTTGGGGGGAGCCAGCGAGATGCCTGGAGTTGTTTGCCAGAGGGATCAAAGTTGCTTGGACTAAAGCAACACAGGGCTGGCTGCTGATCAGACAGAAGCGTCGCAGGAGCTTCATTTCATTAAGAGCATGGGTCCTGTGGATGCCGAGAACAGCTCCTGGGACATCAGCCTCTGCCCACAGCCAGTCTGAGTGTGTTATCGTGGCTCTGCTGCTGCCTTGTGCCAGTGACACTGGGCTCTTGCCTTCCGACCCACGTGGGGAGGTGAGAAAGCCCAGGCTGGGTCTCACTCAGCTGCTTGAAGATGTTGCCTCATTCGAAAATAACCGTGTGGCCACGGTGGCCTGGCTGGGGGGGTGAGCGGCTGGTGGCGTGCCTCTCCTTCCTGCTGGTATTTTTAGGGGTGGTGTTTAGACTTGGCGTGGGGACAAACAGCTGGAAAATGCATGGCATTTCCTCTTCCCGACAGGCAATCCGGGGAGAGGCTGGATGATGCCCCTGGTCCTGCTGTGCTGGCTGCCCGCAGGTGACTGGTATGAAAAGCAAGGGCACTGAAATAATGTCACCCTCCAGCCCTGCTGCCCAAGGAGGCATTGGAGTTTGAGGTTGGTGCTTGTGGGTCTGGCTGAAATGGGGTATCAGGATGTTGCATAGTACCTGCCATGCCTCTTCCCCTTAAAATGCTGCTTATTTCCTGTGTGGGCTATTGCATCAAAACACCAAAATATTGCTGGTTTGCACAAGGAACTGGTTTTCTAGGGGGCAGCTCTAGCTGCTGGGTGTTATGATGGGGATTTTTGCTGTTGGTCTGGTACGAGCCGGGAACTCAGAGCTTGAGCAGGGTTTGTGCCCCCCTGTGGAGCCTGACATCTTCTGATGCCATCACAGTCTAAGCAGGAGTAGCAGCCTGGCCTCCCACTGGCCCCTCTGCCTGATGCATTTGATGTGAGCAGAAAAATGTGACCTGCAGTCTTACCCTTACCCATCTCCCCTCCTCTCCTTCCCTCCTCCTCTCTCACCTGGAAAAAAAATCCAATGTTGGAGACCCATCTGGAGAAGTCTTTTAGGAGAGGAAGCCCATAAATTTCCCTTTGGCTCCCCGACCTTTGGTTTCCCATGGGAAGTGGGTGGAGGGAGAAGGAAGTGTTCTCCCCATGGCAGTGACACAGAAGACAGGGGTCTCCCCTTGTTGAGCCAGATGTTATATAGATCTGCAAACCCAGGCTGTTGGTGGGGAAAGGTGCCCAGAGCTTTGCCTTGAAGTCAAGGAGAAGGATGCTAGAAAGCGGGCTACAAAAGCTTTGCTCTGCACTACTGGGGACAGTAATGGGGGAAACAAAGCCCCCAGCTTCACCCAGCAACACGTACCCCCAGCAAGTGTGCAGGAGGAGTGGTGGAGGTGAACCTGATCTCAGTATTTCCATTTGATACACTATAAAGTGCTTCGTTAATCTTTGAAGCGATGCAAAAATCGGAAGCGCTGTTCTCTGGAGCCTGGTGGGGAGGAAACCTGTGGCCCTTTTATCAGCCCGGGCTGTCACAGCAGTCTGTTCTACAGCACACACGTTTGGGTTTCAGCGCAGATGCTCCCTGTAGCGTACCTGAGCCCAAGGCTGAACAATACCCGCTTTCTTCCCCAGGAGCGGAGCCAGGCTGCCCTGCTTTTCCAAAGGGGAGATTTATGAGGTGCTTGACTGCAGAGGATGCAGACACCCATCGCCTCTGCTCCTCCCCTGCTCGGGAAGAAAGGGAAGGAAAAGGGTTTATTTTCAGTAAAGGCTGAATAGCAGTTGTCACAGAGGCACCTGTGACACCAGGCTTTATCCTGGTCTGGGGTGATACAGTATGGTGCAGCACTGGGTAATGCCTCTACCTGGAAAAGATGGGTTTCAAAGCTAAACGTGGCTTTGATTTCTAGTGACAAAGTGTTAATGCTGGAGCGATTAACCCAAGGCTTCCTGTCTCCTTCCCGTGAAAACCAGGCATGTCCTAAAGCAAGCTTAGGAGCTTGGAGCCTGGCTTAAGCCAGAAGCTCCAACTTAAATCTGCTCAGGTCCTTGCTGCCCCAGGCCAGGCCAGCTGGAGGTGCTGGGGTATTATAGTGTTAATCCTAACATCACCTTCCACCTGTTTTAAGGAAAAGTGAGGAGTGGGCAGCCAGCTGTGGACCTGAAGTCATCACATGGTGTTTCCCCTGATGTGTTATTTGGCTGGACGGGGCTGGGAGTTGTCCCCAAACGCAGTCTGAATAGTGGCACTTCTGACCTGCCTGGTGAGGACACTTCACTCTTGCTCCAGCTGATTTGAGGCTATAAAGCTACTGGTGTCTTCCTGCTGTCCCTTAATTTTACCTGAGGAAAGTCAGGGTCGAGTTCATATCTGGTTAGATGGTGATGCTCTGCCTGGGGTGAGGGCAAAAAAACCACCCACCCTGGGCCATGCTTCTCTTTCCATTTGCTGGAGGATACTGTGGCTCCACTCCAGGTTGTAAAAGAAGATTTCTTTATGGGTCCTCCAAGGAAATGTGCCAACTGACCTACTCTTAAGGAAGAAGATGGGGAGTTCTCAGAGGATCTCTAGCGGGCAGAGCCTGGTCTGTGTCCAGAAGAGTTGCTTTTCTCTGAAGGAGACATCCCCACCTCCCCGTGGAGGACTGAAAGATGTACTGCAGCACATCCTTGCTGTGACTTCAAGCTGACAAACAAGGTAAGAGCCACAGTCCAAGCCCAGCATACACCACAAATTACCTTTCTGCAGCCCCACAGCTGTGAATGCTGCTCCGGGCACCTTTGGGAGAGCAGCTCCTGCTATGGCTGACTTTATCCATGACTTTGGCACTCAGTGGGGGTTTAAAAGGTCCGGCTCTGTCCTCCTGCGTGCGCGTCCATGCTGGCATACACAACAGCGAGGCTCGGGGGGAATGTTTCTGGCCACTGTTTCGCAGACAACTCTGCACCTGTTTCTCCCCAATGGTTTAAAGCATAATAAAAGGATAAAAATACCGCGGTGACGCGCACGCGGGTGGCGTGCAGCCCGCGGCGGGGCCATCAGCTGTGCCTCGGCGGGCGCCGCTGTTCAGGGAAGGCAATTTGAACCCCTCGGTCTTGCGGCAACAGGGAGAGATGGTTAAGATTTCTTTTTTTTCCTGGGGGAAAAAAAAATCCACCTCAGTCTTGTTTGATAGGTATGTTTATGAAAATGTGTATTGGTGCCAGAGAGAGACTGCTGGGACTGCAGGTTATCTCTGTGTGGAGCTACGGCAGTGGCAGGTTATGTTTTGGGTAGCTGCAGATGAAAGGAGAGCTGAGGGGTTGCAATGATTTTCTCCCCACCTCACCAGCCTTCTGATGGTGATGGGGTCCTGGTGCCCAGCGCGGGGAAGCTGTTCTGCACAGTTTCCTTCCAGAAAAGGCTTTGGTTTTGCAATCAGGAGGGGGAGAAAGTGGCCTCAGTGCCCAAGTGTTGGTTAAAAGGTGTTGGGAAGGAGCGTGCTCCTGCCCATGGGAAGCCTGCACTGAAATCAAGGCTGGCCCCAGACCTCATCCCCACGAACCCCACCTGCTCTCTGCAGGGCAAGCCTGTCATTCTGTCTTCTGACATCACCCTCGGTCATCAGGGTGACAGGTATGACATCTCAGGGTAGGATTAGGCCATCCCTGGAGCAGCAGGTGCAGGTGGCCGCAGGTCCCCTCTGGCACACGTCCCGGTGGCCCCTGTATGCTCTCGCCTCTCTCCAGGGAAGGAGCCTCTTTCCAGGAGATGGCAGCAGCTTTTCAGAGCTGGGACTGCGTTTCCAGCCTGTTTGAGGACGGGCAGCCGGGAGGCCGGAGGAGTAATGGGGACAGAAGACCCGGCTGGGTGCTTGGGGAGCCACTTGTGACAGTGGGCATCTGGGCTGATGGCGAACCTGTCCCCAGCGATGCTCCTGGGGTGTAAAGTGTCCTTTCAAGCCTTCCTTGTCTCACAGGAAACATCACTAAAGCTTGTGGGTTTTTTTTCTGCCTGAGCTGAACCTTCTTACAGGACAATTTTGCTTTTGTGCACATGAAGTATTTGGAAACTTTACAGGGCAGCAATTTTCTGTGTAACAGAAAGTGCCACCTGAGAGCTCCTTATGGGCCCCCATGGCACATAAGCACCTTTATAAATATGTAGGTCAGAGCAGAGGGATGGATGCACTGATCTTACCAAGCTGTCACACGGCTGTTAAGGGAGGAATAGAGTTATAGCTCTTCTTCTAGCTTTGGAAAAGCATGTTTACAGGAGAGCTGTCAGCCCCCAGGTCTGCTGGGAGGATGGTACTTGAACTTTGCCTAAAAACTAGCCCAGAGGTGGGAGAGGGAGCCCTGTTATGAGGCATCCTCCTCAGAGAGCTCAGCAAACCCAGGATTTGGGGCAAATTGAGTTGCTAAAAAGAGCTGAAATGCAAAGCTTCTACAACAAACAAATTTTTCCCAAATTCCAGGGAAAACATTAAGACAATAGCATAAATTGAACAAGGATTGCATTTTACAGTGATTTCTTTTTAGCTTTTGGTGCCACCAAGCAAATCTGTCTGAAAGCAGAAGGCAAGGCTTGCTTCCTTCATTCCTATGAGCCCTTCTGTGCCAGAGGAGCCATGATTTAGGAAACAATGTGACACTCAAAGCTTCACCAGTGCTTTGAATTAACTTGAAGTAATGAAGTGAATGCCCCATCTAGACCCCAGGTGCACACAAAGCCTCTGATGCTGCCCCAGAGCCTTCCAGCACAAGGCAAAGGGATTTGAGGAAAGCAAATGGAAAATGCTTTGGAAATTGGTCGTAGTGGCTGGAGCTTGCTGTTCTCCTGGCAGGAGGGATTTGCTCAGCCCTGGGATGGATGTGGCCTCAGTTAAATAAGGAGATCTCATACATGGCCAACAACTCAGTCATGTTTCAGGGTGCAGGGCGGTCTGAGATGGTTTGTAACAGCACTGTGGTCTTCACAGGCTGTTGTGGAGGTGAGGTTTGCTCGTCTTGAAGCCTCTACTCCCTGATTTTAAGTTCATTTGCTGTGTATAACCTAGCCAAGTCACCTCCCTCCATGAAAACTGTCTGCCTTCAGGGGCAGAGGTGTCCCTTCTGCAAAACAGCTGGTGCCTACAAGTAGTTGCTGGGACATGGTCTACAGAACCCATTTGTGCGAGTCTCTTGTTCTGAATACCATGGTGTCTGCAGGCTTTTGCTCTCCCTGAACCTTCTGTGAGGTCACCCCTCTTCCTTCATCCATCCCTGCCACTGTGGTGGGGTCATGCATCTCTGGTGGACCATTGCCTTCCCTTCACTAGGGCTGGAGAGCCCAGCTTTGCTTTGTTCCTGCCTGCTCCCTGCTCTGGCTGCTTTGTTTTTTGCTTTTTTGTGACAAGCAGGTGTCAACAGCCCTGTTGCTTCCCATGGCTGCCCTCTTCTTCCTCCTGTTTTCCCACCAGTTGACTGTGCAACAAGATCCAGGGAGTGGGGGCTCCCCCAGCCCCAGCTGACACTTTCTGGCCTGATGGCTTTGTGAGTGGCTCCAGAGACAGCTGGAGGCTCCCTCAGCAGCTCATGCACTGCTCATAAATAAACTCCATCCATCAGTTCTGCTGCCTGGTTATCTGTCTGCCACCCTGTCCCCCAGAGTGGGGAAAAATGGGGATTAACAGAGGGTTGGTTCCCAGCAGGGTGCCTGGAGCATCCTTGCTTGGGTGCACCATGGTCCTTCCTTGGGACATGTCCCCATGTGGGCCTGGGCTCCTGTATCACTGCGGGCCTCCTGTGTGGGGAGATGGTCTCACCAGTCACTGCTCAGGGACCAGTATTCTCTTGCAGCTGCTGGACCACCCTTTCTGGCCTTGCTTTACAGCTTTTGTCACACCCCAGAGGTGGTCCAGGAGGAGGTGTGGCCCTGAGCTCCCCTGCCCTCAGGCACATCCTCAAGTGGAGGGTCAGGAGCTCCTTGGATTTGTTTGCACCAGAACAAGGAGGGCTTGTGGTGCTGCCCGTGGTGGCTTTGGAAAGACCTGGGGGGAGATGTGTGCTTCTATTCTTTCTACCCTACATCTGTAGGAGGAGAAGGCCTTGTGGGGAGATGGTTTAATGGGAATTTTTTTCTGGATTGATCTCACAGTTGGTGCATGTGGTTTGTTTTTTGGAGGTCCTTGCAGATGTGAACAGAATAAACCTCAAATGCTGACTGGGAGGGAGGTATGTGCTATGTGCATCCACAGGTTGGTCATTGCTGTCCTGATGTTCGTGAAGTCTTTTTTAGGTGTAGATGTGCAGTCATTTAATTCCTCTGTGCCTCTCTTTTCCCTTTTGTAAACTGAGGCTAATGATATGGAAATTCTTCTGAAGGGCTTTGAGATCTGAGGCTGTATAAGCAGGGACTGCTACAGTTTGTTGTGATGAATCTTATTCAACTTCTGCATGCTGGGAACAAAATGAAGGTAATGCTTTGGATCTTGGGATCATTGGCAAATCCTCATGCCTTTGATAAGAGGAGTGCAACCCTGCCTTTTAACTAAACAGTGCAATCAGGGTGCCTTATGATCCTTTTTTTAAAATAAAAGTGAGTGAGAAGTGAGCAGCCTCCCAAGCAGTGGCAGGGGTGCAATGGGGCTGCCAGGAGACAGTTTGCAAAGCGAGGAGAGATAAGATGCCAAGTGACAGCCGCTAGCAAGCTGCTTCCAGAGGGCAGGGTATAAATAGACAACAAAGAGATTTGGTGTCAGAGCAGTGCTCGCACCTTCCTGCTGCCCAGCCGGGCAAGTGCGAGTGGGGAAATGCAGCTGGGGAGCTGCGCTGAGCTGGCAAAATGTGCTCTGGGATTTAAGTGCATGTGGATAACGTAATGACAAGATAAGGCATTTATCAGCCTGTTATGGACCTCTCTTCATCTGCAGTGGGCTTGCTTTGTGATGTTGACTGGCCATAGCAGGTGGCACTTGGATGGACCTGATATCTGCTAACCCCCCAGCCGGAGCCTGGAGCCACTGGCTCCTGCCTTGACTGCCCGAACTTCTCCTACACAAGACTGTTACTGTCCTAAAAAGGTGCCCTGCTTGTCCCTGCTTTATCCCTGGTAATTTATGGTGACACCTGCCATGTGCTGTCCCAGGTCCAGGCTTATCTAGTCCTAGCCACTGCTCCTGCAGGGTGCCTGGGCTCTTTGTGAGGGGGTCAGCTTGTCCTCCTGCCCGCTGGTCATGCTGGGCAGCCTCACTTGGGCTTTTCCTTCCCTGTGTGTCCCCCCTGACTGGGCTGTGCTTCCCCCTGAGGTGCTGTGATTCCCAGATGCTTCATTTCTACCTCATTTCCCACTTTCTCTCAGGGAGAGAATAAAACCACCAGCCTAACGATGGTATGGACGTGATGGGTTGTTGCCATAATATTGTTTTGCTGTAGCAGCACAATGGTATAGGGATACTGTTTCTTAAAATACTCAGGGTGGTGCATCAGTAGGCAGTAAGCCCTCTCCAGGTCTGCTGGCTATTTTCAAAACCACCATAATTTTCATAGCATTGCCCGTGGCAGAACTTTGCTGATGCTTTTTAGGCAGCTTTGTGCCTTTCTGGGTTTGTTTCATAGTTTGCTGCCGGGGTTGGCAGGTTTCGACTCCCATGACGTGCATGTCCTGCCCCAAGCAGCTTGCAGGGATGCTATAACACGCCACCATAAAGACTACAACGACTTGGTGAAAATGGGGTGAAAAGAACAGATTTAGGCTGAGGAAGGAAAATGAGTGGAAAGACCCATCACAAAAATCTGTGATGGAAAATCAGCCCAGCCTGCAAGAAAAGCCCAGGTTTGTATATGCTGGTATAAATCCATGCTGGCTTTCTCTGCAGCAGGATATGGGGAGAAGCATCTGCAGGGGCATATATGGGGCTGCTGAGGCTTGCAGGGAGCTCAGCTGCGAGGATGCTGCAGTGCCAGGGAGGGACAGACAGGCTGACAGCAGTATTTGGGGCCAGGAGCACAAAGCAGGGCTGCTCCCCTGTCTGTCGGCCATGTGAAATTCCTGGGATATGGAGGGCCTTTTGTGTGGGGATCAGCTGTCGGCTGGCTGCTTATTTTTAGGGTGGCAGATCCCGTGCTATGTGATGGCAAAGCTGATGGTGAGAGGTGTGTGGGGAGGCTTGTGTGTGCCTCTAGGCAGACCTCACCTGCAGTCTTACACCACAGGTAGTGTTTTCCACTGTCGTTTATACCGCTCCATGCCTGGATGTAGATGCAAAATTGAGCAGGGGCTCAGTATTTCTGCACAGTTGTGTCTGCTGATGGGGTTTGGCCAGCTTCTTGCAGAAACAAAGCGTGATGTGATAGCAGTGCTTCTGTGCACAGGCCTCTGATGTGTCCTCCTAGCTGGCCGTCTTTGACCTGAGCTAAGGACACAGAGGCAGAAACCTCTGGGGGTTTTGAATTTTTCTCAGGGTTTGGGGAAAAATCTGTGGCCTTGCAAAAAGATTGAAAAAAATGAAAGGGATCTTTCCATGTTCTACTTGAGGGGAAGGCTGTGTGTGAGCACAGCTTGTATCAGACACCAGAGAGGCCAAGCCAGATGTCTGAGGATGTAGCAAATGGGGTTTCATAAACTCTGCTGCTCCACAGCTGTGTATGACAGCATGTATCTTCCTCTGCCAGTGGCTCTGTTCTGCATAGATGGACTTGTTCTTTTAGGACCAGGTGTATGGACGAGTGTACATGTGTACCAATACAGCTTTTTGGGATTTGTTTGTTTGTCTCCAGGTGTGACCTGAAAGCTTTGCTTAAATGTAGCTGAAGATAAGCCATTCATTGAGCAAAACTAGTCTTTGCGTAATTTTTTTTAGCTAATGTATAACATAATGGTTTTTTTCCACCGACTTGGCTCATGGATTCGTCATCCACACTGCCGATGCTGAGGGAGAAGAAAAGAGCCCATAGCTGCTCTTTTTAATAAGAAAGCCTTGCAAATGCTCTGATGGAGAAATGTCTCTACCAGCAGCACACACGCTCTCTTTACATGTGCTAAACTGCTTGAGATGCAGCTGAATTTCTTTAAACAAAAGGCATTTGTTTAAAAACATTTTGACAAAAGTGTTGCAAGTGGATTTTTTTTTTTCCATAGGAAGCAAACACTTATGGTAGTGTCTTTATGTGAAGTGGCGTTTTCAGTTACGTGAAACAGAAATGTATGTGTTCCTTTCTTTTCCATTTTTCTTACAAAAATGTTTGGGTTTGTTTTGTCATTAAAAAAAAAAATCTATCTTTTCTTTTTTGTCCTCTTTTCAGTGGATAAAAAGAGAAAATGAGTACAAAGGAAAATCCTGCAACAATTCACCTGCCTCCCCAACTTGTTGCTGAAGGCCATTTTGAAGGCCCTTTCCTGTGGAAGGATGCTTTCTTCTGTGCCCAGCACTGATTAGAAATCGGTATTCTTGAAAAGGATTTCCTAAAAAGGAAGACAATTGCTGTGTCTCCTAATACTTCTCTAAAAATACACAATCAAAGGTCCAGGCTGACCAAAGCGTAAATGTGCAGCAACATGCTGTTGCGCTGCAGTTTGGAGAGCTGCTTGGTGCAACCCAGCACAAAGGCAAGGAGGACTGCAATGGCTTTCATTTGCTAATTACATTTATTGCCTATAAAGGAAAAATACAAAAAAAAAGAAATCCTTTGCTCTCAGGCTGCAGTAATTCCTGCAAGAAGTGAGCCCTTGGTTCTTACCTGGTGTAAAGGGTTGTTTGTCAAAGGAATGAGAAATGCCTGTAATGCTGGATTGCAGCTGTGTTATCTTGACTGCCAAAGCTCTGTGGGATACAGCTCCCTGCTCTCCTGCTCTGGGTGGCACCGCCTGCTGTCAGCGCTCTGCGGTGTTATGGGTCTTCAAGGAAATCCTCCAGATTTGTGGAATGATGGTGGAGGCATGCTCGCGGAAAGCTGCACTGTGAAGCTTGTGTGCCTGTATGTCTACCTGCTGCCGGCTGGTGGGAGAGCAGCACTAATGGTGCAGTGTCCCAGAAGCTCCTGAGCACCAGTGGGGTGGCCTCAGCCTCATGTCGGTTTTATTTTCTTGCTGGTTTGTGCCTCCATCCTGGAATAAACTTAAACATGTGTACAAGCCTGGAAAGAGAAAGCAGGCTCTACACCTGAAACCTCTCCTGCACTGAGCCAGGAGCTTCTGGCATGCATGTTTTCAAGGAGATTTCTGCAAGAAATGGGACTACCTGAGTGCCCCTTCCAAGCGTGCGCAGGTTAGCAGTGATGCGCAGCACGCTTCGGTAGCCTACGCTGAAGTCCTGACATATGGGGATGTGATGGTCCTGGATTACAGAGCCCCTCTGAATAATGCCAGCAATTGAAAACAATAACGGGGGGAATAAGAACTTCAGGATGGCAGCTGCTCCTCTTTAAAAAAAAAAACCAAACAAAACAAGAAAAAAAACAACTAAAAAAATCCCCAAACCCCAACCTTGGTCTGGGCAGAGAAAGAGTGAGGACTTGCCAGCACTAGTGGCTTGCAGCAAAGTCTTGGCGTTTGCAGAGCGGTGGCCAGGGTGTTACGTTTTTGACTCTAAATGAGGTTAATGGAAGTTACATGCACTCAAATCCCTGTGCACTACTTTGAAAATGCAGGAGCTAACAGCGGTTATTTATTGATTTCATTTTGTCCCTCTGGCTCATGTGGGAGGCTGAAAGTAAGAGAGCAGCCGCCTGCGTGCACGTGTGTATGAGGAGAAGGGGGATACAGCGTGTGTGTGGATACGGAGAACACAGGGCTGGCGCTTCAGGAGGTTTGCAATGCCCAGGTTTGGGGATTTTTCCAAGCACCGGTTCAGACGGTCCACAGGGGGCCCTGCCTCTGTGCCCATCCATCCTCCACCACGCGGCTGTCCTGGGCAGCTCGCTCTGCTTCGCCTGCAAGCTGCCCAGGGTTGCAAAAATTGGCAGGGCAAGGAGGAGCAGAGAGCCCCACTGGGTCAGCTTTGCTCCACAGGGACACTAGGTCAAAAACCCAGGGAAAAAGTAAACTTGAGTCAACTTAAAAGGTTGATTTTTTTTTTTCTTCCTTTTTCTTCTTTGTAGTTTTTCAGAATCTCAGCCCATGAAACTTGGCGGTTCCTCAGGATAAACGAGGGTGGCTTCTGGTTCACATGCAGCAGTCGGTACCCAACATGCCCAAAACATCTGTCATTGGTGGAAATGAGCATCGCTCTGGCAAGGCTCTTGTTTCTTTGCAGTAAAGAACAAGAAAATTTGCTTATTTGTGGTTAATGCTTGTTCCAGATGGCCAGAAATAATACATGACACACAGCCCCACTGTTGCCCAAACTATTGAAGTGCTGTGGAACATGTTTGCAGCACAAAGACAAGCTGGGGAGATTGTTTAACTTACTGGTCTCCAGTTTGGAGCAATTCCTTCAGCCACAATATAAATGCAGCCTCCTAGCAAGACTAAACTTTCTCATAGAGGAGAGCAAAATTTGCAGAGGAGAGCTGTGCTCCCCTGTCTTTCTCCACTGAGATGAGGGCCTTCATGCTATCATCGTGATGGCCACTTTGAGGCCAGCGTTTGCCATTGAAGCAGATGCAGACTCTCCACTTGCCACCGCAGACCATGGTTTGCCTCTTGTGTTGATGCTGTGAAGAGGTGGCTTATATGCACTTTGTATGTCATACCTATATGCCACAAGTATACAGGAATTTTTGCGTGGACTAGATGCTCTTAGCAAAGCTGGGTCAGCTCTTCCACCCATGCTGCTGCTAAAACTCATGGGAATAGGGAGGACTTCCCATCTCAACACCCCAATGCTGGTTTGATTTACCGCATCCCTTGCTAACTCAAGGTGTGTTTTTTGGGGTGCAGACAAAGCTCCAACCTGGCAAAACGTTTCTCTGAGTTTTACAGGACTCGAGTAGAGGTCTCCAAAGGAGAAAGTCTGCCTTCCTGCTCTTCAGTTTGCCTGGCAGATCTGTTATGAGGTGAGAGACCTTTTCCTGCACTGTGAACCACCTTTCTGGTGGTGGTGATGTGGTGTGAATAGTCTCAGCCAGCCCGTGGGGAACAGGGGGCCTCTGGATGTGCACCCCTGGCCTGCCATGCCTGCCTTGCTATGGAAACGGGTCAGCGGCTTTTCTGGCTCTTGTGCCTAGTGCAAGTCTCCTCTCTCCTGCCCTGGAAAAAGTGCCCCAGAGAGAGGTGTGATGTTTCAAAAGGGGCTGGGAGGAAAGAGAATGGGGCAAAGCTAAATATCATCAGTGTCTTATGCCTGCAGAGTGACAGACATGTATGATGACTCCCACCCTGTACCCCAACATCTGTAAAATACAATTATCCTCTGGGGCGTCCTTAAATGAGCAAACATTTTCCTGGGCAAGCCCTACCCTTCATGCCCTGGCCCTGCACCGTGCTAACCAGGGGTGATGTCCAGCCATGCTGCCTGTGGCAGCTTCCAGAAACCTATTTCTGATGTCAACCTCACGCGCAGCCCCCTTGCAGGCAAAGGGTTACTTGCTAAGATGCAGCTCTGCCTAATTAAGAGTAACAGCATCTTCCTCTGTGGTGAGATTTGTTTTTTGAGAGTTTATCACTCAGGAGCGTGACCCCAAAATAACTGCCTGGGCTGGATTTGGGACCCCATGCATTAACCCTTTGCTTCAGTCCAGCCTCTGAGACCTGTCTCTTTTTGCTCTCAGCTGAGTCCTACCCTGTGCTGTGATTCAGGCGACTGCTGGCAGTGGGATGCAGCCAGATGTGCTTTCAGGTGGGAGCAAAAATTAGGTGAAGCCTTTGTGTGTCTTATAGTTTTGACCCCAAGCAACATGCTGATGGTGTAAATTAGGAGTTGGCTCAGGCTCACTTGAAGCTCAGCCCAGGTTTGCTTGAAACTCAGCCTAATTTTTCCTGATAGCAGAGCTGAGTGGGAGAGGAGTGCTGGGTCAGGGAGGAGGTGCTCAGCAGGTCACAGCAGCCTGAAGAGCTGCAGTTTGTCAGCTCACAAAACCAGGACTACCTGTATTTCCAACTTCTTGCCCATACAGAGCCATGCAGATGATGGGCAAACATGTTCTTGGCAGGTTGGAGTGAACTGGGGGTCGTCACCAGTGAGGATCCTGGATGCCACGGATCTGAACACAGGCACCTAAACATCCTCCCTGATCAATCCCCCTGGGAAAAATCTTAATTTCCCTTATTGCTGCCTTTCCATGCAGGTGCTATGTGTGTCAGCTGGTGTCTGCATCAGCTCCTTTCATTTTTGTGCTCCGAGAGAGGCAGGGAGCTGCGTGGACCCTCATTTCCCAGAAATGGAGAAGAAAAATGATGGAAAAAATTGGGAGAGGGGCTTGCTGCTCTCATAGTTAAGCAGCTGGGCCCTAAAATGGGCTGTAATTTGGAGAGTCAGTCTGTGTCTCTGTGACAAGAGCAAGCAGCCAAGCTGGGGGAAAACTTGCAAGCTGAAAAATTGAGCTGAGCTGGTAGGTCTCCCTGTGTCCATGGGCTCAGGCTGTTTAGCCCCATTGGGCTGGAGGCTTCCAAATGGAGGCAGATGGAAATGCACAGGTGGGAGCGCACCCACAGAAATGGGGGAGCTGGGCTCATACCATTCCAGTGCAGGGAATGGGGCACCCGCTGCTGTGTGAAGGGTGCTAATTGGGATGGGGGCTGCTGGGTGCCTGGGGCAGAGGGGTCCAATGGTGTCTTTTGGCAGCTCTCGCCCCAGCAAAGCCCTTTTGAATTCCAGGCGAGCTGTTTCCACGGCCTGCTTTCTGCAGTAATTTTGGTTTTATTGCCTTGGGGAGAGGGTTCCTGCAAATGAGTGAAATGCAGGCAGGGGTGATAAAAGGTGCAAATTGAACTGGCCTCATGCAGTCCCTGGGAAGCTGCAGTGGATGAAGAGACTTCCCACTCTTTTACAGATCTCTCCTCTTTGTAGTAAATTGGGCTTGAGGTGTTACTGCAAGGAAAACAATATTTTTCTGATGGCTCCATTACAGTTGTGACCGTTCCCTGCGGAGAGCCCTATGGACTGGTGTTTTCTGTTCATTACACCTCGCTTTGCTAAGACCTGGTTTCCTGCTGGCAGTCTCATATCCTCCATCTTTGTTTTCTTTTATTTCCCTAAAAAAATAAGAAGCTAATTATTCTTTTCTTGCACCCCTGCTTATCTCCCAAACCGCACTTTCCTTGCCAATGGAGAGGTGCAAATGTGGAGTGGGCAGCAAGGCGTCCTTGAGCTCTCACCCCGGTGCCTACAAGCCCCTCAGATCTAGTCTTTCCCTTTTTTCTGGAGGAAGATTTTGGAAAGGAGGAGGGAAGGAAAGAGAGGACCCCCTACCCATCCCTGCCCTGGAGACCCAGGATCTGATGCTGCACCACATCTCTGGTAGGAACCATAGTCCTGATGGGGCATCTCTCCCCGCTTGCCTTTGGCTTCTGTTCAGCTTGGGGTCCCAGCAGATGCTTTGCAGACTTTCCACAAATGTTTGTGAAGAGAAGCCAAAGTTAGGCCCTTCTGGCAGCGTTTCCACAACAAATCCCTGGCTCCCAGGGAAGACGGACGTTATTAACCCAAGCTGAGTCCATGGGAGGTCCCCAGGCTGGTGCCAAGGGCTGCTGCTGGGGGCTCGCCTCCAGCTGGCAGTGTAAACTGGAGAGGAGATAAAGGCAGCTCCCTCATCCTTGCCAGCTCTGGTTGTCCATGCAGAGCTGAAATCCTGGCTGTTCAGATGATGAAACAGAGTAGCAGGAGCTCCCCTCCCTTCACGGCTACCTGCCTTGCATTTGACCAGATTAAGGTCTGACTGTCCATCCCTGCTTGGCATTTGTCTGGCCTTCCCTGATTTGGCAGTGCTCCTTATTTCTTATTTCTCCTCTTTGAAGGTCTGTGCTCCACCCTTGACAGGAGGCTCCTGGTTTTGGAGGCGAGAGTGTCCTTACTGAGCCGTGTCCAGGCTGCGACACTAACATTAGACAACGGGGAGGTGACTCAGCCCTCTCAGTACATGTTTCCATGTTCCCAGCTGCTGTCAGAAATGAACAGTGAGTGGCTAACATCAATAGTAAGACACATATAGAAGAAAATATTGTCCTAACAACATTAGATCTATGGTTTAAATTCATCAATGGCAGGAAATTTGGAATTAAGGACGGATGCTTGTCTCACACTTCTCCATTTGCCTTGGGAAATAAAAATAATTCAGACACAAAGTGAACGAAATGGCACTGGAAATGCCATATTACTGCATTTCCTGCCTTTTATGGCAGGGAATGGAGAAGGAAGAATAAATGAGGTCTTTTGTGTCCTTCAGTTCAAAGTGGTGTCAACAAAATCCATCCAGGTCTCTGGAGTCAACAGAGACTGAGACCAGTTTTACTCAGTTTTATCATTGTGTTGTGTAGCCAAGACACTGGAGAGGTTCTTCCTTTGGGGACAATTATTTTTGTTCTTCCAGTAGAACAATTTATTGGGCTTTTTTTGGTTTGGCTCCACTGGGACGACTTGGATGCCAGAGAACAGGTTCAGTTTGAAAAAAAAACTCACATTTACCAACCTACAGAGACTTTTGAAGGTTAGAAATATTTCTAGGTCAAAACCCAAAGCAAAGCTGTTGGAAGTCCATCACTTGTGGGCGCTGTCTGGGCAGAAGGTCTGAAACTCTTGCACTATGCTAACGGGTAAGTCACATGTGTTCCTCCTGATGTTCCTGTTGATGGCAAGGAACGGTTATTCAATGATCAGGTTCATGGATGTCAGTGGAACTGCTGTAGAATGACAGGATAAGGCCAATAAAGTCAACTGAATGACTGAAAGATTTTGCATCCTTTAGCTGTCAGGAGATGGTTCTGTGTTTCTGGAAAAAGGCACTGGTCCAGAGCTGTTAAGCAATTCCGTTGACGAAAAGGTAACTTCTGTAGACTGGAAGTGGCTTATTTGTCTTCAGTTCAACAGCTAACCTGAGAGATTTCTATGAATAGCCTGGTTTGGTGTGTGTTTAGGTTGGCTCCCAAAACCCAAGACAGGGAATAATCAGGTTTGAAAAGGATGTTGGCTGAGTCCTGGGTCAGGGATGTTGTTTTCTCCCTATGTGTTTCAGAATGGAGGAGGAGTTGTCAAGACTGGAACAGAGATAGACACAAATACCAGAAAGGCCTTCAGGCTGGAAATGTGGTGGGCATGTTACATTGTTTGCTCTTTAATCCTCTGTTTTGAAGAGCAGTTTGTGGGCATTTGGAGATTATACTGTTAGCCGAATGAACAAAAGATTAATGTTGGGCTGGTTCATTCTTCCATCCTCCACCCGCCTTGGAATTTGTTACCGCCCTGCCACTAGCTGAAATAACGTGGGCACCAGCCATGCACAGCACTGCTTCCTCCTAATTTCCCCATAGCATGCCCCATGTCAGATTTGTCCACAGAGACCCCACGCACATGCATGCATATGGGAAGAGGGAAGAAGGAGCTAGACTTCCCAAAAGCAGGTTTTCTTCTAAGGCAGCTTGGCCACACCAGGATTGCAAAACATAAGGCTAGCATCCCTCATAATTCCTTTTTAACAGAATCAAGAAGGGCTGAGGAATGCTAATTTTATGCTTGCCTGTATGTATGTTCGCCTGCATGTGTTTAAATGTGTGCACACATTTGTCTGTATGTCTGTGGGAAAGGTCTGAGCTTGGTCTTGTCTGACTTTAGGGCACGGTGTCAGTTGAGTTATTTCAACCGACAGTCCTGATAAGAGCCCTTCTGGGACCTGCTGTCCTTCCTGCCACGGTCAATCAGAGGAGCTTGAGGAGCCGCCCTTGAGGCTCCTCTGTTTTGCCACCACACATTGGAGGTACCAGCCTGAACAGAGGCACATGATGGAAGAGTAGAGGTACATCTCCAGATGCCAGGAAGGATGAAGCCAAACCTTCCTGTGACCAGGAAGCAGCTGGTTTCCCTGAAAGTGCTACAGAGGATCTAGCCTGTCTTGAACATCCCTCTGGATATCCCATAGGTGATAAACCCGTGACTGAGTTTCAGTGATGTCTGCTGGCAGGGAGCACTGCACTCTGCCTTTGTGCGTGGGGTGGCAGATAGGAGGTGATGCTTGAGGCTATGGATGTCCAGTGACATAACTCTAGGGAGCGCATGGAGATGCTCATCTCTGTCTGCTATCAGTGGTAAGAAAGTGGGGTCCTACGTGAGCTGAATCACTCAGCAGTCTGCCAGAAGCCCAAGAAGATCCTCAATGTGTGGATAACACACTTTTTTTTTTAATGTGTAACACCAACTTTCCCCTGTGCTGACCCTACCTGCAGCTGAGCAGGGTTGTGGCCAACAAGGTGGTGAGGTCCTGGAGAGCAAAGCCAGCACCTGGCTCCTGCACTGGCATGCCATGAGGGCATGTTACACCCCTCTCCAGCACCCAGGGCTGACATATCCTTCCTGTGCAGGTCACCGGTGTGGAGATTTTGGTATGTGACTTGCCGGGGTCTTGGAATTTGGCTGTTCCTGGACCACGGTGTCTGAAGTGCAGGTCTGAACAATCGGTGTGCGTGCACTCCGTGGCTGCTTGGAAAATGCTGCCGATGGAGCCAAATTCCTTCCTCCAACTTGCATGCAAACAAGCCACTAATTTCACCAGCAGTCGAATGCACATATCTGAGGGCAAAATTTGGCCAAGAAGCCTTTGGGCAGAAGTTTTTACACAATCACTCAGAAAAGGGGGAAAAAAAAAAAGGGGAATTGCAAGTGGCATTTTGTAGAGAAAGAAGAGGAGGGAAATAAATAGAAATCAAAGCATTTAAAAGCTTTCCACTAACAAAACTCTGAGTTCTTTAAACAGCACAATGGCTATTGATGGATAAAAAATAAAACAGGACAGCACATCCTCTTGGATTTATTCTGGTCCCAATGGGCAGCCCCTGGCATTATTTTTGGAAGAAACTCTTGAGTAAACATGTTGTCCAAAGTGGAAAGACACATAGCATGTCATAAAAATCATTTGTAATATGTTCTGGGAGACACACCAGTGCTGTCAGGGCTGGGGAGCTGCTTAGCTTCACTTTGATTTACAGATAAATACAGTGTGTCTGGGGCTCCCAGTTGCTGACTGTGCGGGCGAGCTCCCGATTACGTGCTGTGCTTTAACTCTGTGGGATTAATTGGGACCACCTGGAAGCACAGCAGCAAGAGTGACCTTCCTGATTGCGTGCAGTTGTAAAAGCTGAGGAGGAGCGGTTGGGTAAAGAGGTGGGGCTCAGCTTCTCCCATCATGGGACTGGGGACATAGAATCACCTGAAAGGTAAAGAGGATATTGTAAAATTAGGATTTTCTGGATACTCCCACACAAGACAGAGCTGTGAGAGCTGAACATGGCTGTATCTGCCTGCATTTTGACTGTGATGTTCTTTTGGGGTTTTCTGTGGGCTATCAAGGTGAGGAACAAAAGCAGGTGCCCAGTTGAGATATTCTGATGAAACCTGTGTGAGGGCATTTGCTGTTCAAGCCCACGGCACGGCAATGTAAATGTGGGGGTGGTGTGGCCTGGAAGGAGAGGAGACAGGGTTTTGTGGAAATAACATAGCAGCAGGTGATTACATTTTGGGCAATATAGCAGTTCACGCTGGCCCTGGAAACTTTATGACTTTGCTGGCTTCTGTGCAAAGGTCACGGGTACACAATGATTAGCTGGGGCTCTGATAGTCATTAATTACTTGGCTTTCCCTCTGGAAATGGCAGGCACTTTTCACAATGCTGCTGTGCTTCGACTTAGGGACTGGGACACAGCAGGAGTGTGTTTCAAGTGTAAATAAACGTTTGTTTTTGGTACAAGGTGGATTTGGGAGAAAAGCTGGGATTGTGGAAAGGAGTAGGGAAGCTTGGGGGATGTGCCATGGTGAACAGCTTTGTGTCATTTTTTTTTTTAACATATCCTAGGAAGGATATATTACAAGTGGATCTTCTGGAAGAGTTATAATATTGAAGAGAAAACCTCATGTCCTGCAGAAGGAAAGAGAGGAAAATAAGTGCTCTCTGTGTGTGCAGAGAATGGGTGTGAGGCGAAACTAGCTTGTAAGAGCAAGAGCTGCTTACAGGCCATGTTTCGCCATGCTGTCTTCTATCGTTGACATGGTGGAGGTCAGCTCTGCTCAGGAACGTGATGGCATGAGCCCTTGCTAACAAAGAGGAGCGGTCGAATTTTTGGCCAGGGCTTGGTTTCTGAGCCCAGCTCCAAGCGCTCCCTGACATGCATGCAGCAGATTTGGATCCTGATCTCCACTTTGCTGTGGTCTCTGATTTTTCCAGACCGATCTTCAGCCTGTCACTCCTGTCTCCTACTCCTAGTTTTGACTGGGGAGGTCAATCCTTGGCCCTGCACCTTGCATGCGCATGCACAGCAGCGGGGACGTACGTGGTGCCTCTGTATGCAGGAGTGTTGTGCTGAGGCTGGCATGGTGTTTGCTAACGTTACAGTTTCTGGTTTGGCTTCTGTGCTGGTATCTGCTGTGGCAGTTCTGGGAGGGATTCTCCTTGTTTGATTTCAGGCAAGGAAACATACGAGTGAAGACAAGGATCTTTTTCTCAATATCCAGAAGCGAACGGAGATCCCCGGGTGAAATACGCAAATAAAGCCATGATAGAATCACCTCCCACCCCTTGCTGCTTGTGATGCCGCAGGTTCTACAGACCTAAAGCAGGAGGATGTCAGTCAGGAGGAGGCATTTCAGGGGAAGCTTCAGGTTTCCAGGGCTTGGAAAGCAGTGCGTGAAAGTGCTCTCTGTCCCGTCTCCCATTCCGTTGTCCCACCCCCCCCAAAAAGAGCAAACCTTTGAAACCATCCCGCCCCTTTGGCAAAGCCTTGGGCAAAGCTTTCTTTCATGCCAAGCCAGCTGCCCGCCAGCTTTGCTTGCTGTCCCCTAACAGCTGTGCGGATGGAAGAGTGGAGAGCTGGTGCTCAGCCATCCCGGCTGTGCTGCCCTGGAGTTAACAGCCCTCGACGCGAGGGGCTATAAGGGACGGTGGAGCAGGAGGGGGCTAGCTTCCAAAATGCAAGGGGCAACCAAAGTGCTTCTGCATGAAACTGCTGTGGCCACAGCTACGGGGGCTGAAGGTCTGGGTTTGGGCTCCTTTTTTTTTTCCCTTGGCATTTCCATTTCTTGCAATTGGGAATCTTGGAGAGATTTGTCAGTAGGTTGCTGTTCCAGACAAGTTTCTGCAAAGTCACTCCGCCTCTTATGAAGCTCCTTCGAGCCCAGCCGTGGGCACCTTCCCTGGCGAGGCAGGCTGCGGCTTGGAACAGGGCACGCGGGATGTCAGTGGGACCTGAGGGAACTGCCTTCACCATGGCTGTCCGTAGCATCATCCACGTGAAAAACAGAGCAATAACACCTTATCTCCCCCTTTCCTCTGTTTTTTTTTTCCTCCAAAGGGCTCAAAGAGCGTGTCCCTTCCAAGGGTCTCTCCTCTCCACCAGCTTTACCTCCCTCCCTGCCCTCAATGGAAGACAGCTGCCAGGAAATATTTCTGCTGTTTGGCTGAAGTGAAAACATATGGAGGTGTGTGTGGGGGGAAGAAAGCACAGCATTTACAACTTAATTACTGTCATCTCTGGAAACTCGGGTCGAGGTGGGGAGAGCGGGGTGTGGAGCACAGGGGCGCGTGTGCACACGGGGTGGCGAGACCCTCGGGAATGGCGGGTTGTGGCCGGAGGCAAAGCGCTGCAGCCCTCGGGTGGTCCCTGTGAGGAAACGGAGGCTCATCCTGGGTTATCCCAGGTGTCCGGACCACTGAGGTTGGGCAGGTGCCCATGGCCGGGGTGGGTGCCTGTGCCCGGGGGCGGCTGAGGGGTCTCTGTGAGGAGAGGCGGGAGCTGCCCCGAGCATGGCTGGTTCTGGCCGGTTCTGGCGGCAGCGCGCAGCCCGGCCCCTCGGCTCTGCTGGTGTGATGCCTCGGGGAGATGGAGGTAAGCGAGGGGGAAAACCCTGGAAAAAGGAGAGGAATGTGGGAAAGAAGTGAGGAAGAGCCCTGTGAGCGCGGGGCCAGGGTGGGGGGGTGTGTGCTCCAGGCGCAGGGGCTCCGCGCTGCCTGAGGAGACACCATGGCGGGGCAGGCGCGCACGGCGGTGCGTGTGGGAAAGGGGTTTAATTTTGCCTTTGCTTCTCACCATCCAAATCTACTTTAATTGGCAATAAGCTCAATTAATTTTCCCCAAGTGGAGTCTGTTTTGCCTGTGACAGTAGTGAGGGATCTCCTGTCCTCCTCTCTATCTATGAGCTTCCATCCCGTTTTCCCCCTTGTCCTGCTGATGAGGGGTTGTGAGAGCAGCTGGGTGGGTGACAAGCAGCAGGACACAGTCAACCTGTCACAACTTGCTCTTTGGTCATGTCATTTATATGAAAAAGAGGAGGAAAGCAAGCACAGAAACATGGGTTTCGTCTACGTGGCCATGGGTTTAAGTGACAGACCTCGAGGCGTGGGCTCAAGCTCTGTAGGCACTAGTTCAGCTTGCTGGGTCCACGTAAGGCTTTAAGTTTAGTTGCTTTGTCAAAAGTGAGTTAAGGGAAGTGTTTGGCAGGGTTTTTAGTTTCAGAACACTAAATGCTTTGATGATGAATATGGGGCTGCACAGGTTTGGTGCTGAAGCTCCTGGGTTTCCGTAATCCTGTAAGGAACTCCGCGATGTGTTAATCCGCTGGGGCAGGAATGTGTTTTGTCTAAGTAAGGAGGAAGAAAAGTTGCTTTGACACTCACAACTGATAACGTATTTCGTGAGACAACCTGTTTTGACTATAGGATATTAGATAGACATGTGAAAAGTTAACTGAAGATAACATAATTTTATTGCTGTTGTGATACGAATTCAGGCACAGCTATGCCAAGAAAGGTATCTATCCCTTCAGTTTATTGTAGGATCATATATACTGTATGTATGACTATGACGATCAGCTGGTTTAGGGCTGAAAGTGAGTACTGAAGACTACTTCTTTGGATCAGTCTTCATGGTTTTGTCCTAGTGAGGCTGGGAGCATGAGGCAGCTTGTTGGGCTGCTTTCTGTTAGCACAGTCCTAGTTTTTACCAGGACAATATTTAACTGCTTAATGTTTGCTCTTCCAAAACCAAATCTGCACTCTTGTGTGGCTCTTTGAAAAGGCAACCCTAGGAAATCAACCATATGAATGTATTTATGAAAGAAATTCTCTGAGAGAAGGTGGCCTTGATCCACAATGAATGCTTCTTGGCATGGTAGGATGGGAGTGGAAAAAGGTATTGGGCTGCTGCTGCAAACCTGGCCCAGGCAGAGCAAGGAGAGAGATCCAGTGACCCTGGTGTGCAGCAGGTGACAGCACAGCACCAGCAGGTAGATAAATGTGTATGCTGCCGAGATCATACCATTCATACAAACAGCAGACAATTAATATAAACAGCAGGGGGGTGTGAGCTCCAAGCTAGGGCAGGATTTTTCAGTGGCTGTTGCCAGCAGCGGTCTGTGCGGACCCTTGCTGCTGCAAAGCGATGCTCAGCCATGTTTGCCTTAGCCATAGCGCTGTCACCAGCCAACATTTTTTGTCAAGACACAACTGTCTTATTTCATTTTTCATTATTTCTTTCTTCATTTGGGCACTTTTTTTTATCAAAAACATCACTATTTCTTTCCTTTTTCCAAAGGTGCCAAACGAACAAATCTTCAAAGTGAAACAAGCCTGGTTTTTTTTCTCTTTTCCCTCAGGAAATTTGTTTTCTATCTTTTTAGAAACCAGTTCTCCCTAGTCCCTGCTGCTGGGCCTCCTGATCCTGCATGAGGGGAGCATCAAACTAGAGGCAGGGACCAGGTGGGGGGGAACTATTTACAACCTGAGGACATTTAGGAGCAGTTTTGGGTTCACTGTGCTACAGTTTCCCCACTTTCCAAAATGCCAGTTTCTAGGGAGAAGGGAGAATTGCATGAGTTTGACTTGGATCCTGCTGTGTAGCTCCCTGGTCCTTGAGAATATTTTTATCCTGTGGAGTAATAAGCATCAGCCCTGGAGCTCTCTTGCACACCTGCAGTTATTGCTCATAGTTTAACGTGTCAGTCCTTCTGCACATGTTGTTTTTTCATGTCTGCTTGCGCACACGTCATTTGATTTACTCTGCAGAGGAGTCCAAGCACTTGGCCACAGCAGCACAGGACTCAAAGGCAGAGCCTGTTAGGATGGCAACGTCCCTAGTGAAGTTGGCCAGGAAAACACTGCATGTCTGAAAATATCCCAAACAAACAGAGGGCAATTTCAGAAAGATGTGGGCAGGGGAGTGAAAACCAAAACAAACTACTCCCTTAAAATAATATATGGGCCTGGGTTTTGCTATTGTGGACTCTGTGCAGTTGTTTGGGCCTGAGCTGAAGTGGCTGTGAAGTGCAGCCACTCAGATTTGATGGTGGTTTACACTTTACTAAATGTGTGTCCCTACAAGAGGTACTGGGAAAGGGAGACTCAGGAGATGTGTGGGTACCACTAGGCTACACAGTGGGGACCTGACAGCAGATCTGCCTGTCTCTGCTGTGTGTTGCCCAACGCCTTGGCTCTCCCACACAAGAAATGCATCTGGCTGAGCCTCTGTCTAGGCCAGCTGCTGTGGTCCTGTTCTTGTGTAGTTCAGTTCAGTGCTCATTGTAAGGCCCATCAGGGCTGTCTACTCAAATGCTCTCAGCTGCAGCATTGGCTTTTAGTGGTGGGCTTCTCATTAAGACTTTCAGGAGCGATCTTGCCCATCTACAGAATGACTGACAATCTTGTGACCTTCCTTGCAAGCTCTGGCTGTCCGCAGATGATGACCTCAAGGCAGTTTGTTGCTAACTTTTCCCCAAAAAGCTCTTTCAGTCCAACATATGTTGCTAGGCAGACAAAGACCCTGAAAATGTGGAGTAACTCAGGAAGACACAGTGAGGTTGCAGTGGAACAGTTGTTCTTCTATCAGCACCAAAACATTGAGTGAGGGAGGTTCATTCAGTGCTGCCTCTAAGGGCTTCTCAGGTCTCCTTCAGCACTGCTCCTTGCCTGTCCCTGGATGATACATGACACATGTCTCTTGGAGGTGTGAGATGAACATGAGCAGGCTTTTAAATGATGCCCTCATGACAGTGGTCTTTCCAGACCAGGAGGACGATGTGTTCATGGGCAGCATGAGATCTGGGACTTGCAGGGTAAGGATTTGATAACTCCAGCTTGAAACGCTTTGTGGCTGGCATTTTAGTAATCTCTTTTCCTCAAATGATAACCCTGGTCAGCAGTTTATCTTAAAGTAACTTACAGAGTAGCCTTATTTGAGGAGGAGAGAGAAGATGGCACAAAGAATGAAAGGCCATGCCCAAGGCCACTGAGCAGAAGCGGGCAGAGGTGGAAAAAGGACCAAATTGTTGGTTTATCCTTCAGGTCATACAGCCCCAGAACTATATGTGGCTTGTGAGAGAAAGGCTGGAAGGACAAAAAAAAAGTCCAGGGACTGTGAGAAAGCCACAGTCTATCTGAGGCTATGCTTGATGCAGGCTTACATCTGCCTCCAGTGCAGATGATGAGCATCTTCCAATGCTGTTTCCTTGTGGATGAATACATGCAAGTGGCAAGCCCCAGGCATTGCACTTGCCTGTGAGATACAGTTTGTGCATCTCAGCCAGGGCTGCTGTTCCCACCAGGTCCCCAAATTGGACATGTGGAACAGGGCAGCTTAGAGACGACCTCCCAGCCACATTTAGGGGCTGCCTCAAGGCAGTTGCCACCTTGCCTTGCTAGCCCCTGACAAAGCAAATGTCAATGGCAGCATTTTAACACACTGTGGCTGTGAGCAACGTTACTGTCCCATGCACAATGTGCCACTAGCCAGGCCCTGGCTCTAACCTAAACCAAGGTTGAATGTATTCTTGATTCTGTCCTGGCAGGAAACGAGAGGATCTTGCGTCATCCTGATCTCTGCATGGGTGAAAAGCAGCGTGGCGTTTGCTTTCTTAAAATAATTTTTGATTTGGGGTAATAAACAGGTTGAGCAAATGTAGCAAAGAGTCACCCTTCGACAAAGCAACCTGAAAGGACTTTCCCAGAGAGACGAATCCCAAATCTGGCAGTTATAAAGCTGCTACAGCTGTCGGGTAAGCTTCTAGGAAAAACAACAGGACAGTGAGGCAAGGCTAACAGCTGAACTGGTACAGGTGATGGAAAGTGATGCTGTCTCACCACGGACTGCAGTGACCATCAGCTTCTCTCAGGGTGTAAAACAAACAAACAAACAAATTGCATGCCAGAGCATGCTTTGGACAAAGCTGATTTGGGAGATGAATGTACCGGGATACCTGCTGGTGAGTGCAACTGGATTTTCCATCTGGATGGCATGACTGTCTGGCCCAGAAGCCAATTTAAAGTACAAATTAGATCTGGCTGTTTGTCAGAATCTTCTCCCCGAAATGCAATAAGGACAGGGTGGTTATATAATATAAACCATTCTCAGTAATTTAGCGGTCCTGAAACAACAAACAAGCCAAGGGGGAAAGAAATGGTTTGCAGAAGAATTCAAAGCTAAAGGATTCGGGCTGAGGAATTCAGTCCATATGATCCGGCAGAGATGTGTGCTGCTATTCCTGTATGTCTTGGAAGGAAACTGCCACCAGATCCTCTGCTATTTTCTGTTCACAGGGCCCTACTGATAGGCGTGATATTTCAGCCTCTGCGCTAACCCCCACGCTCCAAGTATGCAGGGCCAGTTGTGCAAGCAGCCAAGCACCGTTCCCTGCTGCCGAGGAGGGGCACCGGTGGGAGGCAGCTCTCCTCTCGCTGACACGCTGTGGAGCCCTCGAGAACGGCAAACCGAAGCTCGGCAGATGACACAGCCTGGTGGCTGTGGTGGCTTTGCTCCGCTTTGCCCCGATCCATCGCGACATCCACAGCGTTATCTGGGCAAGATGCTGCCCAACACGGGCAGGATGGGTGTCTGCAAGGTGGGTGGTGGGCAGCAGTGCCCGCGAAGAGGGGTGCACTCATTTTCTCCCTGCTGACACCTCTTAAAGCAGAGAAGCGCTTCTTCTTCGCCACGTTGGTAGCAGTACGTGGCCAAAGAGACAAAAAAACCCCAAAAAGATGTTTTGAGCCTCAAGGATATGAACTGCTGTTACAGGCTAACATTCTCAAAGGGAAATTGCAAGGGTGTGTTTACTACTTCTTAATATTGATCTAGTAAGTATATATACTTTACTCCCTGCTGTTTGTAATCAGCAACAGACCTCTCAAATTTGAAGCAGGTACCAGTGTTCTGGTGTAACTTCCAATTATTTTTATTCTCATGCATACGAAGTGGATAGCACTGGTTTATTGGGGAGATAGAGGGAGAATGTTATAATGCATCAAGACGTGGTTTGAGATGCCTGTGGTAAAAATGGGGGGCTTGGCTTCTCCACAGGGATGCTGAGTTTTGTGGCTGGAGGACCCAGTTCTCCCTTCTTCCCCTTGGGACATGTCATAATTTATTCCGTTTTTCTGAACCAACTTAAATGTGGAGTGACTACGCTGACGTCAAGCTGGTGCGACACACAAGTGGCAAAGCCTAGGGAACCTAAAGAAGTTTTTGGTTTTTTTCCATTGACTTTAACGAGTCCCAAGTGAGAGGAATTGGGCACTTTCTCTTAGAGCACCAGGAAAACAGCTTGTTTTATTTTGGACGTGTCCCTTGAGTGTCCCAGCCTGATAGGGATGCAGTGCCCCAAAGGAATACTGCAGCCCTGGGTGTGTCCCACACATTCAATACGTGAACCGGCCTTGCCAGAGCGCCTTTGGGGTGGAAAAGCATCTTTCCCTAAGTCCCCTTATGATGCTGCTAAAAGGAGACAAACCCCTGGTGATGGCTAAAAATGCAACAAGCTGGAAGAGACTCCACAGATGGCTGAGGATTTACTGATAGACCTGCCTTTAATAAGGCAGGTTAACCATTCTGCTGGGAGGATTTATATCAGGTGCTGCGAAAGCAACAGTGGTGGGAGGGAAAAGTTGATGCAGGGAGCCATGCTGCTCTCCAACACCATCAATCTTGTTCCCAGGGATGGGGCTTAGATCTTTCCTTCTTCACTCTTGTTCCGCTCTCCTTCCTGCTAGAGCGCAGGAACGAGCTTCAGGGAGACGCGGTGTGGGAGGCAGAGGGCACGAGCGAGGGATTTGCCCAGTGCAGGGGAAGCAGTGGCGTTGTGAAAGGACATTAGTGGTGCTCCTTGTCTCCTGGCTTTCCTCTGTGAGCAATTTCCAGGGAAATTGAACCCGACTCTACTCCATTAGCCGCTAACCTCTCCTCCGCTGGGCCTGTCTTTTGCATTACGACAGAGCAGAGTTACTTTGCCGCTGCTGTCAGGATCTGAACGAGCTTTGATAAAAGACCAAGTGTTGGAGCGAGAGGAAGTATTTACCAAAAGTTGTTTTCAATTTCCTGAGCTTGCTGTATCCATTCCCCTTCGCTTCTGGACTCTGAAACAATCCGTCTTCTGGGAGAGTCTCGCTTCATTATTTTTGTTTCCCCAGTGCAGTTGACACTTAGTCTGGGTTTCCCAATCCTCCCAGCTCTGATTCATTAGCTTCAAAGGCTGTGCAAAGCTGCTGTGGGTTCCCTGGCTGCTTGCACAGGGACACATGCCTGCCTCAGCACTGCAGGATTTGGTTTCCTAGAGAGAGCTGTGACACAGCTCTGCCAGCCTCTGGGTATGCACATGGCATCTGGTCTCCCTGGGCAGGCCTGCTTGGCCCCAGGATTCTGGGCTTTCCAGTTCACCCTGTAGTGTGTTCACCCCACGTATTTTTACTGGTTGTTTCAGTCTGCTGGCAGCCTGGACACGAGCTTGATCTGTATCTGCCAAAGGCGAAGTGAAAGGGTTTTCTTAGTAATATATGTGTGTATGTGCGAATTGGTAGAGGAGGATGAACGGGAACCCTGTGCCTGGCAGAGGTGAGGAGGAGGGTGAGCTTTGGGGTGGATGCAATAGCCCAGCTGGGCAGTGAGGCTGAAGGCATTCAGCAGTAGCTTCTCGATAAACTATTTAATGGTAAACCCGAATGCAAATCAGTGCTCCGAGTTATCAGCCCCATGTGCGCCAACGCACCGTGGCGAGCACCTCGGTGCACGAGTAACTAACTGAGCATGCAATGCCTGAGCTCAGCTTTAATGAAGGGAGGTTTTCTGCTCAGCAAGGGGCCGAGGCAAGTTGTGATGGGGAACTGAGCAGCCTCAGCCTTGCACTGGAGAGCATTGTGTTCCAGGGATAGCTGCGTCTCACCTTTGGAGCTGGCTTTCAGGTTTTGTGCCTGAAAATTTCATCTTTGTTTTTCCACCTGTATGAGCAGGTTTTGAACATTGAGTCTGAGCACCTCTTTGCTACGGCTAATGCTTTGCACTGTTCTAGCTGTGCTGAGAGCTTGTAGCGATGGTCTGTACGAGGGATTCCCCAGGTTCACCAAAACTACGAGTGTTTCAAAAGCAGTTTTCCTGGGGTAGGTCTGTCTCAGACCTGAACAAAACCTGTCTCCCGCAGGCTGTTGTGTGTATTTTTAGGCAAATGAGATATGGGGCAATAGTGCTGTAGGGGTGAAGAGTTTTTCTTGTCTTACTTGTATCAACGTTGTTCTTAATTAGCTTCTTTTTCTCCACTCAGAGTGTGCAAGAACCAAGATGACAATGAAAAGCAGGCTGGCAGAGGTGACCATCTCTGCAGACTCCAATGGCACTGAGCACGACCCATTAAAAATCATCTCCAGACCAGGAGGGGAAAAAAACTGAACAAACTACTGCTGAGAAGTAGTAAAACTTCTCCCCACTCTGAACTTGGCTGTGAAATGCTTCTGTCAGGGAAAAAACTTCCTTCCCCCGTGAAGAAGGGTGCAGAGCCTGGTTTGCTGAGAGCTATTCCCTTCATCTTCTGAACAAAAGGTGAGAGGTCAGTTGAAAACACAAGGAGGAGTGTGGGCAGCTTAACTGTGTGTCCACCACTTGCTGCCTGGCCTTCTCCTCCTGCAAAGCTTTCCCTCTGCGGGGTGTGAGAGAGAAGGGGTGGTCAGCCTTTAGGAGGTGTTGGCCCCAAACCATGCACAACCTGGGTTTGCTTTATCTTCCCTTGGAAGCTCTGACCCAACCTCTGCAGGAGCTGCTGGTGGCTGGGCTCCTGCTCCTTCCCCCGGCGCAGCCTGGCTCTGCTCAGTTGCTCTCACACAGCTCCGGGGACAGATTCCTACCACTGTTGGCTGCATGAGGCTGATTTGGCTTTGGTGGGAGGGAGGAAGGCAACAATGAGCTCAGGCGTTTTAGGGTTATGAAAACATAAAGCCCCAACCAGATACTACTAGCTTTGCTTCTTCCTTTCTGCCCTTGCTGTTGTCAAGGCCAGGAGTTTATATTGTGCAGTGAGCCCTTTTGTTTTGTAGGAGACCAAGTGATTGAAAACAGCCATGATATTACTATGCACGGACAGTACATTTTTTCCATGTATTTTCATAACCCTTTTCCCAAAGGATCAAGTGTGTCTTTATTCTATAACTCCACAATGGGTTATAGCAGCTACTCGGGTGGGAATTGTTCTGCTCCATAGGCTACTTAATACTTCCTATAAGCAACTGCCAAATTAGGTAGGTAATACTCAATATTCCTGACCTGACCAGGAAAGCATTTGTAGCTGCAGATCAGAGGAGAGACAGGGATGGAGATGTCAGAGGTGAACCTGGGGTTAAAGACGACAAAATACTCCTTGTGTTTTTTGTGTTTTGTTTGGTGGTTGTTTTGTGGTTTTTTTTATAAAAAGCAAGTGTTTGCATATGGGTGCAACTGCATTTCCTTCAAAAGAAACAGAGAAGCTTTGATCTCAGACCTTTATTGTACCTTAGGCATCTCTGGTACCTAAGCCAAAGTGTATCTAGTTGAGAATAGAGTTTCACCAACGATGTCGTGGCATATATATTTTAAGTACACCTGTGCCTGGTTGCTTTTTGTCCCTAGTAATGCTATGTAATTCTCTAAATATTGTCTAAACTTGAGTCATGGCATTGAGACTCCAAGTCAGAGCAGGAACCTTTGGTCCTTCACGGTCCTCAGGATGGGAGGTTTCCACTCTACCTGCCCTTTGAGAAAGGACTGCTTGGGGCAGATGGGACACTGTGGTAGTGTCCCATGAAGACCCTAGACCTTGCCCACTCTGTGGGTCCCTGTAGCAGATGCTGCCAAGCTGCTGGGAAGGTGACATTACCCTGCCATGAGCCTGGCAGTCTGTGGGACACAGCAACTGAGGACTAGGAAGGTCCATGACCACAAAAGGGGAAAAAAAAAACCCAAAATCTCTCCCCCTTCAATATCTCATTTTTGTGAGTGTATGACCATTGCTCACAAGGGTCCTGAAAGCAGACATGAGTTTTTCTATTCTGCCATCGCTGCTGCTCTCAAACAGGCTCCCCTGAGATGTCCTGCTTTCACTGCCTCACCTAGGAGGGACGTGGCGGCACTGGCCTCAGCCCTTCACCATGCTCCATCTGAGCAGCACGTGTCAAAGGGATGGTCTGCAGACCCATGCACTTCCACTTGCAAGAGACCTCCCCCCACCTTGTTTTTTTCCCCTCCTCCCTCCTCTCCTTTGCACTCAGAAAACATCTGTTTCCAGATGTTGTTCTTGAGCCTAATAAATGCAGCGAAAGGCCTTGAGTTAATATATTTACAATAGCTGGAGATGTCGGCTGCTAGTTAATGGCTCGTTCGAGCACACCAAGACCCCCACATTTCCTGAGGGGGTGGGGGGGTTGGGGAAGAACAGAAAGAAAAAAAGGAGTGGGGTGGGGTTATTCTCCCTAGTAAATGGCCTGAAAAGGTCTTCTCAGGCAGTTTTGGAGATTACTGGTGGGATCGAGAGCACACCCATCTCTCCATGCAGTTGGCTTCAATTTCCAGTTAGTGACAGGAAGGGCACTTTTTCTTTTTTTTTTTTTAGATGAAAGACTCTGCTTAAAGCAAAGGAAAGTGAGGAAAGGCCTGCTGCTGTTGCCCACCCCTTTCCAGGCCAAATGAAGACCTGCTTTAGATGCCTTGCTGGCTTGAACCATGTGCATTGAAGTGAAAAACCTCATCTGTGCCTGGCTCTTCCGTTTCTGGCCTGCGACATGGAGAGGTTCATGCCCATGGTATCTACCTGGCGTCAAAGAGGGTTTATGGTCTCATTGCAAGAGACCACATTGTGCCCTGCGAGGAATCCGCACACATCGTGCCCCTTTGCACTGTGTGTCTGTTGCAGAGCAGCACTGGGCAACCTCTCTGTAAGACGCTTTGATGCCCACATACAAATGTCCCTGAGAAAGGCAAAGTGCCAGTACCAGCTACAGACTGACAAACTTGGAGGCTTGCATACCTGCATGTAACCATGTTGAGCGTGTCAGTCGACCCAGTGCCACGTGCTACGTGTGAAACGCTTTCTTTCATTGTACCAGAGGGGTTCAGCTGCTTTGGGAGGTATACATTGCTTTCTATTTGCTCCAGATCTCATTGCATGCGTGTGCTGAGGTCCATAACCGCCTCAGAGGACCTGTTACAAGCAGTGGAAGTGTGTGGTTACTGTCCTTGTAAGGAATTGCATCAACCTCCCTGAAGAGAGAGTGATACAGCCTCAAGCTCGACATGTCGAGGGCAGCCCAGCCAGCTGTAAGAGTCACCGGTCAGTGAAATGACTCCCTTTGATTGCAACTGAGCATCTGCTTCTGCTCCACCAGCCTTGAGAGTCACGAGCTTGCCAGGAGAACTGGTTTCAGGCCAGCACCCGCCTCCTTTGAGGCTGCTGAAAGAGCTGAAGGTTGGGCTGTGTTCAACTCAAGGAGCGATGAGGTGACTCCACGTGCCGGGGCCCGTCTCTGGAGGCAGCTCGCTCGGCGAGCAGTTGACTCGACACGCGCAGTTGGCTTGTGCTTGTAGCTAAATTAGTCCGTTCGTATTTGCATGGGACGACAGGGCTCCTTAATGCCTCACGGAGAGAAAAATCACCCTCCTGCACATCTGCAGCTAAGGCTTCTGCGTGAAACCTGGCCGAGTGCAGCTCCCCAGCCTGCAGCAGCTATGACATACCCCCTGAATGAACTGATCAGCTGGAGGGGGGCTGGCGGGGAGGCAGGAAAAGGCACTTATAGAGTCATTCAGGCGATGCTCGTGTCTGGACAGCAGGATCTCTATCACAAATCAGAGCGAAAGAGCAGAGAGGTCTTCCCAGCCAGTGTGGGGAAATGAAATGTAGACACCCAGCAGATTTCCGTTTTCGGCTTAGAGAGTGCATTGTTGTGATTTTAGTGCTTGAGCTGGTATAAAGGAGAGAGAGAGAGAGAGTGAAGCTATGTATAACAGGCAGGTAGCTGCACTCATCCATAGTTCAACCCCAGTCTTTAAGTGGTGTACTTCAGAGCTCTCTAGGATGCCCAGCATCCCAGTTGTCAACTGTTATTTCCCTGTGTTAATCTCTGCTTCTCAAACACTGTATCATCAGCCTCTAAGTGTTTCCCCTCATTTCTCACTTTCTACTTATTTGCTGTGATGGCAGATGGCGTCTTAGGTGACTCCAGGGACCATGGTTTCTCTCTGGCAGAGCACAGCCTCAAAGACTCCTCTTCCTTTTGCAAAGAAATAGGCTGCTAACACAGACATAGCTGGGAAGAGACCAAGCAGGGGGTAGGAGATCAGGGTGGCTGTGCCTCCCAAACGAATAGACATCTTGTGTGCGCCGGGTTTGTAGGTTATACGGATCTGCCCCGCTCATATGAGAAACTGTTGAAAGGCTCCAGCCATCAGAGTGGTGTTTTCCATGCGTGCCAGAGCAGCAACGTGAATTTGAGCAGCGAGATGACAAGAAACCTGCTAGAAGAAATAAAGAAAGGATTTCCTGCCTCGCAGACACTAAAACCCAGTTTCGGGAAGCGAGCGGCTGTGAAAGACATGAAGCCATTGAAAAGAATCAGGGCAGTGTGCTACCGGGCCCTCCAAGGGTTTGTCTGGTGGAGAAGAAACAGCTCGTGCTTGCTTTGACCTGCTCCCAGAAGGTCCATTTCTTCCAGCCCTCTGAAACGGAGACTGGGCGAGAGATGAACATGAGTTTTCCCTGCCAGTAATTTCCAGCACAGGCTGCACGCAAGATCTTCATTTAAAACGTGTAAATGACAGCGAAAGAGTCACAAGGGAGCCAGATTTTAAGAGACCAATTTGCTGCCTGGGTTTTAATGGCCGTGCACCACGGCGGGCCCTGTGCTGCTTTGCTGCCGTGTGTGCTTAAGAAGGGGATCAAAGGATGGACAGACGGACAGGCAGGGGTTCAGCAAAGCCTGCATGTCACCCTGGAGGATAAAATATTGGATGTTACGCTCAGAAAAATTGGGAGAGGTGGGCCTCCCTTGCTCCTGAAGAACAGAAAGAGGCTTTCTTTTCCAGATACGTGACTCGGAGCTGCCCTATGGCACGTATATGGCAGACTGCTCCCGGCCAAGGGGGGTTTCTGTCTGGTGCCCTCTGCCCGGTGAGACAGGGAGGAGGTGATGGGAAGCTCTGCTTCACTAGAGGGCCTCAGCAGATCAATTCCTCTGAGCACCCTCAGTGCCCCCCAAGGCTCAGCATGTTGCACCCCCAAGTCAAACCCAAAAGGTTCCCCCCTTGCACTGCAGTTTGCCTGCCTGGGGTGTTGCTTCCTGCTGCCCTTTGCTTGATTTTTTTTTTTTTTTTTTTTTTTTTTTCAGAGCCTTCAGCTTCCAGCTCGTGTTTCTAGACGTTTCCCTCTGGCTCTCACCCTCCCTGGCTGCTCTTCTCAAAATATTGGGATCAAAATACCCCGCTGCAGGTGCCTCAGGGCTGCACGGGGGACACGACAGCCCGTTTGTACCACCCTGTAAAGTGCCCTTTGGCTGCGGGGAGGAAAGAAAGAGGCAGGCTGGTGTGAGCCCAGCCTCTGCTTTACAATCTCTTTCCTGCCGCTATAAATAACCTCCTCGAGAGCCACTTCAAAGGGAAGGGCTGGCGGCAGAGAGGTGGTTTGGGGACCGAGCGGGACAGGGGCGTCCCACTGCCCGATCCCACCCCGGCGCTTTGCATAAATAAATAAATCATGCAGCAAGGGAGAGGTGGAGAGGGAGGGCGAGCAGAGGAGGTTACTTTGGGAAGCCGTGCAGCTCGCTCATCCCAGCCCCGTAGCTCGGAGGGAGTGTGTCATGTTACAGGGGAGCCACGATCAGCCAGAGCACAACGTCGTCAGAGCAGCTGAGAATTGCCCTTTTTCTAATGGGGACTTTCATGTGCGAGCTCCTGGCCGGTCTGCGAAGGAACTGAAGCTGGCAGCTTAGAAGGAAACAAAAACTTACCAGCGAACCAAAAGACTTGAAACACAGGAGGGAGGGAAAAAAAAAAAAAAGAAATCCTGATCAGATTTTTTTCCACCTCCCCTCACTCTTTGCTGCAGTTGGATCCTTTTTTTTTCCTGCACCCCTTTTATGTGTGTGTGGTTTGTTTTTATTTTTTAAAGACTCCCTCCAATCCACTTTTGTCATTATTGCTGTTATTTGTCATTTGCTGGCACTGGGATCCCCTTGGACGTTCTTTTTCTATGCCTTCTGGATTGTGCTTCTCGGAGGAGGAGTGAGGCTCTATTTATTCTATTTATTTATTTATTGTTTCTCAGGACAGGGAGGGAATGTTGGAGGAGAAGAGCTGGAAAGGCGTTGGCGAAGCAGCTCTTGACAGGGGGTGTGTGGCTCCCCCCAGGACCAGCGATGGGGAGAGATGCTGCCGCCTCCCTCTCCTGCTGGGCTCGGGGCTGCCCGGCGTCTCCCTGCTTTCTCTGGTGCTGAGCCTCCTGCTGTACTTTCGGACCTCCGATCTGCAGTCCCGGGTGTCCCACTTGGAAGCAGACCGACCCACACAGCTCCCTGCCTGGCTCTCAGCAGACCAAATGGAGACAGCTATTTTGGGAAGAGTTGACCAACTGCTTGATGAGGTTGGTGTCCTTTCATTTTGCATGTGTAGTTTGCAGTACTATAGATTTTTAGGCATGTGTGTTGTCACATTATCTGTTTGTTTTCCCTCTCTTAAAAACTTATTTCTGGACAAATGATGCTGCTAGGTTGCATTTCCCATGCCTTCAGGTCCCTCCCACCGTTCAAACCCACCTGGTGTTTGCTTTCCTCTGCAAAAGGGAAGTTGTGGCTGAGCCCCAGCACTTTGCAAAGGGGGAAACCTCAACCCCGGTCATGGCAGCGGGGGAAGAGCCTCCAGTCCTCTCTGTTTGGTGACTTGGTGGTATTGCCTGCGGAAAGAGAGCTAGACCTTAAACCTGGGAATTCAGTGTGGGTTTGAGCCCTGGGAGAGAGACAGGCAAGGCACACTGCAGCTGGTGTGGCTATGGGAGGAGGTAACTGCAAATGCACCCATGTCGTGGCTGTGTTAGCCATAACCCCCTTCCACGGCTTCTGGTTCAGGAAAATGAGACACACTGGCACTGCCAGAATAGTTTCTGTTACTGACAGAGCATCAGTATAGAGCATATGGCTGTGCTATGCCCACTTGAGCCCCATCCAAACTCCACTGAAGCCAGCTAGCTCCTCCTCTGAGGATGGGGGAGAGTGGCTGCTGAAGAAGCCTGAGCTTCAGCAAGTCAATAAAGAGGGCCCAGAAGTGCAGATTTTTGTTGCTGACATCTTTTACTTTGCTGTGCTGATGCTGCTGTGAGCTGCCCAGGTTCCTCTGCCCTGGGTAGGTTGAACATTCTGCAGTATTCCTTGCCTCCTCGGGGCTTTGAAGCAGTTTTGACATGTGTCACAGAGCAGACAGTGGCTCACGTCTCTGAAGTCTCCAGGCAGGTCCACACTGACTTGTTCTCTCAGCTCTAGGGGAAGCTTAGGGCTGAGATTCAGGGCTGGGGCCATTTCCACCCACCTCTCCTTGTCTCTATTTACTGCAGCCTTGGCTTGAGACAGGCTGGAGAGGTCCCCGGGGCTAGCCCAAAAACTGTTTGTGTCTGAAGAAAATCTTGTGTGCTGCTACTGCCAAATGAGGTGCGGAATGGGATGATCAGAGTGGTGGCTATCAGGGCGTGTGTCGGGGCAGTGGTGCCTGGCACCCGAGGGGACCTGAGGACTCCTGAATGCTTTCTAGGAGCAGTGAAGTTCTGCTGCGAGGAGTTTAAGCCTACAGCTGACAGGCTCAGCTACCGTTTATGGGTCTTGTGGGAACAGTCCCTGGATCGACTGGGTTTTGCAGCCAAAAACTGTGAACCTCGAGTTAGCAAACACTGTAGGAGCTGGGGCTGTTGTTTTGAGTGGCCTCTTTGGATGAGGAATAAGGGGGAGACAGGGTCCATGGGGCAATACCCCACAGAGAAAAGCTTTTTGGGGAGGCAGAAATGTTGCAAGTGACTGGACCTGTAACCTGCGGTTGCACCCTTGTGCAGAGATTCCTTCCCCACCACTGGACAGGGGATAACATGGAGCGTTCCCGTCGTTGCTGCTGGCACGAGTCTCTTGGGAAGTCGCAGTTTATCTCTACCAAGCGATTTGAGATGTGCCACAGGATGCCTCCTGGGATCAGTGCCCTGGGCCGGATGGCCCTCTCTGTCCTGCTGGCTCTGCTGGCTGCGGCACCTTTCCACCTTTTTATAGCCCGGCTTAGCAAGGAAACGCGGCTCTCGTGATGCCCACGTGCCTGGCAGCACTCCTGTTTTCCGAGCAGCCCATCCTGAGCCCCTGGGGGTGGCTCGAGCCCCGTTGCAGCCAGTGCTGGGAGCAGCCTTGGGACAGGAACTGCTGCTTGAGGGGCCAGCACTTGCTCCTGGGTACCATGGGCGTTACCAACTCCTCGCTGGGCTACATCTTCAAAAGTAGCTTGGAGAAAGGCACTGGAGCCTATGGAGGAGCAAGGATGTCTGGCCCAGGTCTCCTGTCCCTTTACACATGGGAAGGTCTGCTGGCTAAGGGAGGAGGAGTACTGGGCCCCCCAGGGAGGAGACCTTCCCTGACTCCACTGCTTATTTCAGCTAAGCTCTTAAAACAGCTACTTCAGACATCCGCACCTCAGCCAGAGGCGCTGGGGTGGGCCTAGTGGCTCGAGGTGCAGAGTGGGGGTCTGCTGGCAAACAGATGGTGGGGTGGCATATGGAGCTTTTGCTTAGGAAAGAAAAACAAATCCCCCTGGTCCTCCTTTTCGCTAGGTCTGAAGTGGGGCTAAGTTGGATGGGTCTCCCAGAGTGGCTGGTGAGGGACAAGAAGGACAGAGGAAAAACGAGGAAGATAAAGGGGAGCAGGGAAAGGATGGGAGAAATAAAATGAGAAAAGCGAGAGACAGTGCTGGGGGTAGAGGGGCTGTGGCCAGGCTTACCGTGACAGACGTGAAAGCAGGATATTCATTCCCCGCTGCTCAGACCCTTGCTGCCTCTCACTGCCATATCCTTGCAGAGCTTCCTGGTGTTTCAGCCTTAATGGGTTTCACAGCTGCCAGCTCGGTGTTATCCATCACAAAATAAAAGAGCAAAGCTTTAAAGAAACCCCGGCTTTCAAAAGAGCTGGTCTGAGCTGGACAGAGAGGTGGGAGGTGAGGGGAGCTATGGGCACAGGAGCACACTTCTAGCTCTGGTGGTTGGGAAGATCGTCTAGAGGGATGTGAAGATGCGAGGGCTGATAGAGGAGTTAGCTGAGGTTATGCTCAAAACCCGTACTGCTCTGGGCTGGAGCACCTGGTGCCTTTCCAGACTGTGCCACGTTTGTGCCCAGGTGTGCCCCCATGTCCCCAGGAGTCTGTGAGCATCCACGGGAACACCGTACGGATTGCACTGAAAAGTGTAAAATGCCAAAGTCCTGTTAGATGCTCTTCTTCTGTACATGAAGAAATAAAGCAAACTGGAAGGGAGAGGAGTTGGGTTGGTTGATTTAAAATGTTAATTTTAAGCCAGCTGGTGGAGATGTTTTCCTGGTCTTGGAGCCCAGTTTTGGAGCACCCGCAGCTGGCTGTGGCAGTGTTTGCATCTCAGTTCAGGATGAGCAAGGAGAGGGCAGCAGATGCATTCCCAGAAGCAGCCTGACCAGTGCTGCTTCACTCGCTGCTGAGAACCTCTGCCTGGTGTCAGCGAATACCAGAGGGGAATTTTCTACCAGACATAAATTGACTAAGTTTCCCCTCAAAAACACCTGTGGGAATGGGCCAGAAACAGGTAGTTCAGGGACAACTTTAGCTCCATGTAGGAATTCCTCTGCCTTTTTTGGACATTGTGAATTCCTACAAAAAGCACAAATAATCTCACTACTGGTGTTTGCAGGAATGGCAAAGCTTTCCGAAGAAGAAAACAAGGTCCTTTCCCATGCTGGATAACATTTGGTGCTTTTTGCTTGCCAAAGGCTCGGCAGGGTGGAGAGCAGGATGGATTCAGTGCTGCTGCTAGGAAAAAAACCCGGAATTTGTGAGTTTATAGAGGTAGAAGTGTGTATAACATGACAGAGTTACCCTGTAAAGCCTGGGGCAATATCAGCTGCCCCTCTGCACTGTGATCAGCCTCTCAGGGGGTTGTGTTAAGGTGTCTGTTGTGTCTTTAGTGATGCTGAAGGGATTCAGGGGCTGTATCACAGATGGGGAGGCAGGATTGATCCTCACTGCTATCCCAATAGGCTCATTTCCCTGGGACTCTCTGCTTACTTATGTGAGGAAAGGAGAGGTGCCTGAAAACTCCCTTTCCCTCCCAACTGAAAGCTTTTCCCTCTCCTTTTGCATCTGTATCTTGAAGCGCACTGCTCAGTTCTGCTTCCCAGCAAGACTGCTCTAAGCATCCCCTGCCTCAATCATTAGCTTAGTGTTTTCCACTCCAAAACCATGAGATCTATTTTTTTTCCTTCCAATTCCTCTGGTAGCTAAGTCCTGTCTCCTTCCAGCTACCTGTAATCCTTGAACCTAGATGATGTTATTTCCAAGCTTTTTGCTCCATCTAGGAGGACTCGCTGCTTGCTTTTGCTCCACGCCACATGGCCCTGCGATTCCAGGAGCTGGGCCTTTAAGAAAAAACAGCTAAATTGGAGATAAAACAATGAGAGTTAACAAAACCACCGGCCCTTGAAATCCTCCTGATGGTTGTAATAGATTATCTATTTGAGACATGTTTCTTTTAGCTGTTGGAGATAGTGGTGGGAAATGATTTCACCTCCCCGGGTGACTGCAAACAACTACGGCTGCTAAAGAGCTATTAATCTGCCCCCTTTGAAGATGTGCCCTCTCTTTCACCTAATCTCAAGTGCCCATCCAAAATAGACAGGCACTTGCAAGGTTTAGGAGGCCACTGCCATGGTCCTTTAGCATTGGAAGAGGTCTTGCTTTCGCTGCTCTGTCCACTCAAGCCAGCCCTGACCTGTCCCGCTAGCAGTGAGTTAACAAATCCCATAGGAAAAGCCCGTGCTGGCTTTATTGCCAACTTCCAAACGTGTGTTTCATCCTGACTCTCCTGGCCTTGCCCTCTTGCAGTCAGAGGGTTTTCCCCTTCCCTCTGCGCTCAGTGATGTGTGATGGCTCCCTAAATACACAGAGGCACACAGTCTCCACATGGGAGTCAGTCAGCTGTGGCCCCAGTACTGGCAAAAGCTTTTTCAGCCACTTTCATATGTGTAGGGGGAAGATGCAGCCATTATATCACCGGAAAACATGACAGACAAGAGCAAACTGGCTAGGATGACAAGCCAATCCTCTCTCTAAGAAGTGTTTTCAGCGTTTCTGCCAGGGCAAGAGGTAGCCAGTTGCTGCTCTGATGTTTCATGCTCTAGGTGTGCCCCAGGGTGAAAAAGCAAACCCCAGATCCAGAAAGGTGGTCGTGAACACTACATTCCCAGAGACCACGTTCTTTTATTTTTGCTTACAGATGTCAACCTTGCCTTAAAACGGAATGGTTTTCTGTTGCATAGAAATGGAAGTTTTCTCTTGGAAAGGCCAGTTTTAGAGGAAAGCCCTTTCTTTTTGCTCTCCTGAGCAAAGCTGGCTTCTCATGTTGGACCAGGCAGTATTTTGCACGGTGGTAATGAGGGTAGCAGAAAAGGCCAGGAATTCGTTTTGTTTCACCATCTCAACCCAGAGTTGAACTGAGGTCTCCAGAAGCCGAGGATTTTTTCTGTTGCAGTCAATGTTTGTTTAATAGACTGTGCAGGAAACTGAACTCCAGGCGCTCCTAAATTCCTGGTAGGTTTTGCCTCCTGCTGAAGGGGAGCAATCTCACGACATCACTGCCCTTTGTACTCCCCATGGATGTGCAGAGCTCCGGGGCTGCAGGGAGGCACCGCGATGGCCAGGGATGGGGAAAATGCCCAGTGCCAATGAGTGCCCGATGGCTGCATCGTACCGGTGCTTGAGGCTGCACTCCCAGCCCTGCCCAGCAGCACCCCCACCTCTCTTCCAAGGAGGCCTTGTCCTTGGGAAGGCTATTTCAGTTTTCCCAGGTGTTTCCACTACCCCAACCCCACAGATAAAGTTGTGGAGAAATGCTATCGCTCCTGTTCCTCTCCCAGTAGCGCTCAAGTCCTGCTGGGTCATCACTTCCCCTGATAAGTCCAGTTATGCTGCTCCTCTCCATGTGTGCCAGCAGATCGACCCAGCCAAGGCTTCTTGCAGGAGGCCCTAACTCTGCCTTCCCGCTGGCCATTCCCCCTTGGCCCCTGTCATGCCTCTGCACTTGGTGGGGCAGGGGTCTGTTGCACGCTTCCTTGCAGTTTTGTGTACTATAAGGGGCCCCTCTGCAGCGCGTTGGACCCTCACTGATTAGGAAATGACTTTCTGCTTCTGCCTGTGTGAACCATTGCCCCCTCCTGTGCTAAGCCAGATTCCCAAGTCTGGGAACCCCACCCAAGTGTGGCGGTCTCGTGTTTGGACATTTTGTTTGGCACATGTGTAGATGGAAACGGGAACACGTATGCCTGCATACCAGTGCGAGTATCCAAATAAGGGCTCCGATGTCCTATTTGTGCCCATGTTTGACCACTAGCACAAAGTGTTCAGAGCTGGGCAGCGCTGCGGAGAAGAGCCATGCCATCTGCGGGTGGCAGTTGGATGGGAACATGCCCAAATGCAAAGATTGACATTTATGTGCTTTTAAACTGAGAAGGTAAATGCAGATAAAATGCTGTATGAGAACTGGTAATTCTCTGTGTCCTAATAGCAAATCAAGCCACTATCAAAACATTTCAGTCTACCATGCACAAAAAAAGCTCTGAAAATATTCAATTTCTAGTTAGTCACAACAACCCTTACTGTTTTTTGACTTGCAACAAGGAAGCCAGTCCTTTCAAAGTGAAAAATGGAAGCGTTCCAGCCAGTTCTGCCTTTTCTCATCCCACGCAGAAACATGTTGCTTTATTTTTTCCCTCTCCAAAATAAATTTCCCCCAAACTGATGCCTTCTTGCAGGAAGGTGCTTGTTTACTTGTGGAATCAAGTCATTTCTATATGATCCTGGGCATGGGCTTCTGTCAGCATAAGACTATTTCTTTCGAAATAGTGACCCCAGTTGTGAAGTAGGTCGGACAGTAAGAAGATGCAACTGGGATGAACAGTTGGGCTTGAGGATTAGAAGGGAAGAGGGAGTGACTCTCGCACAGGCACCCCAGCAGCTCAGTCTTCTCAAATCATCTCAGATCATTAACCAAGCATGGTTCACAGGCATTAATGAATAACTTACTTGGATTGATTTGCATTTTCTTCACTGAATCACAGTTATTTTAATAATGTCTACGAGATGTGGTGTGGATGCTGTCCCTAAAGTGTATTTTGCTCAGGATGTGGTCAATTTTAATGGTATTTCCAGCGAGAGAAGATGTGGTGGCCTCAGGTGCAGTCTATCACCCCTTTAAGAAATACACAGACAGGGACGGAGAGCAGGAGATTGATATACCTGCACCATTAGAAATCCAGACTCATTGGAAATGAACATTTTGATGTAATTTCACCTTGTGGAACCTCTCAGTAGGTTTTGTTTTGTTCTGCACTGGAGCAAAATTCAGCTTCACAGCCTCTGAAGGTTTCATGAAATGCCATTACTGTTTCCAGGCCATCTTTAGCTGCAATTTTTCAGCGGGATCCTTCTGTCTGTCCAGATGTCTCTGTGAGCATAAGGAGTCTGCCACAGAGGGGAGGAGTACCTGCTTCAGATGTCCATTTTTCATCTGCTGAGTGAGTCTTCTGAGAAACGTGGCTTTCTCATGAGGACACAGTCACCTCTTTATTCGCCACTGCTGGCTCTTGATTTTGTAATGACTGTCAGGAGGACCACATTTGGAGGCCATTACGAAACTCCCTCAGCCTGCTTCCAATCAAACCCCACATTTCTAGTTAAAGACTATGAACTTTAATGCCTTTCTTCGTTCCCAGAGCGTTCTGCTCTGTCTCTCCCATCTCTGCTCGGGCAGAGTCCTCCAGTCCCATTTTCCCAAGAATTTGAGGCTTTGGTTTCAACAGTACTAATGAATCCTTCTGCTCTTTTTCCTCCCTTGACAGAAACTAAAGTTCCACTTACCGAGACATCGAGAAGTTCGAGAGACACACCAGCGATGCAACTGCCCGGCAGGTAGGGACCTGGGACAGCTAGCGCTTTGGATGGGCCTTTTTTTGTCTCCATTTCATTGAAAGCTTTTTTAATGCCGTGTTATATATGAATGCAGAGTTATGCATACTTGCATAACTGTGTACTTGAGGTATTGGAAATTGATGTATGGAGGTGTGTGTAACAAGTTGGGAACATATGTCAATATTAACTCTGCATATGAGAGAAACAGCAGGAAAAGTGATAGACAGCTGGGTAGACATCTAGATAGTCAATAAAGAGAGAAAGATGCATCTAGAGGGCAAACGTTCCCATTAATTTTCGACATCAATTTTGAAGTGAGAAGAATGGCTCTTGGGAGACGCGTCTTTCTTGGCTGATTTGAGAAGGTTTGAGACACGTAGGCCAAACCCAACGCCAAAGCTGGACAGCTAAACTTTGGTGAGCCAAAATGCCTCTGGGGTGGGAAGATTTTAATTCCTTGGTGTTATACAACTATCTGAGGCATCTTGCAGAATAACAGCCTTCTGTTAGAAGCAGCCATTTATCAGGGGGTCCAATGAAGTGGTCGCTCAAGGTCCTGCTCATACAACATAAGAAATATTGTGGGATTGCTTAATTGCATTATGTTTTTAATCATGCTAATATCAAAAGGCTCTTTGAGACATCTTCTGAAGTGGTTTCAATACAATAAGTGACAAATTACTATGGAAAAAACATTTGTGAATGGCATTTCATTCCATTACTGTGAATCATGCAGCCTTCCTCATTGTCTTTTGATGCATTTGACTGTTTAGAAAAAAATAGAGCAGTGCCAGCTACCACTCACATCCAAAGTTGATGAAGTTTTGGGAGATTTTGCATGTGTATATCCAAACTGAGTAGCTGAAGCTAATCTTGAAAAGAGAGAGGCAGAGAAAGTTGTGTCTGGATGAGCATCTGAAAGCGGCGTTTCCATTTTCTGTGGTTCCTCCCTTGGTTCTCTTTGGTGCCCAACGTGAGGTCTTTCACAGTGTCTGGTGGTACGCATATCAAAGTGTATTTAAGTGTGGTCGGCAGCGGGATAGTGGTGGATGAAATGATGAAGGAGGCTATCTTTGCTGTAGGTAATGTTGTCTCATAATCAATCAGTGTGTTTAGACTTGTGTGCGGACATAGGAGGTACAGTCTCTTGTCAGACTAAAATGGATTTGTAAGGTAGCAGCTTGTAAAAGCAAGAGGTAGAGCTACACAGGTTTGTGATGGAAAAGAACTAAAATCCAGGATCTGGACTCGTAGATCATTGGAAAATGCCTGAATTGACTAATCCAAATCAGGACTGCTGGACTTTCTTTTTAGTCCCAGAGGGAAACATCAGGAAGTATTTCAATTTAAATTTAAAAGACAGTACAAATGAAAAGTCTTCTAAATATCTCTTCTCCAACGATTAGATCAAAACTGAGTTCAACTGTTTTTAAATTTCAACCCTTTCCCTTCAATGGGAACACAAATCATAGCACTACTCTAGTTTCAAGTTCCTTCCTAGACTTGACATATAAATGCCATAAAACCACAGGGATGAATATCCTCCTGTTGTTTGAGCCAGCTTGGAGAAGGAAACTTAGAACTCGAATGCAGAGCAGAGAAAAAAAGATTCACTGATTTTTGAGGCCATCTGAATGTGACCCCCTACACCATGTGTGCAATAGATGAATTGCCCAAGTATTTCAGCATGAAGGTCATAATAGTTGGTTACAGATACCCACACCCCTTGTGAAACCATGGCAGCAGTTGGTCCTGGATTTCTTATAATGCTTAGGTGCCCGCTCATTCCACTAAGCTCGGGGTATTTCTGAAGGACAGCTTTGGTTCAGGAGAACAATTATATTAATGTCTCCATAAAGGTTCAGGCTTCCTTTTTACCTTTCAAATTTGCTTGTCTTCATCAAATATTCTACAGATGCAGAAACTATTTGTAAAAATTCCCCCCCCCTTCCTGCTTCCAGCTAATCCATTGAGGGAAGTGAAGCTTGGTCCAAAGCTGATGTTGTGGCAGGTGAAGTCTTGATTGGCTTTGGGCAGTGCAGAAATGAAGGCACCTTCAGCCAGCTGTTGTCTCATCTCAGACCCTTTGCTCCAAGGTGTTTCCCTTTGGTCTCCAGGCTGATGCAACACAGGCCACCTGAAAGCACTGTTCTGCTGTTTCAACATGGTCTTGTTTCCAGCCTGAGACCTTGGGAATCCTTTTCCCCAGTGTGTTTTTTCCCTTGTGTTTAAAATGCCCTAAGGATCAGACAACGTGACCTTTGTGGGAGACCAAGGTATTCAGAATCACTAGAAGCATCAAGATGTTGCAAGACTTGACGCATGCCCGTTGCTTCTCACCGGCCCGCTCCACCGCCTATAAACACATCATGTTCCTCACCAAAAATAAATGTTTATCAGAAGTGACATTTGAATTTGTCCCTAACTGTGAGCCAGGTCCCTGCATGGCAAAGAAGGGGAAAAGGAAGACGAGTTCATTTGCTGACCTGTTCCGTACGGATGTGGAGGTCCTGGGCAGGGTCACCCGTTGCCGTAGAACAACTTCAGGACACAGCGGGTTGTGAACGTAAATGGCTTGGAAAAGCTGGGAATAGGGGAGCAAGATGACTGTGAAGTGTATGACTTTGCTGTGGCTATCTGAGCGCGCGTGATAAGGACCGTAGGAATAACGCAGTCAGGAAAACAGCGCAGCTGTATTTATAGCAAACGATAAGGAAATATAAGTTTCCTTTGGCTGGGAAGCTGCTACTTCAGATCACTTGGGCTGGGGCTGAGCGTGACCACCTGTGAGTGAGATGTCACTCCTCAGCATTGCGGTTTTCATGCTCAGAGGTCGCAACGGGCTGCTCCAGCGGTGTCTCAGTGGGGAGGGCACAACCCCCAGGGTTAGCACAACCTTCCTGGGTAATCAATGACTCGGTTCCCTTCGTCTGATACGTAACCTGTGTGAATCTTTCTGTCCCCACTGTCTGCCAGACAGACCTGGGACAACTTTGTACGGGTTGGGAAAGGGCCCCAAAGCCTTGACGGCAGCAATGACTGTACCCAGCTATTCACCACCCCCAGGCCCTGCGCCACACTGGGGCCAAGTGAGGACAGGGAGCTCAGCACAGGTGTTGATCCGAGGTTGTCGTGTGCTAGGATGAGACTTGGGGCTGAGCAGAGGGTGATGGGAACATGGGCTTGATTTCTAGGAGCAAGCTTCCTCGCGTGACTTTTGCTCAGATGAGGGAAATGTTTCTTTTCCATATGAGATCTGGATGTGGCTGAGAGCTCGACAGAGCTACCTGAGGCTGGAGGATCCTCTCACGGCCAACTGTCCTCCCTTGATTTCTGCCACATAATAACAAAATGCCATGAGGAAAAAGCATTGTTTCAGGTTGACAGGGTGAAAATCTAAGCATTCCTGGTCTAATCCAGACCCTGTCTGCCTGGACAGTCTCAAACAGCCAGGGATTATCACCAAAACCCCTTCCCACAGCCTTCCTGGTGGAGGTGGGTTCTTGTGTATTTTATGTACTATTACTCTCTTTATTAGACCTTTCCCATCTTCCTTTCTTCAGCTCCTATTTTCACAGTCCCCACGTGGCTGTTTTTCATTCTGCTGGCTGTCTGCTCCAGTCCTCAATATCCCTTTTTTTTAAAAAAAAAAAAAGAAAGAAAAAAGGCTGGCTCCTTTCCCTCTGCCCCCGCAATGCTTGTTTTGGTCCAGTTTCTCCTTGGGCAGGTTGGGAGCCCGCAGTGCTGGAGGCGGTCAGCCGTGCAAGCAGGGAAGTGACTCGGAGGGATGCCGAATGGCTTTTCCATCCCTCCCTGCTGCAGCAGAAGGGAGCTGGGATGCAGGAGGAGGCAGCTCTGGCCCCATGGGCTCCCGGGGACCGGGATGGGCGGTCAGAGGGAGGTTGCACAACTCCACCACAAACCAATGTGCCTTCTGCTGTCACAGGGGCTTGGAGGCTGGTGTGTGACAGCTGCAAGGATTTTGGCGTTGGCTAGGAACTGGGGTCCTCTCGGGAATGTCTTTGAGGCTTTGCATGGGAATGTCCCCTGGGCATTTTTTCTCATAGAAAACCTCACCCATGACCCCTCTCTGCAAGCCAGGGTGCAGGGATAGCCACTTGGCCACTACTCCACTCCAATCGATCTTACAGAAACGCCAGCATGAGCTGCCACAACTCAAAAATATTGCTGCTGTTTCCCTTCTTGCAGGGTGGCTCGTGAAAGCAAAGGTCCAGCGGTGGACCCAGTTGTACCCTGGGGCTGTGGGCCACGTGATGTGCACATTTGGCCCGGTCCAGGTATCCTGCTAGGCCCCTTTGGTATATCCCTCCCGTGCTGGCCGGACTCCTCGCACAGCCGCAGCTGCTGGAGGAGGCCAGCGAGAAGCAGTGCGGGGCTGCAGCGGGGCTTTGGCTCCCTCCCAGGATGTGTCACCCAGAGCCGGCACGGCCAGCTGGCAGGAGGCAGCAGGATTTCCCGTGTCTCGACCCCTGCCTGGCCCTGTAGGCAGCCGGCAGAGGCAGGAAACGTTGGGAAGGCCAGGACCCAGGCTGGCAGACGAGGGGGTGGTGGGAATGGCGGCAGCAGGGGCAGACTTCTGGGCAGCACAGGCTCAGCCTTGACTCTGCAGCACCTGGGTAGGATATGGTATCCAAGCCAATGCACCCATTTCTCCCTTGGGATTCTTATCTCCTCTCCAAACACCTCTGGGAAGGTGAAACAAAAAGGGGTCAGTGCCCGAGTCCTGTCTTCCCACACCCTTCCTCCTCACACCCTGGCAGGGCTGTTGCACCCCTTGCCAGTTTGCTTTCATGGTGCTTATGTGTTCTTGCTGTCATTTTTAACATGGTCGTTTTTCAGCTTGCTGTGCCTGCTCGGACAGATCTGAGGGCTACTGTGAGATTAAAAGCCTGAACACACTAGTGAGCCCTGCGAGGTGGAGAGGGTGTTTGGGATCCCTGGCGAGGGTGTGGAAAGGTCACCCCGGCTATTTAAACGCTTGCATCCAGGAGCCGTGTCAGTGGTCCTGGCTCAGAGCCACGAGGAATGTGAGGTGGGAGCGTGCAATGAAACACCCGTCCCCGTGGTCCTCCTGTCAGGAGGTGCATTGAACTAGTTGAAATGCCATGGTTGTGTGTTTGACCCCTTTTCAGAATGACAAGTCAGCATGGTTCTGACTATGCAAAGGGTGTTTTCTGCTTTAAAAGTGTCTAAACACAGCTTTTTGACAACCTCTAACCAAAAAATTGGAAAAAAAGGACATTTGTCTCAAGCAGCTAATCCTTGCCAATAGCTTTGAGCTTTCTGAATTGCTGTTTTCCCAAATGCTCTGGCAAAGCCCTCGTGGCCGCGCTGGCTGGAGAACAGAGCTCCAGAGGGAGCCCAGGCATCCGGCACCACCGCAGCCAGAGTGGCACGTTGCCGCATCAGAAAACGTGGTTCACTGGCATGGCACCCCCATGGCACGGCACGTCTGGAAGCAAAATTGCAGCATAATCATTGCTTAAATACTTGTCTTCCTCCTGCACCTCCTCCTTTATAAGGAATCGCCCTGGGAATTCTATTATTCCCTGAAATTTAAATATGTTCTCCCCATCCACATTTTTTGGGCCTTCCAGAGTATACACACACTTCAGCCTCGAAGGTTGCTCATGCGCCTTGGCCTGCTGGCTGTATTTTGGGTTGGGGTTTGTTTGGTTTAGACATACTGTTGTTTCATTTGTTTTGAAGATGCAAACCACACAATGAATTCCATGGATTCTGCGAGTAGTTATGAATAGATGAGGATGAACAATTCAGGAAAAAAACAAACAAGCAGTTTGTTTGGTTGCTTGACTCTCTTTCTGCGAACATGTAGGCAGCTGCAGTCTTACACAACTGTCTGGAGCAGCTCAAGGAGTCACTCGCACCTTGGTTTTTGTCACCTGGAGGTTGCTGCATCTGCGGCTGAGGGATGGTAAGAGGGAGCAAGGATGCTCCTTATCCCTCTAAGCATCAACTCATCCGGCTTAGTCTGCATTCAGGATTTAAACTGACTTTATTAAGGAGTATTTAATTGATTTTAATGGGCCTGCTGGTGGTGCCACGGTGCAGACTAGGAGGGCTCGTGTAAGCCATTAACACAGCTGCGAGCGCTGCTCGGGCTGCAAAATGGCTGGAGGGGGTAGTGCGTCCTTATGGTGGTACCATGGTGATAGAGTTAGGAAGGCAAAACCCTCTGCCTTTCCCTCTTAATCCAAAATACGGTCAACACAAGGGAAGGCGCTGAGGCACGATGATGGGCACAAGTGCTCTGCAAGAGGGTGGCCTGTTTACTTACACCCATCTGCTTGTCTATGTAATTCCCTCTTGCCATGTTCAGACCTGTCTCCTGGGTGCCCTAGGGCTCCTCTCATTGTCCTTTTGTGTGCTTTCTTTTTTTAAACTATGTATTTTAAGCTTTTTTATTTTAAGCTGGCTGGAAGGTGGAAGGAAATTCCCCCAAACACACAGAATCTCGCGGGCCTGTTTCTCTGGAGGCTGAGCTCTCCCCAAAGGTGCAAACAGGTGAATGTTTGTGTCCAGGTGTGCAGGAGTCCTGGTGGCACAAGCATTAACTTTAATTGTGCTTGTATATCGTATCTCAAATGTTATAGCCTGGCCCTGGGTAAGCCTTGGCTGTTTGATACAGCCATCCTCCATGCAAAACCAGGGATAAACTAACCTCTTTGCAGACAAGGGTATGGTGCAGAGAAAGACATCGAGGATTAAATGTGTGGGAAAGACGGAGGGAGGAATGGATGCACGGCGCTGCAGAGGAGCAGATACCCACCGTGACAGACCCCAACCTGAAACACAGACAGAGGCAAGAGAAAAGCGTTGTGACTGTGCCGATTTGTATCAGGTAACGGTCCCACTGTGACCTTCACCATCCCTGCCAGGCCATATCTGAACAACAGGTGCAGTGGCGAACGGCGCCCCGCGCGTGGACAGGGACCCAACAGGTTGCCTGCAGGGCTCCCGGGACGCATGTTGAGGGCTGCAGCGGGGAGCTTCTGCATATTTGATGGGTTTGTGTACAGATGTTTGGTAGGAGTGTTTACACCATTGCGTGCCTGTGCTTACAATGTATATGGTACATATGGGCATAAATCAGCGCCTTGACAAAGCCAGGCAAAACCGTCCCAGCTGGCTGGGGAAACTCGAAGAGCACATTGCACTGCTACTGTACGGCGACGGGCTTTGATTCAGTGTGAGTGCGCTGCCGGGGTGGGGGAGTTTTTCCCAGGCCTGGGCTGTATGCACATGGCTGGGCTGGTTTGCGTCAGCCGCTGACGCACGTCCGGGCCCCACGACGTGGATCTCGCGTGTGCTGCCCATCCTGGCAGCTTTGCGGCGGCCGGAGGAATGAGGGTGAGTCGCACCGGCCGCCAGGCTCGACGGCGGGGCACGGCGCCCGGCGGCGTCCAAGGCCCTTGCGCAAAGCGTGGGTGCCCGCCAGCCGGCGAAGAGCACCGAAAATACCCAGGAGAGGCCAAGGGAGTTGTTGCAGGCGCCAAGTGGCTCAATCCAAAGCTGGCTGCAAGGGGACTTTGCTCCAGCGCTAATGTCAGCTGCTGCTGCAAGGGGAAATGGATATAAGCTGGAACATAGGAGGTTCTGCTTAAACATAAGGAAGAACTTCTTCCCAGTAAGGGCAACAGAACACTGGAACAGGCTGCCCAGAGAGGTTGTGGAGTCTCCTTCTCTGGAGATGTTCAAAACCCGCCTGGACGTGTTCTTGTGTGATCTGATCTAGGTGGTCCTGCTCCGGCAGGGTGATTGGACTAGATGATCCTTTGAGGTCCTTTCCAGTCCTTAACATTCTGTGATGCTGTGCTGCGTGCTCGAGGGCAACAGGGAGGTAAAAAGCAGGCTGCTGGCCTAGCCAGGGGCAGGGATGGCTCTCTTTGGTGTCCCTGGAGCGGGGCAGAGAGTGGGGATTTGCAGCAGGGCTGCAGAGGCCCTGGAGGAGCCCTCCTCTCTGTGGCATCGAGTTTCCATGTGGTGATACCTGATTCTTGACTCTTCCGGGCATCCGCCCGCGCCTTCGCCCCAGCCAGTGGGGACCAAGGGCCAGGCTGATCTGCCGGTGCCCAAAGGGTGTCCCAGGGAGCGGATCAACAGGAAGAGTGGAGGGGCGGCTTTCCTTCCCCAGGATCGACTTTCAGCCCCGGTGCCAGGCTGGGGCCACAGGTACGGCTGATGGTACAGGGGGAGAGGCAGCATTCAAAAGGGAGAGGTTGCATCATGCGGGGCTGGGCGGGCTTCGGGAGGCAGAAACCTCATCTGCTAAACACATACTGCCCGCCCCCCCTGCGCCGGGGAACATTCAATCCTCTTTTTGATGGACGTCCAAGAAAATACCTCTTCCACATCCTAAACTTGTTAGCGCCAGTTAATCATCTTAACCTTCTTCCCCTCCGAACACACACTCCAATGAGTTTCCCATCGCTGGCAGCTGTTAAAGACGCAGCGACGCTTTTCGCACTGGCCGAGCCTACAGCCATTAATTATTAAACATCCCGGCTGACCCCGAGGTGGGAGAGCAGGAACCCACATCTCGTGCTGAAGCCGCTTCAAAGTGACTGTCCAGTGAGTCCCTTTTGCGAGTGGATACGCTTGACACAGTTCTCACCTCCCAGGAGCTAGACCAGGTCTCTGCCCCTCCGTGCGCTGCCTCTTTGACATTCGTAAGCATCGTGAAACATAAGCCCTGGAAAATATTTGCCTGCATTGGAGTGCTGCTCCGACGCATCCCAGATTAATGTTGCAAAATGCCAGTGGCGTGACAATCGGAGAGTTGGAGAGATGTGCTCGTGTGCGGGGTCTGTGCCATGCAGCCAGAGAGGGGTGGTGGGGGCTATGGCATGACGCCTGCTAGGTGGGCATCTCCCCTTAATTTCATCTGGCTATTTCTCCCCTTTCCTATCTGGAAACCTCTTTGTTGCTCATTGCATGTCTTTGCTGCGTTTCCCCCCAAATAAGGCTGCGTTTCAGATACGGGAAAGGTGACTCCTTGGTGCATCCATCCCCTCTGCAGTGCCTGTGGTGATGTGTCCTTTGATGCTGTCTCCCTCTTGCACTTGTGGGCTTGCGAGGCAGCCTGCTTACACAGCCTCCCCAGACCAATTCACGCCCTTGCTCCCCAAGCCATGGCTGGGGCAATTCCTGTTCTGCTCGCCTATCCCTTTCCAACCTGGCTGCTGAGGCTCAGTGTCTGTTTCCTCCTCGTGAGAGGTTTTGTGAGAGTAGCATCCCAGCCGGACTGTGCAAGCAGGAGGTAATTAAATCAGTGTATTCTCCAGGGGGGCGGCTGATTAACAGCACATTTTCCCCATGCCGGGGGGCTGACACAACGCACGGGCAGTATCAATCCATTGCTTGCCTCACTCCTTTCCCGTAGGATGTCTGTTTTTTTCTTTGTCCTTTTCTTTTTTTCCTTTCATTCAAAGAGAAGATGAAGATTATATCAGCTGAACTGGAATCCGAACTGACGGAGCTTTGTGCGAGGGACTTGTTTATTATGATTTGGTATTGCTCCAGGCAGCGCGTGCGCTACGCTGGGGACCACCCAGCGATCCCATCCACACCAGGCTCCCCTTGCCGTGTGGTTCAACCAGCAGCAAGCAGAGGACCGCAGGGGCCATGGGCCATGCTTTGCCTTTGGGAAGGGATCTTCCTGAGGCCAAACCCAGTACCAGGACATGGTGCTGGGTAAAAGTGGCTGGATCCCAGTGGCTGCTCTTTGCTTGTTCTCCTCCTCTATCGTCAGCTGCTGCTGTCCAAGGGAGGAGATGTTGCTGGAGGCGACGGCAGCTGCTGCGAGTTGTGTGTTGGCCTCGTCCCTAACAGAGCTGAAACACATAATGGGCTGGATTGGTTTTTTTTTCCTTTTTTATTTTGTTTTTAAACATTAGCTCCTTATTAGAGGGATTTGGGCAGCAAAGAGGGAGTAGTTATGTCTCCCAAAACAGCAGCCATTGCCTACAGAATAACTCTCCCTTAAACCCTGCTATAGAGAAGTGCAACACAGATGAAAGAGGGATTGAAACCCCAAGAGCACCCCACGGAGCTTATGAGTCTGCGGCACAGCCCTGGCCACAGCAAAAGAGCCACAACCCAGCCCTCAGCTCACCAGGGAGTGATGTACCCAGCCCCAACCTGTCTGAAACCCAAGGATTTGGCATCCCCTGTGCGATGTGATTTAATGTGGGCCTGAAAACAGAAGGAAAAGTGAGGGAGAAAGAAGTGCATTTTTTGGAAAAATGTAGCCTCGTATTTCTTAGCTTACCCCCAGTTCATATGTGTGGTGATGTCTTGCTTATGGATTACCTGTGTGCTTATAGCAAATGTGTTTTTTTCCTGTGGAAACAGGAGGAGATGGGGGTTATCAGGTGTGATTGTGTATTTTTCTTTCCGAGTTTCAAAGCCATCCTGTATAGATCCCTATGCTCTGCTATTGTATTAATCTGACTCTTAATGAACAGGAGTCCTGGAGTTTCCTGGGACAGTGATGGGAAGTGGCTCGCAGGCCCTTTACAAAAAGAAGCTGCAAACATGTGACTCTTAGATCAAGGGCTGGTGTGGGACATGCACTGTCCCCAGCCCCACGTGGTTTGGCCTGTGTTCAGCCATTGCCGCCTCCTCCACATGGGTTTTTCCACGTGCCTTTCCCATGCAGCAAACTGCTGCAGACCTCGGCCCTCCTTCCTCCTCTTTGCTCTTTTTTTTCTAGAACATTGAGGGCTTTCTGTTTTGGTAGGACTTGGGACTCTTTAGCAGTGACTGAGCAGCCTCAACAATTTTTTGCCAGGCACGTGTCCCTGCAGAGCATATTCGCCACCCACCCTGTGTACTTTGGAGGAGTTTCTCTCTAAATATAATGCCCTTTTCCCCTCGTGCCCTCAGAGCCTTTCCTTTTGACTGGGAAGGAAGAGCTTCAGAGTAACTGGTTTCTAAACTTGGTTGTTTTTCTGCCAAGTTAATTTTTTTTTCTCTGCTCTGGGGCAGGGGAAAATATCTCTTTTCCATCTTCATTGCATTCTTTTCTCTTCTTGAGATTATCATGAGATCTCTCACTACCTTAAAAAACAATGACCTGTATGCCTAAACAAGAAAAATCTTTCAGTCTCAAACAAGATGGATGTCCTGACAGAGTTTAACAAACTTACTCTTTGAATCAAACTTGCCATAGTGAGAAGATGAGAGAAATACAGGTGCTTTCCAGACCACGCTCAACAGGGAGGCAGCAGTTGGTTTGGGTTATTTTTTGCCTTTCCAGTCCGATGGCTCTATAGTGTGTGCTGTGCAAAGCATCCGGTTTGGGCACCGGAGGCGACAGGGAAGGGATCTGCACATTCGGTTCATTCTGGGTAAGGAAAGCTGTGAATCCTTTTATCCCTGTTAGCCAACACGCGTTGTCTCCATATGTGCATGCTGTCCCATCCTGGCTTCTACTGGGCAGAGCCCTGCGTGGGGGTAGCCAAGCTAAGCAAGCATCTCAGGGTTTGAGACATGCTAAGAAAGCATCAGCTAGGTTTGGATGAATGAATGAATGAATACGCTCCTCTTCCTCTGCAATAAAACATGCTGAGCAAACCCTCTTGGGGTTACAAACCCCACTGCATTTTTCCTTTTGAAAGGACTAGTATCAGCCCTGCTCTCCTCCACATATTCTGTATGGAAACAAGGCAGCACATCAGGAAAGAGCCTGAAGGAAGAATTTATGGTGTCTCTAATTAGTCAGCTTGTTCCGTCCTTGAAGAAGAGGATAACAAGCGACAAGGATGCATTGCCGGCTTCTGGAGGAAGAGTGCCGTGGCCAGGCTTACGTCCAACTGCTGATAGGGTAATTAGTGGTAACTGGGAGCCATCAATCATCTCGGGTGGAAAAATGTCTTGGTTAAAGGAAAGACCCTCCCAAACATTATCATAACTCAAAAGGGTGTGAGACAGGGTCTGGAAGACAGTACTGGCAGTTTGTGAGGTATTTGAGGAAGAGGACTATTAAAAGATAGATTGAACACAATGTTTTTTTGTTCCTCCCCGGGTAGGTGACAGAATTTGCTGTTATAAAAGTTGCAAAGTATTTTGGAAGGAGGAAGGAAGAAGAAAAGAGTTAGCAGATGGAAAAGAGGGAAGAATATCAAGAATTAGGAGGGGGGAAAAAAGTAACAGTGCACTAAATATTAAAATTAGCTGCTAATTGAAAAAATTATGTAGGAAGAAAATGAATCTATGCAATTTGACAAGTAAGTAAAATGTATCATCATTTGCATTTTAAGTGCATGATGAGAAAATTTATTTTGATCATTATCAGCTACAGTAAGTTTCAACTTTTCCCAGACAGCCACATTATGAGAGAGAGTATAATTTTCAGCAGAAGTGAAAACGCTGTGAATCTTGTTTTTTGCTTTACCTAGTTATGATTTACTTTGGCCAGTTTCTCCCTGTGGTTCCTTCCTAATTCTGCAGCTCTCTGAGGAGTAGGACTTGTGCAGGGCCTGACTGAGTACTGAAGCAGCGGTCAGCTCCTCAATGGAGGAATGTCAGACTTCTCCTGAATAACCAGCTGCAGTTTTCAAACCAGTTTGGATCTCCAGAGCTTTCGGACACCACCTTCCATATTCCTGGCATGGAATAGGATGCTTTAGAGGAGGGTGGGAGCTGCAGAGAGAGCATCAAACATCTACTCTGCCAAGAGTAAGGTTTTATTGGAGTGGTAGCTTGTTGCGTTGGCATGTGTGTCTTCAGACTGAGAGTTAACAGGTACTTGTGGAAATGTCCAGGTGTTTGAAGTGGACTTCAAAAACATAGAAGGAGCTGCAGAATTAGTGGGGCCATGCCCCTGGAGAGCAAGAGCTGGGGAAGAAGTTGAGGAGACTCATCAGTCTGGCAGGAAAACCCTGTTTAAGGCATGAGCTGAAATCATCCCAATGCAAGGAGCTATAGGAAGGGATCAACTAAAGAAAATCATAAACGTAGCGAGCTGAAGTTCAAAACAGAAGAAAAGTAAAGCTGGAAGGATTTAAAATGAATGGATATGCAAAAGGAAAATCTGAGTGCCTAGGGTGAGGGGGGACTATCAAGGACACCAAGAAAATGCTGAGGTTCATTGTGAGTGAGAAGGAGACCTTCCTCCTCACTGGAGCATGAGAGCTGGTCACACTGGACAGTGAGGACACCAGCTTCTTAGAGAAATGCTGCAGGAAACCTCTGAGCCTTTGAGGGCTCATGGAGGACAAGTGACATTTCAGAAGATACGGGCAAGGCAGAGGTGGTGACAAGGAGGAATTCAGTTTCCCTCTGTGATTAAGACCCTGTGGATAAGGAAAATGGACACCATGTCTTCTACCTTCACCAAGTTGTCTGCCATTGACTCATGCAGTGAGCTGGAGAGCAGGTTGCTGTTTGAGAGTTACACTTCAAGAGGCAAACGAGCCGCTGAGGAAGAGCAGCAAGAACAACCAGAGGTCCAGAAAACACAGCCTCTGTGGAGAGACTGGAAGAATTAGGTTTTGTTTAGTCTGAAGGCAAGAGAAGACTGTGAGGAACAGGACAGCAGACTTCAAACACATAAAAGGTAACCGCAAAAAGGAGAGAAATTAAAAAAAAAGCTGTTCTTCGAGTTTGCTGTGCATCAGAGGTCACTGACTGACTTAAACAACAACACTGGAAATTTTGGGTAGTCTCTAAGAAAGATAATAAATATGGCCTTATGAGTCAGGACATGGAAATCGCCTGGACTGGATCACTAGGGAAGAGTGCGATGTCTCCATCCCCAGAGGACAGCAACAGGTTAGAGAAATATTTGCCCAAATGGGCTAGGTAGAGACTTTTTTCCTTTGGTTGCTTTGAAGATGTTCCCTTCTCGATTTCGTGTCTCTCATTCCCCAGGAATCCTTTAATCTCTGTTTGGTGTCCTCAGGGGAGTCAGATGGGGAAGAGAAAGGGGACAGTCAAGAACAGCGGTTTTCAGTGAGCCCGGGGGCACACTGGCTCTTTGGCAGAAGGTGGTGGAGCGGAGTGAGCCTGCCACCATCCGGTTTTGATTTACCATCCAGAGGTCCTCACCGCTACTGGAAAACCCTGAGGGGGGCCTCTGGATCCGAAGCGCGAAAACCCACTGGGCGAGCTGACCCCGGGGGCCCTTCCCAGCCCTGTTTTCTCTGCTTTCTGTGGCGCTAAGTGCTTCAGCATGGCAGGGACAAATGCGATTGTTTGCTGCTTGGAAAGAGATTGCTGACCCATGGATGCCTGCCCGAAACAAGCATTGTTCTGCCCTGTGTCGGCCATCCCACCGTCTCTCCCCGGCAGTGCCGGAGGTGTTTTGTTGGTCCCGGGTGCAGCCGGCACCGTGTGGGCCATCCGCTCTTGGCCCTTTCCTGCCCTTTATTTTCACAAGGGGCTCTCCCAAATGTTTGTCAGAATATTTCTGTTTGTCTATTGTTGAACCCTTGTCTTTGAGCACTTTAATCTGCCTAACGAGCTCGCTGCGGTTATGCCAACGGCCCAGATTTCCTCATCAGATTCTTCTGGCTGTGGAGGCTGTTGCTCCTGTCATCCTTATGGATGTTTCTTGAAACAAGCAGATGCTTGGACATGCAGTTAGAGTCTGTGTCTTAACTCCACTATCAGACCCTCTCTTTTATTTTTGAAACTGCTGCTTAAGCACGTTAATTTTTCTGTGATGCTCTACCTCGTTGTTTGCTTTGAGCATGGCTTCCCATCGACTTCTCCTCTCAGTGCTGTGCTTGAGGCCTTCTCCTTGGCAAGGACTGATGGTGATGATGGTGCGCTGGGATGCTCAGAGTGCCTGAGCAGTGACTTTTATCCTCAACAGCTGCTGATATTAACTGCCGAGTCTCAGTGATGTCATGGGTTTGATTTCGGAGGCAAGCTTGAGTGACTGGCATAACCTGGTGCCTCAGCTTAGCGTTGGTCACATTTTTTGGCAGTGAAATCCTGATAGCCTCTTTGCTGTCCAACATTTCTGCGATCCTTTGAAGAACCTCTTGCCATTCTGCAAGGGTGTAGCTGCAATGGGGATGTTTTGGGGACGAAGGGACCTTTGAAAAGGGCTTATGCTCTCTGGAGGTACTTACACACTCAGGTTGTCTGCTATTGCTGACAATGCCTGAAGCAAAATTTCTGGAGGCTGTGCTTTGGGTAATCACTGTTGTTTAAAATTTTTGTTATTATTTTGAAGATTTTTGTTATTATTTTGAACATTTCTGTTGTCTTTAATTTCCCCTACAACAAATAATACTGAATTATGGCCAGACACATGGCATTTTTGCCAGTTTGTTTGCAGCTTCTCTGAACTAATGCTCCTTCCACCTCTCCTCCTGTCATTTGTCCCTGATGGAGGTAGAGAAGATGTCTCTAAAAGACCATGAGTACCTTGGATCTGTTGCATGAAAACTGCAGCATGGCCAGTCTTTAAAAAAGGCCAAACCCACCATCTGGGCTCCATGCACTCAACTGGGGTCTGTCTGCTCTGAAACGGGGTCACGCAGTGCCGAACACCCGTGGGGCCATGAACAAGGGGATCTCTGCCACCTCGGGTAAGGTCATGCTCGGGCTGCTGACGTTTTAATCAGCATTTCATAACTAATTGCCTGGCCACAGCTATCTTGTTGTCAATTAACATAGCCCTGAATGTCAGGAAGTAACTGTATCTCTCTAACTCACTAAGGCTGCCTTCTGGGTCTATGAAATGGCTGGATTTCCTCACAGGGATGGATTACATGTTTACATCTCTTCTGCCGGAGTGTGTAGTGAGGATGACCCAAGGAAGCAGCAATAACGTCTTTATGTTCCCTTTCTGTCCTTCTCGTCTTGTGTATGCTATAGAGCAGCAAAAAAAATCCCTTGTATGTGAGCTTTTGGAGCAGGCTGGAAGACACCCACGTTGCGGACACTGAACTGCCTCAATCCAAGAAATTAGAGGGAAAAAAATGCTAAGCAACAGCACTTGAGAGCATTTTAAGAACAGACACTTTTCCAGACGTCAGGAAATGCCCTTAAACGGATGGGATCGTTTCAATGATCCTATCAGTCCAGAGAGCGTTGCTATGCTCTAGCTAGAGGATATCTCTGCTGTCAGCAGAAGGTCTCACACCACATTGACCTCCTCTGATACTGCCCAGCTTTTAAGATCCGATATTCTGGGACGTGGGACTTTCCAGATTAGGATAAATATGACCCACTTACAAAACTAAGCATCTCCTCTTCTGAGCCTGAAGAGACTACAGCGTGGAGGGTGGCTTTTTGTCTCTTCGTGTGGGTGAAAGGGGTCATTGCGGTTCTGGTCTTAGATAGTCACTGGTTGAACATGCCACAGGGAAGGACAAGTGAGCAGAGGGCTCTGTGGCACAGCCCTGCTGTTCATCACAGGTGTGCTCCCTCTATATCTACAGTAAGGTGGACTCATCCTGTCTGCAGACTATGGCTGCTTGTTTGGGCTACAGGAACGGCAGAGCTTTCTTAAGGAAAGTTTCTATCTGCATAAAAGCCAGAGCAGCTGAAAAGGAACAGTGCAGATGGTGCTAATTTCCAGAGGCCATATGTTTGGAGGGACACCGGGTACCCCCACAAGAATTCTTTGTTTTCTCAATGTTCATTTTCAAAGGTGCTCTGGAGGTCTCCTCTTTGCAGGAGGCCACCGCTTCCTCCCACTCGTCCACTCCCGACACGTTTGCTCCGTCTCCTCCTCCATCCCCTGTGGCTCGACAAGCCCCGCAGCTGGATAAACAGCGATTGCAGTCGCTTACAGCCCTCCAGTGCCTTTCAGTGAGACACTGGTGCAGAGAGATGCTTCCTGAGCTGCTCGTCGTGGGTGGACAGTCGTGCTGCAGCCCGCACGCCAGCACCAGCATCTCTCTGGTCCTGGCAAGATCAGGTTCAAAACACACAGGATCCAGAGGTACTAATGACAAATGTAGGCTTCCTGTTCTGCTCAAGGCTGAGGAATTTGGTGATCTGGGAGCTCTGGGTCTGTCTGCTGGCTGGGCTTAGCTATGAAGTGGGCTTAGAAATGTTCACAGTAGCTTTGATCCTTGCTCTGTTGACTTGTTGTCCCTTCTCTGCTGGCTGTTTATGGAAAGGGGATCTGGCTCATCTCCTAAGCAGCACCACCTCTGTCTCACCCCAAAAGAGCCTGCTGTAAACAAGGGAGAGGGGGTGATTTGCACTTGTGGCTGTTGGTTATTGGATTTTGGTTGTTTGTGGAGCTCTTTCGAGTTCACCACCATCAAGACCTGGCCCACCTGGTGGCAGTCAGACCTCTTTCTACACAGCTGCCCCAATCTGGCTGGGACTGCAGGAGCCGGGGACAACACGCAGTGGTGTTGCGGTGACTCTGTTGCAGTTCACATTGCTTTCATGAAGGGTTCTGTGCAGCCTGGTGGGCTTGTAGGCTCACTCCTTTGGCTTACGGGGTTGCCAGTGTCCCTGGCCAGGCAGGGGCAAGCCTGGTGCACTGCACGCGGCATGGCTGGTGCTGCCCGGGAGAGGCTGGCTCAGCCTGGCCACTGGTGGTTAGAGTGGTTGGGAGCGGAGGTGCGAGGATCCTCTCCCGCTTTCGCCCACTCTTCCCTCTAACGTGCGTTAAATTACTTCTTGTTGTATTAACGACTGAGCCTCTTTAGAAGCTCTGCTTGGCCTTCTCATTTATCGCCGTGACAGAACAAGACAAATCCACTTTGCTGAAGCATTATTTCACTTAAAATCCCTGGCGCTTTGCAACAGCTTATCCAGCAGCATGTCCTCCCTCCCCACCGTCCTCGGGACATCTTCCCTCCTCCTCCTCCTCCAGCCCATGCAAGATGATGTTGTTTTCAGAAGTGACTATATCCAAGGGCTTTGCTTTCTCCTGGGTCATGCGGACAGTCCCGGCGTTTGAAGCCCGGTCCCCGGCTGGTCTCTGCTGATTGACTTATTGCAGCCGAGACTGTGTCCCTGCAGCTCGCTGATGTGTGTTTACACAAGCCTGTGCAGCCCCCCCTTCACATAACCATTAATTTTATAGAGGGCATATAACAAAGATGGGCCTCCAGTACGCCTCCTGCCTTTGATCTGTGTGGGGTGCATGGCCTGATGGGCCCGGGCCTGCCGGCATCGCTGATTTACTCTGCTCTGCGGACGTAGCTTCTGGAGCGAACAAAAGCTGATGTTTTCTCTCGGCGGTATTGCGATACCATTTCAGGCTGTGCTGCTGTCTGGTTGCGTTTGGCCTGCAAGGGCAGAGATGGCTCAGGGTTCGCTTGCCTTTAAATTTTTCTTCCAACGTCGGCAAAACGGTTTGGTTCGTGCAATCCACGAGTGCAGCAAACCCACGCAGACGGGTGGGCGGGTGAGTAAGGGTCTGTAGTGTTGCTAATGGAAATAAAGTCCGTGTATTGGCAAGCCGTAAGCGTTGACCTTGCGACAGGGCGCTCACTCTGAAACAAAATCTCTCCAAAACAGTTCTCGCACAGAACTTTATTGTCATCCAAGCCAGACTCAGAAAACTTTTTTTTTTCCTCCCAGTCTGGCATAAATCAGGATTCCTGGATCTGAGTCTGACCTTGCCCTCGAAAATGAACTCTCTGATCAGAAACCCTTTTGTTGTTTAGACTTGGCATACCAGGTAGGATAGCAACCTCAGCACTAACAACAGTGAGGGGTGGTTGCTAGACCAACCAAATCAGAGTCCCCCCTGAGCTCCTGTCCTAAATTTGGGTGGGGCTGTTCTGAGTTGTTGAGCCTTCTGTCTCTGAATGTTGGCTTTAGCTCTGTTGGTCACCATGAAGGTGCTAAACATTATTACTTTTGTTTTTTATTTTAACCAAAAGGTACCCTTTAGAGGTAACCTCTTTTGATCAACCATGATGAAAGGAGAGCAAAAGTCTAAGAGTGACGTTTAACAGTGCAATTTTAGGTCACCAAAGGTTGATAGCCAAACCATTTGCCATAGTCTCCTGAATGAAGGAGTCATGCTAAGTGAGAGATTTCCAATGCGGAAAATGTTTATTCATCCAAAGTCTCCAGTTTCTTTGATGGACTTTCAGCCAGCGGCATTTTCAGGATGACGACGTATTCTGCAGGTGCTTACCGTGACATTTGCCTCCCGTGCAAAGAAGAGGTTGCTGCCTGTTATCCGTCAGCTCGCCTGTTATACTGCTTAGTCTTACTTCTTGGCACTTTATGTAAAGAGAAGGAAAAAAGAAAACAGAATGTCTATAAAGTATGGAAAACGTAGAAACCCCTGACAGTTGCATGGTGTGTCTTGCTTCTCCCACAGAGAGGAAACCACAAAATAGTGAGTTCAGGGGTTTCTTTCCACACACACAATATCTGTCAGGATTTTGAGGAATTTTCTGGGAACTGATGAAAGAAATGTGCTGTTTAAGTCCTGATATATACTGTACAACAGATCTGTACAAGGAAGATGTAGTGCTGCACACCGGCAACTTCCAAAAGACTTTCCAAAATAAAAGAAACCCAAAGGATTTGAGGAAATTTCTTCCAAGAGGGCAGATTGGCTCCTGTGGGATCAGAGGCAGACGCAAAGGGGGAAATTAGCTTGTACTAAAGAGAAAAGGTATCTGATGTGTTTAATAGCTGTAGTTTCCTCATTAACCCTTTCACACCTTTGCAAGATCACCAATGTTGGTGGAAAATGCACAGGTATTTTAGCAGCAAAGGGGTTCTTGCCTCCCCAGATTCAACTTTGTCAACCCCAAGGAGCGGGCAGAATGTGAAGGAGGAGTCACAGAACTAATGAGTTCCCCATGCTCAGTGGTGTCACGCTCAGGGAGGGGACCTCTGCGTGTCAAAGGAGCGAAAATGAGTGTGACGGTGTTGAGAACCTGACTTACATGGCCTCCTCAACACAGGGCTTTCTGAAGCTGCCCTACGCGTGTGGTGACTGTAAGCAGTGCTGCTGATTGTGAGGGTACCTTAATAATCAGCAGGGAGATGGTGAAAGTGTGTCAGCAAATGGGAGTGGCATCAGGATCAACCCCAAAAGATGGTACAATGTGTTTATCTAGCCCTTCCTGTTAGAATTTCTTGCATTAAAAAAATCAATTATTGTTTGTTTCTTCTCTCTTTCAGGTCCACCTGTAAGTACCAAACCTCTCTGGTTGTAGAAGCTGTTGACACAGAGTTTGCGGGGCATGAACTAGCAAAGTCTCCTGTCTGTAGTGTCTGGTGCAGCAGCTGTCTTTGCAGTCCTGGCACCCTGTCATCTCCCAAACAGCAAGTACTGTGGGTGCTCAGGACCCATATGGGGGTGGGATCGCTCTTGGCTGCATCTCCGCTTCCAAGGGTGAGACAGAGGGAGCGCAGGGACGGGGACATGGCAAATGTGAGGGGCGCGGATATCCGTGTGTTACCAGTTGGGCCCACATACCCCGCGGAAATCGGCTTTATTCACTCCACGTGCGTTGGATGCCACATGCCGAACAAGACGCGTTTGTGAAAAACGACAAGGCAGATCGCAAACACATGGCAGGAGCTGAGCTGTAGGGACTTGCTCCCTGCTACTCACCCGGGCTTGCTGAACTGTTGTGCCTTCAAGTATAGCTGCACAGCTATCAATTTCAGAGGAAAAATTGTGTTGACAGCTTCCTTTTCAAATGTTAGCTAATGCAAAACCTCAGTGCAGACGATTTAGGCTTCAGGAGAATAGCTAGGTTATTGCAGAAGTTTTCTTACAGCTATTAAGAGACCCACAGCGAACCAGAAGCAGCAATGCAAGGAATGAGGCCATGTATTGACATCTCTCAGGATTATAAAGAAACGCTATATTGTCTCCAACATGGTCCTTCTAGAGGAAATGGTTTATATTCATGTACAATAGAGTAACTATACTGGGTTTCTGTGAAGGAACATGAGAAGTTAAACATACGGTAGTCATCTCTTGTCTGTTCGTGCAAAAATGTCTTAAACAGTTTGCAGATGACGTTATGAGGAGAAGTAGTTGCTGCACAACCTATTTTCCCCTTTCATCAAGTCAAAATGCTGCAGACTGAACTCCCACAGATGAACAAGCACAGCCCAATTTAATGGCAACAATCTTCCAAAAAGTTGCACCTTCCAGGCCAAAAGGTCTGAAAGCGTTTTACAGCTGGAAGCCCTGATCCACGCAGACCTTCAGCAATAGCTTATCCCGGGGCCTTTCAGGACTGGCAGCTGAAGTGGAGGTGTTTCAGCATGAGTTTTGGGTTAGTGGGAGGAAACGCTGCTCCGGAGGGGGCTGCAAGTGGAGCCCATCCAGGGTTGTCCCTAACACTCCACCCTGCGCAGGCATATGTGGGCGCTAAAGGGATGGGATGGGCACAAAATTGGTAGTGGTGTTGGCATTTCTATTATTGCCATGAGAAATTAGGGAGAAATCAATCGGTCAATGCAGGTGTCTCGTGGAGAGCAGTCTGTGCCTTTGCAGGGTGAGGAAGACGCACACTCCAGGCTTTCTCTGCAGCAGTAAGGGTTAGAAATTTAATATCTTCGTGAAAGATTGAAGCCTGGCGGAAACACATGGGACCACCAGAGAAGTGCTGACAATATATGCTACTGTATCCTAGCTTATTGCGACCCCTGAACGTGTCTCTCCGCGTGCAGACTTTCAGGACAGGCCGCAAGGAATGCTACAGCCAATGGAAATAACAAGAGGAAGTTGGGCAGACTGAGCGTCATTAGCCAAAGTGGAATTTGTCTTGGGCTAGCAGCACCCTCGTCTCATTCAGGTCTTCTGGGGTTTCTGATCAGCTGGTGAGCGAGACTGGCTCAGTCACTGTGAGCAAAAGTTCACCGCTGAAGAATCAAGCAGAGTCCTCCATGTCGCCATAGCAAACATTTTCCCCCCTCATATTTCTCGTGGTTAAAACCGCATGGAAACTCAAGTTTATGAGCAACAGACCTGGGATCCCGCCTGGCTGATTGTCATACTCATCATTCTGGATAGCGACCCCGGAGTGCTGATGAGCCCACATCTCTCTCCCGGGTTTCTTTCCCAGCTTGCAAAACACAACATGCTGGGCAGCAGGGCTGAGCCCCTGGTGCTCGTGTTGGCTTGAGTGTGGGGGTGGGCAGAAATACTCATTAGAAACGCACTGAGCCCTGCTCATAGTCTAGATGGACAAGGAGAAAAGCCAGGGAAATGCATGAGCAACACCCCAGCAGCAAAAGGGGCCTTCACGCTCTCCTCTTGCCCAACAGATGCTCCCACCGTTGTTCTTGAAGTCAATCAAGGCTTTGGTGAAGTCAAGGGCAACCCGCAGTCATGTAAGAAATTTGGTGAGATTGGGACTAAAAGGGGCAAAGGAAGGAAGGGAATTATGAAATCGTGCAATAGTCCCGAGGTTCCCAGATTCTTTCACCGTCTGGACCACATCCGAAGGAAAAGATCCTCTCATGGACGTTTTCTCTCCTGTTTCTGAACATGCAACATTTCTGTGGCAACTGCAGCAATTCCATACATGAAAAAATAATATTTAGCAGATGGAAACTAAGGAAGAAAATCAGAGCCCTGTAATTAGCTCGTTCTCCGTGGACTTGCAGATACCTCCAGAGCCCGTGCAGAGAGCTGTGGGTAGAGCCATGCTGAAAGGAGAGAAAACTTCACAAACAGGAGATTAGGAAACCGAAGCAATCAGAGCTGATGGTCAAGGAGCTGTGGAGTGTTTTTTAACCATTCTGTTTCCTAAACCCTTACATGTGATTTCATCTCTTTGTCAAGCCCTCCCTTCAGAGTTTGAAGCTAACTTTCACCATGTCTGTGTATTTTGTTTCAAGGCCTTACAGGAAGACCAGGGCTCCCAGTAAATACTTCATTCTTTCTTTTTCATTCCCTCGTGCTCTCTGTCTGGCAGTACTCTCATCAGTAGGTCTCCAGAGTTCGTAAGCTGGGAGAAAGGTAGTGATCTTCTACAACAAACCCGATGTGGAACAGCATATTGCAAACAGGACACGGCTCATGAAAAAGTAGGGACCACAGGAGCTTTGTAGGACCAAACTGGAGAGTAACATAACCCCTATGAACCCTCCTGCATGTTGGAAACACACTGCTTTTGAAGATGCCTTTGTCAACTTGAGGCTCTGATTGAAGAGGCTCAGCATGCAGTATTCTTGCTGATGGGGCTTTGCTAATTGCAGCAGGATCTAAAAGGCCTAAATCACTCTGGGACAAATGCAAAAGTCCATAATAACAGTATCTGCGTCTGAGATAGATAGTCATGAGTGAGGAGGGAGGGTGGGTCACAGCCGCATGCTTTCCTGGCAATAACTCCCTGCTCTCCAGGCTGCTGCTCACCTGGAGACTGCAACAGCCGTAACAGGCGGTTTCCTGATGAACAAAATGCGAACTGTGCTGCCGGTTCTCCCCCCGGCTCAGGACAGAGGCTGCTTGTTGCCTTTCATGCTCCTCTAGCTGCAATGTGGGAGCTGCAGGCAGCTTTGCATGACTTCGTAACCAACCTACAAGGTATCATCCACCCTCGAGTGCTCTTTCCTGGCTCCCTGTCACAGACAACCTTTCCTTATAAACATCTGGCATTTATTTGCTGTCCTACCGGGAGCTCCCCGCTTCGCTATTATTGCTTGGAGGGCTGTAACGCTGCACAGTCACATACCAGACACGGTGCCGTCATGTACCGCTCCGACACCAGGTACTCGCTGGAGACCAGACACACCTCAGCCTCGACCTCGGGCTCTTCCTGCTTGGGCACCAGCTCCAGCAGAGCCAGGAGAAACAAAATCAGCTTTTACCTCAAACTGTGAGGGAGCTCAGCCTGAGCTCAGCTCTGGAGGAAAGCAGCATTTAAGGGACTAAAAGCGGAGGAAAACTCAGCATTATGTTCTCCAGCAGCCACAGAGTAATCCCAGGGCAAGATGCTGACACCGGGAGTTTTGCTCTCTGCCGGCACACAAAGATAGGCAAATATTAGTGGGACTGAGAACCCGCCTAAAACCCTAGAAGAAAGCAGTTTCCCATAATATATCATCTACAAAATTTAAAACCAAGCAGCTGCTTAGCGTTTCATCCATCTGCAAGGGATGCTTTTGCAAAGCATGTGTTGCTTTTCAATTTGTCAAAACATGCGCTGCATGGAAACGAGTGTCCCCAATAACGAACGGCCCCCCAGCTCTGCGGAAGGAAGAGCAACACAGGAAGGACATGGAGCTGCTGGAGCAGGTTCAGAGGAGGCCACGAAGATGATCTGAGGGCTGGAGCACCTCTGCTGTGGAGACAGGCTGAGAGAGTTGGGGCTGTTCAGCCTGGAGAAGAGAAGGCTCCGGGGTGATCTTATTGCAGCCTTCCAGTACTTAAAGGGGGCCTACGAGAAAGCTGGAGAGGGACTTTTTACACGGGCATGTAGTGATAGGACAAGGGGCAATGGCTTTAAACTGAAAGAGGGGAGATTTCAATTAGACATAAGGAAAAAATTTTTCACTCGGAAGGTGGTGAGGCAGTGGAACAGGTTGCCCAGAGAAGCTGTAGATGCCCCATCCCTGGAAATGTTCAAGGCCAGGTTGGATGAGGCTTTGAGCAACCTGGTCTAGTGAAAGGTGTCCCTGCCCATGGCAGGGGGGTTGGAACTAAATGATCTTTAAGGTCCCTTCCAACCCAAACCATTCTATGATTCTGTGAAGCGGCTAAACTTTCACAAGGGTAACGGTTTGATCCCAGGAGATAACATCTGAGTTGGGATGCACGGCCAAAGAACCCTCTGCGTACACCTGGCAAAACAAGTAGAGTTACACGCGTTCCCCTTCCAGAGATTTTGGACTACGCTCACGCACGTCGGGACTGAACACGGGGGAAGGCACAAAGGTGGCACCGATGGGGCTGGTGTCTCCAGCTGCAGAAACCAGAAAACCAGGTTTATGTCTACGTACGCAGGCAGCCGTGGGCAGGGACGCTATGTTCGACATAAGGAAACCCCAAACATTGCTGGAGACAGAACTGAGCGATTATTATCATGTCATTTTTGCAAAATATAGAGCAAACGCTACATGACCGCCGAAGCCATAATCATCAAGATCCTTTCAGCTGCTATCTTTCAAAATCTGCACAGCCCTCAATTTAGGTGACCAGGAATGCAGAAGGGGTTGATTTTTTTTTCTTTTTTTTTTTTTTTAATTTTTAAATTGCGTAGTTAAATTTAACTTTAAAAGGCAGAAAACAGCCTTGTAGGTAAGTGGCTGAAGAAAATTGCCACCAGTCTTGTGTTCACGTATTTACGAGGCTCTGTTCAGTGTCGCCTGACCCAAAGTCATTCCCCAAACCTCTGTTAGGATTGTTCACACCCTGACAGTGCACTGGGAAGCATCTCAAAGGGGTAGAGGACACTGAACACAGCTGCTCATATGTCTTCTTCCAGACATGCTTTTTCCTGTGTCAGCTTGTTTTCCCACATTTTTCTCTTGCTTCTGGACAGGACCGTATTTTCAAGTCTAAGAGTAATCCTGTTTTAGAGTGATAACTCTATAAATAAATAGCTAACACCCAGATGACTTTGGTAAAGAAGGAGAAAAATGTGATAGTTGGCTACTGCAGGAAGCCAGTTCCCAGGACCTGGATTTTATGAAGTGCTGGAAATTGGGATTGTACTTTGTTAGGCTGAAAACTCTTGCCCTTGTTTTGCTGCCTAAATTGCTGTATGTAATTTCTGTTGAGATGTGCTGGTTTGTCATGTGCACAAGTGAACTGGTGGCTTATACGTGTTCTTAAAGACAGGTTTGGGCACACGCAAACACATTTTCCTCTCTAACTTGTTCTCCTCCTCTCTCAAAATCTCTGGATGCTTGCACCACAGCACGAAGCCGTGCCTGTGGCACAGCTCATTTGTGCTGTTTTATAACCTTGCTTTTGGCCAGTTTCCAATTGCCTCTGATTTTGCCTTAATTGCCAGGGAGACAAAGGTGCCATGGGGATCCCTGGGCGGCCGGTAAGTTGAATCCTTTTGCACGTCCTTTGTCCTCCCCATCGTCTTCCGACCCTCAAGATTTTGGGGAGCCATTCAGGATGACCCTTGATGGGTGTCAGCCTGAGAAAAGCCACCCTCCCTGAGTCCCACATCTGAGAGGATCTCCTGGTTGCAGCAGGGTGGCCAGACCTGCAAACCGCATACACGCTGGGGTGGGTGTTTCCATCCCCTCTGCTGTGTTGCTCAGACCCTCCTCTGGTTCAGCATCCTCCCTGGTTGGGTGCCTCCTGCTGCCACCTCGTGTGCCGGCTGGGCTTGCTAAGCGCGGGCTTGCTAACACACACCCCTCCCTGCCACCGGCAGCTGCCCTTTCCAAATAACCCTGCCCTGAACAAGGGGGAGCATCCCCTGCCTGGATGAGCACTGTATTTTGGAGCTGCTCTTCACTCGGGCATCCCAGGGTGAGGATGAGGAAGAGGGCTGGGGCAGGAGCTGAGGTCACCCTGCTGATCCTAGCCCTGTAGCCAGGGTTTTGGGGTGGGGGAGCGTGCCTTTGCTGCTGACGCCTCTGTTTGTCTCTCTCTCTCTCTCTCTCTCTCTCCCCCTGCCTCCCCTCCCTGCATCCTCTTGCATGTGGCTGTGACGGGTGCCACTGACCCAGGGACTGAAAGGGCAACCCGGAGAGAAGGTGAGTCGACCCCTCACAGCCCATAGCATCCCTGACTGTCCTCTAGGGCCAGCCCAAGCTCCCCGGTCACAGTCATGGCTGCTGTAGCCAGCCTTGGCCTTTCACCCTCCACCAGGCTGCCCCTTCTTCCCGTGCAGTGCAAGTTTATCTCCCAAATTCCTTCGAGGCCACTCAGCCTCCAAAGATGCTACACTTCTTGTTTATGACAGCTTACTAACAGTACAAGAGCTCGTGGGCATGTGCAGGGTTCCCCTTGAGGCTTCCTGGGTTTTAACCATTGAGTTTCTTCCCCGCTGGCAGCTCTGCTTGCCCTAATCAACTCGCAGCTCCCCTCCACCTCCCAGGTTAGGGAGCAAGCTAACCGCCAGGATCTCTGGTGCAAGCTGCAGCAAGGAAGAAAATGGCACAGCACTCTCCTATTTCTGGTTGGATGGTGGGACGGTGGGACTTCTTCCCCCTAAGGAAAACTGATAGTATGGTTTAAGTCTGTAGGATGCCATCTCACAAACTGCTGTGCAGTGAATCGATGTTTTGTTCCTCCAAAGAAATGGTAGTTTGCAAAGCATCCTACTGCTGGCTCCCATATCTTGAAGCGTTTGACATTTCAGCATTGGTGTATTTTCCCCAGAGCTGCGAGTACCTCCCACCTGTGAGAACAGCGGGATGGAGGTGTTTGGGGTGTGTGAGTAACTGAATAACAACGTGGCACTGGAACAGGTCGCCCAGAGAAGTTGTGGATGCTCCATCCCTGGAAATGTTCAAGGCCAGGTTGGACAAGGCTTTGAGCAACATGATCGAGGGGAAGGTGTCCTTGTCCATTGCAGCGGGGGTTGGAATTACGTGATCTTTAAGGTCCCATCCAACCCAAACCATTCTATGATTCTGTGTGTAGAAAGTAGGAAAGGGATAAATATTCACCTGATAGGGAGATCATCTGTGCAGGGTTCTGCCATACCAGGCACATTTGCTCCTATTTAGAGGAGACAGAGAAAAACACAGCAAGGGAGGGCATGGTAGGACAGATTCTCCTTCCTTGCTTTCAAGCTACTGCTTGCTCATTGGAGCCAACCAACATTATCTAACAGACCAAGATTTCACTGCCTGAAGCCACCCTGCTTTTTCTCTGCGTGTCCTTGCATTTCTCTCTGGCCAAAGCTTTCAGCATGAAGCAGATAGACACAAGCAAACAAGGGAAAAATCATTCTTAATTGCCCATGCTTCCCCAAAGCCCTCAGTGAGAGTGCTGGGTCCTTGGCAGACCCCAGCTTTGTTTTGCAGAGCACTCTGCTTACTCGTAGGCTGTTTGTTAATAGATGCTCTATCCCAAGGCTCCCCAGCCCTGGGTGCTTCTGGAGCTGCCTCTCAGGAGTATACCGTGTTTTCTAAAGACAGGGACATGTCCTGCACGTCGTGGGTGGCTGGGAGCTGGAAAGGCAGCTGTTTTCTTTTCCAGCAAAGTCTTTGCTGTTTTCATCCACATCCCAACTGAGTTTAAGCAGCACACAAGCGTGGCATTTCTGGAGGCAGCCAGTGAACTGCCCTCAGCTCCCATTTCCCTGGAGTCCAGTACATCCTTTCTTCTTTTTTTCTCTTCAGCAGGACACAGTCCTCCTGGACTCACAGGAAGGAAACAGCAAGGCTTTCAGGCCATCATCTTTCCCACTTGTAATGGGGCAGAACCTCTGTTTTGCCAGAAAGTGTTTTATGTGTTTATAGTTTTCCTTGTTCAGTAGCTTCCATTTTCTGGCATGTCCAAGTAGCTCCAAATGACATCTTTTCTCTCAAAGTACAGGGCAAGAGCTGGGGGAAGCCAGAATAGCATCTTCCCTGTAAGCTCTGAAGGTTTCACACCTTGAGCATCTTCATTTAACCCTGGTCTTGATGGAAATAGAATTGTCTTTGTATTTTCTTCTCCTCCTTTTCTCACCACTTTTCCTCTCGCTTATCTCTCTGCAGGGTGCTCCAGGAGAAGCGGGCATGTCTATCATCGGGCCCCGTGGTCCACCCGTAAGTGGCTTTTCTCTCTGTTTTTGATTGATGCAGGATGTGGGCAAGTTAGAGGGAGAGACTTAGGAGGGGCAGTAAGACATAGCATCAGCTGGAGAGAGAAAAAATTCTGTGTAATGTGGTTCCTATGCTGAGCCAGGCTTGGTTTTATACTGCTATTATATACTATATATAATGAAATTACAGCTCATACTCCAGAACAAATAAGGAAGCCTCCCCTTGCAAGGAAACCATATTCCTGTATTTAAAAGGAAGAAGCATATTTCCTTCTTGCAACAGGGCTGCGACTGCTTTTGGAGAAAATACACCCTTTGCCTGGGTGATCTCAGCCTTTGGTTTCATTAGCAGAGGACAAACCCCTCGATTTTGCAGGAGAGCAGGATCAGAGCTAAGATGGTAACTGGGTCACTTACAAAGATAGGTAGTTCAGAGTTGTTCATAGGTCCTTGTCAAGTGCCTAAAATCTTGAAAACACTTCGACAGCACAGTTACCACTATCTGGAAAGTCCCTTAGCTGGCTGGGGAGCAGAAGAAAACGTAGGCAGGATTTTGCACGCTGTTCCAGTAGAAGTGTCCCTGTAAGGTGCAACGAGTCAGACAGACAAAGTTTTTTGCGAGGACAGAGTCATAAAAGAAGACCTACATGGAGGGTTGGAGCATTTACATGCCCTAAATGCTGGATGTTTCTTGCACTGTGGTTCAGCCATCAAGCCTCTGCTTTTGTGCTGATGCAGTCAGTCCTCACACCATCCCTGCACAACCTCCACCAGAGATTTCCATGAAAAAAGACCCAGAGACTCAATTCTCTCCCTCCCAGTGGGCACTTCCGATTTTGATTAACCTGTGAAGAGTACCGTCCTTGACCTGCAGAGAGGATGGGCCGCAGGCAGCTTTTGTTTCACAGCAGAGGTCAAGTGAGAGAGACCTAGGCAGTGCAAACACTTGGCTACATCTGGCTTTCCAATTAACTTTCCAAAAGCCCCATGATAAGTGTTTCTAATAAGAAACAGCTTTGCTGGTTCCCAGGCCCACCTGCCCAGCACGCTGGAGTTTGAGGAGCGACAAAACCAAAGCCCAGGACACAAATGGGTCTCCCCAAGTGTTTTATACCCAGCAGATGGTCCCTGGCCCTGCGGCCAGATGAGGAGGAAGGGCTGACAGGTCTCTCCATGCCAGCCTCTGAGCAAGACCACCCTGCTCCACAAGCAGCAGATTTTGGAGGGTAAATGGCCTGTCCCTTTTGCTGTTTCTCACAAGCTGTAGCTCTCAGCCTTCTGGATAGTGTGATTATAGTAATTGGAGAGAAGAGCATTCAGTTTCTGTCACTGTAGGTCCCGCAAACAGAAACAGGCACCACTGTTTTCTTGAAGAACACATGCCTGGTCTGTAGGACAATTTTTAATGTCTGCTTTGGTGCTGCTGCTTTGCCTCATTGCCTTTGCTGCTGTTTGGGAAAGTGCAGAACACGTTGCCTCTCCAAAGCAGCAGCAAACTTAGATGGCAAATGATATTTAAAATGGGCTTTTGCCTACCCCCGTCAAATGCCCAAGGTGCCAGGACTGGCAGAACTCCACACTTCCACCCCCAAAGCCTACCGTGAAGATGATCCAGTTTCCCGGGGAGCTGGTGATAGGTCAAAAGGATGACTGAGCACAGAAGACAAACATGGAAACCCCGGCCAAGGGGCCACTCGGAAAGACGTGGGATGACAAATAGTTTCCAGATTTTTGTTTGGAGGTTAAAGTTTTCACCCGAGCTCAGAGCTGCTTAACTCCTGGCCGGAGAGGGACAGTGCGCCGATAGTGGCAGAAACAGACGGTCTCCATGATTTGGCAGCTCCCAGGATTACATACTTCATATGATCAACATTTTAAAAAGAAGACAAGGAAAAACAGCCACCCAACAAAAACAGTCTCTTGGAATCGCTCACTGCTGAACTGTTGTTTTGGCCCGATACCGTGCAAATCACTCTGCCGTCCTCCAAGGAGAAAGAGGCAGCAGTCTGTAGTCTACAGAGGAAGCCAAATTGCACAATTTCCAGGTTTTCTCCCTAATTCTATTTTTAGCACTTCTTGTCCAGGGAGGTGTCCAGCAGGGAACCAAAATTAATGAATTGTGGCTAGGCTCTTCTCCATGCTTGCCTTTTCAGAAACCAGCAGTGGACAGATCCTTTAATTTATAGCCTATCTTCCCTCCTGGTCACTGGCCAACAGGACCAGGTGGTTTTATATGTATCTTGCAAAGCAAAGATGACCAAGTTCAACTCTGCAGAACTCAAAAAACAGTGCAAATGGGATTAGGTCCTGCTAGCATTGTGTATAAAAACACAATTGTTTGGTGTAATACGAGGCATTTTGTGGTAGAGGCTTCCCTCAGACTCTTCAAAGAGGTTATATGGCCCCATCCTCTGAAGGGGGCAAACCTTCATTGAGTCTCTTTGCAGACAGAGGGAGGCTGGAGCAGATGTAACCTGAAGGTGAAGGTTTTCCCTGCCAGCGTGGCTCTGAGCTCTCTCCCAAGGGATTATCATTGCTTCACTGTGGCAATCCTCAGCCTCGCAGCCCAGGCATGCTCAACCCCTCCTTCCCCTTCCCTTCCCTTGGCACCACACTCTGGTTAAGGCAGAGATGCACCCATGTGCATTCCTGTTCAGAAGTGAACCCTTGTTTATACCCAGCTCTTTTCTAGGAAACCCTTGTGGGACCCAAACAGTCCAGTCAGAGTATCTCAAATTCCCTAAGAAAGCATTTTATTCCCCCAAAAGAAGCATGAGAACACATAAGAAACCTGGGCTTTTTGGCATCATAGCATGGCTTTCAGGGAAGGCAAGACGCCGCAGCAGTCACTCAGTGTGGTACAGGATTTACCTCATCCTGATGCTTCCATCTACATGGTTGTGCTTCCAGACCTGCTGAAGTCTGGTCCACATTACTTCCTGACTTTGCTCACATGTTTTTCAGGAAATGGAGATTAAAAAAAATCCTTAAGTAAAGTGGTATCTTCACTGGATACCCACAAATCTAGTTTAACTGTGACCTGGGATGTCACAGGTCCCAGAAACTGAAGAACTATGAAAAATAAACAGCCAGGACATTTTCTTTTTTTCTTTTTTTTTTTTTTTTCTCCCCAGTGTTTTTAAGTGGGTGTTGAAGAAGCTGCCAAACACATCCCAAGCCAGTGTTTGCTGTACCTGATCCCAAACTGGTAGCCAACGCTGGCTAGCCAGAAAGAGGCGGGGGAAAGGACTTGGTGCTCATATTCCTCTCATCACACTACCTAACTCTCCTTTTTCTCTTGGCTCTGAGGAAAAAATTAACCAGAAAAGAAAAAAAAAAATTATCTCTTCTCCAGAATTATTTGTGAGGAAAACGAATGCACTGGGACATGCGATTAGGGGAGAAGAGGAGGAATGGCTGTATTTAGACACCAGTGACCTGCAGGGTTTGTCTTGCGCAGAGCAGCACCTTGCGTTAAACGCCTCTGGTTTATGGCAGCAAGAATTGCCATAAAATGAGCTCAGTCCCTGGAATATACTCCAAAATCCTAGTTTATGGGCTAGGGACACCCATTTAATTAATGTTGAAACTTCAAGGGAACTGCTTGCAGTCCAAACTGGACCTGCTCCAGCATTTTCTTGGCCCTGTACAAATTGGAGTGGGGATGAGAGATTTCCCCTCCTTCCCAAGGCATTTTCCCCTTGGAGGGAAATTGAGTCTCGGGTAATTCTTCAGAGAGTCACAGAATAAATGTGCAGAGGCTGGAGGAAAGGCTCCATAGAGAGGACTTATGGTCAGTCAAAATCCACTTCAGTTCTTCTAAACTGCTGTCTCTGTTTCATCCTTCCCAGGGACAGCCTGGAACAAGAGGTTTTCCTGGATTCCCGGTAAGTGTAACTGCTAATTTATGAGGTACGGGTGTGCAATATTACTAGGAAGCGTCATTAGTGCTTGCTACGTCTCATCATTCTGTCTGAAACCAAGGAGCTGATCTGATATCACTGGAAAAAGAACTTTTTCGTCATTTGTTTTTTCTTCTTTTTTTTTTTCCCCCTTTTAAATGATACTTGGAGAAAAAAAAAAAAAACAACCAACCACAGAACACCAAAAGGAAATTAATTTTAAAAAAACCCCAAGTGTTAAAATAACATAGTTGAAGCCAGATCTATTCAGTAAAAGAAAACCATCCTAAGAAATACCCCCAAACAAAGAAAATAACCCCTAGGTAGGTAAAATTCCAACCTTAATTGAGCCTTTAGGTGATATTACAATAGCAGTGAGTGCCTGTGATCCAAATGGGGCCCTGTGTGGTGTAAGGCAGGTGGGGACTGTGCTAAGCTGAACACCCTGGTCATGCCAAAGGGCAAGGAGAAAAAGTATGAGGTGGGATTCTTCTCCAACACTGTTAAAGATGGATAAGGCAACAGAGAAAACAAGCCCAGGAGAGGACAAAGCAGATTCCATTTTAGTCCTATAGTTGCTGGCAACGCTCTCTGAAGCCTTAAAGCTGCTGGAGAACTCAAACGGTTGCTATTTATTCTTATGCATTTATCCTGGATGACTAGGAAGCCAAAAGCAAACACAGACACCCCCTGCATCCCTGCTCCCGCCAGGCAGCTCAGCTGCTGCTCCAGGACACGCGATGTGCCAGAGCGGGTCTGCGGGGGAGACTTCTCACGCCTGGAAAACGGGAGGAATTGGCAGCCTCCAAGCCGTCTGATGGGGCTCTGCAGCTCTGCCCTTTGTGGAAAGGGGGGCTGTGAGCTGCCCCTGGGCTGAGGAGAAGCAGATCTCTCCAGGCCTTCGTGGTCTTTGGCTTTCGGAGGTGCAGAAAACAAATCAGCCCAGCTCATGAGAAAGTGTCGGGTGGGACAGCGCTCTGCGGAGCCTGTTTCTCATCAAATAGTACCTTCAACATGAGCTGTATGTCACCTCTTCCCTGGGACACTTTTATTGTTCTATCATTTGCAAAAATTCCTCTTCCCCCAAAGGCGGGTGCCTTTTTAAATCAAAGTCTTGAGAAAACTGATGGTTTTCAACTAGTTTAGAGGATGCTACAGAGTTTGAAATGCTGAGGGCTTTTTGCAAATTGCTGCTGAAATGGGCTGACAGTGAGCAGGTCCCTGCAGAAGAAATCGGGAAGCTGTGCTGGTACCCAGTGGGCCAGGGAGCTGCTGGGACTTGGTGGGAAGACAGAAAGAGTCGCCTCATCTCTGAGTCCTTTCCCCAGTCTGTGCAGTCTGGAGCAGATGGACAGACGCTCCAGTGAAAGCATTTCTCATCATTTCTCCTTTTTTATTTCAGGGCCCTATTGGCTTGGACGGCAAACCGGTAAGCAAACAGCTTCTCTCAAGGCTTCCTGCCCTGCCTCCTGCTTGGTCCCACTGTCCTGCTAGCCTGCCTGTTACAGAGTATGTTTTTAAGAGGATTAGTCTGCAATGTCATGCACATGCACGGATTAAAAGAAAATTAGAAGGTTGGCAGGCAGGAGGATACCACAGCTGCCTTGGGGGAGACGCAGGAGTCAGGAGATTAGGGAAGGCAGAGTGTGGCTGCTTCCTTTCTAGGCAAATCTATAAAATGACACTTCACAAGTGCAACAGCCTGGCTGCTGCAGGGGAAGCCTCAGCAGGCACTCCCACCCTGGATCAGACAAATAGAGCAGGTCTCCTCGGCACCAGCCCTCTGCCTTGGACAGCCGACAGCCTCGTTAGAGGATGACCCTGCAGCTTCCTTCTGTTCACTGCTGTGCTGCAAAGACTTGCAGTAGAAGAGGAAAGGACCCTAAAGACCTCTATGCTGTCCTTAGAGCCTCCTTATAATCAGTTTCGTAGTAGAGAGAGAGACCTAAGTTCTTCCCATCCTTCAGAGACCTGGACATAAATATAGCTGCTTCCCTGGGAACCCGACATGAAGCACATAGACCAAGTTCCCCACTACGCTTCCTCTAGCCATGCTGTAAAGGAGAAGGAGCACATAACTCTGGCACCTAATTTCCTACAACAGGACCCTGCTTTTGCCATGAGGAACGTCACCTTCAAGAGAGACCCAGCAGCATCTCTCCTGTACTACTCTGGGGACACACACACGAGCCCCAGCAGGGCACAGTGCTGTGCTCTCAGCTGAAGCTGCTCTGCCAGCCCAAGGGGGCTTAACCATATTGCAGCCATGCCCTGCAGAGCCTTTGCATCCTGTGTTCATCCTCCAGAGCTTTGTCCTCAGCATTTTGGGTAGCAGGGAGCAGTGTCCTTTTATGTGTGTGAGCAAAGATTCCCATGCACGGCATGGCATCTCCCTTGACAAGGCGTAGTAGTTGCAGGCACCTCCCAAGACAAAGGGTAGGCAGGTTAAGCCAACATCTTCTAGAGATTGCAGTGGCAGAGGCTGATGCATGTTCTCTTTCTTTTGCAGGGTCATCCTGGACAGAAGGGGGAGATGGTAAAAAAAAATACATGTTTGTCTGCGGGTGATGGGTTGGTTTGAAATGACATTGCCTCTCAGCTGGAAACGAACTCATAGGCAAGGCAGCGATCCTGGTCCAGCTAATGCACTAGCTGCGTCCCTAATTCTGTAACTTCATAATAGCAGTGCTGGGATGCACACCTGTAATTTTTACATTATGGCTATCAGATTCATCATGTCACAACAGCAACTCTCTAGTTATGCATGGGATGTGTTTTGCTTGCAGTTAGCAATTACGTTCTTTAAATATGCTCTGGGAGCTGACATTTTTTGTGGCTGGCCTCATAGCAGAAGTAAAAGTTGATGGAAAGTTTTCTGAAAACCCATCTGGCAGCTTTCAACTTATCTAACAACAACAAAAAAGCATATTTTTTATATTAAATATCTTTATTTCCCCTCTTGAAACTCTGTTTCATATGTGCATTGTACTAAAATGGTTTTGGTTGAAAATGATAAACTTAGGCTTGATATGTTTGATTGATAAATGGTAAACTTATACTTGATGGAAACCCAAATGTGGTTCCTCTTGACATCTCTGATGATGAAATCCCCGAATGCAATCACGCCAAGCTAGCAGCTCTGTAGTCACCTTCGCTCACTGAAATGCTGAACGCTTTCTTCTGCTGATTCTGTTTCTCGAGCCCGAGTGTCAGTGTAACCCTCTGGCAAGCACATGTCAAAGATCCCTGTTCCCCGCTCCTCAGGAGAGGGGTGAGCTGACGTCCCCCTGCTGCACAACCCTGGCTCAGGCAGTTGCAGCTCGGGCTTCAGCCCTGGCTGCTTCTGGTTCCATCTCAGCGCTTCGGCTGAGGAGACGTGCTGTCAGCTGGGGTCCTGGGAACAATAAGGGTGTGTTTTCCTCATGGTTTTTCCCCACTCCTTTTAATAATTCCCCCCTGCAGCGCAGACAGAACATGTGTGCGTTTTCACTCCTCTGGAGTAGCAAAGGGAACCCAGATCTCTCTTGGGAACTTTTCTACACAATTGTTTTTAAAAGCTGAGTTTCCACCTACTCCATACGCTGGGAGTTTTTGTCGTCTTGTCACTGTAAACGGGAATTCATCTCACATTCACACCAATGTGTTTCTTTAAAGGGTGCTGCAGGTCCCAGAGGACAACCCGTAAGTATCCCATCTCTTGCAGTCCCACCTCCTTCTGATCCCTTTCCCCTTGCATGCACTGAACTCCTTTATTTACTGAAGGAATTTTTTAATCACTTTTCTTTTATAGGGACCCCCAGGACAAAAAGGAGAAAAGGTAATTTTTATGGGAGTTAAATGTAAAAAGTTAAATGTAAAAAGTGAGAAGGGAAGGGACTCGATGGGCTTGGTGCTGCTCGGTCTGACTTTGAGTGGCTGAGAAATACAGCAAGAACAGCGGGCTGTGGAGATAGGGAACAGGAGGCAGGGTGCTTGTCGGTGCAAAGTGGCATAGCTGCACTGAGTTCGATGTTACAACGATTTACACCTTCTGGGTCTGACCCCGTGTGTCTATTTTGGTCCTCTCTGCTCGTGGTTTAAACTCTTTCCTTTTAATCCCCTTCTTTCACAGGGTCAGTGTGCAGAGTACCCGCACAGGGTAAGTCATTAGCGTTATTATCGTCTGTCCCGTGCCTTCCTGCATGTTAATCCTCCTTCATTTGAATGGCTTTTTGTTGGAAATATAGATCTTTTCATTAACAAGATGCGTCATCGGGGCCCTGAGGGCAGCGCTCGGCTGATTGATGTGTTTCGCAGAAAAGCAGCAGATAAGGTTTTCCAGGAGGGATGTTGGTTCCCTGGTCTGTTCCTGCCTGCTGGGGCTGACCCCAGCTAAATGCTCTCATTGCTGCTTCCTGGAGACCCTCCCGTGCTCTGTGCCAGAGCAGAGAATGTTCATGTCCTTGTCCCAAATCCAACAAAACCTGGGGTTTCTGGAGAAGTAGAGGTCACCCACTCATACCTTGTGTTGCTGCATCAGCTCTGTCCTGCTTCCACCAGAGACAAGGGGGAAGGGTTGTGCTCCCTGCCCAAAAGTAACCCTGACCACCTCTGGCCGCAGGGCTCTGGCTGGTCCCTGGTGAGCTGGTCCCCCAAGCTGGTGGGCTCTCTGCCTGCAAAGAGGAGGCAGAGAGGGAGGGTTGATGACAGCAATGGTTTAAGGAAAGCCAGGATGTTGCCCCACTTGCCTCTTTGGCCTGGCCTGGCTGGCGTGTGTCACAGCCAAGTGAGGAGAGAGTACATCACGGGGTTGGAGGGGATTACAGCGGTAAAATTTAACCAGCTCTAAAAACAACCGGAGTGCTGAAAATCCACTGGAAATGCATTGGAACGACATCATATGAAGTGGCTGGAATTTGTAATCTGGGTGTACACGGAGACAGGCTTAAGGGCTTTCTGTTTATTTTTGACAATTAGCTGGGCTCTGGTCCCTGGCCCTGAGGGAGCAGGGCCCTGGATGCTCTGTGTGGCAGACGCAGGGGAGAGCTTGGCTGGCAGCAAGGGAGAAGGGGGCGGCGGGTATGTGCCAGCCCCAGTACAATAATAGCCGGTCAGCCGTATTTATTTAGGCGAGCCCGCTCACTGGATTGTTATGTTAAAAAGAAGCTAACAACAATGTTCACCCGAGAGGTGTCCTGGGTTCCAGTTACAGCCCTTGGCTCCCACTGTCCTCAGTACTCAAGGTGAACAGCAGCAGTGGGACCCGCAGTGATGCTGGCAAACGGAGATGCAGACTGTGCATCACTGAGAGTAGCCTGGGCTCAGATCTGGGGGCAAAGGCATGCTAGTTTGGTGGGTCGGGGTTGTAACCACCCCAGGGTGGCACGCCACAGGGCTGCGACAGCAGGTGCAAAGCCAGATCAAAATTTTAAAAAGCCCGTGAGCCGTTCCAAGGCAGAGACATGTTCACGGGAAGGGTGACTGTCCTCAGATCAGCTGAAGGGTGAGCTGTCCCAAAGGGTCTGGTCACGGGCACAAACCAGACAACAGAGGTGCAGTTCCTTCTCTTCCTCCCAAAATGAAAATTAGGATGAGCCTTGTTGAAAAAATGCTACACGTTTGACTGAATTGCAATTTATTCTTGCTTTACTGATTGACGAGGTCCTTTGTCAGGTGTTCTGGCCAAGGAAATGAAAACCAGCATCCTGAAAAACCAGGGATGTTGTTTCAGTTTTGTTTTGTCTCTGTTTTCTTAGGAAGGAAACGTGAGGTTAAGATGTATGCCTTGGCTCATGTGGTAGTTTCCTGTCTCTTTTCTGTATGAGTCTGTGTGGCCTGCATTGCTGTGAGGGACAAGCCCGGGTGTGGGGCTACCTGTTTGGTGTGAGCTGGCCGTTCGAGTTGCTCCAAAGTGCTGCCCTGGGGAAGGGCACCCAGCTCAGGGAAAAGGGGGACCAGCTGTGCTCCACCTGCTCTCAGAAATACCGTGTGTCTAACTGACCCCTTTTGTGTCGTGTCTTCACTGTCCCCCAGGAATACCTAAGTACCACCCTTGCAGCCCTGCGCTCTAACCAGATCCTTGCGCTGAAGGTTTGTGGGGAACAGTCTGACGGGACCTAGTTCTGATGCAAAGGCACAAGGACGTGGATCCAATATTGCACGCTGCCTTCTGAAAAAAGCTTGCCGTTGGGACACAGAGGGGGCAGAGCAGGAGCTGGGTGGAAGTTTCCTCTCACTTGCACCTGAATCCATTGCTGGGTCTTGTCTCTCCGCTGTTTTCAGGACTGCTTCCCTCTGTTTCCCTCTTTATCCTTTCCAGCATCCTTCCTCTGCTTCCTGTAAGCTGCATAATACTTCAGATACACTTCAGCACTTGAGGAGCCAGGTGAAGCCAGCTCAGCTGGGTATGGGTCACTTGTACAGAGATGCTAGGCACACCTAGAAACATTTTAGAAAGAGAAGAAAACAGAAGAAAGAGAAGAAAACATTTAGAAACACACACACATTTTAGAAAGAGAAGGATTTCCTTCAGGTAAAAGCAGTCCTGTTGATTTTCCAGCAGTGCTGCTTTTCATGGAATAGCTTGTTGCGATGGCTTGCGGCTGTCCGGATGAGTGCATTCGAACGCAACTGCCCCATCACAGGATGGCGATGCTGCAATATTGGGTTGCCACTTCACTTTGCAACAGGACCGGATCCTTGTTTTCACTGCAAACATGGAGAACAATGTTTACGGGGACTAAAGTGCGCTGCTTGGATGCCTATGGTTACTATGGTGGGAGACCTGTGGGCACACCTCTGAGATCCAAGTGCACAGCTCGCATGGGGAAACATTGCACACGGGCATGTTTTTGTGCCTGAGCAGAGGAAGCCTCTTTCTCTTCTCCCTGTGTAAATCAAGAGCAGCTTCAATGGAAAACCGATAGGAACAGGAAAGTGGATCAGGTCAGAGGAGCATTCCTGGGCCTGGAGCCGGCACGGTGGGTGCCAGGCTGACAGCAGCATGCATGCAAGTGGAAACTGGATACGACAGAAGGATGAACAAATGCTCCTGAGCTTTAGTGCGTTTGATTTCTGTGTGTCCGGGTCAGCTTTGTGCCCTAAGGCAGCATTCCTGGCTATAAGCAGTCAGCGGCTGATGTTACTGTTACACAAGGAAAAGCAAAACACAGGCTCCCAAGGCAATGCCCTGCTCAGGGCTCAGAGGCACCAGGGTCTAGTCTTCTCCCTTGACCATGATGGCTGTGTCTGCTCAGCTAAATGTGAACTGTGCCAGGACCTGTTCACTGGCCGTGGCACCTGCTGCTGACCCCAGCTAGACTCTCTCCACTCCCTTCTATACGCTGAGGAAGGGCGAGGCCCCGAGACACGGTGTTTCTTGTAAGGGAAGACGGAAAGAAATAGGAAGCCATACTTGGAAAACTTGGAGAAAATTGCCTTTCTGATAGTTACCTCAAATCTGACGATGAGAAATTAAGAGAAACAGTCCTGTCACTGGAGAGCTTAGCAGAGCCAGTGGGGAGATGTCTTGCACTAAATACCACCTGAGTAGAGCAGTGGGTCTGAGTCAAAACCCCTCCAGGTAAGTTTTATTTCTGAGTAGAGAAAGCGGTAAAAGCTGTGTGCGGTGGGAGCATCAGGTTGGCGAGTGGCCACCCTGCACCTGCCAGGGCTGGCACGTGGCAAATCCCCCTGTGAGCAACGCAGGGCGTGGAGGAGCTCAGAGGTCTGCCTGCAGGTACCCGTGCCACGCGCCCTCCGTGTGCGGCTCTCACGTGGGAATTTATTTTCACGGCAATTTCTCTGTTCCCCTCTTCTCTGTTCTCTCCCCTGGCTGCTCTCTGACTCTCGGTGCCCTAATGGCCTCCTTTGCCCCGCGACCTTCTGGTTTGATCTTCTTCAGCTGTTGCCTCTCCTCAATTCAGTGCGGCTGGCTCCACCTCCGGTCATAAAGAGACGCACTTTCCAGGTAGACTTCTCCTCCTCGTTGCCTGTTTCTAAGCCTACCCCGATGCTTGCAATTAATCAGCTTGCTACCTGACTTTCTCCCCCTATAGAGGGGTTTCCAAGTGGTTTGGGTAGAGCTGAGGGACTTTCTTCGAAGCGGAGGAAATCTTTGATGTGATAATGTGGCTAAAAAGAAAAGCAGTGAAGCCAGTTTTTTAAACTAAAAGAAATGGGCCATGAAACTGTTCTTGGGACTGTTGACAACCAGTCTTCTACCTTAAGGAGTCAGTTCCTGCGTATTCAATCTCTAGAAGAGGTTAGAAACCTCTTGCTGAAATGCAGCTAATATCTGTGAAATTTAACTGAGACGAATGAATAGGCCAACGCTTCTTCTAAGGGCTAGTTCAGCCTGAGACACTTGGGAAAATGTGTTTAAATAAGCTCTTATAATAGTTTCATTAAACTGTGTTAAATCTTTGTGTAAACACATTTATTTTGGTTTCCAGGGCCATAATTCCTGTTTAGTTTAGTTTAGTTTAGGAATGAATTAATAAAATGAATTATGGACATATGAATAGTGAGTAAGAGTGTCCACAGTCAGAGTTCATGTGGCTTTTAATGAGCCCACTTTAAGCTCCCTCGTTCCATCAATCGGGATTAACTTCCCTGTGTGGACAAACCGCTGTAATTAACCTCGCTGAAGTGTGCTGGGCACTCTCTATTAAGTTGCTGAGTTTTGTCACCCCGCTGCCTGTCTAGACAGTCAGATGCTGGCAGGGAACAGCAGTCTGCAATACAGCCCTTTACCACGAGGTGCCTGGTCCTTGCCCAGTGCTGGCAAAATCCTGACCTTATCGCTTGACCCCTTGGTCTCAATTCAGTTTCTATCGATTTGGCGTTCGCACCACACAAAGCCCCACGGCTTGCACTGGTCGCCCTTTAAAGTGACAGTCTGGAGAGCCAGGCCAAGGACTGACCTCTTGGGAAGGCTTTGAAAGCTGAAGTTTGTATCCAGGATGAAGTGGGAAACTTGAACAGCTGCCCCGCATCCTGTCGACAGCCAGGGCTGCAAATTCCCTCTGTCCCCAGAGGCGAGCTTCACCGAAGAACTTTGCCGTGATCGATTTTGCCGTTGCTGTATTCATTCTCTAAGTGCAACAAAGCGTAATCCACTCCTACAGATCTGCCAGCACTAGGCAATTCCAGGAGCCCAGCGTATGAATACTGAGAAAAAATGCGAGGCTCCAAAGTAAGTGTTAGCAACAACGCCTGAGAGAGGAAAATTCTGCTGCTGCCTCTGAGCACATCAGCAAGAGTGCTTTGCCCAAGGGCTTGGGCTGAGCGGAGACCTGTGTTAGGAGGCTGAACAAGCATTGCCTCACTGGGGCACAACCAAGCTGGCCAACTGGTGTTTAAAAGAACCGAAAAATAGCTCCAGTCAATGACTGAAAATATAGAATGACATCTGGTGAAAATGACACCTGATCTCCAACTTACTCTATCTGCTTACTGTCCAGTTACATCTGTGGGGGTCTTTTTGTGCTGAATGCATTAATAGGACTATAATAATGCGGTGATAACATTTTGCATGTTTAGGGATCTACATGGACAGGCACTTGGACAAAGCATGCTCTGTCCAAGGCAGCAAAGTGAAGGCAACGTGAACAGGAGTTTGGGTGAGCTCCTTCCAGCCGCTCCCCATGCTGGGACAGGGCTCCTGCTCTGGTCATCTCCTCGTCCCCTGCCAGGGTGCCAGCACCCATTCCCAGCATCGTGCTGCAGTTTAGTGCCCTAAACCTGGAGCATGAACCGGGCTGACAGAGAGCAGCTGAGGTGGGAATAGAGGAGGGAGAGCCAAAGGGAGACAGGCAAAGCCCACTCCACCTGCCTTCATGCACCCATGGTGGGGGTGCTGTAAGATGCAACAGAAGGGAAGTCTCTGAAGTTGGACTGAGAAGTCAGGGCAAGAGGAAATCCAGAAATATACTCTAGTGTCCTCCAAACCTCTTGTCATCATGGGATCCAAATTCTCTCCTAAATTTACAGGACCATTTACAGGACTGTGGAATAGCACTGAGTATGGAGGATAGGCAAGTCCAGGAAGGATCCTGTGTCCTCTTGCATGGGCCACAGGGTGAGCCAGGATCTACTTACGAAATGGGGAAGAGAGGGCACCTTCCCTGCCTGGCCCAGGTTTCCCAGCGTGGGCTGTGGGTCAGGCGGCAGCTCTCTTGAGAAGGGCTGTTGCCCCACACATGACTGAGCTTCCCGTGAGCCTGGCCCGCACGCTGGAAATTTTCTTTTAAATAGAGCTCATGGCAGAAGGGATGAAATTTGCAGCTTATTACTTTCATTTATCATTCTAAATAAAGCAAATGTCCCTGTATCTGCATGTTTTACTGAAGGCAGCCAGGATAAACAGTACGCTTGTTAGGAACACATGCAGGGGACAGATTTCGTGCACTCTCTTGCACACAGGAGTGCATGAGAGCAGGCTTAGTTCTACCCAGCAGCAGTGTATAGGGCTGTAGAGAGGATAAATGCAGCAAAGACCCGACTGCACACTCATTGATTTATAACTGAGAAACAACCATGTTTGATTTCTAGCTTCCTGTGGATCCACCAAGGACAGCTTTTCAAATTTAAATTGGGTCACTAGCAGTAGGATATCATGATATTTTATCTAGGGAAGGGGCACGGGAGGGGAGCCCATGAGACTAACAGCTTCGCGTGGGTGCTGCAGTGCCTTAGGAGTCCGCTGGATTCAGCAATTATAGATCAGCAGTCTGGTATTCAAACATGATGCTTCCAACCCACTGTCTCCTCAGCACTGCTTGGTCCCAAGTCCAGATCCTTTGGGCCAGATGACATTGCTGAGGCATGAGCCATAGCCGCCGAATGGCTACTGAGGGGCCTGGGGAGGAACTGGCTGAAACGGCTTCATTCAGAGAGCTGAAAATGGCAGGTGGCTCTGCACGCACTAGCTTGTGAAATCTTACAAAAACAGGCTCTGCCTGGCATTCATAGGCCTGTTTTGGGTGGGCTCCAGAAATGCCATGATGATCATGTTATTTTATTTTGGTTTTGTGGCGTTTCTACTTTTGGTCCTTGACAAAATATAGGGAGTGTTGTCCAATAAATATAGCATGGGGGGAAAAAATAGGCTGAGGTAAGACACTGTGACTCTGCCTGGAAGTGCCAGCGTAGTCACGGGAGGCTTTGCTCCACATATGACTGTCAAGTGCTTTGGAAAGCCTCCTGAGAAGCTCAAGAGATGTTGGTCCTTGACATGTGAATTGTACTTGACTGACTCGCAAAGAAAAAGATCTCTTTGGACTGCTCAGTCGTGATCATTTTTAAATAGAGCTCTGACAAGGTAGCCTCAGGTGTCTTTGCAAACTGTAGGGTGCTGGCTTCTGCCACCCAGGCAGCCTAGCCACCCTCAGTGAGGCTCTTCCTTACTCTTGGAAACCTCTCCTAGCACTAACCTGGGACTTGCTTCTACCTCTTCTGCTTCAGCCAGGCTGACCTGCCTTGGGCCCTTGGGGTGGTGGTGTGAAGGGGTTGCTCTGTCTGCTGATAACCCCTTGTTTTAACGAACCTCAGGGTGAACAAGGACAAGCAGGAATCCAAGGTCCCCCAGGGCCCCCTGGCCCGCCAGGGCCCACTGGACCAGCTGGACCCAAAGGAACCCCAGGACAGCCCGGGCCAGTTGGGCCACCTGTAAGTCCAATTACAAAAAAGCCTTCTGCTTCATATTTCCCTAGAGTATAGACAGTTTCCTCTGTCCTTTTTTGCCTCTTCTGAAGCCAAGGTAGCCACGGACAGGAGATTTGCAGGGCATATGGATGTATGGGGAGGAAGAAGTTCCCAGGAAGGAGGGGGAGCGAGAGAGAAGGCGGAGGTGTGCACCCTGCACCATTGCTATCTGGACACACATGTGTGAGCGGGTGACACCAGGCCCATTTCCTCCTCCTCAACCTCTGCAGATGGCCACGGAGAGGAAGTAACGTGTGGGGTGCAATTGTCCTGCTCACAGCAGAAACCTGACTGATAAGAATCCCTGTGACCCCTTTGAAGTCCTGCTTCTGTCCTGTTCTCAGGCTGGTAGCAAGCTCCCAAGGAGGGTGAAAACAGAAGCACCATTTAAAATAAAACCATTGCTAAATGGCAGGGGACAGGGCAGGAAATCCTGTTAATGTGCCTGTCTTTTCCAACAGGGCAGAGTGGGAGAACCTGGGAAGCCTGGCAGAGATGGAAAGGTGGGTACCAGAAACCAGCTCCATTCCTGGGAGCTGTGGGAGAAACTGCACCCACTCCAGCGTGAAAGAGTTTTCAAGGCCTGCTAGCAGGACCAGCAAGCCTTGTCCCCTAAGGCAAAAGTGCCTCTCCACGCATGACAGAGGAGTCAGGTGTCTTACAAGCGTCCTCATCTCTCTGAGCTCTGAGGAGCCCAGGATGACCAAATATTTGAATCGCTATAAGCAGGCGACATCAAGGGCGGTGTAGGCATCAGAGCATATCTAGAGTAGTTTTCTCCTTCCTTCTGCTCACATCAGGAAGGCAGCTCCTGCATGGATATTTCGTTTATTTATATTTACACACACGCACGTCTGGTATTCTTCGTGGTTCGTATCAGGTAAATTGTGTGGTTATTTCTCATTTAAACACACAAGTGGTTTGTTTGTTAGTACATTCAGTCTATTTAGCTTGTCGGAGGAAGCTGCAAATGCCTGATCTACTTCAGAGCTGCACAATGGGCTGGGAACAAGTTTCCCAAACAAAGCCAAAGAAACAGAAAATATTCTGGAGCACAATGCATAAGGCAAAGCAGCTTTTGGTCTTCAAATTCAGCAAAATCAAGCCTGGAGGGATGGAGCACTGTGGGCATGAATTTGTTTGGGAGTGTGGGTTAAGATGGTATTAATCTACAAACATTTGGGATGTTTGAGCTCACCAGTGCAAATCATCTCTGTAAACAGACATTTCAAGTCAAAGCAGTCAGCATCTCCCATCACCCTGTGGCCCGTTTAATGTTGTCTATATGTGCCAACTCCAGTGTCTGTTTTTTTTTTCTCTACAGGGTTTACCTGGGCCTCCTGGACCAAAGGTGAGACATCTCGCCTCGCTTAGAGGGAGCAAGGTGACAAACAGAGGTGGATGCTCCTGGCAAGGAGAGATGTGTACATTTTAATGGATGGAGGAGAGGGAAAGGAGGTTACGTGAAATAGCTGAGAAAGGTTTCTCACCCAGCTCAGTATTGCCTTCGGGGCCCAGCCTGTGTGCTGACTCATGGGTTTTGTCCAGGCAACGTGTCTGAGTTGCATCTTGACTGAGCAAGGCGCGCCTCATCAGCCCCTCTTGCAAAATTCTTTGCCACACACAGCTTTATTGGCTTCTTCCACTCTCAAAGCGTTTACCAGCGCTTCAGGAATTGATTTTGCAATGCTATTGTTAACTCCACCACAGTTTCCCATTTATTCACTTGCCAGAGTGCGAGTGGGGGGGGTGGTTGTTGTTGTTTTTCAGCTGCAACCACCCACTCCCATTTGTTTTTATTTGAGGTATTTATCCAGGATGAGGAGATAGGAACCGCAGAGCTGGGGCACGGAGCTGGCATGAGTTACCCAGCTGCCAGTGCTTGTTGTGCCTTTCCTGCTAGGGCTCAGTCCCGTGCAGGTAACAGTGACCCATGGGTCTGAAGGCTCAGGAATCCTGTGGAGTCACTCTGAGAAAAGGTGGATTTTCCCTAGGGAGTGCCCTTTCATCTCAGCATCTCCCTAGGGAAAAAGGGCAGGGATTTGTCCTTCTTGGACCAAGCCTCACTTTCTTTTTTCTTCTTGCCTATTTCAGGGAGACCCTGGGATTCAGGGATACCCTGGGAGAAAGGTAAGAATGGCATCTCCAGTATTGTCAAATGAATTAAGCTGCACTGATGCTTTGCAGGATCACGGCTGCAAATCTGTGGACTCCTCTGGAGCCCTCTGCTGAGCTCTGGACATAGGGCTGGACATGGGGCTGGTCACGGGGCTCCGACAGGCCCACAGATCCCCTGCCATCACCTGTGTAAGGAGAGACTGGGCCCAGAGATATCTTTAACTCTCCAGTAGCTGTGGTGCAGATGCCTCCCTGCCTGTGTGCCTCTCTACACCCACTTCCAGGCTGAAATATACCTCTTGTGCCTCCAGATCTGAACAGGAGGCTTGAAAGGGCCAAATCCTCGGCTGTGTATTACTCTCTGGAATAAAGCAGGAAAGATCTGATCCTGCTCTAGGTTAAAAGGCAGAAGCTGGCATTGCCGGCAGGTCTACAGCAGCAGCTAATTAACAGGGGGGTTGTCAAGCCCAGAGGGTGTAACGAGGAAACAGAAAGAGAGACAGGGGAAAGACACAAAGGAAGATCAAAGGGGAGAGAGGGAATGAAGAGATGCTGCTAAAGAGATATCAGCTGGAGAAGGGGAAGGTGAATGTTCCCAGCAGGTGGGAGTCCTGTGTCTTGTGTTATCTCCATGTTGTTTTATGGGTGCTCTGCGAGCAAAATGGCAAGACCTGAGAGCTTTCTAATTAGTTCTGTATAAACTGAGAAGTTTTTGTTATGTCAGGAAGTGGAAATTATAGCCCCCGCGGACCACAGCCCGCTCCTGTAGACAGACGCAATTTATTGCCTCTTCTTCCAGTGAACCATCGTTTTTTCCATTAAGAGCCCATCCTGTTCTGTGTATGCTGAGCGGGCAGCTCTCAGCATGCAGGAATGGTGAGGGGGTCCCTGCAAGGACCTCGCAGCGAGGGCCTCTCCTACGAGCTCCTCTTACATGAAACAACTTGTCTGGCTAATTTACTTACCAAGAAAAGAGCTTTCACTGATCTTGGAGGAATGAGCCCAAGGTTGTGACCTTTCTCTGGGAAAGGTGGAAGAGATGGATGAAAGTAGGAGAGAAAATCCTCCGTGTTGAGTTGGTCAGAGGAAAGGGAAAAGAGGGCAAAGAGTCGAGCAAAGATGTTAGCTCCGATATGATACAGGGTTGTGGGACTGCTCCCCTCAATCCATACATTTTGCAGCCTAAATGTCTTTCTTGATGCAGAATGGTGCTTCTCTCCCAGTGAGACCCAGATGGTAGGTTGGTGCGTGGTGGGGGCCTCTGTGCGGGACATCCCTCTCACATCTTTGCTGTCAACCCACAGGTTCCTTTTCTTGCTGCTCACTGTGTTTACTGCTTCCTCCATTTCCTTTCTTCTCTTCCTCAGGGTGAGGTGGGCGACTCAGGCTTGCCCGGTGCGCATGGCCTCCCTGGAGCTACTGGCCCCAAGGTAACCTTTAAACTCAGAGTCAGTGGGGCCATCTCCCAAGGGCAGATAAGTGGCACATGAGCCCAGAGACACACTAAAGGAATACAGAAGGTCGGGGCTGGAGGCAGTTCTCTAGAGCCTGGTATAACCCACGTGAACAGAAGAACTCACTCCTGTGTAAAAGGCCTGGGCAATTTTTGGCCAGAACAATTCCCTGCTGTCCTGAACTAAGGCCAGGAGCAGCCCTGCACAGGCACCATTAAAGAGTAAAACCAACCCAGCCTTTAGAGGCTTTTGCATTAAAGCTGGGAGAATGAGGATACTCTGCTCCAGGAAAGGGTTTGATGGTTTGTCTACACCCAAAACATGTAGGAAAGCATTAGTACGGGCGACCTCCAGCATCCGCTCCAGCGACATAAGCTGCCTTGCATCCCCAGGGAGGGGTGGGCTGCAGGCAGTGTTCAGGCTGGTACCATGTTCTTATCAGGAGCCAGTTCTCTCTGGAGGCCTGGGATGGGATTTATCACACGCTCCCTCTTTCGGCCACTTTCTCTTTGGCCCTCGCTGTTGTGATTATACGGTTTGCTTGATTTCTCTTCATACTCATGGTCCCTGTCTGTGTTTCTTCTTTCTCTCTCCCCTTTGCTGGGCAGGGTGAACAAGGGGACCCTGGCATAAAGGTAGGCATGAGAAATACGTTTTTCTACCACGGTAGATCATCTGGGAGATGCTGCTCCTCGGGCTGATGGGTTGTAAGAGGAAGCTGGGTCTGAGGCAGCTCTGTGGGGTATTTAATGGAGTACACATCTGCGCGCCGATTAACCGCAGGCAGACACTCCAAGCTCAGGCAATAAAAGCAGCCTTTATCCATTTGGTGGAATTCGACTCTTACCGAAGGCGTTTCTCTAACTATGGAGCTTGCTAATGATTTGTTACATCTCTCCATTTGATGGGCTAGGTTGGGGTTTCCTCATAAAATCTGGTTAGCTGATGCATCAAATCCACTCCGACTCTGCAGCTCAGGCTGAGGTTTGGCACCAGGCTTTTCTGGCTGTTTCTGGATGCTTTTTACAGGCTCATATGGTCTATGCCCAGATGTTATCTATTTGACTGAAATTTACTGTACCCATGTATTTAAAGTGTATTACTTTATGTAGACTGTGCTTAGAACATTACGACATTGGCGAGTGCTCACAACAATCAGAGTGCACTGTGTCATGCCATGCATCTTAAACATCACGAGAAAAGACTGGTCCTGCAATACTTTGGAAGGCATTAACAGTGACACGTACATTTCAAGTATTTAGTGTGTGGCATGCATCTCTTTTATTGTGCAGCATATACACTTTCTATATTTTTTCCATCTGGGTGGATTACTATTTGAAGGGAGAAAAGGCCCCTTCGGAACTTAACATGGATGTTGTACATCGAGTTTGAAGAAATGTTCTTTGGGAATGCAGGCTCTGCGTTAACAGTTTAATGGAACAGCAGTGATAGTCTTCCTACAAGAAAAACAATACCTCCTCAGAAATACTGCAGTGCTCATGAAGTCCAAAGGTTCCCTCGTGTCCGCCTTGACATCAGTGTAATTCCATCAAGCACAAAGGAATCGCTTCCGGTTTGCGGCAGTGTAAATGAAAGCAGAATTGCACCCAGAACTAACGTGTTTTGGGGGCTAGGAGTTTGCTGCTGTCTCAACAGCCAGGTGCTCTCCCATAAACCTGAACTGAGGAGGACTGAAGCTGGAGTTTGGCCTGGGTTGGAGAAAAGGCTGGAAGAAGCTGCCTTCCACCCCTGCTTATACTCTCATGTTCCGCTGCTAGCTGGCACCCGCTCTGCACCATGTGCAAGGACTAATCAGCCCTTGATTTGGGCTCTGCCAAAGGGGAAGTCTCCAAGTTGTCTAGTGATGCCTCAGGGTCATCCACAACCAAGAGCCTTCCCTGTTCTGTGCTGGAGAGCAATGACTCAGGATGACCCTGCAGACAGGCTTTCGCTGCTTGGGCCCTTATTCATCCCACTTCATAAACAGTGGAGATGAAACCAGCCACACTTTTTGTGGTACCACATGGCAGCTCCAAAGGGCCACCTCCCCAGTCCCACGGCAGCCTCTCCTTTCACACGCAGACTTCCGTTTGTTATTGTCAGGATCACTTTTCTCTCGACTTCCTTTCTTCTTTGTTCAGAGGAATTTAAGTGGAAGTGCAGAGGTACCCCTAAATCAGCAGCCAGACATCACCCAGCAGCAGCTCCTGAACATCCGCACAGCACATGCATTTGTTGCCTTTGGAAATTACTTCTTCCTGTCGTCCTCCCACCTAGGAGGATCATTTGGGACTCTGGAAGGCTTTTGCTGCTTCCACCTTCAGATCCAGTTACCTGGGCCAGATTCTACCTTCTCTTTGTTTTAAGGAGCCCAGGCCAAACACTGCGATTCATAGTTTAGCCGTAGTGACCAATTTTGCACAACACGGCGCTGCTTTTGCTGGTGGTGAAGGACGTTTCAGGCCTGAAGAGGCTTGCTGGTTTCATACAGGCCTCTTGTTCATTTAATAACCTCTCTGCACCCAGTGACAGATAGCTAAAAGAGAGTTTGTTGTGCTCTATTTTTCTCCTGTGGCCACCACTTATACTTACATCATATTGAGATCTACCTCTGTGTCCCATGAAGGTCACTAGACAACCAGTGAGTGTGGTCACCTGGGGGATTTGAATAAACATTTGACTCCCTGCCCCCCAGCTTAGCCATCACATCCAGCTCTACTGACTTTTTTTTTTTTTTTTGAAAGGTCCTTAGGATGAGGCTTTTTCTCATGCTCTGAGGAAAGAGCAATAAAGAAACTGGCCAGAGCCTTGCTCAATAACCCACTCATAATCTGCCTTTCACAGCAAGGAGTGAAAAAGGAAGGGTCTCTGTTTTAATTGGCAGCCAGTACTGCTAACGAGCTGATCAGCTTGGGGCTTGGGGCATGCTCTGTCATGATTGGCACCGAGTGGATATAAAGCTGCTCATATTAGGTGTAGGGGAAGAAAGGGTGGGGGTTTTGTCTTTGCTGGAGGGGGGAGAGGTAGTCTTCTTCTTCTAGCAAGAATGGGGAGCACGGAGGCATTTCCTAAATCAGCATAAAGCTCAGAGTAGCTGGGAGATGCTGCTGCCTGCCTTCCTGGAGTTCCTGGAGCCCGCTGGAGATCTGAGCTGGCATTTTGCCTTTCATATCTGCCTTTGGTGATGTTCCCCAGCTTCTGGCTCGGCTCCACTGTTCCAGCGCTGCTTTTGGTGGGTTGCTGCTGCCTGACCATGGCACCCTGTGCTGCCCTTCTCAGGCCCGAAGGGTGCTGGGGGATCACAAAGGGATCAGCCCGGTGGGTACTTTCTGTATTACAACGGGCTTTAAAATGTTCTGGAGCGCTGTTTTTCCTGCTTATTCTCTGGCTTTGGCTCTGGGGTTTCTTTCTGCTCTTAAAGGGTGCAGTGTCACGTTTGTTCCTGCTCTCTGATTAGCTCCAGTGCCTGTGTGATCCTGCCGGTGCTGGTGGGGGCTGTGCAAGTGAGCTGAGGCCATCATCAGAAAATGCAGGGTAGGGTGGTTGCTCTGTAACTTGCTCCATGTAAGGGGCTACCTTGCTCCCTCTCGCTGAGGTGGCTTTGCTTTTGCAGGGCTAAGTAATTAAACAGCTCTTCAGGCAGGTAGTTTCTTCCAGGAGAATGTCTGGGATGGAGAGTTACTTTCACAAGCCATGCTGTTCTGTGGGTGCCTCCCAGAGTAAAGTATTGGCTGACTCTTCTCAGTTTCCTTGAAGGACAAAGAAGAATAAAAACAGGGAGCGCAGCTGGGAAGGAGGGACTGAGCGTGGTCCCTGCTTCTCCAGTACAAAGCATTCACAATTTTCAGTTTGTTTTTCTTATGGCTGAAAAAAACCCTAGCTAAGTGTCCTGCATAGGGTAGGAGGAGCCCGCAGTGCCGAGGTCTTGTATATTGTAGTACTAGACAGCGTTTCACAAGGTAAGAGTTCGCAGGATGTCAAATCACAAAAAGTGTGGGGTTTTTTAAAAAGAAAAACCACATGTACGTATATACCTGCTAAACGGTCCTTCTGAGCAAGGACTAAACACCCAGAACAAAATAATAGCAGTAAGCAGACTGTTCAAAGATGGTTTATTTTCCATTGACCGCCAGATAAAATTCAGACTAACAATACAAGGCAACCCTTGGATTCTCTGTTTCTCCGGATAGTTTTGTTTATCCTATAGTCACTGCAGACTGAGTGACTCCCTATATGCAGAACACCATGGTATGGGATGTGATAGCAGGATATGGAAACTGTCTGTTCCCAGCCTCAGACCTGCTGTATGCAACAGGCTGGAGAGGCACTGCTGATGGGAAACAGCCCTGGCTGGGGAAGTCAGGTGGGGAAATGAGATGTGCTCCATCTCACCCAGGAGGCTTTCTCATCACCTGTGCCCCTGGTGCTCCTCACAGGGCCCCGGGAGGACTCATCTCGTGTCTCTTGCTCTCTTTCTCTGTGTTTCTTGCTCTGCTTCCAGGGGGAGAGAGGCATGCCAGGGCTGCCAGGAAGACATGGCGCTAAGGTACCTTGTAAACAGTGGAGTGACGCTTGTCTGCCTGATCTCACCCGTACCACTCGACTGTCTTTGATGCGCAAGCATCACCTGGACTTGTGTGTGTGTCTGTTAGTCAATGACTACCCTCAGCTGAATTCTTTCTGCTTCTAAACTGCAAAATATAGGGCCCAATTTATGAAGGAGATGGCGAGGGAAGAAGTGTTTTACAAAGCAAATGGCATGCCCAGTCCGATGCTGTCTTGCAACATCAGGATTTTAATGCTTTGTGCTAGTAAGAGCAGCCAGTTGATGACGTTTCTAGGGAATTGGTGTTTTGTAAATTGGGGGTCCCAAGTGACCACTGCAACCTTCAGCAATGTGTGTTAGCCCACTGCGATCAGTAGGGGTCTGCAAGTGTGAACCTGGACTAATGCAGCGATGAATCAGGGTCAGTGTGTGAGCGAACCTGCATGTGTGTGCATTGCAGTTTTAGGATAAATACTAGAAAATAACATCATCCGCATTCGCCGCCATCTAAAGGCCAAAGAGTGAGGAAGAGGCATCCCAAATGCACTGCGAAAGCCTAACCCAAGACACTTGCTGCACGTAATCCCTTTCATGACTCTAGCCCGTATTCTCTAAAACCTACTGACCCCTGAGACGATCTGGAATGCTTTTTTTCCCCCCCGTTTATTGCATAGAATCCCTGATCTCCATCTTCTGTCCTTGTGTTTTTTAGCTTTGTCCCTGATTTCTGTTTCAGAAAGCTGAGAGGTATGATCCTGCTGCTCTCTGGCTCCCCACTCCTTGTTTGAACTTTTCCAAGCTCTTTTCACTTTGAACTTGGCTCCCAGTCCTTCTCTCTGTCTCATGTACTATATCCCAGCTCATCTCATTTCCCAACTTCTAACACTACTTCACCTCCTCCCGTCTCCTTAGACCTTTGTTATCCCTCATATTTGCTTTTGTAACTGGACCTTTTCAGGACCTAACTAATACTAACACAGGGCATACAGAGATTTCAGAGCAAAGGGTTGATAGGGAGGACCTGCTTTTTTCATCAATGCTGTCGAGGGAAATGTGACTGTCCCTGTGGGAGCAGCTGCCTCCTGAGGTTTTGAAGCACCTCTCGGATTGCAGGGTCTCAGTGGTCTCATGGTGGTGGCTTGCTCAGCGCTGCAGGATGGCACCTGAATTGCAGGGCTTGGAAGTCTTTTTTTTTTTCCCCTAAGGTGGCTGGCTTCAGAGCTCTCCTGAAAACATTTTACTGCAGGGTTTGTCTTCTGTGATAAAAACAGAATGAGGGGAAATAGAGAGACCGAGGCTCTGGGGTACGAGCTGGCCTTTCTTGGGATGCTTGAGCTGATGTATCTGGGATCAAACGCTGGACTGGGTGTTTGGTCCTCAGTCTGTCTTTGCATTCCTCAGTTACTTGACACTGTTCAGCTTGTTGGCCTTTGCTTTGCTTGCAAGACTAAAACCGGGGGGTGGAAATCTGGTGGTCTCGACTGGGTTGTGCTCATGGATGCCTGCCTTTGGGGGAGCTTTCTGGAAAGCAGAGCCACTGCCATAGGCGAATGACCTCACAGGGAAGGAGGAGGCCTGCTGCGTGATGTTACAGTGTTACTTCTGAGTTTTGGAAAGGAAAAGATGTGGGTTTTGCCTTTTTAGTTCCACCTGGCTGATACTGTTTTGTTTTTAAAAGTTTGTGGCTGATTCATTTCAAACAACGTGTTCCTGTCTTTCCTCTTTCTGCCAGGGCGCTCCCGGGACGGCCACCGCAGGGCTGAAGGTCAGTTTTACGCTACGCTGCGATGGCTTTGAGTAGGGCACGCTCCGGAGCAAGGGCTGGAGTTAGGAGAGCACCAGGCACAGGAACGTGGTCGGACAGCTCCCACTAAAGGGCAGTATCAGAACTGCTGTCGCTTTCCGCAGAGACACTACCCCCGTCTCCAGCAGCAGATTGGTGAACTCCTGATACTCCACAGCAGTGTCGGAGTGGCACCAGAGCAAAGGGCCACGTGCAGATTTGGGGGGCTAGAAGTTACCCCGGGGATCCAAGATGCACAATCAGACAACGACCCGTTGTCCTGAGCCCTTCCAGCTGCTGGGGAGAATACAGAAACAAAGATGTTGTTTCAAGGGCTGGTGGGGACGATTTTCCTCCTTGGTGCCACATTCATCCTGTAGCAATGCAGCCTCTCGCCAACCCCAGCTGCAACCGCAGCCTTGCTCCGCTCCTGCACATGCAGAACTAGGAGTAGGCAAATTCCTTAATGCTAGCAGATGAGTCTTGTCTCGTTATGCTCTCTTGTGTCTCTTTAAATACTGCAAGGTGGTTGCTCAGTCTTATGAATCACAGAATCATAGGATGGTTTGGGTTGGAAGGGACCTCAAAGATCATCTAGTTCCAACCCCCCTGCCACGGGCAGGAACACCCTCCACTACACCAGGTTGTCCAAAGCCTCATCCAGCCTGGCCTTGAACACTTCCAGGGATGGGGCATCTACAACTTCTCTGGGCAACCTGTTCCAGTGCCTCACCACTCTCTGAGTGAAAAATTTCTTCCTTATATCCGATCTAAATCTCCCCTCTTTCAGTTTAAATCCATTGCCCCTTGTCCTATCACTACATGCCCTTGTAAAAAGTCCCTCTCCAGCTTGGTGATGAAAATCACTTGCTGGCAATTCTGAGGCTTGCTGGTTTCTTGCAGCAGCCTAGGAGCTGGCTAATGACGCTAAAATAAGCTCCAGGCACAAATACTAACACGTATTTAAAGCATCCTCATGCCCTTATTTACAAGCCCAAGGACTCTGTAGATTCTTTCCTCCACTCTGATAGCTCTAGGAGGATATGTACGCTCTTCTCCTGTTTTTTCACTTTATTTTCCTGTCTCTTCCTCACCAGGGCGAGCCCGGGACTCCAGGAGAAAAGGTACTCTCAGAAGGCTTTGCTCTGACCCTGCACTACTGGTTTGTTTGTGTATTTTTCCCCTCCCAGAGCAGCCAAGGGAGCTGAGGAATGGTTCTGTACTTCCTAGTGCCCAAATCCAGGCCCTAATGGCACCTGCCAGTGTAAGAAAAATGATAGTAGCACCCAGTGATGCCTAGTGAGAGAGGGACTGTACTGCAAATGGATTCCCTCCCTCCTGCTCGTGTCTGTGTCGATGGGAATACCCTCCAGCTGCCTTCCTCCTTTCTTCCCTACTCCAGAAAACATGCACAGCATACTGCTTAGCAAATACATTCCCTCTCCCCCTTCCCTTGTCCCCTTCCGCCTCCCAGTCCTTCTGTGTCCACCAGAAGTCTTCCCATGTTGTTGCAGGGGGCTGTTCTGTCATGCGCCACATGAACTGCCCTGCACAGGCTCCCCTGCCTCAGTGTAGCGTGACCTGGTTTGAGTTCCCATGGCGGGCACGGTACAAAAATATCCCATTGCTCTCCATCAGTAAGCAGCCGGCTTGGTTTCTCAACAGCTGGCTTCTCTTGTTTGAGGCTCGCTGGGTTGTGTTACAGTGTGCGACAGCCATATAACAGACACCTTCTCTGTCTCTTTTCTTCCCCATGAAGGGAAATCCTGGAGTCCCAGGAAGGATGGGCCCCCCAGGTTTGCCAGGGAAGAGGGGGCAGCGGGTAGGACATTGTGTTTGGCGTCCTGGCAGTGCTGTGCTGTGTTCCCTGCGAGCGGGAGCCTGCTTTGTGTTGCGTTGTTGCGCTTATGGGGGATTACGTGTCCTTTTCTGGCTCTTTCCCCCTTGGTGAAGTGTGTTTGCATGTTCCTGCTTGCAGCAGGCGGGGGGCTGGTGGCAGGCAGGGCAGCGTGAGATGTCTGGGGTGCAGTCTTGTCCTGGGAACGATCGAGGACAGTGCTGCATCTTTCGACTCCAGAAATAACACCCTAAACAGGGATTCAGTAATCTGACCTCCCTCACTGAGAAATTTGCTTCTTCATACCATTGTTCAGGCAGCATAGGATGTTTCCAGCAGCCTTTATGGGCATGTGTATTGAAAACTAGTCCTTGAATGAAAAGTAGGATACCAAAAGCCGAGCAAGGCAGAATCAGGGATTCACAGAGGCCTGGGACAGGATTAGAAATTATATCCTTACAAAAACCCCAAAGGCCAAAACCTTTTCTCTGGGCGTGAGGTCCTGCAAATGTTTTCCTTCTTTCCATGGAGAGAAGCGTTAACTTATGGCAGTGATGTGCATGCTCTAGCAGGGGAGGCAAGTTGGGTGGGGGCCTTACAGGTGGCTGGAGGCCAAATTACCTTAGAGAAAGGGGTCACTGCACTCTAGAATTGCCTAAAAAAGAAAAAAAGATTGCTGCTAGTTAATTGTTTTCCACGGAGCCACCAGTGCATGTCTGTACCTGGAGCACTAATGCAAACCCCCTGCATGTCAGGTGTGTGCTCTTGAGCTCTGATGAGACTGGTGTGCAGCACCAGCTTCTGCAGGCAACAGCATGGCAGCAGGAGGAACTCTAACTCTGCTGTTGTGTGCAGAGCTAGGCAGCTGCTGGGGGAAAGGTTTTGAATTGTTCTTTGTAATCTGTACAAGTTGTTAAGTCTTGGAGGTGTGGGGGTTGCAGGTGAAAACACACCTTTTTCTGATGATGCGTTTGAAACATCTCTTCATGGTAACAGAAGCCTCTGATATCACTCTCTGCCCTGGCAAAACGCAGACTCCTGAACAGGACACTGTAGCTGGAAACCATTGGTTTAGCAGCTGGATGGAATGGGATGAATAGAGCTTAACTTCAACATAAAGACCACTAATAGAGCGCCAATATTCAAAAGATGACCCGGATGTCATGGTGAACTAAGCAAAGTCACTTCACCAAGTGAATGCTGGATGCCCTCCGCTGCTCACTGCCCTGTGGCATCCTCCATGCTCCATGGTGCCCCGTGCAGCTCAGCCTGCAGGTCTTGCTCTCCAGGCATTGTTTTACACCATCATCTTCTGTCTTTGCCATTTTTCCCTGCTTTTCACAACCAGTATGTGTCACAGAGCTTGGCTGCGAACTGAGATACTGCACTGCTTTAAGAGCATGATGCGACTGGGATTTGAAGTTAGGGAACAGCAGAAGGAAACGCCCCTTGGGAGAGGTGTGGGAATGCTGGTTGTGGGATCTTTGCCAAAGCAAAGCAGTGTATTTCACAGTGTAACGAGGAGGTGTGAAAACTGGGATGGACTCAAGCAGTGGGCAGCTTCTGTGAAAAGAGCTGCACTCTATCAGAGCACAGAGAAAGTCCTGTGCTCCAAATAGAATTCGCCCTGGGCAACAACTTATCTGGGTATGTGGAATGGTGAGAGCCTGAGCTGAAGGACTGATAGGGAAAAGGGTTTAGCAGACCAGAACGATAAGGAAGGTGCACCGGGGGGATCCTGGATCCCTTTACCACTCACCTTCCTTTGGGGAGAAACGGCAATGATATGCAGAGATAGTCAAAAGCACAGGAGAAAACATTCACCGTCCTGAGCAGGTACTGCTGGAGGATGCCTTGTTTATGCCTAAAATGAAATCCCCTGGAGAAGGCAAAGAGGGTTCAAAACCAGGAGCATCTCATCCTTCGGCTGCTCCTCCAGGACAGAGAGCCTGCAGAGTCAGCCCAACCATATCTGTTTTGCCAACAGGGTGAGAAGGGACGAGCTGGTGACCCTGGGCTTCCTGGGCTCCCTGGCTTGAAGGTTTGTATCTTCTCTGATGTTTTGGGGTTTTTTTTGGTTTTTTTTTTTTTTTTGGGGGGGGGAGGCCACTCACATCCCCTTTCCTTCCTCCATCCCATGCCAGCTGTGTACAGCTCATGCGCTCTTAGGCCACTGTTGCCGTGTACAGCAGCATGTTCTGCAGAGCTCAGCTGGATGTCAGTGTAAGAAACTGCAGTCAGGGGTGTGACAGGGTCACACAAAGGATGCCTTTTTGTGAGGAATCACATGCTTTCATGCAGTGAGGGGGAGGCTGTGGTCCTGGGAACGTGATCATGGAATTGTGTACCAGCAGTTCCCCTTTAAAAGCATGACCTTAGATGTAATGTGGTGTTTCAGCCTCCCTCCTGCTTTGAGATCCATGTGTGAGGAGGAGATGGGCTTTTTGGGAGCTGCGCTGCTGTTCTCTGAGTTGGAAGAGTAGCCTTCTGCTCGGAGAGACCCAGGGCAGGTCAGCTGAAGCGAAGCTCTGAAACTGTGGCTTTTTCCCTGTGCTCTGAGACATGGATAGAAATCGCGCCTTTCAAGTCAGACTTTCACAGGGTGCTTTTCCTTTGGGAAAGGGGACGGTGTGCTGAATGACAGTGGCTGTTTTGGGAAAGGATGAGAATATAATGGCAACTGGGTCCAAGCAAAGCTTTCCTCTTACTGCCTTTATCTGCTCTGTGCAAAGGATGTAGTCTGCAGGGCTGACTATCTGGCTGATGACTGTGACCCCAGAGGGAGATGTACCACAAAAAGCCATCGTCAGGTGGCTTTATCAGCTCAGTTTCAACAAAGAAGAAAACAGTTGTCTTCAAACTGGAGGCTGGGAGATGAGGTCTGTCCACAGGCAGCCTTGTATGGCCCTGGGGAATAAGGGCTGAGCCGCAGCACTGCAGTCAAAGGGATGAGGATAGCTGTGACTGCTGGCGGGGCACTAGTGGAGCCTCCAGGCAGAACTCTCTTGGCCTGGTTCCTGGACAGCTGGTGGCTCTGGAGAAGTGATGCTTCTGGGCTACCAAGAGGCCAGCTGGTGGACCTTGTCTTGTGCCCTGTCTCTCTAAGCCAACAGTTTGGCAAGTGAAATTACAGAGAGGGAGAGACTGAACTGTGACACATGGCTTGTTCTTCCTTGCAAACAGGGAGAGAAGGGAAATACTGAGAATGCCCTGGCAGGAGGTAAAGGGGAACCCGGCCCTCCAGGTCTGCCCGGGCCCCCCGGACCAAAAGTGAGTGTTTTTACCTCTGGTGAGTTGTGTGTTGTGAGGGACTGTGCCCAGCACGAGCTGTGCAGGAAGGGGCAAAGGTTGCATTCATCTGTGCCCACCTCTGATTACCTGCTGAAGGGATATCAGGTTCTGCAGAGTGTTTTAGTTGTGTTGGTTTAAGTGCTGAAGGTGAGAGAATTTGTAAACTGTGTTTCTGGGAGGAAAATACCCTCTTTGTGCTCAAATAACCCCTGTTTAGGCTCTGTGAGAAACCAGTCGCTCAGAATCAACAACAACCTCTAGTCCCTGTGGTTCCTGAGGTAGGGTGAACACGGGGAGGCAGGACAGAAGCCCTCCAAGTCTCCTCTTTCCTTCCTCTTCTACCTCCTCAAGGAGTGGCAGCAGTAAAATCCTGCCCATTGGCAAAGGACACCAAGAATGTTTGAATTGGAGATCCTGTCTCGGATGTACTTGGAACAGCCCTCCTGTGCACTTCCTTTGGGTCTGAATTGGGTGCTTTCCTTCACGCTGAGTACTCCCTCTGCACTGGGTAGAAGGGAAGCTGGTGTGAAGTCATGGCAGGAGATTTGGGTTACCCGAGGAGAAGAGGACACAGCAGGGGCGCTTGGCTGGTGCAGTTCTTGCTCCTGGAAATGCAAAGCCAGCGGTGGAGTCACACCCCCTCCACACAATACAAACCCATCCCTTTCCCTTTCTCTTTCTCTCAGGGAGAAGCTGGTGACGTTGGCCAGCCTGGCACTGCAGGGTCACAGGGGGAAAAGGTACAGAGTGCTTCTGCACAACTCAGTTCCGGGTTCAGTGGCTGCAAATTTGTTCCTACATGTACAAAACTTAGCTGAAAAGGAGCGTTTTAAAACTGAGCTGTCTCATCCCAGACTGTTTGAGAGGACTAGTAGAGAACAATTCCTGGAGTCTGAGCAAGTGAAGGGTTGCTAACAGCATGTTCCTTCTTGTTTCAGGGAGAACCTGGTTTACCGGGAGACCAGGGACCCATGGGCCCAAGGGTAGGTGTCCCTTCACTAGCACTTGGGAAGTTTTGACCCTTCAAAGAGGTCTAAGGATAGTGGGACCACACATAGAGTCTAGATTTGGCCTCTCTTGACAGATGTTCTCACCATTACTGGAAGTGTTTATAGCTGGGCAGCGGCTAAGGTTGAGACAGGCCATTTGTCCACTCTGTACCCTTATGAGAAGACACCACCACCTTAGGAGGCGAAAGTCTTCTGAGCCACCTCAGGGTGAATGCTCCACTCATTTCCAGGTGGGTTTGGACATCCCAGTCTGAACTCAGGCCCTTGGCATATCAGCAAAGGGTAGCAGGAGGGTGATTCGTGTATGCCCAAGTCTGACAATCAGTCAGAAGATCCGGTTCCTGGATTCTCGCCTCAACTTCACCACTTACCAGACCTGCCAGCTTTGATCATGGCATGGTGATCTGGGCTTGTCTGGCTACAGTTTGGTAGTGTTTCCTCTAGAAAATGTGCTATTAAGAACTTTGTTTAATAAAGGAAAAACTGGAGGCTCATTAAACAGGCCCTTCTGAGACCCTTTTTTCAGGGGGAACCACAGTTTTGAGTACCCCTTGGGCAGACAATCCCCAAGCCCTGGCTAAAGAGCTGATATTTTGCAGGGCCCCAAAGGAGAACCTGGGAAAGATGACATGATGGACTACGATGGTAACATCAGTGAAGCTCTCCAGGTGAGCAACTGCCCTCCTGTCCCACAAGGTAACCACTGGGTGCTTTACTGTTTCCCAGGGGATGCAGAAAACGCAGAACAGTGTCGATCTGCTTCCTTGGCAGTAGAAGCAAAATGAAGTACTTGGTTGTTCCTTAGTCCCCTTCATCTCACAGCTCACTGCATGTAGTGTTTTGGTAAATACTTGTGCACCTTGTTTAGTTGCTATATTAACCCTGGTGGACATAGAGGTCGTGTGAATCCCCTCAAGAGTGGCCCATGACTTGGGATAGGTGGTGAATGAAATCACTGCAAAGCTTCCTCAGAAGCATGAACTGATGGTCTGTGGTGAGCGAGCAGCTGTGCCCAGCTCTGGCTTAGCCTGGATTCTACTTGAAAAAGGAGAAATCACAGAATAACGTCTCGGTGGGACTCAGAGCTGGAGTTTTTTGCCTTTGTTCATTTTGTAGGCTCCTTGCTCATTTGGGTCAGTGTTACATTAGTGGAGAACAAACCACCTCCAGGAAAAAGCTTAGTTTTCAAATGGCTATTTCCCTTTTTGATTTTTTTTTTTTCCTTTCTTCTAGGAAATACGAACTTTGGCCTTGATGGTGAGTTCTTAACATCACTGTGTGGTTTCAAGCAAGTAGCTATATGTTCATCCTAAGCAGATGACCTGCCAATTTAGACACAGTTAAAACATTTGGCCTTTGCTGTTGAGAGCTAAAGTTGAGGCACCTGACAACTAAAGGAAAAGCTCTTCTTGCCTTCTGATCTTGGCACTTGAATTCCAATCTGGCCCTTTGTTTCTCTGCTTTGAGAGGTAAGACACGCTGCTTGGAACAGGGAGTGCTCAGAAGGGGCAGGGGAGAGCAAGGGGGGCTGACCAAAGCAGGAAAACTTTAGAACAGCAGTGACTACAAGCTCTTCGAAGACAAACAGAGGCAAAGCAGCTATTTTGAGCTGAAATACGGGGGGGGGGGGGGGGGGGGGGGGGGAGAAGTGTCCCTGTATCTTGCTTCTCAGGACAAGAAACCTGGTTAGGAAAAAAAGATGGATTTTTAAAATGCAGTATGGCAAGGCAGCTCAAAATGGCTGTAAGTAGCATCACTTGCTGAGGCAAACTGCTCCCTAGGTCTCCTTAAAGTGATAACTGCCAAGGCTGACCAGGAAATCTGCTCAAAATACTAATGCCTTTTACCTCCGCTTAAGCTGTGCTTGGGATCTAAGTAGTACAGTGTTTCCCATGATCTCTATTCCAAAAAATGTACTTTTGTAGATAGGAAAGGGAAACCTTGTTAAGTTCACCTCAGTTTCAGGAGCAGATAGCTGTGGTCATTTTCATTTTTTTCAGTGAAAATGTAAAGAAATATATACATATCTACAACTCATTTTGGACTGGCCTGGGGCTCGCTCAGGACTTTCCGTTGCTCGGCTTCCCAAGCAAAGGCAATTTTAGAAGTCCCTGAGAAAATTCCCCCACGATTTCCCCTTAAGCTCAGAAGAGCTGTTTGGTTTCAAAACACGACAATAAAAGCTCTGTTGATAATCTGAAAAAAAAAAAAGTTTTTCTTTATCTAGGGACCCCCAGGACTTCCGGGTGTGGCTGGACCTCCTGGGCCACCAGGACAGAAGGTATTTGCTCAGTTCAACACTTGCAGAACTAAAGGAAACACAGGAGTGGTCCAGGCAGTATTCCCACACTCAACCCTCCCCAGTGCTTCTATTCTCCCTGTCCAGCACTATCAGACTGTCCTGCTGGCCTCTACCACTCCTCCTCACGCACGATATCCTGAAAAAAATCTCTTTTCCCACAATGATAATGCCTTATCTGAAAGATGGAGGATCCTTTGTACTTGCCCTCCCCTTTAGGAAGCAGCTTATGGGAACTGATCTCTGTGTGGGGATTGTGTTGGTTGGGGACTATGTTATAGCACTGAGGCCATGAACTATCAGTCAGGATAAACAAGGATGGTGAAATTCTTCAGAATTCACACAATGTACTGTTTCAACAGAGGTTTCCATGCTTTTTTTTTTTCCTGTGACTGTTAGTTACTGGAGTCCCTGCAGACTGTTTCTGTAATGCCAATGCCCACCCTTCATCATCCCAATGCCTCGCAGAAGGAGTCAGAATAGCTGCTTTCAAACTGCCAAAATAACAATTTTATGTTTCAGGGTGAAATTGGCTTGCCAGGTCCTCCAGGCCATGACGGAGAAAAGGTAAGACACGGTGCCTCTGTGGATTGCCCTTTCCTTCAGTGGTCTTACCTGGAGCTAGTGTGTTACATCTCTGTCACTGACACTGCACAGTTGCTTTTCCCACAGGTGAAATTAATATTTTGCTTCACGAAAATGAGCATTAATGGTTTATTAAAGTCCTAACTTACAAGGAGTCGCTGGGGTGGCATGGCGAATCTACTTTGTCCTGCCCATGACTCCTGAAAAGGCATTACTGTGGGTGAGAGGATGAGCAGTGAAGGAGGCTCTGCGCCAGGGAGTTGCTCTGCAGGAGTAACCTTACTCTTATCTGTAAATGTTTCACTCTGTTGTGTGGATTTCTTTTAGGGACCACGTGGCAAGCCTGGAGAAATCGGCCCCCCTGGCCCTCATGGACTGCCAGGAAAGGATGGAGCACCTGGAACAAAGGGAGAGCCAGGCCATATTGGGGTCACAGGAGAAAAGGGTGATAAAGGAGAGCCAGGACAAGCTGGCTCACCGGTGAGTAAACCAAAGCCTCTCAGAGCACTGCTGGCCATTCAGGTTATGGGGCAAGGTCCTGGAACTTCCCGAATACCTCGGAGCCTCTCCGAGGTGGGTACTGGAAGCACCTCATTGCTGTATGAAGAGTACCAATACAGAACCGAGGTCTTGGCTCCCTGGCAGATGTGTTGTCCATCTTGCTAGAGTGGTTGGCCCCAGCTGCCTGCCCTGCTCTCTGGGCACTGTGTCCCTTCCTCAGCTTGCTGCCTGGCATATTGCTTAAACTGAAAGGCTGCTGTAAGCAAGCAAGCCTGGCTACAAGCAAGGCAGCTGAGGTACCAGCACACACACTCTCCTGGGAGGGCAACCGCACGGGGTAACCCCTTACGTCCCTGTCACTAACTGGGGCAGAGTGCCCAGTCTCCCAGCTTCAGTCTGTCACAACTTCTGTGTCCCCAGCACTAGTCAAGAGGGTTTTTTACAATGAGTTTCTGCATCTTTACAAGATTACTAGGATAAAACTCTCGCTGTCACAAACTGCGTAACTGTGAGCAGAACCTGGAGGCAGGAAAGCAGTCCCTCATCCCTGCTCTGGGGCCTGGCACATCTACAATGACAGGATGTCCAGGCATTTGCGCATCCAGTTTCAATACTAGTGAAGCCCTGCATTTCCCTGGGCATCTGAAAGTTGTCTGGGGTTTCTTGGAATGACTAGAGCCAGTCTTAGCTCTTGCAATGATGTTTATGTCTGCCTCAATTAGTCTTGCAAAAAAATCCGCAAATCTTTTTTGATCCATAGGGTCTTGATGGCCCCACTGGAGAGAAAGGCGAACGAGGTGATCAAGGCATGCCAGGACCGTCAGGATTGCCGGGTCCCATTGGACTTCCAGGATTAACAGTAAGAGTGAAAAAGACAGGCTGCTCTTTCCCACTTGGCACAGAGAAAACAACATGGAGCAACACATGAGGGTTCTTTTCCCAAAGCACCGAGTATCACGGGAGCCTCAGACCCTGATCCCTTAGAGTTAGGTGCTTAAGTGTCACCAGATGTCCACTAGGTCAAGTCTCCAGCATCAGGCAGAAGGCCAGCTGGGCATCTCCTCCCGTTGCCATCTGAAGGTGCTGGCTCCAGCAGCTGCCCACAGAGCCTGCATGGCTAAGTCAGCCAAGATGGCCAGTTTGCTGGCAGCATGGCACCGTTGCTGACCTGCTTGCCGTGCTTCCTCCCTTAGAGGTTGTAGTGCAGCAGAGAGACGTCAGGCCACTGTTAGGGAAAGGCAAACAAAGTCCTGTGGTGCTGCCTTTGCACAGCCATGAGATAACACTCCTAGAGGCCTCCCTCTTTGTAGGGTGTCTTCTCTGGAAGCAGAGATGCAGGAGAGCCACAGGTGAGCTGTTTGTGAAATACATGGTACGTTCCTAATCCTTTGGGGAGCTGCTGCTTCTCAGCATATGGGTTGTTTACGGATGGCTCCTGATGGAGTGAGACTCCAGAGTGCAGCTGGTGGTGACGGGGTCTGTTGTTTGCAGGGAGAGAAGGGCGAGCCTGGGGAGCGTGGAGACAAAGGAAATCCAGGAGAATCGGTAGGTCACGTTTCTTGTTTTCCTTCTGCAATCTCGGCAGTAGGGGAGGGATGATTTCGCAGCAGTGCTGCTGAAAACCAGCACATCCCACCTTCTCATGACACACCCTTCCTTGGGGACAGTGAGCCTCATCTTGTGGGATTGAATTGCCAGCCACCTCTAGCTCCTGATGCCCTACTTCTCATTTACACAAGAACAATGTAGCTCGCCACAAGCAATCAATAACGAGTGCCTAGGGAAGAACAGAAGAGCATGTAAAGCATAAAAAATATTTTCTTCAGCATTTACAGTGAAGGGATTTCCTGAACAACACCTGCATGTATCTGTATATGATTTTTTTTTAATAGATTTTGGGTTTATGAATTTGTCCATTCTCCCCCTCAAATCTCATGCCTAGCTTTTGTAGGGCCCTGCAGCAAGGAGTCCCACAGGCTATCAATACGCTGTTGTCTGTGTGTGGTGCCAGCCCTCTTCTCCCCTGTCTTTTGAAACAGCTGGTAGCCGTTGCCCTTATACCTCCTTGCAGGAACAGTGGTAGAGTAGTGGAAGTGGACCTTTTTCAGAAAAAAAAAAAAAAAATCACTGCTCTCTTTCTTCCTAAATCTCTGCAGCTGCTGTGTGACCCTCCCCAGAGTCCTGCTGCTGCTTCTCAGCCACTCTGTCCTGTATTGCTGCCACTTCCTAACACAGTCCTTAGGGCAAGCCCAGGTTTCCAAGCCCAGTAGAGCTCAGCTGCACCCTGTGCTCTGCCTTCCCTCTGAACAGTTGCCCTTCACCTCTGAGGGCAGCAGATCATGACAGTGACTTCTTTTGCATTGCTTTCTAGCTGTCTGGCCCCCCTGGACCCCAAGGCCCACCAGGACCTCCAGTAAGTTTTGAGTGATTCACCTGAGGAGCAAGGCACTGGGAATTGAGAATAGAGTGGGAAGTGGGTGGGGAGGATTCTGGGTGGAGAAAACAGCCAGAAACACTGCAGCGTTGACGCAGGAACATGCTTAGTATCACTTCCAAAACCACTCCCCAGGGTAGGTCAGAGCTACGATGGGCTGGGTAGGTAAAGAGAGAAGGCTATGTTAGTCTGAGATGAAAGGGAAGACAGCAGCAAGAGGAGATGGATGGGATTAAAGGGATCAACTGCAAAAATGGTCTTAATAGCAAGCCTGGCCCACTGCCAGGCTGTTCTTGGCAAGAGCCTCCTCATTGCCAGATGAGAACAGTACATGAAGTGCCCTTTACACAAATAAAGAGGCTAAGCATTTGTGCCCTCTGTGTGTCAGAAAGTGAAAGCTCTGTACGCTGCACGCTGAACTGGGATACCTGCATTTTAAAGCACATCCTTAAACATTAGTCATATTTTGTCTCTCCTCCCAAATACAGGGTCTTCAGGGCCTCCCAGGACCAAAGGTAAGGCTGAAAATCATTACATCCTGAAATTCTACCAGACTGTCCTAGGTGCAAGAATTTGTCAGTAACAACTTTCTAGCTTGCAAATGCTATTTACCATCTTGGTAAGAGGACAAACACTTCTGAATATTTTCTTGAAGGAAATGGATTAGCAGCTCTCATTTTAGGACCCAGAGAGCTGGTAATTTTCTCCAGTTTTCACTCAGAGAAGCAGGAAGCCACTAGCCCTTGCAAATCTTCCCATGAGAGCAGAGTTGAAATCTTTGTCTGAAGGGTGAAGGTCTGTACAGCGGGATGGACAGCCTGTCCTACAATCCTAAGTAACTGAGCTCTAGCTTCAAATTAGCCAGGTTTAGCCATTAAATTAGCCAGGTAAATTAGCCATTTACCCTGTAAATCATGCTGTGAAGCCACTCAAGAACTTCACCGTTCTTGGTGATTAGAAGCTTTCTAATCTCTGCCTAGATATGTTTATGTTCAGCCTGCACCGTTGGTTTGCCTACAGCAAAATAGTACACCTAGAGGAAAAAATATGTCAATGGAAATGTTCAAGGAGAGCTGCCTTTTTCCTTTGATATTCTTGGCAAAGATTGGAAAGTGTCTTCTGGTTACGCTTAGTGTTTGGCTACCAGCGTTATTTGGGTGCTAAAGGGGGTGGTATATTTATCCTGATTCATCTTTTCTCCAGGTGTTGATTACAGATTCAGTTATCTGTCTTGCTTGTCTGTAACTCACTAGCCACTGCTATCAAGTGTCCGGGAAACTTCCGTGAGGTGTGGTTGTCTTTGGAATATGTGCCAAACAAACGCAGGAGAGAGTCTCGCACAGCGCAGACTGGATTACAGACAGAGGAAATACTGCACCAGTTTCTCCTTGAACAGGGGATCCACGTAGGCTTAATCAGCAGGTGCAATGAGATGTCCTGAATGTGGAAGATTTTGTTCCATCCCTGAGATTTGTAATAAGTCTTTTGGTAGAGGCTTTCAGAGACTTTTCAGAGTCTTTTAAGAGGCTTTCAGCAGTGACGAGGAAGAGCGTTTTATACCCTTTGCAGACGTGTCAGAAATAAGTAACTCTTCCAGGTATGTGCTGGAGCCAACCAGTGTTGTAGGGCAGTGGGCAGTGACACGTGGCTGCGTGGAAACTGGAGTGCTGGAAGCGTGAGCCAGCAGTGTGCTGTCCTGGAATTGCAGGAGAGCACAGCAAGCCGGCTCACTGCTTCTGTGCGAACCTGGTTCTTCTGACGCTTCCGTTTCAAAATGCAACCAAGGTAGTGTTTTAAAATGCCTTGTGACCAGGAGTAGGGAGGAAAAAGCTTTGGGTTGCATTTTGAATTTATGAATAAGGAATATTGTTTAATGTTTAATACTACTTTATGGTTTATAATACAGGATGTAAAAAAATACCATTGGAAAAAGGAGGATGAATTTTTTCCCAAATTTTGAAATCGATGCCTTTGCATTTCCAAAAGTATTTCCAAAAATATTTCAGTATGATTTTTTTTTTTTTTTCCCAAAGCTTATAGACACCTGTCATTCACTTCCAATGAATCCCCATGTTGGAATGTAAACCCACCCTATCAGATAACATCTGATGACTTATATTCTTTCCTGACACTCCCTGCAATAGCAACACAGAAGGGAGCTCAGTTCCCCTTTGACCATCTTCACCCAACTGGGCCTGATTTCCCTCTGACTGCCGTTGGCCTAAAACAGGTACCCACTCACACACAGGTTGTTTGGCTGATACTGGTTTTCTTCAGGCTGGGCTGAGCATCAGGCTAAAGCACTGTTCTGCTGCCTCTTGTATTCTCTCTGCCGCTTCGACGTGCTCTGGATGGAGAAATGTTTGTTATATAAGTGGTGTTACAGTGGGTTTATTTTCTGCTTCATCCTTCCTTTAGGGGGAAGCAGGGATTGATGGAATGAAAGGAGAGAAGGGTGCCCAGGGTGAAAAAGGAGACAGAGGGCCACTGGGATTACCCGTAAGTATTCAGGAAGCAAGCAGCACTTTCTGAGCCAAACTTGTATCAGCTGTAAAAAGATCCCTCAATAGGAGATGCATGCAGGGATTGGATATGTAAAGTCAAAGAAAGAGATAATCTATAAATAACTGTCTTCGCTTTCTAAACTTACAGCCTCAATTTCTGTACAAAGCCTTTGTCTTTTAAGTCTGTTACATAGATCAGTGATCACTTTAACTCCTCCTGCTTCTGGCAGGATTGGGAAAAACAAGCAATAACTTTCCACTGGGTTCTTTGCGCTTCAGGCCAATGGGGCAAGACCGGAAACAGGAGTCGAAAAGACATGGAAAAGGAAACACCTTCCCAGCAGTTTGTCACCTGGGCCAGGCTTCGTACAAAAGCTTGGTTGTTCTGAATGCATCCAGCTTCTTCACTAGGCAGTAGGTCCCTGTCTCTTCTGCAAAGGAATCGATGCTTTCCCTGACACGGCAGAGGCCTGCTGTGTTCCGTGCTGTGTGGGAACTCGGTCACATTAGACTAGTGTTCACGTACTGCTTTGCTCAGCAAGAAAGAATTCTAGCAGAATTATGAAGATGTTACAGGAGCTTTAGATACAAACCTGAAGACTTTGTGAAGCTCTTAGCTCACAGCTGCTAAAAACCTCTTCACCTACTGTCTGAGCTGACAGCTGATAATGAATTAGTGGTAACTCAGTCCCATCCAGTTGCTCTGCCAACCTCCAAGTCCTCTCCTCATAAAAAGCACTGGGGGCAGAGCTGAATGTACTGCCTGGAAACAAGCACCGCAAAGTGCATCTTGTGTGCTGTGTGACTTTGTCGGCCTGTGTTCGATCACCCAGATCCCTTGTCCTTGCCTTTGGCTGAAATGTGTGTGTCTTCATTTGTAAAATGTTTTCCTCTTTTAGTTGTGCTGTGTAGCAGTTACCTTCTAGGGCCTGGATGCATCTCATCTATCTCTAGGCACTCAAGTGAGCTCATCACAGTATTCACTGTGTCTCTGTGCAGAGCCAGTGAGGAGAAAGCGATGCTTTTGGAAGGTTCACATGCAAAGAATTGTGCCTCAGTGAAGCAGTGAGAAGTAAAAACCTATTTTGCTCTAAGAAGTTCAAATGGAAGCTTTCTGTGTAAAGAGTTATTCCCTCAAGTCTGTGTGGCATCATCCTTGTGACAGTCTGAGCAGAAGATGCCCCAGCAATTATCCTGGCAAGCTTATCAGTGTGGCAGGGGGTGTGCTAGCTGGTTCTCCTACAGAAGTGAGCCCTGTGAGAAACCAGGGTCCCTTGGCTATTCACAACATGCTTCCTGAGCTCTAGAGTGGGGAAGACTGGCTCAGAAGTGTCCTTTTAGAAATGTTTTGTGTTTGGATCAACAATATCAGCTGGCCAACTAGGAAGCACAGTTACTGAGCTGTTAGTAAGATCAGAGAGATATTGTAGACCCTGTATCCCCACCCTCCCCCACCCCCGAGCTACCTAACCCACTTCATAAGCTTTTCCATGCCTGATCCAGTGCATTTTCAGCCTCTCGGACTAAATGTAGTGCCAAACAAGTACTGAAATATTTCAAAGAAAGACTCTGTAAAAATCCCACAGCTGGATCTGCTGCCTTTTCATGTGTGACTTGACATCATGCCAGAATTTCAGCATGTTTCAGCACCGATTGTCTGCAGTAGCCTTGGGCTTCTCCACATGGCCAGCAAGCTGAGGAATTTGTCATACTCAAGTGGAGGAAAACTCAGTATTTGTTATTTATATCCTACCAAAGCTTTCTCCTGGCCACCATCAGAGGCGAGACACTGGGCTAGATGGGCCTTGGGCAGAATCACTGTTAGGTCTTATGGATTAGGAAATTCAGGACAAGAGTCAAGCGGACAGCAAAGTGCCACTTAATCTCAATCTGGTGTAAATCTGCACTGGTGACACAGGAAGATGAGCTACCTGTTTTATAAGCCTCCAAACAACTGGATGTAGAGTGGAGCGAGCCTGCAGCTGGCTAAGCGTGCACCTACAGGACCTGGATTTCTTGGTGGTTCTGCACTGCTTCTAAATGCCTCCGTGACCACAGGCCTCTGAGCCTTGCATCCCATCTCTGTTGCCCAGCCTGCCACAAAGGCAATGCAGGTTTCAACTCCACTGTCACATCGTTCTTTTCATCACCTGTCACAGAACAGCTTCTTTCTCAGAGGTTTTCTTGGTGGCACTGAGGGAAATTTGCCTTCTTAAGGGGATCTGAAAGTTGCAGGTCAAATTGTATGTATTCAGTGTTTCTATGTTTTTGTTGGTTCACTTGTTAAGTTCCATCACCTGTCCTTGAGACCTTAATTTTTGTTTATTGGAAGGGTATGTTTGTCTCAAGTCATTGCTTCACTCACCTCTCCCCTCTCCTTTCCCCCTCACCCTCCTCCCCTCTCCTCTTGCCTTGTTTTTGTTAACCCTCCCCCGTCTGTTCAGGGTGCTTCAGGTTTAGACGGCAGGCCTGGACCACCGGTGAGTTCCATTTCTCCATTACCCCTATGTTCCTCCTCCCCAGTATCGTGATTTGTCTCGTCTCTTCCACCAGTCTTGTTTACACCAGGAATAACCTTCTTTTCTCCAAAGCAGGCTTGGGAGGGGGTTTAAACTTAGGCTGAGAAGTGATGTCACACGCTTGTCTTTTTTGATGCTACGAGTCTGTCTGGATCCTGGGATCACAGCCTACTTGTTCCGCTTTCTCTCAATAACAAGATGAATGAAGTCTCTGCATGGTTCCATGACGCTCTGTTCTCCTGTCCTCTTTATCGTGAGGGGTCTCCATCCTGTCGTTCTCCCTGGTAGCCTTGCTTGCCACCTTTTTCCATGACAGTAGCTCTTCAGTTTTGTTTTAGGCATAATAACATCAGTGCGTTTTGTCCTGTGAGCAAAAAGCTTTGTGCGCTGTTTTCACACACAGCACTTAAGGCTTCATTGCCATGGGTTGCAGGTGTGCTTACAGGTATCTTTCCATAGCCCGGTAGGCATCTCGCCACAAGAAGTTGCACCTAAAAAACCTTCCACAAGCAGGACTCGCCCTTCACCTCTCCTCAGCAGAATGCCATGCAACTTCAGCAACTCCGCACACGCTTTCCTTAGTCCCAGATACCTGGGGGTGGGGGCGGTGGGGTGTGTTCTGGTCTAGCCTCTACATCTGAGAGGTAGTGACTTCTAATAGTGGAGCAGGGAGATGCAAGATTCCCACCTCTTGTGGCCAACTCACTGTGAGATGTGAAGGAAATAAACTCCTTGTGCCTAAGCTGCTCAGTCTGTCAAATTCAGAATGGAACAAGCAATGCTAACCTGGTCCTGCAAACCATTCCGCAGTTCTTGGGTGACAGGTGTTAAAGAAGGGCCAAATTATTTTTAATCCCTCTTGGGAAATCAGGCGTCACCCATGTACAATCCATTTGACTATTAAGAAAAAAAGCAATTTTTCCTCCTCAGCTTAACTGGTAATAATTCAGCTGCTCTCTAACTTCTGAACAGAATCTGAATGGTAGTTTATACGCTCACGTGTTTTGGGAAATTGTAGGTTTAATTTTATAAATGTGCAGGTGAGATCTCAATGTATTTCACAGCACTAAATGATCTTAAAATGACATATACATGCAGGCAATTAAGATTTCCCTGATGTGAACTCCTGTGTGTGAATCTAAGGAGAGCCTGATTTTGCTTGCTTCCTTCACTGCGTTGAAGTTGTGTGCTGCATGAACTACTTCTCCGCTTATATTCTGCAGATCTTAACTTGTCTGAAAAGCTCTCCTGATCCATGTGAGTCATTCTGCTCGCATCAGTGGGGTTACTTTAGTCACTAAGGGTTGCAAGTTCACATTAGAAAGTGCAAGACCCTTTTCCTTAAGGATGTTAGAAAAAGACTTCCCTGTTTTGGAAGCTTCTTCCTAGAAGGCAGGTCATGGGCCTCAAAAGTACCCCTTTATCAAGGCTGTATGAAGGAGTTGTAGCTTAATATCTACATGGTTAGCAAAGTTCTCGCCAATCTAAAAGTATGTGATGTAAGGTTAGGAAGGTAAACACCTATGTATACTGTGTACTGCACGCTGCAAATTCGAAGGCTATTCTTTATCTGGACTGCTGAGTGTGGTCTGGGAGAGTTGTAAGAGACCCTCCAACAAGGAATGCTCCCCAAGTTCAAGGAGTCTAAATAGAGTTGAACGCGCCTGAATCTTTTTCTTATCCAGAAGGACTACTAACTGCTGTATTGCCCACATTAAAGACAAGCTTTGATAGAGTTAATTTCCCAAAGCCCAAGCAAGTCTCAGCAGCACTGGGAAGTAAGTTTGGTGTGATAGTGGGAGATGGCCCCTGTGTCAAAGGCTTAGCAAAAAGGCTGTTTTTTCCTGTTAGCGCCATTCAGAGCCTGGTGGAGTGACATAAATGGCAAAAGGGAACAGAGGGACCGGGACTGAATGATACCCCTTTTAGTTTGCATCTGTGTGTGTACGCACCTGCATTCATCTCTGCAGCATGGTGTCTTTCAGCTTGCATGACGGACTGGCGGCCTGCCAGCAAGTAACCAAACTCTTTCGTTTTTTGCTCAACTCAACTGACTCCAGGGGGAAAAAGAAAATAAGGAAATAGAGAAAAAGAAAATCGCTTATCATGTATCTAAATGGCCTTTATTCTGCTACAGCTTTCAGCCTTGCCTGATACAAACTAGAGAGAAAAAAATTCCCTCCTGTGGAACTGGTAGAAACGCCTGCTGTAACAATTGCCAAGAGATAGCTTCAAAATTAAAAATAAGGCTCTGTAAAAAGGTGCTGGTGTGATCTAACGTAGCAGTTCCTATGTTCTTCAAATTGCCTATAACGACTGCTTCAAATGCATCACCATGGACACTGAAAGCTGTAGTGGTGCTAGATACTTTTCACCACCAGACTGTCCTTCCCAGCTGTGCTTTTTCCTAAAGGAGCAGCAGTGTCTCCTGGCTTTAATGAGGCCCTAGAATAAAAATGTCCTTTTCCTTCCTATAACTACAGGGTACTCCAGGACCAATTGGGGTTTCGGGACCAGCAGGACCAAAAGGAGAAAGGGTGAGTTTGCTTCAGAACTGACTGATGCTCTGTACCTTTTTTGAAGATGCTACAGCTCTCTGGGATAGGGAAGCTCTAGGTTTTTCTAGAGCTGGAACTACTATCTCCTTGTGCATATAAGACCCTCAGCTGGACCTCTTTGATTTTTGAGTATCTCATCTTTGGGGTTTTGAAGTGCTTTGAAACATGTCCTTTACTTTTCGTCTGTAGTGCTGCTACAGCCACTGCTGTGCTGCCTGTTCGCACTGAACAGGAATGTAACAATTTCTACTCTTTTGTCTCCGTTTCAGGGCAGTAAAGGAGATCCTGGAGTTGTAGGACCAATGGGGCCAGCAGGACTTCCTGTAAGTATGGGAGTACCAGGGATGTGTTATCTACAGTGCCTCTTTCCTTGCTGTGGTTGATATCTTAAGATGCTGCTGTAATACAGCATTTGTAATTTCAATTTCAGCTGAGGTAGGTTTTAAAGAACTAAAGTGACAAGCTTGTGTACACTGTGGGAGCAATAGAAAGAGCTCAGTAGCTTCAGAGCAATGATTCAGAACGAGGTAGATGAAGGTGAAGGGAAACTTCACTCACCTTGGTCCTCAAACTACCAAAAGAAGCTGCATGGGACTCCCAGAATATCTATCTTAATCCGAAATGCTGGTCTTGAGCACATCTGCTCTGTTTACGTTTCCGCAGCTTGGGTGCCTGCCTTCCACCTGTCTGAGGAGGCTCTGTCTCGTCATTGCAGTGACAAAAGCTGCTTTCAGTGAGGTTACTTCCACTGCTTGGGATTACTTTTTGCAAAATGAGGCCAGTGTTGGAATGTAATTATGGAGCTGCTTTGTTGTTTAACGCACACACAAAAAGATGTTTGCTCTTTGTTTAAGGGACTGCATTCTATAAGCTAGTTTGGTTTTTATCTAAAGAACTCTTAAAGTAGTAGTAGTAGTTGTAGTGTTACAGCCTGGATGTTCTAATGGAGATGAAGAGGAGGTTGTCTGCTGGAAAAGTTATTTTATTTTTTTTTACCATAGAGCAATTGGTAGAAATGGAAAAAATAAACTCTTGGGCATATCTTCTTCTCTTTGAGTGGGAATGCAACAGGGCCTACTTGTTTTAAAATATTTCTTTTTGTGTTGATGTATTTCAGGGTTTACAAGGTCTACCTGGTGACAAAGGAGTCCGGGTAAGTTACCAGACAAACTTCTTGTATTAAATTACTAACGTCTTCACACAGTGACAGACTGGTTAACTCCTGAGCAACCTCAAGTCGCTAGCATGAAATTCTGTCTGCTAGACCTTCGTATAAGTAACTTTACAAACTCATATTCTAGAAGGTGATACCTGTAGCTCATGTAATCAGCTGAGACATCGTGGTACACATGTCTGAAAGCTATAGGAGGGATTTTCTAATGTGTTCATTGTTGTCATAGCTCTGTTCTCACTGAAGCACGGGACTTCACGTGTAGTAGAGTTAGGCCAACGTGGCATGCTTTAGGAAATCCTGCTTACCTATTTACTGATGTGCGTAGAGATTCCCATGAGAATTAACTGGGGTGGAGCCAGCAAATCTTAGTGCGTTACTTTTAAATTCTCCCTGAAGCATGGAAAAAAAAAGGTTGCCCTCTAGCAAACGAATCCTCCAGAGAGTTTGGAAGACAAAAATTTGGAAAAGATAAATAAAATTTGCCTACCTTAAAGAATCAGACACAAGGCCTCCTCAGGCATTGTCCTGAAGGTATGCGATGATGAAGAGCTGGGTCAAAACCAATAACGGGAATGGCCACTTCTCTGTCGTACCACCTGTGTTACAGAAAGACAAACATTACTGAAAACTGTGTGTTGAGAAGCTCCTTGCTTTTTTGGCCAGGTTTTCCACAACGTAAGGGATTTCTTGCCTGTTAAGGCTCTGAATCTTTTTGATAGAAACAGTTGAGAGCTATAGTTGAATATAAACTATATTTAGAAATATAAATGACTTCTGGATTAGAGTCTTTCTAAGATTACAATTGTATAAATACGTCAAGCGTTTCAGTACAGGACACGTGTATGTCTGTATGCACGTGCTCACACATACACCTTCTCTTCATAAGACTCTGGTATCACCTAAGCTTCTCTGAAAATGTAAAGTTTTACAGTGCATGTGCCCGTGTGGTGATTTCTTTATTGAATTTGGTTTTGATACATAGTGAGTGTTCTCTGTCCTTTATCTGTGACGTAATTCTGACCTTATTGTGCACAGAACGGGCAGTTGTGGAAAGCAGCAGCCAACTGGCATCTTAAACTAGGGGAGAAAGGTTCAAGTTTCATGGGAGCTTCAAAGTTCTCCCCTTTTTTAATCATTGCATTTCTGGCTTTGCTTCTTAACTTTCCTCTTCATTAAGATGCGTTTTGTTTTTTTTTGTGTGGCTTCTAACCAAAAAACAACCTTAACCGAATTCCTAGACTTTTCCAGTTGGTTTGTAAACAAGGTATTTTAAAATAAAAAAGGATCTCTTGCTGGCGGTAGGTGGGCTGATACGATTTCCCTGAGCTCTGGCATAAAAGCAAATGAAAACTGGGAGAAACTGTGCCTCCTTGTAGAGGATGAGTTGTACAGTGTGAGCGGGAAGTTTTGCTGGCCCCTTGAAGCACGCATGCGTTTTGCCTCACTGCAACCAATATTTGGAAATGAAAAAGTGTGAGAAACTTGAGGCTGTAAACGAGCAAGTGCAATATCCTTGCACTAGGCGAGCTGCTAGGAAATACCACTTTTCCCACTGAGTCTTTGTGCAGGGGCTTCCTCTCACTCCTGCTCTCGTTCAAAAGTTGTGAACTGGTCATTCCTCCCTACAGGAATGAAACAGAACGGTTTTGGTAAGGCCTCTTTATACAGCTGTTTTGTCTGAATGCCTCCATCCTGTTGAAGCCATTCTAGACACCTGCAAGTACTATCCAGCAGAACTGGACACAGTGCAGGTTTCCCAGGATTTGCGCTGCAGCCCTGTATCCCCAGCTGAGTGCTCGATCTCCCCTACAGCGGGACATGTGGCTTCTGTGTCAGAACCTCCTCAGAAGTGCGGGACAGTCTCTCCCAAGTTAACTGCTGGCAAAACTATGGCAGTTCAGCCAGGAGACTTCAAAATGAGCATGGAGAAAGCTGTGAAGTGAGAAAGAGAAGGCAACACTCTACTTCAGACCTGTTGCACAGGAGACTGGGATACAATCCTGGCCTCTTTGGAAGTAGGAGATGGGTTCATTTGAAATGCCTCTCTTTTGGACAGCAGCAGTATCCATGGAACTTTAATATGAAAATTTTCAGTGTAGAGCACATTAAAAATGAGAACCCACTTTAAGGTCCCGAATAGTTTGCCAAAATCCTGTTACTTCAGCCAGGGTAGTGCTTTTTAAATGCCAGAGATGCTCCTGCTGCCCTTTGTTTGGTGCAGGAGTATAGCACAGCTGGGCCTGGGGACAGGCAGAGACGGTGCTGTGGCACTCGGTATCAACGGGAACAGGTGGCCTTCCACGTAACCCAGCTGGAAAAGTGTAAACCCTGAACTTGTGCTACCATGCTGACATCTTTGCTGTTACTTTAATGCCTGTGTTTTTTCTCTTGTGTGTATGTGCGTCTTCCTCGCTCCTACAGGTCCACCTTTGTCCCCTTTATCCCTTCCTCCTCTTCCGCCTTTCTTCCTGGTTCCTTCCTCCTTCCTCCAGAGCAACCCATGCCGCGTTTTCCTGGATTATCCTCTCTGTTCCAGTGCTTGGTTCTGGGTGACTTCTCCTCATTGCCTCTCCTCTCCCATCCATTTCTCTTGCCAGCTTTGGGTTTAACGCTTTTTTTTTTTTAAAGAAGAAACAGCAACCTGTGCTGTCTGATTTTATCCCTTAATTCCTTTAACCTTCCCCACAAGGACCCTAAATTAAACTCCCTGTGAAGCAGCCCCTTCCCCTGTCTTTATGCTTAGCAGCTTTGAGAATTTCCTCTGTTACACAGAAAGATTTGGTATGGATGTAACTGTCCAATACCTGTGCCATATCTTGCCTTGGCTGACCTGCTGCGGGTGGGATGTGTCCTGCCTTGGAGAGGAGGGGCAGCTGGGCATTCCCTCAGCCCCCTTTGTGGCTGGCTTTCATTGACTAGCGCTGCCCCTCCACAAGAGAGCAAGCTTTCTCTTTGGCCATGATTTTTTTAATTTGTTTCCCCTCCTGCCTGGCTCTGGCATAACTCAACCCGGAGCCTGCGGAGAAATCATAATATCGAACCGTTGTAAGAATTGCACCTTCCTGGGGTATGTCTGTGCTGCCAAATAAGAGGGCCAGGGACAAGCCACTGCCCTGTGGCCGTGCTGCTTAGGACTAGCCCCTTGTCTAACAGGTTTTCCTGGGGGACCGCTACTTGGAGCATCCCCAAGGACAACCAGGCTGTCGGGGCTGAGTGCTTCCTGCGTTCTCTGGCTCTTTTCTGTTTAGCAATATTGGCACACCCTGGTGCATAAACCACTGTAAGGCTCACGCAAGCAAGCACGCTCGTTCAAGTTCAAGTTTTGCTGCTCTGGGATTCAGAAGTAAATTTACATCTTAAAAAAATAAAACAAACCCCCCTCAATACCCCCCCAAAACCTCCAAAACCTCCCCCAAAAAACCTCACAAAAAACTTCAGCTTGTAAGGAAAAGCTAAAAACACTCCCATGAGTGAGGATTTCTTTAAAAATGAGAATTCAGAGTGGTAAGAAAAGTACGATTAACACGGGGCATCTGTGCCAGCAATGTCTTCCTACCACAGCAGGAGAGCCTGCTTGGGGTCTGCCACAGGTCTCGTCATCTGAGGCATGGAGGTATCTAGATGCCACCCTGGAGCTCCTGTGGCAGAGGAGGGACCCTCCCAGGTAGCTGGAGATTGCGATGAGGTGGCAGAGGAGTGTTTTCCCATCCTGTGAGTCTAGGGTCAGCCAGTTCTCAGAAGATGCCTCTCTCTCTGAATGTACACTGTACTGAATGTATGGGAAGCTGAGAGAAGTAGTCTCGTAACGATGGCACTGAGGGAGGAGGAGGAGGAGTGCTCTGCTGGCTGGCTGTAGGGCTGCCCACAAAGTTCAGAGGCACTTGTAATCCCGTTGATGCAGAGCCCCTACAGTCCCTCAGTGTGGGATTTTGGCAATGGCAAAGTAAGGGTTGGTAGCACCATATGTTGTTTTTCACTTAACATCTCAAAGGGTGATCTCTTTTAAAATGTTTCCTAAATGTTTATCCCTTTTTTTAAACTATAGCTGACATTTGTTTAAAATGGATGATCCTAAAGCTTTTGTGTATTCTTTTTTTCTTGGACTAAACTATTATTTACAGGGGGAGAGGGGCAAGAAAGGCTCTAGAGGGTCTAAAGGGGATAAGGGAGACCAAGGAGCGCCTGGATTAGATGCACCCTGTCCGTTGGTATGTTCTGTTTCATCAAATGTATTGTTTTAAGATTTGTTGATGGGGAAGAAAGAAGGAAATCATAACATAAATAATGGTCTCGCAAAAGTACACCACCTCAGATAAGGCCCAGCCTGGTTCCCACTGCAGTCTATGGCAAAGCTGCTTTCTCCAGTGGGGAACCACTGATCCTTTGAGCAATCGGGCTGTTGAGTGACCACGGTTATATTCCTTCCTCTTCCGGAGCTCACAAAGGTTTGGGGTACATGGCGGGTGCCCCATGTGCTGGGAGCCCAGGGCTTTCTCCTCGGCGGATAGAGCCCTGTATCTCCTTTGCTGGTAGTTACGGCTCTTCTCTGGAGATGTTTGATGTCATCGTGTTTACGTGACAGCAAAACCTGAATGCTGTTTTTCTTGCCTTGGAATAACGGCCGGCTGATGCGATCGCCTGAGAGCGACACAGGGTACTCGAGCTGCATTACCCAGAGGGAAAACAAATCTCAGTCACTTTAAATGGGATATGCTCCTGTCAAAACGTGTTGTCTATAAATCTAGATAAACGAATAAATATAGGAATATGAATACATTCTCATCTAAACTCATAAGCCGCAGCAAACACTGCTAAAAATCTACAGTACTGCCATAAATCCCGGGAGTACTTGGGGATCATGCATCTAGAAACCCAGCTGCTGGGTTTCCTAGTGAGGACAGGAAGAATGGATGACTTCAGAACGGAGGAAACACCATTCCCATCTTCTCAGATTTAACTCAGAGAAGTATCTCCTGACTCGCAGATTACAGAAAAACAGAAAGGAAACTGCTACTGCTGATCCTGCAGATCAAATGGAAAACACGGGCTGTCTGTGTTCTGGGTATGCAGCAGGGTGCCCTGCGACAGCCCCAGTGGGGCACTCGGCCTCTCCTCCCGTCACCTGGAGGTGACTGGCATTAACTGAAATAACGATAGTGGTTGATTTCATAAACAGGGTCTCCGAGGTTTTAAAGGCGAGAAGGGTGAGCCGGGGTTACCTGGGCTGGACGGCCTGGATGCCCCATGCCCATTGGTATGGCGTACCTTCCCTTTCCTGCATGCTCGTTTGCTTTTTGTACCTTGGTTGTTATTTTCCGATACCTCCGAACAGCTGCATGCCCTAGAACCACCTGGCGATTCCTTCCTCACCTATCTCCATCCTACCTTCCTCACGCTGCTGTTGTCAGGAACAGGCCCTTCCCTTCATGCTATGATTCACAGCTGCTGGCATGAGGAAAAACGTAGTGGGAATGCCAATTTATTTACAACTGCTTTGAGTCTTCCTTTGCCTTCACTTTGACAGCTTTCAGTAGACTAACGTACGAGCAGCAGCAGCAGCCCCTGCCCTGGCTTGGCTTTCCAGCAAGGAGCAGCAATGCCCACCTCCTTCGTTAGCTCAGTTTTTAAGTGCTTGTATGTGGCTAGCACAGCCTGACACCGCGCGGTGCTACCTCAGTCACCCTGTACGTGACGATGATGGAAAATAAGAGTTGTCCTGTTAGCAAGCCTGTGTGATATCTATTAGCTGGGCACTTATCTCCCTCGATTCCTGCTAGATAATTCCTATTTGTGACTCTCCTCAGAAGTCCAAATGGTACCCATAACATCCAAGAAACTTGAATTTGGAATTGCCTGTTTCCCCAGTATCCACCTTATTCACGTATTAAAGGATGAATACTGGAACAGGTTGCCCAGAGAAGTTGCAGGTGCCCCATCCCTGGAAGTGTTCAAGGCCAGGTTGGATGAGGCTTTGAGCAACCTGGTGTAGTGGAGGGTGTCCCTGCCCATGGCAGGGGAGTTGGAACTAGATGATCTTTGAGGTCCCTTCCAACCCAAACCATCCTATGATTCTATGATTATTGTATTAGCACCTCATCTAACCCAACTATTATAGGACAAAGGTATTAAGGAACACTTAACCTCAACTGATTTCTAAGTATCCCATTAAACATCACCAATCTATTAATTTGCTCTGAGATTTTCTGGAGATGCAGCACTCAGGTGAGGTTTTTGCTCCCTACAGCTGTCTCAACAACTCCGTAATACGTTGAAACTTGTTCTCCCCTGCCCTTCCAGCCCCCGTATGGCATGACTTGCTTTGCTTAAGGACAGTTGTTCCAAGCTTTATGCTCACTTCAAGATGTTTGATGCCATTTACAAGGGATGGAATATACCAGTTCAACTAGCTGGAAAAATGTGTCCCAAAGAAAAAAAGCCACATTTTTTTTGGAAGGTTTTCTTAGTTTCCTGAGGAAGCTGCCCCTGAAATTGCCATTGAAAGCCTTTGCTATTTGACCTTTGTGAAAAGCTGACATCAGCCTTCTTCCCAGCGTTCCCTCCTGTGGCTGCTGCCGTCGTCTCTTCGGGGCAGTGTCCGTAACAGTGACCCCTTGCAAAGTCTCAGTTGCTGCTCTCTAAATTCCAGTTAACAAACTCTTCTGCCAGTCCCGCAGGTGAAACCATACCTGCCCAGAATAGTCCACAAAGGAGAAAAACCACTGAGCCATGCGTTTCGCCTCCCACTGATAACAGCCAGTTTTCTATGGAGTAAGTTTTGGCTGAATAAAGCACCGAGTTTCACAGGCTGCAAGGATTCTACCAGTGCCCTGGTAGACTACCTTTCTTTTTTTTGTCTCTGCTCCCAGTCAGGACCCACCCCGCATGGCCGTGTTAGAACGTACACTTCTCTTCATACCTATTTTTGCTAAGGGAAACTTGCCAGAAAATCTGGTGAAATACAGATGCCGTTTTTTTTTTTTATAGATAGTGTTCTGGCATGCAAGCTAGCTTGGGAACGTGAATAAGCATGTTTTTTGATCCAACTAGGTTAAAAGCTTAGCATCCAGCTGACGCATCCATGTGTGTAACTTATGGATGCCATGAACTAATGCTTTACACATCTGAGCTATGTGGAAGGAGATACTTGGTACTAATAAGCATGTCGCGTTTCCGTTCTCGGCAAATTCGCCTGCAACAAACACTTCCTTGTGACCCTGGTCTTCCTTTGATCCCTAAGCTGTAACTCCCTGGCCTCCCATTCCTTCACACACCTAACTTCCCATCTCCTCCTGCAAGGCACTACACCAGTCATTCCTACCACCACCAATGTACCAATGGGAACGCCACGATTTACCCAGTAATTAACTCAGTATTTCCACACGGTGGGGGAGAAAATATCACAAGGAGACCGCAGTCTAAAAAAATGCATTTGAAAAGCAACATGGTTGTAGCATCATGGCAACGTTCACTTCATCAGTGCCTCAAAAGTGCATCTTCTTTCAGTAATTTATTTCTCAATCTGGTACTGAGTCATTTGGATGAAGAAATGTGCCTGCATTGTGCGTTGTACAATTTCACCCCCCTCTCTTGAGTTTTCCTGAGGAACAGTGACAGCCCACGAATCGGACACGCACACACAGCAGAAATGTTTGACTTTTTGTGTCAGAGATGTAGCTCCTTACGTCTGGCTTTGTCTCCCGCTCAAGAGCACCTTATCACTGACATAATTTCCTGTTTTCTCACATCAAATAGGGCTGCACTGAGATGAAATTAGTGGCAGTAATTCACAAAAGCATTTCCCAACCATATGGTCTCAGTCTTTTAGTAGGACAACCCTTAAAGCATCCAACCTTCTTCAACATTAAAAAAAAAAAGATCACATGCCCACCTTGGGATGTGTAGCCCAAGACTTCAAGGTTGCAGAAGTGCCTGGGGATGGGATTTTTGCAGAAATCTCACTGACTTTATTGAGGCAAAAGCCCCCTCTCAGGGAGTCAGCTGAGACATCCTCAACCAGCTCAGGGTCTGCCCAGCTGCTTGCCTTCCTAATTTCCCTGGAGCAGGATCTCCTCCGAGGCAAGAGGGGGCAGCTGGGTGATCTCTCACATGATAAAGCAAACCTTTTAACAAACAGGGCAGAAAAGAAACGGGGCTTTTTTCCAGATGCTACTCAGGACCCAAGGTTAATGCTGCCTCTGGCGTTTGCTTATAACCTCAGTGTTACAGAGTCAAGCCTGAGGACACTGACCAGCCATCTCCTGCTTTCCACAGCCAACTTCCTGCGATATTTTGCTGTATGAATGGGACCTCCTGTGTTCCCTGCTTCCTTCAGGGAAGCCTGGCTAAGCACCCTCCTCAGTGAGGAATGAGAACAAGCCTATGGACCTTGTGTACATAAGTTCCTTGTGTAGCCTGCAGGCAAACCCCCTCTTCAGCCCTGGCCCTTGCTTCAAGCTACGCTGATTATGTCAGCTGGAAGCCCGGGTCACTCCGAAGGGGTGAGGAATATCTTTCAGACTATTCCTCCAGCCCTGGTTCAGACTGTTTGTTGCAGCTGTAATAGTTAACCCACTCCTTCTTTCCTCGGTCTCTGTACTAGTTTCTGTGTCCTAAACTGCTATTTCATCCGTCTTTTTTTGCAGGGGGAAGATGGCCTTCCAGTTCAAGGCTGCTGGAATAAGGTAAAATAAGCCTGGAAATGTGACTCTGCTAAGCTGGCAGTGCTACAGGTTCTGCTGATGATTTTCTATGAGCCTGGCTAAAAGCAAAAGAGATGTGGAGCCGTGCATGGGATTTCCAGGATCATACCCCTGAAAAGCAGCAAGCAAAACTCTTCCTTGTTTTTATATGGCAGTTTAGCTTTATAGGCTGAAAGGGAGAGAATTGTATTTGTGGGTTTTGAGCTGTCTGGCCCCGAGGTGCTCCAATACTTGCATAAAGATTAGATTTCCACCTAGTCGACTCTGTTACCAGGGGCTGGGAACTGGCATTCCCCAGGTAACCTGGGTGCCACGGGAGGCTGGTGGGTGCAGGGCAGAGGCTCATGGCTTGCTTTCAGCAGAGCAAATGAGCTGTGGCTGGGAACCCCTACACGTCCCCTCTGGGCTCTCAGCACCAGACCCCCCCAGCCCTCCCCCTGAGGGGTGGCCTGGCAGCTAGGCTGCAGCCCAGAGCTTGGGGCAGATCTTGCTCCAAGGGAATGGGCTGGTTAGCTCCGTTCTGGGCTGCCATGGAAAGGGGGAGTAAGTACTGCTCCCCTCCACTCTCCTCTCCCCTCTTTGTTTCTGAAGGTTCAGCTGCCTCAGGAGTCCCCTTCAGAGGTTCCCATAGACCCCTCTGCCACTCCTCAGGGTCTAGTCCACCTTCGGTACCTGCTGTGTGTGTTAATGCCAAGTACTAAAGCCACAGTAGTAGGAAGAAAGTGGAGGTAGGGAGTCAGCCCAGATTGAGCCTCCCATCCTCACTAAGTGAAAAGGATCTCTGCTGAGACCCGTCACCATTCATTTCCCTCCTGGAAACCCCAGAGCCAGCTTCCCTAACGCTGTCCCACTGTCCTTCCATCCCACAAAGTGGTCCTTCCCCCTGCTGAGCTGTCACTAACAATTGAATTGTCACTAACACCTGTTTATGTTTTCTTTTGCAGTGATGATTCTAACCCTGGACTGGCCTGTGTGTGTTACTGTACATAGAATATTTATTTTTATACAGTGTTCTTCTCTGAAATGCCAAAAGTTATGCATTTTTACAAATTATCAGAAAGCTGCATATTTTTTGTACAGAAAATACTAGTTCTCCCTTCTTCCCCGTTTGTCAGTTCTCTGTGTAATTCTGTGTCTGCATTACGCTTGTTTTGTCATGGAGTACAGCTGTAATATTTACCTGGGATTTGTGCACATGTGATGAGTATAGGAACTTAATAAATTATTGCATTACAAGTGCCCAAAGAACCCGCCCCGTATGGATTTAAAGGCCACTTTCATTTTTCAAGCTGGAATCATTCAAGACTATTTCAAAACATTATGTATTTTTTATTAAAGTGAAATAGTATGTATTTTGTGGTGAGTAAATTCAGGTATTGCTGAAAAAACTCCCAGTAGCCACTGTACACTGGGAACTCAGAGATTCCATGATTAATAATTACCAGACAAGGTCTGTTTCTCGATCAGATCCGGACAGCCAAGTGCCCCCCACCAGCTCCTCTGGAGGCTGCTCCTTGGCCACGCAGGAACGGTAACACCTTCCCCAGGAGCTGTGGAGTCAGCACGTACAAGGAGAATCTCTCAATGTCCTGCCTGTGACTCAAACAGAGCCTCTCTCATGAGCTGGAAATAATAATAAATAAAAATAAAATGGAGCACCTCCCGTGAACTGGAATAACCCTCACGACAACAAACCCCAGTCGGCGAGAAATTCTAACATCTTTCCGAATTATAGGCCTGCAAGTAGCTTAATTAAAGCCTCATTTAAAATTAAGCATATGGCAGAATATCTCGATGATATCCTAATGAATGTTCATTAGATAAATCAATCCACATGGCTTTTTTAAATGTTAACCAAAGGTCGCATGCAAATTTGCAGAATGTGTCGTTATAATTTGCATACGCACATCTTAATTATCCTTCTTGACCTACCTTTGTTAATGTCTCAAGTCTAAACTACCCAGCAAGGAAAATTATACCGTCAGACTAAAGTGAACATCACAATATACGTTTCTTAGCAAATGAGCAAAGAAGTGGAAGCCTAAATCCATTCCCTAAAACATGTCCACTTTCCTCGGACCTTCACGTAAGGGGGAAAGACAGTTTGCAACCCCGAAGTTTCAGGGGGATGGACAGAAGCTCTCAGCATTTAACGATCCCAGAGGAGAAAGACAAGTGGCAATTCATTAGTTAGACTGATCTACCAAAGTCCTGCTCTTTGTGTGATGTTACCACTAAAAAGGACTCCAGCACCATCTCCCACAGCATCGCTGTGTAGTTTTACCACCAGAGTTCCTGCGGTGCTGTACATGTGGATCACGGGCTGCCTTCACAACAGCTGCTCCTGGCTGCAGCTGGGCCAGCTGAAGTGGTCACCACCATGACCACCTCCTATATACTCAGCTGTTCAACCTCTACACTCAACTATTCATCTGTTTACAGACTATGAATTAGTTATTTTTTCCAACCGATTCCATGCAGCTATTTAGCCCCATCAGAGTAAAATGACGGAGTAAGAGACGTGCTTCTCTTGTACGTGGAGGAAAAGGCCTGCCAGGGGCTGCCCAAGGAACTGAGACTATGCCTTGACTGCTGCAATCCATTTGTCACCTCACCCTTTCAGAAATTTTTTGACTTTCATCTAAAAGTCCTGCAGGCTGTTCCCAACCCAGTTGGGAAGTTAGGAAGTTCCTTGCAACTTTCAACCTAACCAGATTCATGATATTTACAACCATTTCTTCTCATGCCAACATCGTCCTTGGGATGAAGCTTTCCCACGTATGATGTTTTCATGAGGTGCTTGGGGTACTGGAGCTGAAACGGTACAGAAAGAAAAGGAACTGCAGAGCAGCAGTCTGTTCTCTCAGTAGATACCTAGAACCTGCTCTAGAACCAACAAGTGATCTAGAATTTGGTCTAGACCCAAGAAGTTATCTAGAACCTGATCTGGAACCAATAAGTGATCTAGAGCATGCTCTAGAACCATACACTGAGCTAGAACCCTGTCTAGAGCCCTCTCGCTACCACCAACTCCACAATTCATCCCTGATCTTGGGAACAACTGCACCAACACCACCCTAGATGAAAACCAGACTCGAAGACATCTGGACCCAGACTCTAGGGCCCCAGGTCAACAGCAAGCACATCTCTTTCTCCTTTTCAAGCAAAGGGATTGGGAAATAGGCAGATGAATGCTGATATTGGCTGCCAGAAAAGTCAGCAGCGCCGCCCCAACATTGGTGGTAACTATTTCACCAGGAAATATCCACAGGCTGTAGAAAACTGGATAAAGGCAAAAGGCTCTATATTCCTCAGGAGAACAACTCCACCACGTATTTAGCTACATTTATAAATAATTAGAACCGACGTGACTTGAAGTTAGAATTTTAAGTCACTTTTGGGTTTTTTTCACATTTTAGAGCAAGTTTTTAATTTTATCCTCAAGAGAAGGACTGGTAACTCTTGAGTCTCCAGTTTCCCATGGTAGTTAGGAAAACATTGCTTTGACTGGGCATTCTGCAGTACTATAAGCCAAATCACCAGGACAATTTAGAAGATTATTCTTAATTTTCCTTGGGAAGTTCAATGTTTCTATAAACCTTTCATTTAGTCATAAGATAAGGTTTATCCAGTTGCACTCCTGGGGCACTTCAGCATTACAAATTCCACGCTACACTGAGGAGAAAGTAACAGTGTCAAAAAGCCTGACAGCATTGACAACCTATTCTTGATATTCAAGCACCAGCAGACGATCTCACATCATTAATTAGGAGGGATTGCCAGGAAAAGTCAGAAATGTCTTTTGAACCCAAATCGATGTTTTTACCAAATAATGTTTTGTTAAATAGAAACATGCTGATGTCTCATACGGCTAAACACATCCAGAATTTTTCACTTTCTGCAAAGGATGCAGGTACAGTCACGAAATAACATCCTCGACAACGCGCCCAGTTTCAAGTACATCACAGAGCACAAATTTATTACAACAAAGCTTTTGTTTTGAAATTAATTCATGCTTTTACTAAAGTTAGGCTTTTCAACCGAATTAAGGAGATGGAATATTTTCTAGTAGCTCTCCAAGCATTTTTGTAAGGTTTCTTTCTCTCTTTTCAACCACTTAATCCCATGCTTGCATGGGGTTGGATAACCTTCCTCATGGCATGTACTGCAGAATGTCCAAATTCACAGCAGACGCCACAGAGTAATTGACACAGCAGCATGCACGAGAACATAAAAATGTGAGGTACATTCCAAAGAATCTGTGCTTCCACTGGATGATAGTGCATGCCGGGGTGCACACCAGTAATTAGAAAGACTCAACTTCTTGCAAAATATTAATGCTGCCTTGGTATGAAAATGCAACAAACTAAAGAAGCTTCTAGAACAGAAATCAAATCTTAGTGGCATTAAACCACAGTTGTTGTCTTAAAAAACAAAACAAAGCAAAACAAAACAATAACAACAAAAAAACCCACAAAACAAACAAAAAATCACTTTGTGCCATATATACATAAAATCAGTATCCAAATCCAGCTCCTCTTTTCTTTTATAAGAGAACCAATAGGCACAAAATGGCCTTTCCAGCCAGGACAGAGTGCCGAATCCTTGAGAATCACCTTCTGAGGGTTCCTTTGTAAGCCTCGACACGAGAGAAGCAGAGCTGCTGAAGGCAAATCAGGAGCTACACTGAGAGCTCAACAGAAGGTGCTAAAAGTTGGAGACCACAAAAAGCTTTCCTAATCTGTCCGCAGTTTAAAACTGGGAGGATGAAAAAAGTGAGTTTAAGCACATTCTGGTCTCTTCCATTCATCTTAACTCTTTCTCTGGGACTTTGCCTCTTTTAGATTTTGGAGCCTGGGGATATTTGCAGGGAATGCTTTTGGTGAGGCAATTAAAATTTTTCAGATTAAAAAGTAAAAAAGTATCAGCCATTTTGGGTGACTCAGTTTGCCAGATTTTAGACTAGAACATTCATTTCTTTCAAACAAAATTAAGCTCTGGGGTCACCAACACAAGAAGGACATGGAGCTGCTGGACTAAGTCCAAAGGAGGGCCACGAAGATGATCCGAGGGCTGGAGCACTTCTGCTATGGAGACAGGCTGAGAGAGTTGGGGCTGTTCAGCCTGGAGAAGAGAAGGCTCCGGGGTGATCTTATTGCAGCCTTCCAGTACTTAAAGGGGGCCTACGGGAAAGCTGGAGAGGGACTTTTTACACGGGCATGTAGTGACAGGACAAGGGGCAATGGCTTTAAACTGAAAGAGGGGAGATTTCAATTAGACATAAGGAAAAAATTTTTCACTCGGAAGGTGGTGAGGCAGTGGAACAGGTTGCCCAGAGAAGTTGTGGATGCCCCATCCCTGGAAGTGTTCAAGGCCAGGTTGGATGACGCTTTGAGCAACCTGGTGTAGTGAAAGGTGTCCTTGTCCATGGCAGGAGGGTGGGAACTAGCTGATCTTTGAGGTCCCTTCCAATCCAAACCATTCTGTGATTCTATATCTCCTTAAGATCCAGCTCTCTGTCACAAGGCTTTGCAGCTGTGACCCTCAGCTAATTGGAACGGCTGATTTAAAAGAATGCCACGCAGCTCTCTGATGGTTTAATTACACACCTGTTAAAACAGTTACTAAAGACTCAATCAGGTCTGCTGGTGGTTTTGGAGGGTTGTAGCAGTAGCGAATTTCTACTCTGGTCTTGTAGTACTTGGCACATAAGGTAGGTAGTTTGCATGCTTCAGCCACTTCTAAAAATGCTGGTGATGTTTGCTCCTTGAAAACTTGTTGATCCTTAGAAGAACCTGCTGATGCCTCCTGTTCCCTTTGGTGTCTGTAGTGTATTTTTGTTCTGTAACTGTTATTTGTGGTTGCATTGCATGGGATTGTCTTTGTCTTACCTAAAAGCAGGCAAAGCACACATCTGTTACGTTGTCTTGACACAGCTACTGAAGGGTAAAGGAGCCTCGAGATGATGTTGTATCTGGTTTATTTCTTGGGCTGTTTTCTGACCGATGTATTTGTGAGAGAGAGGGCTTTTGCCTGAGGCACGAGGGACCTTGAAATGCAATGGCCAGAGCTCTGGAAAGCACCTGACTTGTGCCAGCAAAGAGGCTGGGGAGGAGAGACAGTCTGAGCAAAAGATGTTTGATTTTTCTTTACTTCAGCTTTGCCCCACCATCATTCTTCTGTTATCAGTGAAAATGCTCCTGACTTAGACCAGTGTGAACTATGGGAGACTTTGGTGCCACAGCTTCCATGGGACTCAGCTGCTTTCTCTCAGCAAAACACAGGCACGTGTGCACACACGTGTAATGTGTCGACACGTGCCCCGATCCTTGCTGCCTTTTTCTTCTTTATCTCGGATCGCTCTGTTCGTAGCGTTGCTTTGGCCTCAAGTCAGCTGCTGGGCTCTAAAGGTGCTTCTTGTGGGCAGTGGAGTTCATGACCTTCAGAGTCTGTTTAATGCTTCCTTTTGGGTTCCCTTGAAAAGCTCAACTTAATTCAGTGTAAAGCATTTTAAAACCTTTTTGAGACTGATCTTTTGGAGGAGACTCTACTGACTTGAAAATTTCTTTGACTTCTACTTTCGTTTGGAAACCAGCAGCTCCTTTTGCACCTTGGCAAGAGGGATTGGTAGACTTCAGCTGTGGAGAAAACGCAGCTCTTAAGGATAATTCTGGGGCACACTGAGGTAGCTAATTCCCGCAGGTTTCTCTAGGAAGCAGGCACCTAGGTAGGAGTGGCTCACCTAGATGCTGTTGTGAGCTCCGCCTGTGACACTAAGTGCTGACAGACAGGCATGTGCAGGGGTATTTTGGCAGTCCCACGGTGCCTCTCTGGAAGTTCTCCCTCTGTTGGACGTTGAGTCACGAGTGTCTCTCGCAGCATATGTGCACAGAGGGGGCAAGGACCCGGGATTGCAGCTGTTGCACTAAAGTATAGAAGATGAAATCCAACAGACCTAGCACTGGGGGAAAAGTAGGTGTAAGATAACTGCTCACCTACCAGAAAGGTCAGAAAATGGTGACAAACGTTCCCTGTGGTTGCTGCAGACCACAGCCTGGGGTTTTTAAGTGAGGCAGAGAATCGTTTTGGAGGGCTGTTCCGCAGCCTATAGCCCCTCGTGTTGACACAGTCTCATCAGCCACTGGAGATAAACTAGACGTTGCACATCGGTGAAATTTTACTGGTTACCTGCTTTTCCCAGACAGAAGTGCTTTGCGTTTCAAGAAAAGCCCAAAAATGGTAGAATCTGGGTCCGCACCACCCGGAATCTTACAGTTTAGTTTCAGGGTCCATCCCCTACTAAAACCTGTAACTGGGGTAGATGAGTGTTGATTGTGCCTGGCCGTTTTCATGCGAAACCATTTGTCTGCCACTTCAAGGGTCAAACTCCTTGGCTGATAGCCAAAAAGTGAGACACGTCTGAGGGCGAAGAAGCTCGAGAAACGACAGCAGAATGAAAGGAGAAGGACCTTCATGAAGATTTGCTGGAGGTGTTTTGCAAGTTACCTCCCCAGAGCTTGGGAAGAGTTCTTCAACCGCACACCAGGAATCCGTGCCCAAATGCTGCCTGCTGGGGCTGCAGGAGCTCGCCGTGCCAACGCTTTCTGCTTTGCTTTCTGTCCTCGCCCGGAGGCCAGCGGCAGAGTTCAAAACCGACATTGTTTATATTCTTTTTTTCCTTTGGTCATTTTCACTTCGTTCTATTATTATGGTCAGACTCTCTTCAGATCAAGAATTAGGCTCGTTTTCCAGCAGCTGCTGAATAAGCAAGAGCAAGACATGGACAATGTTTCTGCGGGAGGATCCTTCCATCCAAGAAAAAAATCCTTCCTGAACGGTTATCTTTAGAAAAATCAGTGAAAGCCCGCGCGTCTGGTTTAGAGTGCTGCTCAGAGAGGACGTGATAAAACTTTCTGCTACCGTTTCTGGTTACCAGATGATAAACTTCCACCTATATCGTTGATGATTCCATCTTTAACCTTTTCATCACAAACTTTCTTCTCCTGTTAAGTTACAAAGAAATGACTTTTCCCACCCTCCACCCCAAAAGAGAAAACCATACTGGATTTCAAAGGCATGAAATATCTTGTCAGAAAAGGAAAACGTGGAGTGTGGAAAAAAAAAAATCTGGATTCACTGAGTAATTCCTTTGCTTCCTGGACTTCTGCTTTGGTCTCCATCGTGCACACGGGATCTATTTTGTTCCAAGCCCTCCAGAAATATTATTCTGCTGGCCTATTAATGCCCTTTTTGTGGGTACCTCTCAACAGATGTACTTCCAGATGGAAAACGAGGATCGTGAGGGTTCAATTCTGCTGTTACGTGTTTTAATCCATTCATGGAAGGGCAATAAAGATTTGGCAAAGGGCTTGAGGGGTGCAGAGGACGTTTCCCAGCTGCCTGAAGGGCAGAACGTACAACTCTGGATACTTCATACCAACTGCCATGTAAATCTGGCATGCCTTGCTCAGTTCCCACTGCTGAAGGTTAAATTCTGTGCACACGGAATCTATCGTGTCTTTCCACCACAGCTCTTGTGATTTATTAAAAAAAAAAAACCTAAAATTAATTAAGCACACTCTTACGAACGTGACTCGTAATGCTTCTACTCCATCGAGTGCGTTGGGAATCTCATTCACCCAAGCACTAAACCACATATTTAACTTTGAGCTTGTGATTCCTGTTGGCCCAAATGATGCTATTTGCATTTTTAAGTACTCTGGTGAATCGGGGCCGTTATTATTAGAGTTAATGAATGATATTATCTAAATCATTAGGCAGAACTAAATGATAAGCAATTCATGTTATGTTCAGAGAGGAAGCACTGATTTTGAGTTCGGAGTGATGCCTTTTAAACCAGAGCAAGTCCCAGAAAATGGCCATGACTTTGTTCAAACACCCTTTGTCAGCTCAGCTGGAAAAATCCTGACCCTCTGATCAGGACACCTGTACCTGGCACCATCTCCTCTCACCAGTGCAAGGAAAGTCTACTGTTAAAATAAATCCGGGATTACAAAAAGCAGAGGGAAAAAAGTTCTACTTTCAGTTTCATCTGAAGAATTGCAGAGGTTTTTTTCCTTAAATAGAGTAGTGGGGGAAGAAATTGTTTCAGTTAGAAACCAGGCTGATGAAAGGGTTAGTTTATTTTATTTGTATTTTTTTTTTAATTTGTACTTTTTTTGTGGGGGGAGGAGGGGAGAACCTGACCAGAACTGCAGGCGGTAGATGTGCTTTTTTTCCTTCTTTTTTAATGAAAACAAATATATATATATATAGTTTGATAATGTTACTTTTACTTTTCTTTCTATTAATGATTTTCTAGGGGCTATTTGTTTGCTCTTTTTCTTGTGTTCTCTTTTAGGTATATTTTTAATGGGGTTTTGGAATAAGTTTGTAAGAGTTCCTTGCTCAAAATGTCCTAAGGACATTCCTATCGTGTTGTTTTTTTTCCTCCCTGAGTTCAGTAGTAAAATGGTGCTTTCCATAGGCAAACCAGTTCTTAGTGGGCATGAACATACCCATGCAGGCCACACCTAGGGACCAGGTACCAGTGACCTCTCCCAGACGAAACGTTCTCTCCAAAACTCTTCCTTTACATTTACAAAATTCAAAAGGGCTACGTTAGGGACCAGTTGATTGAAAAACGGTCTCTTCCGATCTTAGGTGGTTTGTTGTAAGGAAATCAGTCTGGCAAGAGTCGCTGTGTCCTCTTCAGCAGCATTCTGCAGCCTGAAATCTCAGGCTTAGCTAGAAAGCTCTGAAACAGCAATTTTTAAATTGAACATGTTTTGTTGAAAGTGGCAAGCTGTTGGTAGGTACCTACTAAGGTATTGTTGTCTCTCACTATTGTTTTCTCCTCTAAATCCAGCCATGTGCTTGGGTTCAAGCTTATCTTTAGGCTTCGCTTCCCGCTGAGTCTACATGCAAAGGCTTTGCTGGATGAGGGCGTTTCCTTCTTTTATGCTTTTGCGGGGTTTGTTCCCCTTGCCCTGTTTTTGTCCCTATTGCTTCCAGACGTCTTTGTCCCAGACAAAATGGCTACTCTCTTCTGCGTTTTGATGAAAATCTCTGTTGGTCACACTTTGATCACTTTTCCACTCACTTTTTATGACGTATCCTTCCTGCTATGCTTCCTCCCTTCTTGGACCCCTTCTTTGGCAAATGTTTTGATCTGATGAAAACATCACGGCAAAACATGAGTTAAGACTGTAGGTGTTTGTTGATGGTTTTTGGAGTTGACTGGAAAGCTTTTTCTATTTGAAATCCTAGGCAGCAAGACCAGTTTAGCCTTATAGCTTTCTTAGGATTTTCTTTGCTTGTTGAAGTTATCAAATAACTTGTTCTTATTTTAAATGAACTCAGATTTAGTCAGAACATTGCAGAACTTTTTTTACAGAAAAACCTGCTAAACTCTTTTTTTTTTTTCTGCAAACTATGACTCTGTTGAACTGTTGTCACACAGAGTTTGGTAGGTTAGACATGTTAGTGGTAGGTATCAGAGGACCGGTTGTGAAACCTCTGGAGTAGAACTTGTATTCTTGCTTTCCATTGCACGCCGTCTGTCAGGCCATTGTCTCTGGCAGGGGTTTGCTGGAAGTGTGAAATTCCGTTTGTGATAATTCCATTGTTTTCTCGCAGTTATGTTTCAAAACATTGCTTCAGTAAATCTTCCCTTCTACTCTCCTGCAAAGATTTGCTTTTACCCTGATGTTGCCCACCACCAGCAGTGCCACAGACCAAGCAGTTTCATGCTTTTGGGGGGTCTTCCAAAGGAAGTGTCCTATCTCCTCAAATCCCACAGCCTTTTCTCTGTGGCACTAGTACATCAAGGAACGTCTCAGCAGCAGCACGTGCTTACCCTCCATCATTCTTTCCACTTCTCTAACCAAACAGGGTTGCTCTGTTATTCCTTCTTTTCCCTCACCGTTTTAAATTTAAAGAGAGGGGAAACAGGGGTAGAACATGGTCACTGCTGTGTTCCCCGCTCCCTCAATAAAAGGAGGACTGAGCATCCCTCTGATGCCAGGTGGAATGGCCTGACTCCATGACATTCTCCTCGTTTTTAATGATGCAAAATTGTCTCCAGATGTTCAACAGCACAGAAACAGGAGGGGAGTTTCTGATTTATGGGGAAAGCCTGTGAATGCCACAGGCTCCTCAGCGGTGCAACTCGCAGCGCCCGAGTTACAGGCCGTACCCATGTTGGCAATCGGTGCCATAGGAGGAGAGCGGGTCTGAAGGACAAAAACAGTTCCTGCCAAGGAATCGCCTTGCTTCAGGAGGTTTACCTTTCGACTGCTCTAGTCTGGCCTAGCGGGCTGGCTGCCATCGGTGGTCCAGGCACATGAGGCGTGCTGCTGGAGCTCACCACCCGCTTCCGTTTTGTCTAGCGGGAATCTGGTTTGTGTATTCAGAGACCCTTTTGCGCTGTGAGTTAAAGCACAGCGTGTGGGCACCATCAAGAGATTTGCTTTAAAACTGCACCTTTATGGAATGTGGTGCCGGTGCAGGTGTGCCAGGCCACAGCCCGCAACGTGGCACCGTGCCGTGCAGAGGTGTTGCTCTCAGTGCCCTGGCTGGCCAGGTGAGTGGGAGAGTGTCCCTGTCCAGGTGAAGCAGCTCTCCTAAGCAAGCTGTGTGGTGTCAAGTAGATACCCCCTTAGCGTTGAGAGTCCTCACAGCAACAGCAAACCACCTCCCTGATGTACTTTCTCCACACCTGGAATGCTTGCGTCATTGGCACTGCCCCTATATCTCATCTTTTTACAATTTGGACACCAAATTCTTTGATACTGGGTCACTTTCCGTCAAAGATCTGCTCATCAGCCAGCACTAGTCAAATATAAATGACCTAATCCCTGCAGGAGAACGATTTCTGAAGCAATTTGTTGTTACATATCTGGTTTCCTTGAATTTTACAAGAGATATTTTACTTTTTTCCTTCCTTGGTTGGCATAGAATGTACGATATTTAATGTACCTGTAGTGAAGTGATGAGTTATGAATTAATCTTGACAGGGCATTGTTTCTGTGTATCTCTTACAAACACTGATTGATTGAGACATTTAAATCTGAATACACTTTTTATGTGGTGGTTTTTTTTATATTGAACTTTTCAGCCTGTATCTTAAATATTCATTGTTGTTTAGCATTCATTAATGTAAGTGCTGTAATATACTTTTGTGTTACCGGTAATTATTACTGTTGTTGTACTGATTCTAGAACATTATTTCAACTCCTTTTGACGTTGTTTAACTACTTGCAATTTTTCTGGCCTTCCAAGAATATTCCACGGTAAATAATTGTTAGAATGAAGAGAACAAAGGGCTGTTCTTTCCCACAATCTTTTCAACCTCAGTAGGAGCTTCTTCAGCCAAAATGAGCATTTTCTTTTTCTTTTCCACTTTTTTCTTGGCAATACAAGAACATGGATTTGTTTTGTCTTTTAATACTGGAAATTCGGAATTCCATGTCAACCGTTTCTAGTGGTATTTTAGGAAAGCAGAGTTAGCTGTGCCGTAAGGAGTTACTGATTGCAACAGAATCAAAATATTGTAATTACTTTGTTTTTCTCTATAAATATTTTTCCCACTATTAAGTTTTTAGGCAAATCTTTTCTCAGTGTGATAAAAATTAAAAAGACACTAATGGATTGAACACTCAACATGTACGAGGAAAGGGATTCAGCTAATGATTTCTATTTGTAGGAATGAAAAATAGCTCATGAATTTTTACATCAGAACACAAACTGTGCCTCAGTTACCTGCTTCCTGTGTGCGTTAACTAATCCAGTGATCTCAATGAAACCACACCTGTCCCTGAAACTAGGGGTATGCTTAAAGAACTTGCTGAATCACTGCTCAGTAGTAAATAAAGCCCAGTTTTGTAAAAGCAAGCTGCTGCTTAGTTATAGTGCCTTTAAAGCATTTCTACCTTCTTGCAATAGATGGAAATCTCATACATTTAATCACCAAGTACCCATTTATCAGACAAGGACAATGGTTCTTATCTTATTCTGAGGTGCTGTTTTAGATCGCGATGAAAAGGGCAATGCAAGAGCCGTATATTGCTAGTTTTAATGCCTTGGCCTCTTCACGAAAAGGAAGGAAGACCCGTGGGTTGGGACACGAACTATTTAATAACTGAAATAAAATAAAATGGGAAATAATAATATATACAGACAAGTAATGTATGGCACAATTGCTCACCACCAATTGCTCACCACCAATTGACCTCTGTCCAGCCCGTTCCCAGCTAGAGATCCCAGAACAGGAAAATCCTGCAGCTGCGATCCGGAGAGACAGAGCGAGTAGGCCTGGGGGCAGAACAGCAGGTGAGACCCTCCGGGGACGGTGACCACTGAGAAAGTGAGCCCGTCCCCAGCAAACTTTTCCATTTACAGTACGCGTGGTGGTACACGGTGTGGAACACCCATTTGCCAGTTTAGGTGCCAGTTGCCCTGGCCATGCTTCCTCAGGTTGTTGGATGTCTGGGTCGTTAGCAAAACCAAGTTGGCAGGTCCTTGATGGCTGTGGACACCTGCACACCACAGCTGGCTACGAACGAAACCCAAGTGTCTTGTCAGCTTTGTTCTCACCGAATCGGGTGCTGCAGGCTGCCTAAAAACGCAGCTTACTTTAGAAATGCAGCTTCTCTGACCAGAAAATGGATTCTGTGAGTCCATCGCAGCGAAACCAGGACAGCGTCATCCCACCATTTTCCAAGAGGAGCCTGATGAATTCCCTGCGCCTTGTGTTGAAGCTTTATTCCTTTGTGTCCATGTTTTAGTGAGGTTTCTATTTTAATTCGCGTGCCGTACGTATTCCAGTACAATCTGCATTTGTTACATACGATGTACCTACTTTCTTTTCCCTTTTATAAAAATACCTGTTTACTTACACGTAGCTTCTGTCTTTTGTAAATGATGGCTCGTGCAAATAATCAACCAGAAATTCACTTATAGGCCGCCTTTCCATTTGGGGATGGTTTTCAGGTAAATATCCTAAGGAAATCATGCCATCTGCTGTTTGCCAGTCAGCCCCAGTAACTACGGAACTAGGTGGCAAATTTCAACTGATTTGGTGGAGGGACAGAAGTCTCGAAAATACTGTTACCACCAGCTCTATGAAAATAGACACCTGGATAGAGGACAGAGTCTTACTTAGCGTGTGTGCTAAGGGAAAGGCAGCAACCTCAGCTGAGTGATGTTGCTGGACACTGGGGAATCTGCACGGGAGAAAGACAGCATGACCCCTCTGACTGCCTGAATAACCTTACTGGAGCTCTTTCTTCAGACATGCCATTATTCAACCATAAAACACAAAGCCACATGAGTTGTGGAGCTGAGAGAGTGAGCATAGGCAGAGGGAACAGAGCCAAGACCCTGGAGGAAAGTAGAGATTGACCTTCTGGTTATGCCCGTGCTGAAATTACCATGATTATCAGCTTTGTCTACTGTCTTGCTGTCCTCCAACTTGAGAGAATCGATAGCCAGGCGTATGTCTATCTCAAAATCCAAAATCTGGCAGCTGTTTGCTAAGGTATCTGAAGCAAAATGCTTGCTCAGTATCTAAGAATCCCTGCTAACTTGGAGGGGGGCGGGGGAACCACCACAATGAACCAGATGACTGAGCCTTTGGCAAACGGTCTGGGGATCGCAGAACCTGTCCTGTTGACTTGGTCTTGGCAAGGCATGGCCATGTGGAGGAAGGTGCCTTTGGCTTCGGAAGCCATGGCAGCCATTACAATGATTGCGCTGTACCCCACAGTGATGTAGTCCTCACATCTAACTTTAGATAGCTGAAAATTAGACATCGACGTCGGAGCAGCTTTCCTTGGCTCCTTTTGGAGCCAAAGGGGAGAAACGGGCAGCTCTGGGAATGTCCATCTCTCCCTCCTTGCTCTGCTTAGAGACTGCTATTCACTCCTCCTCTCCTGTACACCTGGGATCGATTCTGTGTTAGCCCCAGGGGAACGTACACACTGACATGTGGCGATTCCTTGGTGTGGAAGGGATTTGCTGAGAAACCTTCAGCTCCTGAGCTGTCAGACAGCAAAAGCAACTTGCTTCTGACCTCCTCTGGGTGGAGATGTAATGAGCCTTGGATCATGAGGCAAAATCCTTGAGGATCTGAATGTTTAACAGTGACTGATGCATTAAGTTACATGGAAAAATGAGCAGGTTTGGATGCTCCAACTGGGAAAGGAGAATGTGTTTGAACCATAGGGTTCAAACAACCCCTTAAGGTTTTAAAGTCGCTCATCCTTTATAAAAATGATGGCTCTTGGATGTATATAATTTACCTTGGGAGACTAGTAAAATTTTGCACTTGTGCAATAAATGAATGCTTCAGAGGTTTGCTGCATACTGCCTCAGACAAACATGAGACCCAAAGGTAGGTTACTTCGATGCATCTCCATTTATTTACAGGTCACGGTTTGAGGTCTGTTTTATTCCCCCTTCCCAGGCTTTGTAGTTAGCAGGGAAAAATAGTCAGCTATTTTCATGATGGAAATTGACTGTTTTAAACTAAACTGAGGAACAACTATGAAAGCAGACATACAAGCAGTGCTGTCGTGTCCTACGAAGCATCTCTGAAAAGAACTTGGAGCCTAATGGTCCCATCCAGGAAGACAACGTGCTTGCCAATGTCACACCAGAGGAGAAAGGAAAGGTTTGTCGCAGCTCCAAACCATACCAAAGAGCGCAAATGCAGAGAGACGAACTCCTTTACTGGCACAGGAAAGACTGATCAGACAGAACTACACAAAAATCCCTTTGCAAAATTGATATTCATCTGTGGCCAAACGCATCACTCACAAATTTATTTTATCCAGCTTTCCTTAAACTTAGAAACTGATTTTTCTTTTTTAATAGTTGTTATCAAAATTTCCTTCCTTTGTAGGCACAGAGCAACAAGGCAAGAGAATGAGCTGTGTCCTTTCTTGCTTCACCCCTCAGTTCTCTTAGTGAGGAGTCCGAACCAGTTTAGTTCTCCAGAGAAGCCATTACAGACATGTGGCCACCACACTGCTTTTCCCTATACCTCACCCATTTCTGGCTATTGTTTCCGAGCTGTGGAGTGGAATCCCACAGTGTATTCCTCAGCTGAACACAGCGTTATTTTCTGGGTTCTGTTGCCTTTTATTTTCCCCACAATTGTGAAAGATACATTCTTAAATCTCCACTTGACAAAAAAAAAGAGATAGATAATAACCATGTGAATAACCATGACTATTCAAATGTTTTTATTAAAATGGTATTATTACTTATATGACTAAGAAATAATTGAGTCGAGACAATGATCTCTGCAGTCTACATTGATGTGTTTCAGGATGAGTAACAAGGATTAAACCACTCCTTTTAAATAACAAGGACGAAAACACTCTTTTCATTTCTTATTTTTTTTTAAGCTAATAAGCAGCATTTAAGTTTGAGAGTTGGTTGGAGTCTGGACAGGAAAAACCTCTCTCCTCCTTGGTTATGCATTAGCTAATCCGTGACTTTCTGAAGACATCCCAACCATCAGTCTACCTTAAACACCATGTCGGAATCTGGCACAGAGAGAAACATTTGATTCTGAAGTATGTGGGGTGATCTAACTTAAAAAATAGTGCTGCAAGAGAGTTGTCCAAAAAGTTAGGATTTGGCTTTTCTGGTTCCTTTAAGAAGAAAAGCTCACCGTATGTAACCTACTAGCATAATAACCCCATAAGCAGCACGGAGGGTGGAGAAGGGGTTAAAAAATGGCTCAAAGAGGGAGAAAAAAGTCATTGCAGAGGTACAGATGATTCGCAGAACTCAGTTATTACGTTTGTTATCTATCTGCTGTAATATATCCATGTATGAACTTTGATTGTATTCAGTTATCCTAATGACATGGCAAAGCTTACACTGACTGGATAAAACTCCTGGATTATATATGCCCACCAGACAGAGCTTCCGGAGTACTTGACATGACTGTACTGCCAGGACGACCCTGGAAGCCTGCCAGCCTCGGCGAAGGGGAAAGCCCTATCTCTTGGTTCTGAAGCTATGAAATATTCATTACAATGTTTGAGACGTAACAGCTTCTGTCCAAAAGCAAGAGTGCCACGAACAGGCTGTTTTTCCAATAGCTGGAGAGCTAGGCAGTCGGCAGTCTGGGAATGCTCTGTCAATAGACATGTTGTTTATTTTGACAAAGTAACAGATTGTATTTGCGCTCCAAGTCAACTGGCAGATGGTCTTTGCACAACCGAGCGAGGGCAGGCTGCTTCTGCTGATTGGGGAAAGCTTGCTTTCCACTCAGCGTGGCACATTTTTGTCTCGGAGAGGGCTAGTTAGCAACAATTCTTCTCTGAACTAAACGGCCACACAACATACAGCTTTTGTGATCAAACATCTCAGGCTTCCAGTCATCTTCTGCATTACAGAATTTGTGAAGACAACCACTCCAGCGATCTCTCACTGTGTGGTTTACGTGACCTACTGCTTATCGCTTTTCCATTACAGCCTTAACGTTCAACGCTGAGCTCGGAGCTCTGGAGAAAAACCTGTGTATCTCAGCTGCTCGGAAAAGGCAGGCAGGTCCAAAAGTGTAGTTACTACTGAGCAATTCACACATGGTAACTTTCTATTCAAATGCTGCCTTCCTTGCTCTGATCTGTCCTACTCCAAAATTGTTTATCCTTGTGTCACAAAGCAACTCGGAATCTTCCAGAAATACTGGAAGCCACATAAAACATACATACAGTGCTGTTAACTTTAGGTTAAAGATAAGCTGTGTCCACTGCAGAAAGAAACCAAGAGGTGAAATTTACTTTATCATGGGACAACTAAAAACAACCAAGGCAGGAAAATTGGTGTTAAAATTCAGACATCTATGACTAACTTCAAAAAAAGAAAATTAAAACCAGTGGTACCCTCCGAAGGTCTTTGACCTCCTCCTCTCCCACACTTCTCCAGGAATTCTGCTGCAGGGAGGCTGCGTCACGGTTTGCGAGTTGACGACGACTCCTTAGCCACTGCGAGGCCAGCCAAGCCTCCAGCTTTTCTCCATGCAGGTGCTGCTTGGAGAACACAGAAACTCTTCCCGGACTGCGATCCCTACAGAAATAATGGAAGCAACAGTAGAAACCAGCTGCAAAATAGGAGATCTCTGCTCTCATACCTGCTCTGCTGCCAATAGCACAGCGACTCGCTCAGGGACACGACTACTCCAGGGATGCGCCGTTCTTACTGATGATGTGGAAACCGGTAGCAAGCTGGTGCGGGTGATAAAGGAGAAACTGAGGGAATTAGATTCATGTTTCAGGGAACACAAAAGCTGTGTTAGGAGGCCGCAGCCCTGAATGTGGTAAGCCTCTTGTGACTCTCAATGACCACATTATACTATGAAAGTCAAATGTGAAGAGGAGCCCCACCCTTACAGCAGTTTGCTTCATCCGATCCGTACGTGGTGGATGTGTAAAACACAAAATTAAAGCCGAAACTATGCCTGAATGTAAGGAGAATGTTGTTTGTAAACAGAAAAACGTTTCTGTAAGCAGAATGAGTTGTCCTAATGTTGAAAGTTTGTCTCACACAGAAGATACAATTTTATTTTCTTTAAACCTCCTACATGTTTGTGTTATCACACAGCAACAATTTGATGTTAATCTGTAACAAACTGGGAATGTTTTCAAAAAATTGTGATGCTTATTTTGACCTATCTCAAATTATTTTTAATTACAGAGCTATGCACAACATGCATCATTGCTAGGATTACTGGATGAAATTATTTGTATCTTGAAATAGAAAAATGTAAATGCTCTTCCTCCCTTTTCACATGGGTTTTTTAATTGTCTTCAATTTTTATGCTTAGTACTTGAAAATCTTATTCCTTTTGCCCTCCCAATATGGTTCAATACACTTACAACTCTACGGATGATTTTTCCTTTGCTAAGTTCAAAGTCTCACCAGGGAAGATCCAAGTAAGACTTCCCTTTACACGTAAAATAATTTGAACTCATACACGTGAGTTTTTCTCCTACGGTTTCAAAGCATTTTGACCTTGTTTTCAAAAAGAGGCGGGGAAGAGAATTAATCCAAAGCATCAATCCACAGAAATGTGTTAGATCTCTTACTCACTGAATGGCGTGCTTAAAAAGAGGAAAAGGTATCTCTATTTCCGTTTTAATGACAGCCAAAATACAGCCGCTGTGAGGGAAATGCTTTCATCAGGGTCACAGAGCAGCTGGGAAAACCCTAGGTTCTCCACTCGTGCTCTCTTCCTTCTGGAGATGGTGTGGTCCACAATTAATATAACCTGAAGGAATACTTCATCTCCTTCCTTTCTCCTACCAAATGCAATTCTACGCAGACACAAAAGTTTACTTTGGCAGAGCCAAAAACAAACTCTGGGAAGCCAGTGAATCTTTATGGTTTTTCACAGTGACAAAGGGAAAGCCGAAGGCAAAACATTTTTACAAGAATGACAATATAAACCAAATTTCATCAGTTTAAGCGGTGTAGCCCTGCACTCTTGGTTTGCATCAGTCTGTGATCGCATATTTGGCACTGCCAACAGACATACTGTGAGACTCGTAACACAATCACTTCTTGCATATCTTAGAGCTCAAGCTCTTGAATCCGTGCGACTGTGGGGGGAAAAAAAAAACAACCCTCAGCTTTCATTTAGAACGCAAGTTAAGTTCGCAGCCCTCCTGGCCGAGTTGAAAAGCTTGTGAACGCCGTAAACGCTCCAACGCAGCAAAACACAAAGAGCTGCCGGTACTCTTTGTTACGGCCGTTTTCAGCCAGTTTGGGAGCGCTGGAACATTTGGATTAGATGCCTCGTACCAAGACGCGCAGGTCACCTTGCCTAAGGCATATAGGAATGGGCGGCTCCCTTCCTAACAAAAACCGGGCAGGGTGGGCGAGGACACCTCAAAACCTTTCCTAGAGCATTAGCCCAAGCTGGGACTCCCTGGAAGCCCCTACGGCTGCGAACTCCTGCATCCTGTGACCAAGGATGGGAAGCCGGGCTTGCTTCCTTTATGCTCCCTACTAAGGAAATCCCAGCAGCTGGTGGTGTGCTGGGGTCGGCGGAGCCCTTTCTCTCCCGAGAGTGCGTGGGAAGGGGGGGAGCAGCGATAGAAGAGGCGGGGAGGGGGTGCCCGTGGGGAGGCGGCGGCGGCAGCAGCAGCAGCCCAGGGGCCCGGGCAAGGAGGGCGGCAGCGATAGGGGGGTTGTTGCAGGCCCGGGCTGCAGTGACTCCTCCTAGAGGCGGTATGCGGAGCGGGAGGGAACCCCTTCCACCCCCCCTTCACGAGGAGCCGCCGCCATCGCCATTGAAACATACAATACGGGAAAGAGAGCCGGCGGCTGAGGCGGAGCGAGGGTGCGGGCGGGGGGTGGGGGCGCCGAAAAGGGCAGGGGGGGGAGGCGGGGGGGGGGGGGCAAGGGGAAGGAGGAAAAAGAGGGGGAGAAAAAGGAAAAAATAAAAGAGGAAGGGAAGAGAAGAAGAAGGAGGCGGCGGCGGGCGCCGGCAGGTGAGGGGAGCGGCGGCGCGGGGGCTTCGGGGCCGCGGCGAGGCCCGCTCCTCTCCTTCCCTCTCCCCGCTCGCGGCCGCCTGACCCACCTCCTCCCGCCGCTGCCGCTGCCGTTCTCTGCAGCCGCCCGGGAGGGACCGGCCGCGGCCGGGGCGGGGGCAGCGGGCGGCCGCCGTGAGGGGAAAGGGGCGGCCTTGGTGGGTGGGGGGGGAGTTTGCGCGTGAGGAGAAACCGCCGCGGGGCGACGGCCGGGGCGCGAGGCGGCGGCGCGCGCGGGGCCGGCCCCAGGGGGCGGGCGGGGGGTGAGGTGCGCGCGGCCTCCCCGGGGGCTGCGCGCGGGGCCCCGCGCGTCGGCGGCTCCCGCGCGCGGCTTCCCTCCCCCTTGGCGCCGCGGCACTGCCGCTTCCGAGGAGAAGGTTGGCGGCTGCCGCCGCCCCTGCCAGGCAGCGGGCGAAGCCTCCGTGACAGCGGGAGGGAGCCCGTTGCGGGGTGGGGGGGGCGGCAGGGGAGAGCGTTTGCGCGGGAAAGCCGGCAGCCACTCCCCCCTCCCCCCTCCGCCGCGCTTCAGGGCGCCTGCGCGGCCGGCAACGCAGCGCGCACGCGGCGCCGCCGCGCAACCCCCCCCCCCCAACCCGTCGCTCAGCGGCTCCCGGCCAATCAGCGCGCTCCCCTTAGCCCCGGCTCCGCTGCGGCCGCCCCGCCAGCGGGTGGGACGGGCGCGCTGGCCAATCAGCGGGCAGGGCGGGGCGGTGCCCGCCGACCTCGGGCCGCGCTTCCGGCCCGGGGAGTGGTGGGCGGGGCGCGTGTGTCCAGGCAACGGCGTGGCGTGCGCGGGGCGCGCGCTGGTGCGGGGCGGGGCCGGGCCGGGCCGGGCCGGGCCGGGCCGGGCCGGGCCGCCGCCGGCCGGTAACGGCCGCGCTCCGCGGCGGGGAGCGCTGCGCGGCCGCGGGAGGTCTGTCTGTCTGCCTGCCTGCCTGCCTGCCTGCCGGCGCGGCGGGCCGGGCCGGGCCGCCTGGCCCTCAGGCGGCTCCAGGGCACCGGTGGTGGCCAGGTTGGCTCCCGCGAGCTCGGTAGCTCCCAGCGAGGTCGAAAGAAGGCTCGTCCTGAGGCGGTACTGGGGCCCTGCGAGGCGTGCTGCGCCGCGGGGGTCAGCCTCTGCGGGGACCCCCGTGTTTGTCTGCCTTCGGTGTGCTCGCCAAGCTGCTTTCAGTAGGAGCCGCTCTGTGTCCGATGGTTTGGAGTCGGTTAAGTCCAGCAGGCGTGCTGCTGCTTGCCCACGGACTAGCGCCGTGTGTGCACGCTGGCCGTGCCCTACCGATTCGTTCAGGTAACAAGGTGCTGCTTTGGATCTTCCGAGCTATTTGCACAAAGCGGCGTTTGTGTGCAGTCCGAGTTAACCTCTAGATACCGTGTCTTTGGGTTGCTTGTCGGCTCCTAGCTGTTGAAACAGATCCCAAGCTGGAGATGAGGAAGGTGCAGGTGTGTCGATAGTCCTCCGTGTCCTTGATTTCAGTCTTTGCCTGCTGAGTTCAAGTTTTTTCAATATTTGGAAGTCAAGACTCTTGAGCACCAAGCACATGTGAACCATCCAGAAATGGTGTCCAACGTGTCTTTGGTGAATAAATTCACTAGAAACAGTTCCAGAACAAAGCCTTGGAATACTTGGGCACTAGTACCCTGAGCCAGGCCGCCGAGATCGGCATCCAGCTGTGCCTGAGTGTTTTAGCCCGTGTGAGTTTCTGGTGTAGCTCCCAGTGTAATGTCTGCTTCTGAACCTCTAGTTGTCTGAGGGAGGGCAGTAGCCATGCTATGCTGAATTTTAGATTTTAGTCTGCCAGATGATGTTGTAGCCACCTGTAAAATCCAGAAGGATAAGCTGCAATGCCAGCTGTTTTAATCTGACTGGGAATTTACCTATCACTGCTCCAATATTTAGTGATAACTAGTTGCTAGTGTGTGTTTCATCTTTGGTGTAGCTGTTACTTTAGCTTGCTTCTGTCTGGTGTGTGATCCTGGATGCAAAGAACAGCCAGAATTTACTTCTCTCCACCAGTGTTGCAACAGTTTTGGTGCTATCTTGTGCAAACTAAGCTTTCTTTTCTTCTACTGTTTTCTGGGATTTTTCTTAGAGAAAAAATTAGATTTGATGTATTGTAAGCATTTTGTACCCTACTGAACTTCCTGATGTGCATCCATGCTTTCTTGCCGGATCTTGACATGTTAATCTCTGAAACAGCTTCCTGGCCAGCTTTTCAAGTTCAGGCTCACTTGGAGGTTGCAGGCTGTTTCTGTGGCTGCAGGTTATTCTTACTTTTCTAAAAATTATTTCTGTCCTTTCCTCCCGAAGATGATTATGAGATGATTTTTTTCTTCCGAGCATCTGTGTAGGAAGGACTGGAAAGTGGTTTTAAGGTTGCTTTGGTAAACCTTGATCTGTCGGGATGTGGCGTGGGAAGCAAATTGCACAATGGTGAGAAGAATGTCCCAGAGTGGTCTCTTGTTCCAATGTCCTTGTGCAGCAGTCATCACCCTGTGCAGATAACCGTGGTGCAAGAAAACAAGGTGGTAGCGTCTGTAGTGGAAGGACCCTTCAAAGAGTGGCAAGAAGGTAGAGCTCTTTTTCCAGCAGGCAGAAGAAAAATATTGCTGGTGTGTTTTGGGCTCTGAAGGAGATTTAATTCAAAGGAAAGCCCAGTTTGCACAAGCCTACCTTATTTTCATCATATTGTAGAGAGCTCTGGGAGATCTAGTAGCTCCTAAATCCCCCATAGCAACACATGGATGTTGGAGTCATGGCAGAGTAGGAGTGTGCCGTGATCAATTAAGGGGTTGGGAACATTAATTGCTTTAAATTGCCCCAGCCTCACAGTGTCATGGTAGCCAGATATAGATGCAGCTCCTCTAACTCAGCAAGGATGGACCTCACATAAATTACATGGCTGTATCTTTTAGTGGAGGCGGTAGTTTATAAGGGCAAACGTAGAGATGATGAATCAGCTGGCAGTGAGGGAATTACTGTGGGTAGGCTCGAGTCCTTTCCAACTGCTAAGCCCTTGACACTTAGCTGTATCACCTGAAGAGAACAATTAGGGCAGCAGTGCTCAGCTTGTAGCTCTTCAGCTCTTGGGAGCTTTGGAGCAGTTCAGGTGAATGCGTCATGTAACTGTGTCAGGGCTGAGCTGCTGTGCATCCTCCAAGGTGAACCAAACCCCTGCCTGTGGGAGGAATGAGCCAGCAGGACACAAAGCCCTGGGGACGCCTCGCTGCAGACCAGGCATAGCTCTTTTGTGCAGGAGAGCTTCGAGATTCCAAGGACTGGCAGTCACCTGAGCCTGTGAACCATTCCCTTAGTGTCTGCTCTCCGAGATGCCTGGCATAGATAGTTGGCAACGCCAACGTACCACATTTCTTTGTCCAGGTCCACAGGAATTGTTTTCTGGTAGATCTGATGCTGCCATAGCTTGCTTTTCCTGCCCAAAATCACCTCCCCTAGGAGACAAGACAAAAACCTACTGTTGTATATGTCACTCCTCAGTATACCCTGGTTCATGCAAGTTGCAAAGAAAAGAGATGGAGAAAGAGAGAGAGAGAGTGTGTTAACAGAGTGTTGAAACCTCTTTTGTATTTAGGCTCTCACAAAATTCCACAAACATACCTGGTCTGTTACCTGCAGTGTAGTTGGAAAAATATTTTGGGATTCTGAAGGTTGCCTTGGCAGCAGGGGAAAAAAGGGCTGAGACTTGCTGTGAGAGAGAAGGTGGAAAATAAAGAGGTAGAGACGGTGGAAAGTTCAGTGAGGCAACAGAAGAACAAGCCAGAAGTGATTAATTAAACATAAATTTATATAATGCAGCAGTGTGCCCCAGAGCAGTGTGCTTAGTTATACAAATATGTTTTGATTTTTCTATCACAGAGATCAAGTGCAACCACGGTATTTTCTGTGGGTGTGATCTCATGATGTTTGCCTTTTTTCTTTTTTTTTTTTCCCCCCATTAATTTACAGGCAGCTGGGATTTGGTACTATAGGAGCAAATATACGAGAGGTTAGCTGAGTATGATTTTGATACATGACTGTTTGTAGTGTGCTCTTTCAGCGTGGCTCTCTGTAGGGATTTCGGCACGGATGTGAACTCTCAGATGATGAAACTGTCTTGCCGGTGTTGCAGGAATCGGATTGTAGCCTAGCGCCTGCATTTATTAAGTTCCACCTTAAAATGAGTTACTGTTGCTCATCTTACTCATAAGAGAAGGCTGTTCCAGAATTTCACTCCTTGGATGGCTAGAAACCTAATTCCCAGCCTACGTTTATTCATCAATTTGAATGTCAGTTATCACGAACTGAAAAGGACGTTTTATAAAGGTTAATCGGTAGCGTAATATAAAATTGAATGTTTATAAAAGAGTTTGTCACAAATTGCAAATTTCTTTGAGCAAGAGGGCTGGAGGAAGGGACCTCGAGAGATCATCTCCGTCCAGCATCCCGTCCCAAGGCAGATCCATCACTGCCTGTGCCGTTCTAAGGTTGTCCTGTTAGGAAGGTTCTGCCACTTCTCCGGCTGACCGAGCCCGGTGCTCTGCTCTCCTCCCTGCTACACAGCTTTTGTAAGAGTCCTACTCTTTTCCTGCCACTTTTGTAGGGAACACGTTCTCCCTCTGCCCTCAAGGCAGTCTCTTACGTCTCTAAAAACCATTCTCGTGTCTCCCCACTCCTTTCTGCCTAAAGATTCTGGATCGTTCTCATCACCCTCCTCTGGATTCTCGTCGTGCCGCAGTGCGGCGCCTGTGGCTGGACGTAGCTCCTCAGCTCGGCGCCGGCTGTCCTCTTGCTTAAACACTCCAGCACGAGGTTTGCCTTTCCACAACAGCTTTTTTACTCTCACTGTAACCTGCTGGTCCTACTCCCTGGAGGTGCTTCCCTGTCCTACACAACTGGTTATTCCTGCATCAATGCAATTAGTGCGTTCCTTGGGAATTTTTTCCACTTCCATCTGTTTGAAGTGGCTGTTGTCTTTAATCCGCACTTGCAGGCAGCAGTTTATGAGCTCTTTTACCACCACTCGTGATTCCAGGCTGGCAGTTCTCAGAGAACTCGGAGTGGGATGATGAGCAACATCAATTTTGAGGTGTCTGCATCTGATAGGCTTACTGGTTTAATCTTTCCCAACTTTTGTTATCATGCTCACATAATATATTGCACGCAGAAAGAAAAAATTATCTGGCTGATAGACAAGGACATGCCAGGGTTTTATAGATCTCTGCAGACCTTGTGGTGATTTTATTTCCTTGATATCATAATGAAACCAGCGTTCAAGTTCAGTTATTGTAGAAACCCACCCTTGAACTTGGCTGCTACAGATGAGCTGGTTTCTGTGAATGTCTGGTTTCGTATGGGACGGGTGACCCTCTTTGTAAATTCACTTCATTTCTAATAAAGAGAATAAAAAAGGAACACAGATTTCTCTGCCCTCCTCAGATGAATGTTGGTTGTTCCCAAGGGCTTGCAGTGGTATCAAACACCTTTTTTTTTTTTTTTTGAAAGCTATTTAAAATGCAGGTTGTGGTAAAATTTAACAGTATCACCGAAAGTCATCATAATGTTTTTCAAATTATCTCCCTCCTTTTGTTTCCTTGTTTCATTGAGGTGCGTGAATATTAGGAATTAAGTAGTTGTGCCTTCCTTGCCAGAAATAACATCCGTGGCAGACGTGCTTTTCCTTTACTTGGGAGGAGTGAGTCTTGGTCTATTATGTTGTAACCAGGATCATCATTAGGCCACTAGGGCAGCTATCAAAATGGAGTTAAATACAATTTTTGGAAACAAAGTTAAAGCTTCCCCATTATATGATTGAGAGTGAGAACTAGGGATGTAATTATGACCACGTTCTCGCTTCGGAGTGGAGTGGCCGACTTCAGGGTTTGTTGTCTGTTTACCTGCAGTCTCACTGCTGCCAGAAAAACGAGGAGAAAATGAGATTTGCTTTCTTCGCTCCTATGTATAGACTAGATTGGCTCTTAATGCAGGGTCAAACCACATCTTCAGGGAGCTTGATGGGCAGAATAAAATGATAGCCAGTCCTTTTAAGATGAGAGATGAAAGACCTCCCCTTAGCTCCACGGAGGAAGGCTTCTGGGGCTCCCAGGAGCTGCTGAGAAGGTGATTCTGAGAGAATGATGAAAGTGATGAAGCCTGGGAGCTGCCCCCGGGGCTCAGTTCCTGAGGCTGGAGCAGCGTCAGGGGAGGTGCCTGAAGCCCAGCTGCTTGCCTGCTTCTCTTCTTCAGCCATGCATGTGAAATTCCCTGTATAAAAGACCTGTGAAGAAGCAGTGTGTTTGTAGGCAGGATTTTTCCTTCTGTCTGAGCAGTAAGACTTCCTTTTCTTATGGGTAGCACCAGTATCTGCTTTTCAGCTTGTTAAATTGTGCCAATTCTTCTCAGCTGTTTATAACTTGCTAAACTTAACAATCAGCATGGAAGTCTTCCATGCTGGAGTTGTCTGCCTTGGTGTGATTTGTGTGGCGTTGTTTTTTTTTTTTAAAAAAAGATTAATTTATTGTACATATGATTTTTTTTTTTTGTATTCTCCAAACCACTTTTTTTTTTTTGTGATATTACTACACTGACAGTGCAGTAGTCAAAAGAAAAGCTATAGGAAATGTTCCAGTTATCCAACTTTTAATGAATAATGCCTCAGCTTTAACAAGTATTGAGATAAAGATGTTTCTCACGTGCTGAACACCAATCCCATTTCTTTTCTCTTGCAGCGTTCGAGTTGGAGCAAGAGGTTAAGAATCACCAGCAAATTGAAAAGCACAAAGCTGCAAGATGTCGGGCCGAAGTGGGAAGAAGAAAATGTCCAAGCTGTCACGCTCAAGCAGGGCGGGTGTTATTTTCCCTGTGGGGAGGATGATGCGCTACTTGAAGAAAGGAACATACAAGTACCGGATAGGTGTGGGAGCACCAGTTTACATGGCAGCCGTCATAGAGTACCTAGCAGGTAAACTGAGAACCTGATCCTGCAAGTGCTGATCACACACAGAAGCCAGGGATACCCGTGGGATGCGATATGAAGGTGTTCAGCACCTCTGAAAATCGGGCTCTGCAAGTGCAGGATTTGTTGAAATTTGCTTAAAACACTAAGGAGATTAATTTGCTTCTTGAAGAGGCTGAGGATGGAAATTTTTCTCCTTTAGAGGCACCATGCTTGGTCACTAGTTGAAAGGATTATTTTTTTATTGCTTTGCAGAGTGAGGAGTCACATCTAGGTAGTTTCTGTCCAAGAGAAAACTGATACGAATCAGGCTTTTGATACACCTGGATGTGACTAACAGGAGGAAAAAAAAGGACACCCACCTTCTGCATGTATTTTGCTTTTTAAGTGAACAAACTGTTTTGCTGGCTGCGTTTCTCCTTGCAGAACAGTGTCAAAGTGTTGTGAAATGTGGAGGTTGTTCATTTGAGTTTTAAAAATCTTCTTGGCTTGCCTAAGAGTGTAATGAAAATGTGTCAGTGTTTAAATCTTCCCACACACCCTGAGTTTTCTTTTCCCTTCCTTTCTGAAATTGACCTCAGAGGAAGGTGTCACACGGTGATACAATATACTGCAATTTATCGCAGTATTTCAGACTGTCCTACGATCATATGTGCTCAGTTTCTTATTTAATTGTGGAAAATAGCACCTTAGCAAATTGTTACGACGCCCGGTGGAGAAAGGATTCTGGTTCAGGTTACTTAGGTGCTACAGATCGAGACTGAGGTGCATTAGAGAATCTGTGAGGAGTCACAAGCCTGGATGGAATTAGCTGAGTGAGTTGTGTTTCAGGAGCATGATTATTGCCAATGGGGCATGGAAGAAGCTTGCCTGGAGCCTGGTTATCTGTATAATAGCATGCCAGTCTTTATGCAAACATTGCTGTCTTTTTTACACATGAAAGCCTGTTCAACAAAAGCACTATTTCCTCTCAAAAGTGTGAATAAAATCTGAAATAGTGGTAATTTCACTATTAATAAATTACATATCTGATGATGCCTACTAGCATGTTGCAGAAACTCTCACATTTGTGCTGATTAATCGCAGGATAAGAATTGATTATTTTTTTCTGAGATTACTTCTGGAGTTGGAGTGAAAAAGTATTGCTTATGTGAAAGAAATGTAAACAAAATGTTTAAGCTTGCATTTATGTTCAGCGCCAGCTCCTTCAAGAGATAAGGCCAGAAAAGGAGCTGGTTTTAAAATAAAAGAAAACATCACTGAAAATCAGAATCAAAATCCAAGATGGTGAGCATCTCTCCCACTTGTTTGATTTTTATTTAATTTTTTCACTGTGTTAGAACAAACATGTTTATATTAACATCATTTCACCACAGAGAACGATCAGTAGTACTCTGTGATTTTGGAGAAGATCTTTCGCTTCATTAAGAACATACTCATATTTGCACAATCCCGTTTCAGACGTTAAAAGTGAAGTCTTGTAACTGCAGAGATCTCTCTCGCAGTGGAGCTGGTGCAGGTGTGTTGTACCGAGGAGGTCTGTGACTTGCAGAGCTGTTTAGCTGCCTGCAGCATGGAGTGCTACTCAGCAGGGATGCTTCAGAGGCTGCAGGGAGTCAGGGGCAAAGGTGGAGACAGAGTATTTGTAGCTTTCGTAGCTTCCCTGCTCTACCACAGTGATTTTCAACCTTGGTTTTGTTGGTAGGCTCCTGTATGTTTTCTAGAGGAGGTCCGGGCCTCTTCAGGAATGTCATAAATATGTATTTCTCTGTAGCAAGGTGTGCTTGCTTTACTTGATATCATCGATTGTGAATCACTTAGGAGTCATCTACAGCCTTCTGAATGCCTGGATATTGCAAGATGAAAGCCATATTACACGGGGTTTGGAAATTGCACTAACTTTTATAACTGAATAATGAGAATGGAGTAATATTTCTGAGCAAACACTTATTGCTGTGGATAGTGGTCTTTCCAAACCAAAGTTTCTGTGCTCTATCCAGAGTTTCGTTTGAAAAGATTACAGAGGTGGATAGTTCAGTTAAAAAACAGTGTTGCAACGTCTAACTCTGCTGATCTAGTTATTCCTAATATGCGTGTGTGAACAGTCTTTGGTTTTGGGAAGCCTTTAGAAACAAAATGTGGTTTTCCAAGGCCTTTGCCAAACAGGATATTATATATCAAACTGGTAACGTTTCTTAACGCTATCCGATGCTTCCTATTACAAATTCCAGTTTTCTTTCATGGACTTGCAGCTATGAAATGGTGGCTACTCAGGCTGAAAACCTGCAAACAGGGGAACTGCTTCAGGCTAAATCTGGGAGAGCGGGAGTGAGGGAGTCTGGTTCTTAAACTGTTTCACAGAAGTAAGTTGAACTATGTTTTTTTGTTAAGTTAAAACTTTCACGAGAACTTCTCTAAACACCTGGGTACTTGTCTGTGTTTGAGCAGAGACTCGATGCTTTATGAAAGGAGAAGGGTGGTTTCTGCCGTCTCAGAGAAGTCCGCTCTCTTTGGCCAAGCTGTAACTTTGAAAAAAACACAGGTTGCTCATGCTCAGCAGAAAATTCTTTGATTTTAATAGCTCAATATCTCTGAAGACTTGTTCCTCACTGAGCATGCTGCAGCCTCTGTCAGCTCCCAATGCTGCCCAGACTGCCTGTGCATCGTTCCCCCGGAGCGATGGAGCATGTCTTGACCTCTCAGCTCTGACGTGTGACAAAACTGCACGTGGGCCACTCCGTGCAGTGGCTGAGCATGCTTCAGCCCTTGGCTACAGGTGGTGAGAAGGGCTTTCCCCCTCACTGCTGTCCCCGGCTGCTCCTGGTCACAGCACTGAGAGCACAGAGTGGGCTTTCTGTGGTCTCAGCGGTACCGGGCAGCACAGGGGAGGAAGCTCTCTGATGTGAAGGCAGAACCTACAAAAGCTGCACAAAGAGGGGTGGCAAGAGGTCTGGGAGTGGAGCCAAGGGAGTACATGAATAGGAGTTGAAGGAGAGGCTAATCCTACTTACTGGCCGTGAGGTGAAAGGGCAGGCTGGAATTAAGTGGATATGCAGGCTGGGAGACTGGGAATAGATTCCACATTGGTCAGAGAAGGAGACTGGGAACATATCATAATATTTTGGGGAGCTGATGGTTATGGGAGAAGAATATTGACGTTAGAAACAGAGCTGGGGATGGATCTGGCTAGTGGGGAGAGCTGAACTGAGGACCAGTGGGGAAGTAAATGGCAAGGGGTGTCCAAAAATCTTGCCAGGAATCTGGAGAGTAAGTTGGAAAAATAGGGCATAGGCCAAGGATTGGATGGAGGGGGTGCTGCTGAAGAACCTAGAAAAGAAGATGGAGCCTGAGTGTTGCTACAACTGAGAAGAGTGGACAGAAGAGACAGAGACCATCCGGGAAGGGCAACTGAGGTAGATAGAAGTCTCAAGTGTGGATTGCTGAGGAAAGGAGAATAGGCTATGGAGCTGGGAAAGCAAGTCATGGCTGGGATAGGGGCAAGGTAGATGAGGCTGGAAGGGTCAAACAGGACCAGAGCTGTCTGATTGCATTCATCCAGGGCCTAGCATGGACCAGCAATTCTCCTGTGAGCGACCAGTTGTGCACGTGGTGGCCTGTATTTATGTTGCCTTGAAGTGCTGAGCCTCTTGACTAACATCATCTGGATGGTGCATATAGATCTTGAGTGTCCTGATTCTCAGCTGCCACACGGTTCACACTGCCTTTTGGCTTTGGTATGTGTTCTGTGTCACGAGCCACTAAATCCCCATTTTTTCCCTTTGTGTGCAAGATTCATCGTGGCTGCACTCCACAGCCATTACCAAGGCCCAATCTGCCCTTTGGTTTATCAGCCCCGTTGTTAAAATGCCAGCAATCACCGCAATGTATCTCAAGAAGTGGTACTTTTACCTCAACTAATTAGCTAATGTGAAGATCTCATCAGTGTTCTACGGCGTTTTTTTTTATAATCTCTCTATGCCGTTTTGTATCTTAGGCTTGAAAATCATATTGCAAAACTGCAACTTAATTCCTGTCCAGAAGGCTGTGTTTGCTGGAACAGTGTTGGGCTCCATTGGCTTCAGAGTTAAAACTCCATGAAAAATTTGCCTTGGTCCCACTGGATTTATGGACATTGCAACAGACACATGCCAGATTGTGCTCTGAGTGTGCACGGGGCTGACTACCATCGTCATCATCTAAATCAAACATCGACTGCGCGTGTCCTACAATGCATCTTCCCAAAATGTAGGCAAAGAATACAGATGCCTCTTGCTTAGGAAGCAGAAGACATGTGAATGGTGTGCTAGTCAGAGGAACTCACAGAACGTGTCAATGGAAAGCCATCTTCTCTAAATTAGGGCGGAACACAACCCCAGCAACTACCTCTTCCTTCAAAGGACATCAGCTGGCATACTCTTCTGTCTGTTGTCCTCATCTGCCATCAAGAGGCAAATTGAGCAGATACTTTTCCACTTGCAAATGGAGGACCAAGGACTCCATCATCTGATTCGTCTTTTCAGAGCAAAGGTATTACTGGTAGATTTGTACATGGTAGTGTAACAGGAACTGTCCCAACTTACCTTAAAGGCGAAGTGGAAAACAAGATAACCTGTCTGAAATCTTTCCAATTCTGCTAGGAGTAGTTCTCCTAGATCTTTCTTATCAGTCCAGTTGAGCACTTCACAAAAGCAGGCTGAGCTCAGCTGAATGCCTAGCCTTGACCTGGCTATGATGCTGTGAGTTCCTAGATGCTCCAAATCTGTTGATCCATCAGCTAAAGAAATCTCGTTTTCCTCTATGTCACACCATGAGAAGATGTAATCCCGTTCAGGCCATAGCTTGGCTTCCTCTTGTGTCGGCTGGAAGACAATTATGTTATTCCCTGGTCCTGAGCGCTTGTCAAAGAGGAGAATAAAAGAGCTCCTTTAAAAATACTACGTGTTGTGTAGAGTCGGTGGATGGTTTCTGGGCATTGCTCTGTTGACCAGCATTCGGTGTCTACCTGAGGCCAAGGTAAACTGTGGCGTGTGGAAATGAGCTGGTTTGCTTGTAGCTATCTGCGCTGAAGATATCTGAATGTGAAGTTATGCTTCCAGTGTGGAGGCGTCTTTGTGGATTTTGAATCTTGAGGGAAGCAAGATTATTTCAGATTTCACTTTTCGTTCGTAATGCCTGCTGCTGAGAGCACGTAAAGTAAAACCAACTCATGTCTGAGAATATCAAGATGACCGGTTTCAAGAGAACTTGTTAGAGTATAGACCTTTATTATAGGACCTATATTCTCAGGCTAGTCTTAGAGTTGAGGTAACCTCAGCTGTCAAAATGTTTCTACTTGAAATGTAAAGCGCTTTCTTTAGGGATCTATTATTATCAGGAGAGGGTGTGATAACTGAAGCCTCCAGATTTGATGTTGTGTTTTCCAAGTGCCGTTTTATATTCTTAAGACCGAGTCCTTGCCTCCAGCATTAGAAAAATATGCACATCGACAATCGTTAGGAGGTGGTAAGGCAATTATTTACCTATGCAAATAATTGGCATCCTTTGATAAGATATATGCGTATTCCACAGTCTGCCATACGTCATCTCTACCTTGGACTCCCTTCTTCCCGGTGTCCTGTGGTAGATGGCTGGCGTTTGAGTGTTCTGCGTTTTTTGCTCTTAACATTAGGCAGAGGACATTTGAGTGCACCATCAGGATGCTGCTGGCCAAAGGACCCAGAACCTGGGGGAGTGGGGTGAGCACACAGGTAGCAGGATGTGCCTGTTGTTGGCACATCCGAAAGAACTTCGGTTACCACGCAGGTAAGTATGTATTGCCTTTTTTTTTTTTTTCCCCCCCTCGATGCAATTTTCTCCTGCTATCAGCACACCTCTGCAAAACCCACTGGAGAATTCTGGGTCTCTTTTCTTGCTTTATGCTGGTCTGCACAATGACTGACAACCTGTTCCTGCTCTCTGCTGCTGCGTTAGCTCCCCTGGGAGTTGGGTGTGAAACTTCCAGCTCTGCAGCCCCTACAGAGGTGAATATAGCTGGATTATGGAGGTTCTACTTCTTTAAAGTCCAAGTCAAACGTTCCGAAGTCAAGAAATGCCAGAGTCAAGGTTGCTGGCCCAGCCCAGTGTGTATTTGTGGTGTGATACACTTTCCGATTGCTGAATCGCATACCACAGCCTCGTAGCAGTGGCCTGGTTATCACAACCACGGTTTTCACGCTTCCTAAAATTTAAGAGCTCATCTTTGCGACTTTGATAGTGTTTCGTGAAAGTGGTGCATGAATAGTTGTGAAAATTTTCAACAGACACGGACTGTTTCTTAAACAATTCACTGTGAATAGGCACGTAATTCAAAACAACAGCTTTTACATCTCCGACTTGCAGTGAAGTATGTATGCTGTATAGGAGGGAAAACTTTTGGTATTCTGAGTGAAATCAAAAGCTTGTATTTTTCCCATGAACTAAACCTCTTGTTGAAATCCTTTGGATTTTAGCCAGAGAACATGATGTAGTTTTCCACTAGATTTTTCATGAAAGTTCTTCTTTTTATGATAGTAACAGTTCTTGATTTAGTTGATAAAAAGGAGTAAGATATCATTAGTAAGACACTGATAGGCTGTAACTTTCTTACCCCTGTTAACTGACATATGTAAATGCAAAAGCAAAAACCAGGGACACTGGATACTTTTAAAATGAAACAAGCTGTGAATATGATTTTTATGGTCATTTGGAGCAAGACATTCCCTTCTTCCTTCTCAGTGTCTCAGTAGAGTTCTTACCTGAGAAACAACTTCTGAGTAGGGGCCAAAATCTATAAGTTAATGAATTATACCGATTGCTGCAGTTTAAATCAACTCAGAAAGGCGTGTCTGTGTTTCCTTATCACAATTAGAAAAAGCTCAGTGACTTTAGTCACAGTATAAATGTTACTGCAAATTTAGAGAAACTACCTTTGAAGTGACCTCCTGTTCCCAGGGATGCAGAAGAAACTTTCTACCAGTAGTTCGTGCATTCTCTGCTTGCCTCTAAGTCAAAACCTGTCATATCTTGTTCTGAAATGAAGCTTCTCACAGATTTTTCAATGCCCTTTAATGCAGAATTGCAGCGTCACCTGGCTGATTTGTTGGCTTTCAAAGTGTTTCTTTAATGCACCTCAGTCTTCGTCTTACCTGATCCTGAGAATCCTCGCTGTTTTGTCAGAACTGTCTGCACTAGGTTTGGGGTTTCATTGCATGCTTTACTCTTACAGGGTTACTGCTAAATTTTGGACTGCTGATAGATATTTTTGTATGTTTCTTGGGTTTTTTAAAGACAAGTCTGACTTGAGACTCATAAAAGAAGTTATGTGAACCAAGCTTAGCATATTTTCTGCTAGCAATCCTTTAGGGAATAAGGAAGGACAAGTTATTTTACGTAAATTTACAAATACATTGACTGTGGTTTGGGTCTTTCTGTAGCAAAGAGCATTTAAATCAGGAAACGCCCCTGAAAAGGTAAACAGATATTAAGAAGGAATGTAAACTGGGTATATGATGTGTACCTATGCTGCGTTTTTGTTAGTCATTTTCATCTCCATGTGTTTGCAGCTGAAATTCTAGAATTAGCGGGAAATGCAGCACGAGACAACAAGAAAGGAAGAATTGCCCCCAGACACATCCTCCTGGCAGTTGCAAACGATGAGGAACTGAATCAGGTACCCGTTTACTTTTCGGTGTGAGAGTTACGCGCCGTGGCACGAACGAAGCTGCTACCACGGAAGGTCAGAAACAGCTTAGTCTGACATGCGAATGAGAATGCAATAATCAGAGCAGAGGACGACAAGATTGTGCCCACTTGAATAAAAGCAAACAAAAAAGAAGGTTCTAAGATATCTCATCTTAAACCCTCTGGATATAAATTTTGTTGCCTGTGAGTCCTGTTGGAGGGTAAACTTAATGCTTAATTTCTTTCCTTAGGGACATCCAGTACTTACAGAAAATGTGCCATATAGAAGACCTTTTCCCAAAAGTTGTAGAAATGTGTATTTTCTATTATACTGTCTGTGAGGCCCATCTTGGGTAGGGATCTGGCTCACTCTCTTCTATTCCTGCCTCCAGGACTGCCTCCCTGTTCCTATGCTCAGGTCCCATTAGTACCCAGACTGTGGTTTGCAGTGCTCTGACTCTGAGGATCATTTGTGGGATCACTTCTGCTGAACTTGTTGAGTGAGAAGAGAGATCGTGGCATGGGCTGTGAATTGCAGCATTCAGGGGTGCCAGAAAGGTTCAGCCAGCATCAGAGGATCTCTTCTTGGTTGGCCCCATTCGAAGATGGATGACATCATTCACACTTTGAAAGATTCCTGCAGTTTATTTGACTGCTTTAAATAATGAAAACGTGGTGCCTATGAAGTCATCTAGCTCTGTTTCCTGTCAAAGGCACTGAAAAGTCGAAACAGAGGCCAGGACAGAGGGAAAATCATGCTAACACTACCAGCCCATTCCCTGTTCCGTGGTGCTGGTCACTGGCTGGGACCAGGTCTAGTGTTGTCTGTTAGGAATCAGCCAGACTCTGTCCTCCATGTAGTATCACAGCCCGTTCCTGTTGCTCACCTCTGCACAGCAGGTTCTTGGGGCTCATACTTGGTTTCACTGAATCTGTTTCGCTGCCAAAGGGATCTGCAACCCGTCCTTTGAGCGGGGCTGTGGTGCAATCTTTTTTTTTTTAAGTAGTCTGCAGGCACTTATCGTCTTTTCTTACCCTCGTTCGCTGCTTGTGAGTCACCAAGGACAGGTATGGAAAAAGACCAGCACTGGAAGAGAGAAGAGTGATTAACCAGCACAGTAACAGAGTTCTCTGGGGTGTTCTGGCTGACCTCACCATCACCTGCCAGGTTTTTTGTTACTGTGGATATTCCCCCTAGTAGTTCTTTGGGGTTTTTGGTTAGTGGGTTTTTTTTTTCATAAGAGGACAGGGTGCAATGCTTTAGGAAGTGTGGACTCTCCTTGCATGTGTGTAACGTGGTCAGCAAAACCAGCTTGAGAGCAGATCAGAGAGTCTCTAACGTGCTTCTTTACACTGCTTCTCCTTGCAGTTGCTAAAAGGTGTGACTATTGCAAGTGGAGGTGTCCTGCCCAGAATTCAGCCAGAGCTTCTAGCCAAGAAACGGGGTGCCAAAGGCAAATCCGAGACCATCCTTTCCCCTACTCCTGAGAAGAAGGGAAGGAAATCCATGGTGAACAAAAAGAGTGGGAAGAAGGCAAAGTCTGCCAAGGCCCGGACACCCAAAAAGGTAAGTGTGAGGCAGATACAGGATTCCAGAGGTGTGGGAGAGGGAGTGGATCAAAACCAGCTAAGATTATTAGGAGGAATAAATAAGCTCTTCTGCATTATTTGTTTGTAGCAACTGGAAATGAAAGGTAGGAGTTGATAATAGACACACTAGGATTTTTTTCTTTAAACTTCAGAAATAAAGGCAATCACGGTATTTTTTTAATGAATTTCCGTAACAAAAAACCTTTAAAGCTTTGAGGGAAACTTTTCAGATTTCCATGTCACCCTTTGCAACACTTTCTTGATAACTGTGTAGTATCTCTTTATGTCCACACTAGGTGTGTGGCAGTGAACTCTGGCTTTTAAAACAAAGGAAGCTGTATTTTAAAACCTTTCCTACTTGAGAGGTGTCATGCCTTCAGCCTCGTACAGTTACCAGGTTGCCGTTATAAGACTTTTCACTGTCCAGAGAACTTGTCCTGACATGGTACATAGATGCCATCTTGACAAGCTCTTTGTTTCGTGTGGTTTTAGGTGTGCTGTTTTTAATGGTTTTTAAAATAGTGGTGAGAAGAATAAATGAATCAGAACTTACCACTGCACCTTCCCTTACAGTTACCCATCCTCTGTCACCATCCAAAATGGTTTAAGTTCATAAAGCAGTAACCCAGATCAGTGCTCTTGGTTTGTAATTCCAGAGCCTGCATCTTAAAACACTCCTACATTTTTGATTGGGTAGGATTAAATGATACTAAGCTTTTACCTAAGCTTTTTACACTTGTGTTAAGCACATCTTTCTGGAGGCCTCTAAGCTTTAAGACATTTCGTTAGCTGAGAATATGCAAAACCAACTTTTTAAAAGAAAATGGAGTTGCTTAATAGGATGCCTCTGTGTATTGATCTCAGCTACCACTTTACTTTGAATTGTGCACGTGCAGAGTTTGGAAGAGTTAGTTAGTTTCTTGACATACCTTAAATCAAATATTCAGAGATGTGAAGACATGCTCCTGCAGCCCTGGCAGAAACAGATTTCCTGCTCCTGGAGCTAGGCTACATGAAGGAGTATGTCCCTTCAAGCTTCAGCTATTATTTATTCCATTTTGTCATTCTGACTGCTTGTATGGAGGTGTGATGGCTCACTCATGTCAATATGGATTCAGCTGTGTGATTTATTAGCTGAGACTTAAGATTTTTTCCAGATTATAAAGAAGTTTTTCCTTCAGATTGGAGCATTTGACTGGGTTACTAAGTTACTAAGTTTGATTTAGTATGAGCTCTGTTCTGTTAGCAGCAAAAATAAACTAGCACACACCCACTCGTAAATACAACTGTAATTGTTAGTAAAACTACAGATGGATGTGGGTGCCCCAACTCTTAATGTGACTACAAACGTATGTAATGCCTCAGATGAACCTCTGATGCTTAGCATTATATAAACAGTGAAGACCTCTGTTGTTACATAATCTTTGGAGATTAAAAGGCTATGAGTAATATATTGATCCGAGAAGATGAGGTTTGTAGTAACTGACTCAATCTATCCATTACCGAATAATGGTAAATGTTGATTTTATTTTTTTTTTTCCTTTGAGAGTTGTTGCTTTTTTCTCCCCCCAAATAGAACAAACAAAAGGACAGTGACAAAGAAGGAACTTCAAATTCAACATCTGAAGATGGACCTGGGGATGGTTTCACTATCTTGTCCTCCAAAAGCCTCGTGCCAGGACAAAAGGTAATACAAAGTTACAACACATTGGGATCGCAGCAATGGAACCTACCATAAATGGCAGGATGCTTTTGATCTAACAATCATCTCTACATTCTCCCTTAGTGGTTCCAGATTTAAGGCCAAAACTCACTCAAGGCATGGACAGGGTAAATGGTCTCTACAAACAGGTCTGCAGATAAAAGATTTCCAAGGGTAATGCTGGTCAGCCTGTCTCCTCTAGAGAGAGCCGTACTGATTCATTTCTTGGCCTAAGCTATGTCAGAGTTTTGTTCAGTTTGGACTTGGCTGTGTTGTGCCTGGCATACTGCCAAACCAGGTTTAACCTTCTAGGCTATTTATTATTTATAAAAGAGTATTTCTGCGCCAGGTCGCAGGATCACCCAGCAACTTCCACATGTTGGTTTGTGCCAGAAGCCTGGGTGCTCCGTCCAAAAGTGGGCCGTGTGACACTGCTCTCACTGCTCGAATTGAGGACCTCACCAGAGCTGCAGAGCATGCTGACCTCTCCATCTCAGCACAAACTGTGACACCTTGCCTGGCCAGAATTACAGAACTGTCCCACCAAAATACCTTCATGTCCTTGGTGTCCAGCCTACTGTTGGCCCTATGCTTTTTTTTTCTTTTTTTTTTTCCTGTACTCACCAAGAGGAAGAGTTTTTTTGCCTGCCTTAATTTTTGGACCCTTTGTATGAAGTTGGAGTTTTTCTTACAGTTTTATCTATGGAGATACAGTCAAGATTTTTTTATTCTTTTTTTTTATTCTTTCAAACAGTAAGGTCATCTGGAAAAAGTGTTCTTCCCGAAATTGCTTCTGTAAGCCCCCTGTACTGATGGTGTACCCTGTTGTATGAAGCAGCACTTAATAAGTTCAATCTGTCTGATCCTACCTCTTCCTAAAGCAGTGATCTACAGTGTGCCAGACACGTAATAGATCCAAAAGATGGCTAAAAGCTGTAATCTGGCTGAGTGGATGAAACTTTAATCTCCTTTATTCAAGTTCAGTCTTGTCCTAAGTTTCTGCAGAATCTGTGCAGCTTCTCACTTCCTTCTATAAAACGGGCAGGGCTTGTTGTTCTGGTTAAGACTTAAATACTACAGTGTATCTTGGAAGAAATGAGGCGTGCTGGACACATGTTCAGCAACTGTAGAGAATTTTTAATCATTTTTAGGGTTTCTGTGCTCTGTTGCTCAAAGCTACGAGGCTGTGAAATCTGGGGAGCAGCCTTTTTTGGGCACCTTAAGACAGCAAGTTTTGGCCACTTCCTATGTCCAGATGCGTGAGTGGGTAAAGCATTCTTTATTTTATTTATGCAAGGAACTGAAAAGGTAACTAATTACTTGGGTGGTGAAGCTCTTATAGATCAGGATAGCATTCAACCCTTCTTCTCAGCTGCTACAGTAGTTTACTGGGGGCAAGTGTTTCTACAGGAGAAAAGCTTTTTAATTTTAGGGATTTTCTCTTTAAACAAAAGCATTTCCCACGTCAGCCTTTTCTCTTTGAAGTGTGATGCTAGAACATGAATTTTCTAGCAGTAGCTTCCTCTGGAGGAAGCTCCCAAGACGTGGGTGTGTCACAAACTAACCTGGGTGGTGTACAAATTAATTCATTAAAGGCTAAAAATCAGAATCACACGTCTTGAACACAGTAAAACTACTCACAGAATCATAGAATGGTTAGGGCTGGAAGGGACCTTCAAAGGTCATCTAGTCCAACCCCCCTGCAAGGAACAGGGATATCTCCAACTAGATCAGGTTGCTCAGGGCCTTGTCCAACCTGGCCTTGAACGTCTCCAGGGATGGAGCATCCACCACCTCTCTGGGCAACCTGTTCCAGTGTTCTACCACTCTCATAGTAAAAAATTTTTTCCTAATATCCAACCTGAACCTACCTCCCTCTATTTTAAAACCATTACCCCTTGTCCTATCATAACTGGCCCTCCTGAACAGCCTCTCCCCATCTTTCCTGTAGGCCCCCTTGAGGTACTGGAAGACCGCTATAAGGTCACCCCGGAGCCTCCTCTTCTCCAGGCTGAACAGCCCCAACTCTTTCAGCCTGTCCTCATAGGAAAGGTGCTCCAGCCCTCTTATCATCTTCGTGGCCCTCTGAAAGACTTCAGCTTTCTTTCGTTTTAGTTTTTTGGTATGAAAATGATTTTGTACTCGGATTGCTATTTATTTTTCTTCCTACTCCCTCATTATTATTTTACAGCTTTCTCTGACACAGAGTGACATCAGCCATATTGGCTCCATGAAAGTAGAAGGCATCGTTCACCCTACAACTGCTGAAATAGACCTCAAGGAGGAAATAGGTGAGGCTCTGCTACACGCAGAAAAAAACAGATCTAGAGTTGGAACAGTAGCTGGTCTACTAGCTGCCTGCTGAGATCCCATCCTGTTTCATCTGAGTCTTCCCAGGGCCATAAAATATCACTTACAACACTTCTGAAAATCAGGCTGGATCTGACTAGGTATAACAGGCTAATCACTAATTTATCTTTTTTTTTTAATGATGCCTTACGACAATCAAAACACAGATAATTTGTTGAAGCACATGAGCAGCAAAGGTGTAAATAATCATTATTGCGGTCTCTATTGGCTTATTTTTTACATTGCCTCTGAAAATTCTGTGACAAAAATTATATGCTAGTAACACCTCTAATTATGCTTTTCATTGTAGGATTTTACGTACTTTAGAAATACTCATGTACAAAGCCTTATACTGCTCATGTGAAATACAGAAATATTATTGCTGCTGGTGTACAAATATGGAAATTGAAGCAAGAGGGAGGTAGAAAAGTTATGCAGTCAGTCACACAGAGAGGCACAGGATCTAGTAGCAGGCTTTGGGATCATTGTTTTATACAGTCAGTCATCAAGACCTTCACTGGCATCCCAGCTGTGTTTATTTCAGAAAGAAATAGAGTTTGTATGTTGAGTTAGTTTTGGAGGCTGAAATCTGAGTCCTGAAAAGCCCACTCTTCGCTATTTTAGCCATAAGTCAGAGCAAGGTAGCATTCTTGCAGATAATTGTATTAAAGTAATTTTCATTAATAATATACAGGGGTTTTCAAAACCAATCAAAAGTGAACTTTATCTGTGGGTAGACAGAGTGGTGAACATAAACATCAGCTGCTGCTGCTAGAGGGAAACAGGATAATATATGTATAATGTTCCTCTTTTAAATAATGTAGAGTTGTTTTTTCGTGCTGATACTTTGAAGCCAAGGCCTTTTGCTCTGTGTCCTTGCAGGCAAGGCATTGGAAAAGGCCGGAGGGAAAGAGTTTTTAGAGACGGTGAAAGAGCTTCGCAAATCTCAAGGACCTTTGGAAGTTGCTGAAGGTAAAAAGGATACTGTGCTCTCTTTTGGAAACAGCTCATTTCATGTGTTCTTTTCTGTGTACATCTGATCTGTTCTTGATTATATATGTGCCTTTGCTTATGTGATGTAAATGTTTCTGTTTCTTAGTCGAAGCTGTTGCTGATAGGGACTGCCTGCTTAGAGAAAAAAGAGGAAGAATAGGATACCTGTGTGCTGTGCACATTCTGTCTTTGGGCTTCTAGGTGCCACCATAACTTACAGCAGGCTGATTAATTTATCTTAGGCAATTTCTGTCTGTGGGAGTCCAAAAATAAAGGAAACTTGTGCTGTCACCTATGTGCCATCTTTCCTGTCCTGTTTGTACAGCATTCCTTAGTGAGAATCAGAAACAGCTCTCAGTCTAACCTCTGAGGTTTAAGAACAGTGGTAGTTTACAAATTAACCTGTTTTATGCATATTTGATGCACTTTATAATCCAAAAAATTACCTTACTTTGAACACAAATAAAGATGTGATACGATCTTTAGAACTGGCATGCTTTGTGGAAAAGCAATCACTACTCTTCTCCCAGGCACTACAGCTACATTATAGAAATACAAATTACAGCAGAGCTCCCCTCATAGAAATACAAATTACAGCAGAGCTCCCCTCAGGTGTTTAACACATCTGTAGCAGTGAATTGTTTGGGACTTGAGATTATGCCATCCTTTGTGGAAAAAGTTAAACCAATTTATAGGAGTTGAAGGTGGCTGGAGGGCAGATGGAGAGAAGTTACAATATGTCTTCTAGTGCCTTATTTGCCTTAGTATCTCAATACGCAAACTAAATGCTTTAAACAGTCTAGTTTTGGAAATTCCCTAAATGAACAGCCTAGTTCCGTAATCTCAAATGACAGGGAAATTTTTGTACGAGATATTTTGCTTCACTTTTGCATCGAATCAAAAATATATGCTGTGACATCAATGTAAACTACTTTTCTCTGTCAGCATGGCTACCTAACTAGAAAATAGACTCCTGTTATGCCGTTAAGGCAGTCGCAGGAAAGAAGATAATCTTCGTTTAATAGATAGGAAAATGTATGCTCTCAAGCACTACGTTGTGTTGCTGTGTTTGAAATTGCCCCTTCTTACTGGTTTTGGGGCAAGTGATAATAAATGGTTGTTAATCACTGGAGATCCACTGCAGACACTTGAGCTCTCAGGATACGTGTGGTGTTTGCAGTCAGTTTGCTCCCTGTGGTTAAAGGCCTGGTGTTTCTCTTCTGGTTGAAATTTAGTAGCACAGTGAAGCATTAGACAGAATTCCTCTGTGATGGTGGGCAAGTGACTAAATCCAAGTTTTTCATCCTTGGGCTTTAATTGCACAGCTAATTTCAGGGTGTTTAACCTGAGATTCCCGAGACCGAGATTTCCAGAAGTGCTAATGGTCACAACTGCAACAAAAGCAAACTGGTGCCGTGCTGTGGACTCTGCAGGTCCTGGAGAAATATTAGGCTTTCTGAAAAATTAATCTGAGATTCCTAATTGGACATAACTGGCGGAGACTTTCAACAAACATCTTTGATTTTCATGTCATCTGAAATTACCAAGCTGTGGAGTGGGTCTAAATATTACTTCCTAACACTCTGGAGCTGTAATGATGATGCAGGATAGTTGTGCAAAGCATTCAGATAAGGCTATGACAGCAGTGCAGAAATGTCTCCTGGAGGATTAATGATACTGTGTTCAGTGCAAGGTTTTCATACTTTGCATAAAACAAATCCAGAGGCCATGCTGAATGAGAAAGCTAAAAAAATATTATTGAATAGCCGTGTGTTAACTAAATGAGCCCTGGGCTCTTTGGTCTCAAAGAAATAATAATTGATCACAAAAGTGATGATGAGACAGTCAAACTATGATTGCAAGTGAGCCATTGTGGCATAATTTAATTCGTAATGTATTTCTTTGGAGAGCTAATGTGATTAAGAAAGTACGTTGGATTGAGAGGTCATTGCAGGGTGGTTTTTATTCAAAACTAAATGTTATATTTTCATTTGTGTTAGCTGCACTTACTCAGTCTAGCGGCCTAGCTGCAAAGTTTGTCATCCACTGTCACATCCCACAGTGGGGCTCAGACAAATGTGAAGAGCAGCTTGAAGAGACCATAAAGAACTGCTTAACAGCCGCAGAAGACAAGAAGTTGAAGTCCGTGGCTTTCCCCCCGTTTCCCAGTGGCAGGTACGACTCTTTCTGCATACGAGGATTCTGTTTTGGGTAGCAATGGTATAATTATCTATCAGAGAGCTGCTGCTGCTGAGATAGAGGTACTGTCTGGTCCGTGGCACGAAAGGGGCTGCCCCTGCCTCCCGAGGGGGCTCTGACAGGTGCCATCCGACACCGTGCTGCTCCAGATTAAAGGAGCTTGAAGTGCAGCGTTTGCATGGAATGACCAGAAAGCCTTTATATAGAGAAGGTAGCTAACCCACAGGAGAGCTGAGTGGACTTGCTGTGTTTTCTATTGCTAGGCAGTAATTTTCATTCTTCTAGTATGGGCCTGCACCGCCTCAGTCTATGTCCCTTCATTTTGCTGTGGTGAATCTTATTAAAACTACGTTCGTACTAATAAGATTATGCCAGCATGATACTGAAGGCAAGTTAACAGTGATGCAGCCTGAGCTGGGTAAATGTAGGGTCTTCACTGAAGTCATCCCGAGAATATATATTAAACAGACTAGTCACACAAAGTGCTTTCTTTCAAAAGAAAATATTTCTCAAATATAGCTCTGCTTTCAAAAGGGAACTATGAAACCAACTGTGAAAGTACACATTTCTTTCTCAATAACTAGCAAATAAAATGTGCTTGACTAAGAAATCCAAAGGGTTTTTTTGGGTTTTGTTTGTTTGTTTGTTTTTAAACTGTGAGTTTTTAATCATGCTTGGTCTGTGATCAGAAGAAACCTTACACAATCCCCACTAACTGCAGAAGTTGTTCTTTTGCGTTTACATGCTTATGTTTAATTTGAAATATAACTACTGATTTTTGTTAGTAATGCCCAAAGAGTAGAGTACATAGTAGAGTCCAGTTGTGTTGGGCCGGTAGTGAGTAAAATGAAAGTAAAACTGTGTTGTGATCAGCGAAATCACCACACGTCACTGAATACACAGGAAGTGACAGTGCCGTTTTTACACAGCCACTTTTCAAGACAAAATAGGATTTGTATGGATGAAGACAAAAGAAGAAATACAAGGGCAGTGCAATTTTTAATGATTTTTCTTCCTTTACACGCAGATCTTTTTGTTTATAGTCTTCAGTCAAAGCTTTTAGCTTTTCAGATTGTAGGTAAGAGAACATTACCGTCAAAATGAATGGATGAATGTGTCTTGGCCTTAATTTGGCTTGGGGTTGTAATTTCAATTATTTTCACTTAAGTCTCAAGCAAATTATTTTTAGTGACAGAGTGAGGAAGTCAGCAAATAGTTGATTTTTTTTTTTGTTTTTTTTTTTTTCACTTTTCAACTAAAGAAATAATCATCCCTTGAACTTTATAGCATGCCCAGCATGGCATGGAAAAGCTTAATTCTAAGGGAGAGCGTTAAAAAACTGTGTGGCTATAAAAAGTAGAAGCAAATGAAAACAGTAGCTATGCCAGCAAGGAAATTAATACAGCAGCAGATGAGTATTGCTATGAAAACCTTGGGGTTTGCTTCTGGGATTTACCTACTGCAGAACTGCAACTGGCACTGTCTTAACAGCAGCCTGTAGTTGGTACCGCCGTGGTTCGTTGCTTTCAGCTTCACGTGTGCATGATGCTTGCACAAGTGGCTGACACTCACTTGTTCTGTTTTCTTCCCCTACCACATAGAAACTGCTTCCCAAAACAGACGGCAGCCCAGGTGACTCTAAGAGCCATTTCCACCCATTTTGACGGCACCAGCTCCTCCTCCTTGAAGAACATTTACTTTCTGCTCTTCGACAGTGAAAGTATTGGCATCTATGTGCAAGAAATGGCCAAGCTAGACACTAAGTAGCAACGGCAGCCAAATGAAACTTTTATTTTTCAACAAACTTGAGTAGCATTAAAAGCATTAGAGGTGGGTTTTATTTTTTCAATGTGATGAAGAGGGGGACTGGTAGTAGCGTGATGTGTTGTGACTTGATGAAGAGCTGTGACTAGAGATGAGAGGGGTTTAGTCTGATTTCTTCATGCTATCAGCATCCTCTAGCCACTTATATCACCTTAAGCGATTGAGTTACCATCTCTTTTCAGGAGTTTGTTTAGTGTCCCTTGTTGCTTTAGTTTAGAAGATTTTAAAGAGTAACCTCATTTTAGATTTGTAGTGATGAATTTTTCACACACACACACATACACACACTCTTTAAAGAAAGCTCTTAAAAACGTTCTGCTCCCTTTTCCCCTCCCTTGAGGGCAGATGGTGAACTTCTGCCCCCAGCCTACAGAGGGGGGAAAAGGATTTTAGAAGTGATGCATGAGGAGCTTCTGTTTTGCTTTTAACTCACAATAATCTCTGTAATTACTGAGAATATTTCATGGTGATTTTGTTTGTTTTATAAGAAAAAAAGAAAAAGATGTGTCTAGTGTTGTTATTGTTACAAACCCTACTTTTACTCTGGGAATTTCTCACCTGAAAAAAAAGAAAAAAAGCAGCAGCATCTGTAATTAAGTGCTTGCTGTATCACACTTAGCACACAAGTAACCAGCTCTTCCAGCTGAAGTACAGTGCTACAAGTGACATAATTAAAGCTGCTGTTGAGATGTTGACACAAAGCTGCGTTATATTCTGTGGAGTTCCAGCCTCTTCAAGGCTTTCAGCAGGTCTTCCCCAGGCAGTGCTGCCAGCCATTCTTCCTCCACGCTGTGGAGAAGATTCCTAATCTGCAAGAGGCAGGTACTTTTTAGAAGAGCAAAAGTAGAGAAAGCCAGGGGGAAAAACCACATAACAAAGAAACCACAGATATTTTGAAAACCACAGTGTTTATTGTTACAAATCAAGGTAAATCAGGTTTCTTGCTCAGAGCTATCTCAACAAGAAAGTAAAAGAAACATTCCTTCCCTGGTTTTTATCATGAGGACTTCTGTGCACTTGATTTGGAAACTGCCTCCTTTCCTTTTACAGCAAGGCAGGGCACCCCTTTAATGCAGCATGGTGAGAGGTGGTGCTTTAGGAGGTGCTGCAGGAGACAGTATCAATCTGTCCAAGCAATAAAAGTTGCACCCTCACCCTCTTCCAGTTGCTGTATTCATAACTAGTTTGTTCCTGCTTCTCTTTTAAGAGGGCATTTTCTGTGCCATCATCTTCCAGCTCTTGGAGACAAACAGGTTCCGGCTCTTAACCATGGTCACCAAGAGACGCCCCACATAGTAACCGTTCACCTGGCCTACGCCATCGTTCCTGCCCATTGAAAGCAGGAATGTTAGCGACCCTGGAAAGAAGACGCAGAGGTTTAAGTTAAGCAATTTCAAAGCTAAGTATCAAACCCTACTACATGTAGGTGTTGCACTTCCTCCAGATCCTCCCTTCCCAACCCCCTCCTCATACCCACACATACTGCTAAGAACAGGACCCATGTGTTGCATGACAAGGAAATAAACAGGCCTAAGAACTACTCACAACTCTCTCCTTTCTACCATCTGCTCTACCTCTTTCATTAATGGGATTGCTGAAGGATTGGGCTGTCTATGTGCATGTAGAATGATTCTTTCCTCCCAAGAGGTAGACGACAAAATTTAAGTAGAAAGACTGGTCAGCCTTTAAAAACCTATCTGCTTTCCAGATATCCTCCATGGAACAGCTTTCAACATAGTTATGGGAAATATTTACATCAGTTGCTTATTAATGAGACCCATCACCTAGCTAGACTTTTGAGACTAGATTGTTCAGTTTGTGTTTGTTGTATAGTTTAAAGGGAGAAGGGAGGAGAGAGTCAAGTCATCTCCATGTTCCTAGGATTCAGTTGGACAGTAAGCAATTTAAAGAAAGGAAATGAGTTTGATGAATAGCAGACGCTCATCAGTAGATTTATCAGAAAGACATTAGTGAAGAAAGGATACACTGTGGTCATAGACTGACAAAGGTCATTAATTTCTACAGTGTCTTTGGCAAGAACTAAGAAGAAGCCTGACCTATAAGCTTATATAGTCAACCCCAGTTGTGGGTTCTTTCACCTCTAATGAGTGTCCCATCCAAGTTCTGATGTGTACATGTTAAACAGCTGTTCCTTGCAGAAAAGCAGCCCAACAGCTAAGGCCAGGTGCTAGGAGATTACCTTACCTGGTTCGTAGGTTTTAAGACACTTATTTGTCAGGCTGTTGATGATGTTTGTCACCGCGATGTTGGCATGGAGCCCAGCCTGGTAGGCCATCTTTGGTCCTTTCAGATCTGCGCAGTCCCCAATGGCATAGATGTTGTCATAGCCTTCCAGCTGGAGGTGCTTGTTAACTTTCAAAGCACCGTTACTTGCCAGTTTGTCCCCTGTTTTGCCAAACAGTAAGTTTTCAGAAGGAGTTTTGCGATGCTTGCTGTGACCCGAGACCTTGAAATGCAGATAATGTTATCAAACGTGTCACTGACACAAGGTGAGGGGTTGGTTTTTCTCTCTTTTGTACATGTCAGGGAAGAGATGCTGTTTGCCTTTGCTGGACTCTCATGCAATGAACGATCCTTTGATATTTCAGTAGAAACATCAAGAACATTAAGAGCTGTCGTACACAGCCTGAGAAAGAGACTGTACAACGGTAACACTGCTCCATAGTTGTCGTGCCGTAACTGAAACTGGGCAGTAAGAGGACTCAGACTGAAGGTGTATCACTGAATAACTCATCGACTGAACACCCCGTGACACCGATACGTGATCAAGAACACTGAATGTGCTGAGCCTATTTTTGCTCAGAACTCAGCAAGTTTGTATCTAGGATGAAATCCTGGCCTTCACAGCAGGAATTACCATCCACTTCTAGGTGTCATCTGCCTCATGCTGGACCCGGACACTGAGGTTCCTTGGAGGTATTAGCAGAAGGAGCTGGAGAAGACTGTTTGCCACTTGATCTATGGTTTGTAAGTTTCCAAATGTCACGTTTCACAGTTAAGTATTTAATGTGATGTTAGAGCATTTGCTGTACCAGAGAATAACCACTGCAGGTTGTATAAGGTTGATTCCTAACCTCACAGTACTCAAGTACAAGACATGGAAGAACCGTGTTGCTTCTGCCCACCCAGTGGTTTCTCACTTACCAAATGCAGCGGCGTACGCTGAAGAGTTAATCTTTATCCCTATGCACGAGACCACCATGTCAGTAACCACCTCGGTGCCTTTTTCTGTCTTTACTACCATGTTCTCCTGGAACTGGTTTGGCGTCAGGTTTTCCATATTGCTGACCCTTTCATCTGTTGGGACAGAGAGCCCTGAGTGACAAACTTGACTAGGCTGCTGTTTCCAGCCGGCCCAGATGTATCTCGAGAAACAGGAATTCAAGGGAGCCATGCTTAGTCAAAAAAGTCAGAAAGAGATGCTTTGGCTAAAGGAAGAGCAGCTTATACAGCTTCAGAGTGTAGATCTTCAGAGGCATCATTAAATACATACTTAACAGGAGGCGCACTCCTTTTCTGAGGAGAATCTCTTTCACCTCCCGACGGACGCTATCTAGCAGCTCCTCATCTGCTAGTGCAGTTTTTGAGTGAATGAGCGTGACCTGTTGGGGACAAAACAGCAAATGGGGGGACACAGGAATGGGACAGGACTCACCGTGTGCCAGGAGGGAGCAGCTATAGCTAGCTTCCTTCCACCCTGCTTAATGCCCAAGGAGAGTGAGCCAGTGAAAGGTATCTAGTGCCAATAATGGCTGGTGACAGGCTACAGGGCGCTCTCCGAAGAGGAGGCGGTGAGGGTGAAGGCTGCCATTGCATGGAAACTCCTGATTCGCAGTGATCTCAGATACCTCCAGCAGGACCATCGCAGAAGAACAGTCTCAGAAACAAGGATGAAGTTAATTTTAACTAATATGCTAGTACCTCTTTGTCTGGGTACTCTGTTTTGATCTCTGCAGCCATCTCAACTCCAGCAGAACCACCGCCCACTACCAGGATGCGCTCACATTTCTCAATCTTGAAGTAAAGAAGAAACACGTTACAAGAGAACTGTTATGTGCAGGAAGTCAGATACCTTCAGCCACTCCATGAACAGACCTTTCTGAGATCGAGCCCTGGCCCAACAGCAATAAACCACCTAGTTCATTAAGAGGAAACAAAAAATGAGTACCCATGCACTCTTCCTATGTACACTTTGACACTGTTGAGCATTTCAGGTTTCCCCTTGTGCAGACAGCTGGGGCGTGCAGAACGCACGCAAGCACATGGTCCTTGTCCTGGCCTGTCCCTGCAGGCATCATGGTCTCTTGTCCTTAGACACAGATGGTTCCAGATACCCATAATGGTGTCTGGGACAGGGAAGCTGAAAAAGGCAGGCAATGCTTCCTAGGAAATAAGTTGATTCCTCACCTCCTTAACCATGTCTTCATAGGTCTGGATGGCACTTTCCATGTCAATGACTTTGTTGAATTTGCCAGGGAATGGCCCATCACTGCCTGTTGCAAGAATGAGATGGGAGTAGTGAAGCTCCTGGGAAGGCAAAAAGTGGAATAGGATGTTAGACCTCTTAAAGACAGAGCCTAGAACATAGTTGTTGCCTCCTAGGTACTATTCACTCATTCCACCTCCTCCGGCCCCTGCTGATAACTAGGAAAGTACTTGCCACTGTCATAAAGTGACTTTAGGAGGAAACCTGGTCCAGGTGACATCAAGTAACTACCTTCCTCAAGGTCTGAGAGAGGCACCATTCTTCAGGTGAGCTGAATGCTTTGAAAAAATTACCATAAGCTTACAGGAAGTAACCTGGTATTTATGCCAGGCACTGAAGCTACCATTACAGCTGGCTCCAGAAGCTAACTCCTCTCCTTCACCCTCTCTTCTCTCCTTCACATCTCTGAGATGCTCTGGCTGGAAAAGAGTTATCAGAGCTTCTGCCCTTGTATCTCTTGCAGTTAGGTAAGGATCTGAGCTCCAGGGTTAATTGTTGAGCTACAACAATAAAGGCTTATCTAAGCAGTAGATGAGGTGGTGCTTGGTGCACACCCACATCCCGACAGGGCTCTAGGCCAAGTAGCTCGGCTAGAAGGGATGGTGCCCTTCAGCACACCCAGGGAAAGGTGGTCTCTACTACAAAGCTCTTCAGGATGGTTAAATGCCACAGTCTTTCCCCCCATTGCCTCTTGGTTTTAGAGGAGATGGCTGGGGGCCTGCTTTTCTCTGGGGCAGCCCTCCATAGAAGTGGGTCATTGCTTTCATTCCTCTCTACCTCCTAGAGTTACAGGGCCAGTGTTAAGCACGAGCATTTGTGTATCTGCCCACAGGCGGCAGGAACCTAGAGGAAAGCAAGGAGTGCCTTCCCAGAGGGCTTGGGTTGTGGCTTGTTTGGGGTCAGGCGTTTCAGCCACGCCAAGAGTTACATCAGAACAGGAACAATCTTGTGCAGGTGAACTGTGAGCCTGGGGATGTCGGATCAGTCAGGGTTCCCGTGCTCAGCTGACCTGCACTGTTCCGTGTTTGCCACAACTGAGCAGCATTCCCAGCTCTTGTCCAGCTTGAGGGCAAAGGTTCAGGTTTTTTTCTTTCCCAGAGCATGACTCTGTCCTGCACACGCACACCCCCTCCTCGGGCGGATTAGAGTTATGCTCCTCTCCCTGCTTAGAGGCACGCTTTCTGTAGGCGCCCTGCGGTCCTGCTCATCTCACTCTTTCCCTCCAGAGGACTCCAAGCACGGACAGCAGTCCGAACCCAAATTCCAAGTCACTTCTCCAACCAGACATCACCGGTCACAGCCCACATAGCCTAGGCATAGCTGAAGAACCCCCGAGAAGGAGAGGTTCACGACACACCCTGCTAAAGGCTGACTCTGCGTTAGCAGGTGATCCCATAAGGCAGCCAGGTTGCTCCTGGCCAGTTATTGCCCACCTCTCCATCACTGAGCAGGACTTGCTGCCTCTCGGGGTCTATGCCAACAACCTTGCCTTGTCGGAAGCTGTCCCCAAAGGTGACAGAGAAGGAGATGAAAGTCTTCTTGGCAAATCCTGTGGTAAGAGGAGACAACAGGGAAGCGATCTTCCTCTGTGGAGGCTAACGAACCCCCCTTCCCTTCTCCCCTCCAGCCATCCTTGGAAAGCATTGTATGCACCTGGGTCTGTGGGGCTGGGCTGCTGATGTGCATTATCTCTGCCCAGCAATGAGCTTGAGGACCTTTGCCTCGGATTTGGTGACAAGATCAGCTCCTCCGAGGCCTCACCCTCAGCTAGATTGCTTTGTCACTGCTCCCCGTACGGAATCTCCTGTACTGGTTTGCCAGTAAGTGCCTCACTGTAGTCCAGGGCATTTCAGGCAGGATGTCAGAGGCTTTTTGGCATGTTATCTGCCCCTCAAACCAAGCTTTTGACATCTTTTTGATGCTTGTTCCCAGCCTTGAACATGACATTTTCCCCCTAAATCCCCAGGGACTGGAGTCATGGGGTTAGCCCAGTCTCTCAAGGGAGACTCCACTCGAGCCTGAGCAGCTGACAGAATTTTATCAGCCAGGGCCTCACTGCTGAGCTGCTGGACATTTCAAGTACCAGACACAGAAAGCCACTCATTCCCCCCTTCCAGCTGCCGCTGGTTTTACCTGAGTCACCTTCTGAACTCCTGAAATAAAAAAAAAAAAAAAAAAAAGACCATCCGAGCAGTTTTTGCTCAGTTTTCCCAGTGGACACACAGCAAGTTTAACACAGATGGTCTGTGGGCCCTCCCAGAGCCAAGTACTTGTTTTCCAGCCGGAAAACCATCACTGGGGCAGAAGCCCCGAGTATCTCCGAGCTGCTGCGGTCCCTGGCGGGGGGGAAAGATTGCGGAGCCACCGGGACCCACGCAGGGGGAAGCCGTGGGAATCGTTCGAGCCCTTACCACTCTCCACGGCGGCGCGGAGGGCAGCGACGTTGTGATGGAAAGCGTCTCTCACGTCCACCAGCACGAAGGGGATGGCCCAGGACTTGAGCAGGCTGGCGGCCTCCATGCCACCGAAGCCACCCCCGACCACCACCACCCGCACCGAGTCGTCCACGGACACGCGCGAGCCCATGGCGCGCCCCTGCCGCTCGCCGCGCCCGCTCCCCGGCTCTGCGATGCCGTCGGGAGCGCGGGCGGAGCCCGGGCCCGCCGAGAGCCGGGGGCTGGCCCGGTGGAGGAGGGGGGGGGAGCTCCCCGCGACGGCACCGGTTGTGTCACTGCGCGCACATCCGCCTCCTGCGCGCTCCCCGCCTCCCGTTTGCCGGCGGGGCAGCTGCCGCAGCCGTAAAGCTGCGGGGAGGAGCTGGCTTTCCCGAGGGATTTTTTCCTGCAGGCTTTGGCTCTCCCGAGCGGGGAGAGCAGCAGCGCTTTGCGTCTGCCCAGGTGAGCACCAGAGTCCCAAGTACAGAATATTTCCCCTTTCGCTTCCCTTGTGTCCCTCCACGTGCACCCCCGACGTGAGACGGGCACCGTAAGGATCACGCAAAGCGCGGGATGTGTTTTAAGAGCGGTGGGCAAACGCCCGGAGACCGGGGAAACGCTCGGAGACCCTGAGCCGGGCAGCCTGGCAGCGGGTAAGGGTGCTGAGCGAGGCAAGAGGCTCTGCTAATGCTGAGGATGTGTGCTCAGTCCTGCCAAACCCCAGCATTAAAAAGCCATGAGCTCATCTTTTTTTTTTTTTTTTTTAAAAAAAAAAAAAAAACAAACACAAACAAAACAAACAAAAAAGGAGATGATTTGGTTTCGGTTTGGAAAGCTCACGAACATCAGGCTTTGTCTGTCCACCTTTGTCAGCTGTGGGTGTTGGCTAAACACGCGTTGGTTCAATGCCCACTTCTGGGGGGCAGCCGCGGGCTGGAAGCAGAGGGGTGCCCTGTTCCTGCCCTTGCTGGGGGAGTTCACGTCTGGCCTGTGGCTTGGAGGGGTTCGTTGGGAAACCCACAAACTGGCCGAGACTGCAAGTGGGTGGATAAAGCAGCCAGAGGATGGACCACTCCCTTCGTCAAGAGAAACATCTCCCTTGGAGCAATAAAAACAGACATATCTGCTTTGTTTGGCAGCGGGAAAAGGAGCCCAGGGAGGGCTGTGTGAGAGGGATGGAGGGAAGATGAGCCCAGCATCACTGTGGTGGAGATAGTGGGATGTCAGGAGGAGCAGGGAAGGACTGAGAAGGTAGCGAAGGCCCCTGGAGAAGGGGAGCAGGGTGCAGAGAAGGAGGTTTATAGTAAAAAGGACATCCAGATCGTGTTCTTCCGCAGCACGGAAATTACCCCGAAGACTTTTGGCTCCTGTGGCATTCCAGATAAATATAACTGCTGGCCGTGTGGATAAATATAGCCGCTGTGCAAACTGCGGTGTTGTGAGCTGGCAGAGCTGCCCCCGCACTCCCCTTCCCGTGATGGTTTGAAGGCTCCTTCTGCTCCTCATTCCTCCTTCAGCGAACACCAGCCTGGTGCTGAAGCCCCTTCCCAGCAGGGTCCTGAGCGAAACTGCCCCCAACCTCATGAGTGGGAGACGAATGAAGGAATTCTCATCTTTTTTTCCCCAGGAAAAGCAGGGCCTGGATGCAGGGTTGCCACCAGAGGGTGCAGCCGGCTTGGCCATGGGGATGTGGGATACAGGTGTCTTAAGTCCAGCGTGTGACACTGGACACCCTCCCCTCCGTTGCAGGAAGGGCACAGGGACTGGGGAAGAAGGGTGACAAAGGGGTTGAAAGCATTTGGGGGTGTTTCTGTTCTACACAGCGGGATTCTTCAGCCTGGAAGAGAGCTGGGAGAGGAGGCATGGAACAGCTGACAATAAAGCCAGGAGCGGAGGAAGGTCCTTGGTAGGAAAGTCCAAGGCCTCCGTGGAAATAAGCCAAGGGTGGGTTTGTGCTTCTTGTCACACAGGACTTGACTGGACGATGCTAAAACCTTCTATGGGGGAAAAATTCATTTTGATTAATCCAGGGAAGATAAATCCTCCACAGCTGCTAAACACAGAGGTGCTCATTCCAGCCAAGAAATCCGGGAGTTATGAAAGTCCCCAGGCTGGAAAGCTTTCCCAGGGTACTAGCACTCCAGGTCTTGTCCCTGTTGTCTCTCCCGGTACCTGTATGGGCACTGATCTGTGAGGAGACTGCTGGAATAGCCTGGTGATGGCCAGCTTCGGGAAAGGATAATTCCATGCAAAAATCAGAAAAAAACAAACCCGTCTCCATTTCTGAAGGGATGAACTCAGCAATCAAAACCTGATTTAAGATTTTCCCTCAAATTATGTGGACAGGCTTGCTTCACATCTGGTGTGTGTGAACCCATCCCCTTCCTGGCAGAGTTGTCCTCACCTGCAAAACACCCTTGGGCATTTCATCCCGCTGGAGCAAAGCTGGATCAAAGGCCCAGTTCGAGAAGATGGGGAGGCTGAGGATGAATTGCCACTTCCCATGTGGTATGGCCCTCTCCCCCGTCCCCTGCACCTTTGTGCCCAGCTTTTGCTTTTATAAAGGCGGTTTTTGGCTTTTTATGCCCAGCGTTTGCGTATATTTTACAGCACATACCCACTGCTGGGAGAAATCGATTATTCTAAGAGTGCTCCTCTCTTTTCCCCCATCACATGGTGTTTTCCCCCTTCAAGTATATTTGCACCAGACTTGCCACAAGGAAGAAGATCCTGTTCCTGCCCTAATTCTGCTGCTCACAAGGCATATGTTTTCATCCTGCTGCTCACAAGGCATATGTTTTCATCCTGCTGCTCACAAGGCATATGTTTTCATCCTGCCTCCAAGACAAAGGCAAAGCCATCCCAGGCATTGCCAGCGGTGGGTTGGGTGGTTCTGCTTGCCTTCAAACCAAGGCAAACCAGGACAGCCCTCCGCAGCGTTGCTCCCAGGCAGTGAGGTCTATTGTTGGTGAATCCAGTTGTACACCAGAAGATCAGGGTCACCTTTCAAAAAAAGGGTAACAAACCTCTGGGCCAGAGACTTGGAGGTGCACCGGCAAGCAAAAAGAGAAGGTCAGTGGCAAAAAGGGTGCCCAAAGCAAACAGGAGGGGAAAAAGGAGCCTTTGTGGAAACCTCACATCCAACTCCAGGCAAACAGGAAGAAACTCTCTCTGAGTGCTCAAAACTGCAGTCGGAGGGAGCTTTCCATGTGCAGGTGCGTGCTCAGCATTGGCAAATCCGTTGTTTTGATGAGATTTCTCCGGCCAGCTGCAATAAGAGCTGGTCAGCTTCAGAGAGGGTTTTGTCTTCTGCTGGTGATTTGTACGGCAGAAGAACACGGGGAGGCCGGGGGCAGCGATCAGTCTGCCCGGGCTTCCTCCAGGCTCCCTGGCCTTTTCCTCACAGCAGCCCCGTGGACTGTACGCTCTACAAAACCCAAGGATGAGCGTGCTCATCCTCTTCTGTATCAGGAGCCTCGTGCACCACATTCCCTCTGCCCGCAGCCGGTGCCTGCACATCGTCCTGCGACAGCCCCGGCGGCGGCAGCACCGTCGCCGCAGCCCTCCGGCTGCGCGGCTCGAGGCTGCGCTTCGGGGAAAGGCTATTTTTGTGTCTTCCAGGGATGAGGTGAGGGATTGCCCTCCACTAGACGATCCGCGTTGCCCGTTCTCGGCACCTGCCCCAGTAGTCCCCGTTTTCCCCCGGTGATCTGGTTGCCCCCGCACACCTCAGGGATCTCTGCTGCAGCCGGTGTGGAATTGGGTCAGTCCAGGACAAAGAATTGCCTGGGAAAACCAATTCAGACCAGCTCCTGGCTGCTTTTAAACATCAACATCGGCTATTTTATACCTTATAAATTAAATTTACTTTTAGCAAAAATCAACAAGGTCCTGTTTTATTTATTCTCTCCCCAACAAACCTTATTTTTTATTTCCAGTTTTTCCGTGACATCAGCTTGAGAAGACCAGCTACTGGCCGCATCCCATAGACCACAGCACTAAAGTCACCTTATTTTGGCCAGGCTGGACCAGCCAGTCACGTATATTTATAGGCAGCACTTCTGTACATGCCAGCCCATAAATCGGTCGCAGATCCCACCCGGAAAAGGGATTCAGGAAAACCCCAAAAGGTGAAAGGCAATGGTCTCTGCCATTCAGCTGATCTTTGTATCCGAAAGAAGAGCCGTGGGGAGCTGGTAGTGGGGGTCTGCTCTGTCCCAGGGCTGTGCTGCAAAGCTCTTCCCCTTGGAGGAAACCTCTGCTCAAACAGTTCCAGCAACCGCCTTTGGTTTTCAGGCGGTGCGAGTCTTCCCTACCCAGCCGGAGCCAAGCGCGTGGCGGCCATTAGGAATTTTACAGAAAAGCCATTTTGTGGGAATTCATCCCTTTTTGTGCTGTGATCCAGGCAGGTGCAACAAGGAGCTTAACCAGCTTTATCCAGCTTAGCCGGCTTGCAAAGACGTCTCCGGCAAGGCTCTGCTCCCGCGGCAGAGAACCCCGCGGCTCGGCGGTGAGGTGGCACCTTTCTCTTACGGGACAACACGGAGAAGAGTTTTGTGGCATTGATCTTCCTGGGGTGGTAGAGAAGCAGAAAGGATGTCAGCAGTTGGGTTTTCCTCGAGAAAAGGAAGGGAAAGGGGGCTTGGGCAAGCTCCTTTGCTCTTGGGCAGGTTTCAAGAAAGAACAGCTTTCACCCCCAAATTGTGGGGAGTTTTCTCCCCCGCCCCAAGATTTCATTACAGTGAAAGCACAACGTATAATAAAACTGTGTCCTTAAAAAAATCAGTTTCACAGACAGGCAGCCTTTATCCGAAGGCGTAATTTCAGGATAAATATGGGATGCAGACCAAGAAATGCGGTCTGGTCAGGCATGCACTCTCTTAAAAAAACACGACACAAAACAAGGCTGTCATTTAATGCTGAAATGTCCACGTATGCTGCAGCCCCCGGTCCCTCGCTGGCCTGCAGGTCCCCCCGCCGACCCGGGGTTCGGGCGGTGAAGCCGTAGCCATGCGGGAACCACACTGAGTCTCGCAACAGAGCAGAGGGCGAGGGCAGATCCGGCCAGCGGTGGATGCCAGCGGCGCTGGGTGAGGGCACACGATTGCATGGGCAATGGGTTTCCCTCCAACCCCGGTGCAGAAATCCCATTCGATAGTGCTGCGAGGGGGCACGGGGGATTAGCTCGTCCAATCCCATTAAATGGAGCTGGAGCAAGCGAGGAGAAGGGTCAGGGCAGCCGGTGGAGCAGCCACGACTTCTGAGGTTTGGGACAAACCTTGTGCCAAGCTGGAAAAAGCCCTTTTTATGCATTTCTGTGGGTCAGCCTGGTGGCTTGGCTCCATGGCTCAGCAGACATCCACCGTGCCAGCTGCTGGTAGCAGTTTGCCACCCCAGCCATGCATTACATGGCATGGTGTCTAAGGTGGCATTTCAGAGACATGCCTGCCTCCACTGCTCTCTTACTTGGTGGGCATCAGGATCTTCTGACTCAAGCAAGAATTGTCCCTCCACAGCAAGCCCAGCCACGCCGGCACGGCCCCAGCAAGCCCCGAGTGTCTCTGAGAGGGAGGCAGAGGAAGAGCGGGATGTACCTGCTGTCCAAAGTCAAGTCTGGATTAGACAGGCAGAGGAAAGTATTAACCAGAGAGATCCTATTTAGAGGGGAACGGCGCATACATAATTATTAAAGCTCTCCCTGGTGCTGCATCATCTCATGTCACCTGCAATAACCCCAGGGAGGAGAAGCTGGCTTCAGCTGGTGGCCCTGTCCCACAGGACACGTGTCCCCTCGCTGCCCCTGGGGCTACTTGCAGAAAATGACTCTCTGGTGACAATAAGCATCACCACAATGCACCTGAATTTCCCCCAAAACACGGCTGCGGCAGGTGGAGCTGGTGAGCCGGCAGGCAACACAGCTGCAGGCACTGATCTGCCCGGGGCAGGTTAGGGAAGGGGTGGGAGCAGCCTTGGGTGGGGCAGCAAGGGCTGGGAGTGTTTCCTTTATTTTGCTTGTTTTAAGGCAAGCCTGATCCTTTCAGGAGCTGTTTTAGTTCTGAAAGCTCGAATGCCTTGAAAAGAAGATTTTTTTTTTTTTTTTGGAATTGGTGTGGATGGAAGAAGGGTGAAGCTGCATCTGTTGTGGTCTTTCTGCATGGCCCATCTGAATGCAGGTATGTCCTTGTTCTAAGGCATTGCCTCTTGGCTGTAGCTTTCCCAATGTGTGGTTTTTTTCTCCCAAATCCATGCCTTTCCTCCTATAGGGAAGGACCAGAGCAAGGCTTGGCACTGGCCAGAGCAGGGTGAGCAGGAGGTGCCCCTCCCAGGGAGTTGAACCTCCCCCCAACCAGTGCTGTGAGAATTCGGTCTTGAAAGGAGCCGCGTGTCCCTCGTGGCTTCCCGACGCGTCTGGCACTGCGCGGGAATCACGGCTACACAGGTTTAATGGGAGCAATTAGCCCCTGCGGAAATCTGCACGGGCCGGGGATGCGTTTTCTTTCTGCCCTGTGACATTTTTGATGGGAAGCTGGAGGGTGTCCAGGAAGAAATGCTCGTGCTTAGCTTGACATGATGGGCTGGAGCCCTCTGGGGCTGAGGCTGCGCAGGCAGCGCGGGCGCGAACGGATGGTTATCGCCATCCCTGCCGGCTTCAGCTCAGCACAGCCCTCCCTTCCCTCACCGCTTGCTTTGTATCTCCCTTCATTTGTCCATCCTTGCCCTCTAGACCTTGCTCTGCCTGAGCCTCCGTGCGTGCTGGGATGGGAAGGGGCAGGGGGTGCCTGGCCCCCCTCTTGCTGTCCCCTTCCCGGCTCTGGCAGCTGAGCAGCTGTTTACCCCTTGTGCTGTTTTGCAAAGCAACAATTAATGAAGCTTTATTTGCTTAGCAAAAGCCAACCCACCGGGTGCTTTTGCAGAAGCACAGGAGCAGCGTTCGCCTGCAACCGTTGCCCTGGGTCTGGCCACGTTCCCCCTCATGCCGCCTTTTCCCAGCGTGCCACCATGAGGGATCCAGCCGACCTTGGTGACCCCGCCGCTTTCCCAGTGGGAAGCCTTCGAACAAAACCCGATTCACTTGGTGAACCTGGGGCTGCTCGCGCTGCCGAGGGCAGCGTGCGAGATGGGGAGGGAGGCTGTCGGCTCTCCGTTGCCCGTGAGCCACGAGGGTATCGCAAAAGAAAACCCCACTTTTGCACCCTCTTCCTACCCGGCTGGCATCGAGCACCCTGGATTCACACCTCGAGGCCAGATGTTCCCCGGCGAGCGAGGCGGCCGCACTCGGAAAACCTCCCCAGCCGGTGCTGCCCAAGGCTCCGGCATGGCTGCTCCCCACCGGCTGGCCCCGCGTTCCTCAATGCCGCCTCTGTTCTCCCTCTTGGGTCAAAAACGCGCCTTTTGTGAGCTCAGCCCAGCCGCGGCTCGTCGCCGGAGCCCCGGCGTGTTCCTCCTGGCTGCCCTCCGCCGGCAGAAACGCAGCCCAGCTGCGGCCAGCCGCTGCCGCCGCATGATTTTACTTATTTATTTTTGCTTTTGGCCAACAGCTCTGGCTGGGGAGAGGCAATGAGGGGCTGCTGGCTGTACCCGGGGGGCAGTGGGAACCCTTTGGGGCTCCCTGAGCAAGTCTTAGGCAGAGACAACTGCTCCCCCTCCACTGAAATGCCTGGCTTCTCCCATGGGTGGCTGCCGTAACCCAAAATACATGGGGAGTGAAAGGACGTGCTGCGAAGCAGGCTAAAAAGAGGCATTTTGGTTCATTAAATGTAAATTGGAGGGGGCAGCTCAGCGCCAGGCTATTGCTGGGTGAACATCTGCAGGTGGCAAACACCCTGAAGGTCCCCGTGTTTCTACCACACCAGGTATCGGTCACCCACCGCGGCTGCGGGTGTTTCTGGGGCTCCCTCCGAGCGAGGGATGCACACGAATACCAAGGAGACAGGAGATGCTTTGGACTTGGTGCTGTTGTATTTTTGTTTTTAATTTAAATAAGTCCGACCGTTTTCCGGCAGGCGCTGAGGTTCGCAGTTGCTCCCGTGCAAGATGAGTGCACCCTGGCACTGGCTGTGCTCCGCCGGGGGTCTCGGGGAGGGGGGGGGTTATAGCCCCTTGGTCCCTGGGGGCTCTCCTGGGATCTTGCATCAGGGCACGTGGTGGTCTCCAGCCAAAATCTGACCTCCGCCACCTCGGCTCTGGCGCTCTCTCTCTGTTTCTTTGCAGTATGTTGTGCTGCTCTGACTTTTTGGGCTTAGCTCCTTGACCCGCCTCCCCCTCTTTTTCACGTAATAAATAAATAAATTTGCTTGGCAACCCTGGTATGCAAATACACAGGAAAAAAGGAGAAAAAAAAAAAAAAAACACAAACAACCAAAAACAAACCTCCCCAAACCGACTTTGAAGAGCACCAAACCACAAAGTCACCTCATTTCATGCAGCCCAAGTGCTGGCCAGGGCTCTGCGGGCGACTCCTGCCCCGGCACACCTCCGGAGCTGTTCCCAGGATGTGCTGGGGTATGAAGGCACTGAACCAGTAAGGCCTCTGGGGTCTGGGTCCTTGCTGGCACTATGGGGGTCTCATCCTCACTGGGGTGGGTGGCAACGCAGAGGTGTTTGGTCCTGTTGCCCTTTGCTCACCCTCCTCTTCCTCAGTGCAGGCCTTGAGCTGGGGAGGTTGCCCTGGTGCCGAACCCCCTGCTTTTCCCCACTGCCTGTCACCCGTGCCATTTCCCCAATCCTGGGGAAATTGTGTAATTCGGGCTCTGCAGGACCCTGGGGTTGGCTCTGCCAAGATGCTCTGGCTCCTGGGGCTGCCGATTTCCACCCAGCAGCAGTGAGGAGCATCTCCGGGAGCAGGGACCCCCTGGGTCTCCTGCAGGCTGGCCGGGAGCACGGCCGCAGCCCCTGGCTCCCCCCCGCCACCATCCCCCCTGGCCCGCCGTTACGTGACCCAGGAGGGCTGTGCCTCCTCCAGCAGGCTGAAGGAGCGGTTGGCCAGCGCGGCGGGGCCGTTGGCCAGCTTGTAGCCAAAGAGGCGCATGGCTGGGGCACAGACGTCCTGCACCACCTGCGCCAGCTTGAAGGGGATGCTGAACCGCCACTTCTCGAACTGCTCGGAGGAATTTTTGCGGGTGGAGTAGACGCCGCTGCCATCCCGGGCCGCCTGCGTGTTCTTGCCGATCCACTCCTCGACCTGAGGGGTGAGGGGGAGCCCGGCGAAGCGGTACATCTCCTCCGCCTTCTGCAAGGGCGCCCGTGCCACGTCCTCGTAGCGGACCAGCATGTAGCGGCCCCGCAGCCAGCCCGGCCGCCGCAGCCCCAGCTCGGCCGACAGACGGATGCTCTCGCAGTTCCCCCGCAGCCGCTGCACCTCTTCCTCACGGAGGGGAGCCTCTCCTTCGGATGCCCACTTCTTCCAGGTCTCGTACTTGCCGGAGAAAGCCACCATGCGGGACGCCAGGACGGCCCGGGGGTCCCGCACCAGCTGGATGATGCGCACGTCCAGCCGGGGGTCCTCCACCAGCGGCTGCAGGAATTCCAGCTGCCGGATGCGCACGGTCTTCAGGGCCACGTGCTGCTTGCGCCGGCACGCCTCGGCGGCCAGGGTGACGTTGAGGGGGCCGCAGCGGCGGTTCTTGCAGTGGTACTTCTCGAAGACCTTCTTGGTGCTGGGCGTGCAGACGGGCTCCTCGCAGAGTGAGCGGCTGGAGCCTCGCCGGAACATGAAGGGTGTGACGTGGCCCTCGGGTGCTGGCAAGATGAAGCTCTCCAAGATGTAGAGGTCACAGAGGAAGAGCTGCTTGAGGACGTCCCGGTAGACCAGGGCTGAGCCCACCGCGTTGGCTCCCCCGGCTCAAAGGTCACCGTCCTCTCGATGTGCCAGAGGGGCTCAAAGAGGTAGAAGATGCTGCCTTGCTGGTTGAAGAACTCCCCCACAAAGGAGGAGCCGGTGCGGGTGGTGGCCATCAGCAGGACGTGCCGCCGTGGCCCAGGGTCCCCGTCGCCTGCCAGCTGCAGGGTGATGTTGCGCAGGTGGGACTTCAGCTGGGAGAAGGCAGCATCCAGCTCTCGCAGAGAGGCCAGCGAGCCGTTCTCGGCTGGTGCCGGGCTGGCCTCCGTGCTGTTGGCCTCCGCTAGTGCCTGCGGGGACTGCTTCAGCTTGTCCGACACCCTGCGGGGAGACCCAGCCCAGCCTGGAGGGGAGCGGGACCACCCCTGCGTGCCAGCGGGGTGTTTCAGGGAGGGCTCCTGCTGTGCAGGAACTTGGGATGTGGGGGAAGAGATAGGGTTAAAAGCGTGGGGTGGCTTAGGTATCCGCTCCCTACCTGGAGATGAAGTTGTTCTCCTTCTCGATGATGATGAGGCCGACGACGAAGACCAGCAGGACGGCGTACTTGCTCCTCATCTTCAGGCAGTGCAGCAGCTCCCAGAAATCCTGGGGCAAAGCGCGTAGGATCTCCATGGAGGGGGCACACATGTCCCTCCTGCCTGCTGGGGAAGGTGTCCTGGACTAGCCACCCGGCATCCTCCGCCCTGCCAGCCCTGCCTGCCAGGAGAAGGAGGGTCAGTGTGGTGGTAGCTCTCTGTGGGCACAGGTGAGCAGGCATGGGTCAGAGGCTGACCCTTCCCGCGAGGGATGACCAACAAAGTCTCGACAAGAGCAGTAAAAAGGGGGGAGCTCCTCCCTACTGCTCCCATCCTGCCTGTGAGGAGCAGCTGCCTGAAGGCCCCATCAGCAACAACTCCCCTTCCCGAAATACATTTGCCCGACAGGACCCCTTCCCGCGCCTCCGCTGGCTGCCTCTGCCAGCCCTGAAACCCAATCCCCGCCACCCGGACAGCTGCCTGCTCCCCACCGCCCAAAAACCTGCTGCCGGCAGCGAGGGCCCCTCTGGGTGCCAAAGCACCTCCTCATCCCGATCCACGGGGCGTCGTGGCTGCCAAGCCTCTGGGAAGAGCTACTTATGGGGAGGGTTGTAGGGCCCCGGCGTGGGGCCGCACAGCTTCCGCCTTCCCGCAGCATGGCAGCAACGGCTGCGCAGCTGTGAAAATGAAACCCAGAAAGGGTTTCCAGGAAAACACTGCTGCTGCCACCAGTCCCACTTGGGGGGCTTTTTCCAAAAAGGAAAAAACAACCTCAAATGATGGTGCAGCCGCTTGATGTGGGATGCAAAACGTGCTGGGAGACTCAGCATCCCCTCCCAGCAGATAAGACCCCCCCCCCTGCAGCCACTCTCCTCCTCCTCCTCCCAGTGCTGACGAAATCGCGATGATGGTGGGAACCACTCTGAGTTGCACCAAACCTGCATCCCAAGTGGGATGTGGTGGAGATTTTGGGGGACGAAGCTGCCGTTTGGGACCCTGGGGCAGGTCTCCGGCACGTGTCGCATGTGCGAATTGACACGCGTAGGGCTCGCCGGCGCCTGCTACCTGCCTGCTGGTTTGCCCGGCCGGCTGCGTGGGCGATGCTCTTTGCTCATCCCGCTTTCTTGGCCAGACTTTCGGTGACTCAGGAAAAGTCTGTTTAGGTTTGATTTGGCTCCTGCCAGTGTGACCCTGGCAGCCTGTCTTGCCCCCGCTTTCAGGGGTGCAGGGGGGGAGCCTGGCAGAGCCCTGTCCTTCGGGGGGGGGGACGACGGCGGGGTTTGCCGGAGGGGTGATGGCCCAGCCAAGCCGCAGGCACTCGGCAGGGTGTGGAGCAGGGAAGCCCTGCCAGGCGTTGCGTCACGCCTAAACCTCCTCAACGCCGTCCCGGGCCAAAACGTGCGTCTTTTTTTGGTGTTGCTCACTGTACGCCCCTCCTGCTGGGAAGGGGGGGGGGCAGCCTCAGGAGCACTGGCGGGAGGAGAGGGACGTGCCCCACAGCCAGGGCAACATCCCAGCCTGCCCAGTCCCCCTGATCCTCTCTGCGGGAGGATCAGGAGTTTCCTGGCTTGAGCAAACCGCTGGGCTCGCCGGGCTTGGCTTTGAGCCATCTGCTTCCCAGCAAAAGCTGCTAAAAACAGACACCCACTGCCACGCTCCCAGGAAGCCGGTGCTTCGGTGGGACACAGGGACCCCGAAGAGCTGCGGTGGCTCCCGAGCCCCCCACCCCTGCTCCCCCCCTTTCCCCTGCAGCGAGCGGCACTGACATCCCCCCGCGCACGTGTGTGTGAGTTCAACAGCTCTGTTAGCTTAGTTTGTCAGCACGCCGCTCCTCGGGGACACCGAGTCCCCCCTCTTCGGTCCCGCTCACTGCCCCGTGACGACAGGACTTGTCGGAGTATTTGAGCAACCGAGAGAAGGAATAAAACATACAAAGTCCTTGGAGCGCAGCCACGTCTCTCGGCGTCCGGCAGAGCTCCTGGCTTTGCCGCCGCAGAGGAATTTTGGGTTTGTGGCATCTTGGGCAGTGGTCTGTGTCCCTGCCCTCACCTCTCCGGTGCGGGGTGACCATCCCGTCGCTGCCCAGAGCACACATGCACGCAGCAGGGATGGCACGCAACTGTTTGCTCAGCCAAAATCCCTGGGCAAAGCCAGACCGGGGTTTCCCCCCCCAATTCTAATGTCCCCAGACCACAAATGATGCACAGATCAGGAATTATTCCCAGGGATGACACAGAGAGCCGTTTCCAGCAGCGCTGGCAAAAACTCCGATTCGTGGGCCTGAGGCAGACGTAATTCCTTAAACAAACAGTCGGCTGCAAATCTCCTGCCCGGGGACCCACAGGGTGGTGGTGGCAAGCACGGGGGCCCTTGCCGGGCTGAGCCTCCGTGCGGGGGGACACGTGGGGTGATCCGGCGAGGCTGGTGGGGGCTGCTCGGCATCCTAAAGCTCTTCCTCACTGGGGCCCACGAGGCACAGCCCGGCTGGGGTAGCACGAGCGAGCCACAAGCGTCCCTTTGTGAGCAGGAACAGAGGGGCTCTGTGCGCCCCGCACCCTCCCCTCCGGCCACTCGCCGGGGCTTCACCGGGCCAGGAGGTGCGGGAGGGCACAGGGATGATGGCTCCCCACTCCTGCGGGGAGAGCCGAGGGGATGCACCTGCTCCCAGGGGATGCATGCCCACCAATGTGAGCAGACGGACAGATGGATGGATGGACATCACCTCTGGCAGCGGCCAGCTGACGCTCTCCTCTTACTCCACGCATCCGAAAGCAAGGCGGAATAATTTCCACGAGCACTAAACTGAGACGCCCTGGAAGGCGGCACATGCAGCTCTGGGGAACTCCCCCCAGCGCTGCTCCCTGCCTTTTCCCACCCTTCGGGCTGGAAACGCTTTTCATTTCAGCAGGGACGGCTACAATTCCCACTGTCGAGATGATAAAAGGCTTTGAGGATTTCCCAGCTGAGCCCAAGCCAGCGAAGGGGCTCTTTCTTTCAGGTGGTGGCGGGGGTTTTGTTCCCATGCAAAGCTGCCCGGGTGGATATCCGCCACGACCAGCAAGTTAACTCAACCCTGCCACAGCAGGGAGGAAGGACTCGGAGAGCAATGGAGATGCCAAATCATTCAAGTCTGCTGCAGCAAGCTGGCTCATCGGATGGATGCTCCCGCTGGTGTAGGTGGGGTGAGAAGAGCAGCGTAGCCCCTGGGCAAGGATGGCGAGGCCCGGTGGGGAGAGGAAGAAGGGAAGGGATGCTCTTCTGGCCTTTCTGCAGAGTGTTTTGCAGGACTGCCTGCCTGGGAGAGTGGAGCCAGGGTTTTCGGCTCGGTTTTGGGAAAGGCAGTGTCTCATGAAGCCCTGGGGCTCTCATCCCCCTCCTCCAGCTGCCCTGAACACCTACTGGGTGGGATCCAGGAAAGGCAAGATGCTTGTGGGCTGGTGGGGAAGCCAGCTGGAGGTGCAACTGGATGAAGTCACATTTTCCCCCAGTGACTCAACAGGCAACAACTGAGCTCCAAGACGAGGAACAGTGGTGAAACACCTACTCGCAAGCTCCCTCCCTGCCCGAGATCCCACTGTCCATCCAGCCCCCCTGTCTGCCCCTGTGCCAACCGTGCCCAGCTCCTGAGAGAAGGGAGAGTGGAGACTTGCGGCTGAACTCGCTGTCACCAGAGTAATTCTCTCTGTGATGCTTTGCTTTATCAGATTAACACTGGCAAAACACAGAGGTGGAACAACACAGAGACAAGGCACACGGATGCTTATCCGCTGCTCTTTGTCTGCAACCTGGGAAAAAAAAAAAAAAACAACACACAAACCCCACCCTGAGCTCCCTCTATATTTACTCTATCAACTATTTCCGCTCATGACTTCCTCCCGAGGCTGGCCTTGGGAAACATGCCTCTGACGCTTCCCTCTGCTTCATCTTCCAGCAATTTTGATCCTGCCCCTGGCTCTTCTCCAAGGCATGGCACAAGCGCAGCACCGCTTCCGTTTGTCCCCCAGCGCAGCTAAAGAGACTGCCCGGGCAGGTATTTTTTGCTTAAAAACGTGTATTCAAGCTAAAAAAGGGGAAGGGAAAAAAAAAGTCACCTCCTACGATGTTTATAAAGTTGTCTAGAATAGCCCCAAGCTTCGTCAAATTGAAGTCCGGAAACTGCTCATTGGAGAAAGTTGGGAATGCAGAGTCCTCCTGGCTCAGGCAGGGACAGGGCACCGGTGCCTGCGGCAGCCCCAGCCCGTCCCACTGCCACACAGAGAAACTCCAGTGTGACTGGGGGCCATGTTGCCCAGGGGGGGACAGGAGGGGCAAAGATGCTGTCCCCTGCTCAGGCAGCCCTCCAGGGACGCAGCCAGAAGTTTGCTTCTCCGTGTATTCAATCCTTCATGTTAAGGCAAAAGCCAAGCTTATTTCTCCTCCCCTCATTCCCTCCCTGGCTTGACCCTTTGGTCCTTCAACCCTTGGCTTGATCCTTCGCTCTCCTCTTAACTGGGCATCCTGGGTAAAGCCACCCCTGGGAGCTGAAGCTTGCAGGTGAGGGCAGAGACGGGAGGAGCAGCAGGCATTGGTACAAACAAACACCACTTAAACAACTTGATTTTCATCACATGTGCTCTCAAACCTCAGGTGCACGAGGTCGTCTTCTGCTCGCTATTATTATTGCCCCCCACACCCTGAGCTCTGGGATGGCTCAGATAAGAGCTATCGTTGCTCCTCCTCTCCCAAAAAGTGCTGCCCAGAAAGGATTTAGAGGCCGGTGTCGGACACAGTAATGCCAGTGACGGGATCAGCCCAGGCTTTGTGGCCAGGACAGAGCAGTCTTTGCTTTCCCTCGCCTTGGATGGCATCCAAAGAAAAGTGTTTCTTCCTGACCCAGGAGAGAGGAGACCTGCTGCTGAGCCCCTGATGAACATGATGAGACTTTCAGAGGTATCAGTGCTGGGCATGGGGGTAAAATCGTGCATTTATAGGCGCACCAGGCTGCGTTGCCTTGCTTTGATCCGGACCAGGAGTCAGCGGCGACAAGCTGAGCTGGCCAACAAGCCTATAACCTTGAAACCAACTTTCTGGAAATCGCAGATGCTGGTGGGGTGGGTTTTGCAGCACCACCTGCACCAAAGGCGTGTGACCAAACGTACCAACCTGCCGGGCAGCACGGGGATCTGGAGAGCAGACCACCCAGATGGAAGAGGACTGCTCAAGGCTGAGCAGTCCTCAGAGAGGACTTGCTCGGTGCCAGCGGCACAATACCGGCCGCTGTGCGTGCCGCTACCCTCTGGCCATGCTGGGAACCGTAAATGCTCGTCCCTGCTTCAATGAGCCCTTTCTCTGGGGTGCAGAGCCCATGGTCCCTCCCACCACCTCGTGCTCCTTCTCCCTGATGCTTCCTGCTAGCTTGGAAGCTCCTCTGTCAAATGCATCCCCAAAACCAGGGACACCGTTCGCTCTGTGCCCCGCTTTGCTCTGCTTTCACCCTGAGACAGGTGGCTGTAGCCTCCGGGAGGGACTGGTGGTGGGAGATGTTTGCTGGGGGAATGGTGAATCCCTGCTGTGCTTGGGAAAATGCAGATCATGCCCAGGTCCTGGCAGCACAGGGAGAGCAGGGGTGTGAAAACAAGTCTTACACCGAAGTAACGTGGCAGATGTGGGAAAATTGTGGAGTTAAATCCCTATCCTGGCGCAGTGTCGTAAATCACTGACCATGGAAAAAGAGATGTTTTCCACCGGGGACCGAAGCCAGGCATGGGTCCTGTGGTGCAAAGGTGGGGGGGTGCAGGCAGCTCCCCAAACGCGGCTGGGAGCTGAAATCCCTGTAGGTGCCGAGAGGGGATTCTTTCCCCTCCAATTAAACCCAGGCCAGCCAGTCCCGTCTGGGTGCTCAGGGCCTGTCGGATGCTAATGGGATGGCCGTGCCCTGACTTCGGCACCAAAGCTGCTGGCTCCTGGTGGCCGGGAGCCGGCCGAGGGCCAGGGTGCTCCAGCAGTCCCGGGGCAGGAGGTGAAAGGGTAAGGACAACTTTCCAGTGCTCCCTGGTAGGGGCTGACAGGCCGGATGATGCAACTCCGAGACGGTTGTGAGAAAATCTCCTTTTCTCGACCCAGACGCGCTTCACTTCTGACGGAAGCTCAGCGTTGCAGCTGGAGAGCTCGCCCTTATTTTTTTTTTCTTTCTTTCTTCTTTTCCTCTTTTTTTTTTCCCCGAAAGAAAGCAAAAGCGCGAGCTGTTCGGGTGGTCGTGTGCCGAGAGGACTTCTCTCCCAAGGCAGGGCGCCGGGATCCGGCTGCCCCGCCAAGCGCGGAGGCACCGCCGGCTCTGCCCCGCCGCGGGAGCGGGGCGGCGGGGGGCCCCGCACGGAGACAAAGGAGCGGCCGAGGCCGGAGGGAGCACAAAGGAGCCGGCGGAGCCCGGGGCCGCCCCCGCGGGGGGATGCGGCCGCGGAGACCCCGGCCTCCCCCGCGCCCCACCACCCCGGCCCCGCTCCCGCTGCCCCGGGAGGGGGATGTCGGGGCGGTGGCCCCTTCTCGCACGCCCAACTTCCCGCAACTCCCCTCCGCGCCGGGAGAGAAAGGCCCGACCCCCGCCGCCATCCTCCCCCTCGCCCCGGGCCGGCCCGCGGCTCCGGCTCCCGGATCTCCCGCTGCCCATCGCTCCCGGTCTCCGGCTGCGCTCCTATCCCGGCCCCCGGTTGCGCTCCGGCTCTAGCCCCATCGCTCCCGGTCCCCGCCGCACCTACCCGGCGACGGCCGCTCCGCGGGGCGAGCTCGCCCGGTCCTGCCGTGCGGGAGGAGGGAGGGCAGCGGGTCCCCTGCTTTTCTTCACGGCGCTGTCATCCTCCCTCCCTCCTTCCCTCCCTCCCCTCTTCCCTCCCTCTATTCCTTCCTTCCTTCCTCCCTCCCGGGGCGGCGGCGGGGGGGAGCGGTCCCGGCGCCTGGACGCGGGTCCCGGGGCGGAGCCGGGCAGGGTCCCCGGGCCAGCCTCCCCGCTGCCTCCCACCGCCCGCCCGCCGCCTCCCCGCCACGCCGCGGCTGGAACCCGGGAGTCGCCGGCCCCAGCTCCGGGATGGCCCCGGGCTGGAAGGGGCCGCCTGGGCGCTGGGAGAGGGGAAATGGGGGCCCGGGAGCGCAGGAACACCCCGGGAAAGTGCCCCACCAGGGCCAGGGTGAGCCCTCTCCTGGGCGCCGTAGGGCAATTCGGGCCACAAGCGCCTCTCCAGCCTCCTGCCCAAAGCGGGGTCACACCAGGATGATCAGGGGTTTATCCCGCAAATCTCCAAGCATGGAGTCGGCACAACCTCTCCAGGCAGCCTGTTCTCCTGGGGAAAACGTTTCTCCTTGTATCTGCTCCGAACCTCTCCTGTCCCAGCTCTCTCACCATGTCAGGAACCTGGTTCCATCTTCTTCACCTCGCAGGTGTGGGAAGGCTCCTCCTTACCCCTGGCCAAAACCGGCTCCAAGGTCAGCACGTTTCTCCCCGAACTACCAAACCCCATTTTCTCCCCGTACAGGACCTGGGGGTGAGTTTGCCCCATGCGATGGCCGCACGCGCCCATGTGTGCCGGGAAGACAGGGAGTGAGAGCATCTTATTGGGAGTAGACCAGGAACTTTGGGGGACACGGGCTTTTGCTCTCCTCACGGGGCAGGATTAGGATCTGGAGCATTAAATCATATAGAAAGGGCTACTCTGGCTTATGTGCAGAAATTTGTACAGCTCCCTCAGAGCTCTGTAACGTTAGACACCGAGGAGCTGAAAGCCATCTGGCTTCGCAGGCAGAGAGAGATCCGAAAAAATAGTCCCCATAAAAAAGTTTCAGCCCTCTTTTGCATTCCTGGCATAGTTTTTCTGCTACGCATGTGGCATAGGCAAAAAACGCATGTTTTCTTGGCATCTGCATGCGATGACCTGCATAGCTCGTTAGTGGCTTCCTATTAGCGAAGGTAACGCGTTCGGGTTTACGCGTGGAGTGCCAGCACCGTGCTTGGAGCAACAGTGGGTGTGTGCAAACCTATACGTGTGTGTGTCATATGTACCTAAAGACATATAAGAACGCGGGGGTGTTGACGACCTGCCCGGTGTTGCCTGGAGGCACGTGGGGCTGGTGGCACAGTTTGTGTACACACACCGGCGCAGAAAAGCCAGGATGTGATGTTTGTGGTATAAACCCCATCCGTCCATACATCCTCCTGCTTCTTCTGGTTCTAACGGGCATCCTGCAGGCAGTAACTCCGCGATCCAGCTGCAGACAGGCATGGTAACTCTAGTACACCCCTGCCATGGCTCTGGCTCCCACGGCGTCTCCGAAGGGCAGCGCCTCGCAAACTCTGGCTAAATGAGGCAAGACCAGGGCTTGCAGGATCAGGCCTGTGTGGGCTGTCAGGTTAATCACGTCAAAAAGAGCGGCTGAGTCTGGCTGGCCGCACGCCACAGGAGTTTCGTGGGGTTTCAGAACATTTTTAATCTCCTTGCTTGTTATTTCAATTGAAACAGGGAATTCTGCCCCGGGTTTTTGTGGGCGGAGATCTTGGTGAAAATACATCCCTAATATGTAAATAACTTTGAGATGAGCGCAGAAGGAGGCTGGTGGGAAGTTGGACACTCACGCTAACAGGGTGTCACTGCTTTTGTAGAACGCTTTTGCGGTTGTCCTGGAGGGGGATGGCAGGAGCAGAGGAGAGACCCTTCCCCAGGGCTGCAGCCCTGGCTGAAGCCCACCCGCCTGAGCCCTGGGGTGCACTCCCTGCCTGCTGTGCACACACACGCGGAGCTCTGGATGGAGATCACCTTCCTGCTACATCAATAAGTAAAGCTGGCACAGGGAGGAACAAAGCGCCTTCTCCTCCCTGCAAATTGCTGAGAGAGGCGACGGGAGAGGCAGGGAGTTGTGTTTCCTCTGCCCTTCGCTAGCAGTGGGATCACATTCCCTTTGTCACCCACTCCTCTTCCTCCAGGGATAACCGAGACTGGTCTCCTCACTCCCAGTGTTGCACACACTTGCCTGCCATGTGGGAGAAGGCAGGGGACCGATCCCCAGAACGACATCAGGAGCAAGGAAAGGGGGACATGTCGCTATAGCAACAAGGATGCTCTGAGTTTTCAGGGAATAAAGGCATCTGACACTCATTTTCTGCCCTCAGTCTAAGCTGATGATGTGGTGGTGACCAGGTTGGACTCAAATTTAAAAAAGCCTTCACTGGCTTTTGCTCTGTTCGAGCCATGGCAGTGCCTGCCTAGAAATCTGCCTGCAGAGTAAACGTTGCCAACTTCTGTACCCATGTCTCTTCAAGTGCTGTCCAGTGGCATCTGGCAGCGGGACATGGTGATGGGGCACCTGGAAACAATCTGGACACTGAGGTGCAAGGGAAACCCAGTTCTCCTCTTTGCTGCTTCCCTTGAGGCACTTCAGGGTTTTACTTCCCAGGAGGTCGTGATGTGGCTTGGAAACGAGAGAAAGCAGAGGGACGCCTGTTGTCTGAGGTTATGAGATGGAGAAGGTGCCTTGGCTTCGTTTCAAGGCTGAATCTACAGGGACTTATTTCAGACTTATTTCTTGCTCCCCAGAAAGTTGGAAGCCTGTTGGCAGCCTTCCTTCTGCTTTTTGTGGCCAGGTGCCTGCGCTGTGGCAAGCTGCATTCGGCATGTTCCTCGGAGAGGTGATGGTGCGTGGCAGGGGGATGACGTACCAGCTGCAACATAAGGGTCACAAACACCCCGATTTCCTTTTGTGTGAAGGCCTTTTGCAAACACAGCCAAGGAAACATTGTTCTCCAGCAGCCAAAGGGACTTAGGTGCAGTGGTTTCAGGGGACAGGACTGCACAGGCAGGATTTCTCCCCTGGGGACAGTGGGGCAGCTGCTGATGGGACCTGCTCCCAGCTGGGGCAGGCCTGAGAACCTCCTATGGCTGCAGGAGCTGGCCTAGGGAACCAGGACCTGTGTCATAAGGTGGCCTCCGCCTGGTAGTTCCTCTAGCAAAAGGCATGCGGAACCTAAAGCCACATGGATGCTCACTCTGAGCTAAAACATGCAGCACAGGTCCTAGTGCAGAACCCAAACTGGCCAGCCAAGATCCACCTCCAAAGAGGAAGGTTTGTCTCAGTGCCAGAGTGCAAGTGGGTAATCCCCGGAGCTGGGAGCAACGCACAGCCATCCCAGAGCACTAAGGCTAACCTTGCCCGGAGGGAAAAAGCAGGCAATGCCCTGCTCAAGCCAAAGAAGAGCCTGTTTTTCCAGCTGAGGTGAACCGTTCCTACCTATAACCTGCACCTGACCTTCTCAAGAAAAGCAATCTCAGGAGCTTTAACGACAGCTGTAACAACACACTGGCTGTGGGCTGACATGAGGAAGACATCAATGTGAAACCCTGCTTTTCTTCAAGGATGGGATGCCCCTTTCAGTCATGGATCCACCTCTACTTGGACTTTCCCATATAAGCCGCACAAGGGTGTTTTCACCCCCTCTGCCCAGGCTAGCCTGCGTGTCAGACTGCAGAACCATCAGGTTAAAATCTCCAGCTCTTTTAATGATCTTTCAAGAGAATCACAGAACAGTGTTGGGTTGGGAGGGATCTTCAAAATCATCTAGTTCCCACCCCCTACCATGGGCAGGGACACTTCCCCTACACCAGGTTGCCCAAGCCTCATCCAACCTGGCCTTGAACACTTCCAGGGATGGGCAGCCACAACTTCTCTGGGCAACCTGTTCCAGTGCCTCACCGCCCTCAATGTAAAAAATTTCTTCCTTGTATCTAATTGAAATCTCCCCTCTTTCAGTTAAAGCTGTTTCCCCTTGTCCTGTCACTACATGCCCTGACAAAAGTCCATCTCCAGCTTTCTTGTAGCCCCTTTAGGTACTGGAAGGGTGCTAGAAGGTCTCCCTGGAGCCTTCTCTTCTCCAGGCTGAACAGCCCCAACTCTCTCAGCCTGTCTCCATAGCAGAGGTGCTCCAGCCCTTGGATCATCTCGTGGCCTCCTCTGGACCTGCTCCACAGCTCCATGTCCTTCTTGTGTTGGGGATCCCAGAGCTGAACGCAGCACTGCAGGGGGGGGTCTCACGAGAGCAGAGGGGCAGAACCGCCCCCCCCTCCCGGACCTGCTGCCCGCGCTGCTTCGAAGCAAACCCACCCCTCCGGTAAAGCGCTTCCCCCGGTAACCGTAACGGGGGTGTTTCACCCCCTCCGCCACGCTACGGACGATAAAGAAGCCCAACGTGGAAGCGGAGGGCTCGAACCTCGTGCCCGGGATCACCGGACGCCGCTGCCCGCCGCGGGCTCCTGGCGCTCCCTGGCGGCGGCACCCCGCACCCGATGGCTTCGCAAACCGGTGCCCGGTGCCCCGGCCCGCACTGGGAGCGCGTGCTGCCCCCTCGGGTTGTGGGGGTGCTCTGCTGTGCCCGGCGGCACGTCCCAGCTCCCGCCGTGTGCGGAGAGGCTGTGCCCCCCCACCCCACCCCGGTCCTGCAGGCTGGAGGGCGAAGGTGAAGGCGGCCAGAGCCCCCATCTGCTTTTCCAGTTCCTCCTTCCCCCTTCTGTTTCGGTGTGAAACAAAAGGCCAGAGGCTCCTGCCCGCTCCCTGCCCAGCCCTTGCCTTCCCCCCGGCAGTGCCCGCTCCGCTCTTGGCATCTCTGCTGCCACCAGGTGCCTCTCTCCTCATTTTAATGCCTCTTCTTGCAGAGCCCCCCGGGGTGGGGTGTGTGTTTCAGACCGACCCCACGATGTACACCCGTGGTACGTCAGCTTTCGAGGGGAAGGTGCTGCCTGCATTGCTGTCAACGAAGAAAAAGCAAAGCGTCCACGAAGTGGAAGAGGACGGCAAACCCAAAGAGCAGCCCTGTTGACAGGACCCAGGGGCTCAGGGAGAAGACGGCCAGCAAATTACGTGGAAAAAAGGGCAATCCCTAAACCGGGAGTGTTTGGTGGGTGGAGGCTAGGCCTGACATTAACAACATGGGTCCGTTAAAGAAACTATTTGCTGCAGGGGTGGCAGATGAGGTCTCTGCAAGGGAAACGGCAGCACCGTGCTCGCCGTCTGGCACCACGATGCTTTCCCAGGGTGGCTATTCGGGCCATCCTCTGCTCAGGCATGGCCCAAGGAAGGAGTTGCTGCTGTCCACGGTGAACTGATTCTTGGCTAGTTTTCATCCAGTATCTGTGGGGACGGCTGCTTTCCTGTGTTTGCTTTCCCAGTTGTCCTCTGTAGGCAAACTGGCTTGTGCAGCCCCAGCAATTCCATCATTTGAGCTCCCCGAAGAGATTTTCAGTCGATCTTTCTTTTTTTCCCTCCCCCAGCAGGTATGCTTAAAGAAGTGGATACAATTAGGGTGGGAGCTTGGTGGGAAACTCGGTGTTCACAGCCACTGTGCTTTTTGCCTGACATCCACACATCATTCCTTCGCTGCCTCCCGCAGCCCCCGCGCGCAGCATGTGCAAGATCTTCCAACAAATCCGCTCTGGGTTTTCTGTTCCTTTTCAGTTCTGCTTCTCTAAACTGCTGAGAGTGAAATAAAGAAGCTAGCTTGTTTTTAATCATTGCAAACGCTTTCCAAACCTGCAACGCAAAGATTCGCTTTGACATGTGAGAGCGGCTGACCAAGGGGGGAGAGAAGGTGAGAGAGAGGCTGGCAAGCCTTAAAATAGTGACACTGGTAGAAAATGCCTTTGATGTCCCATCCTGGGGACATCCAGCAAGACCAGGCCGCTGCTTTCCCAGGTAAGCAGGAAGCCTTGTGCTTTCTGGTTTGGCTTTTTAAGTCTCTGGCACAGAGAAAAAGGCTTGTGAGAAGAGAGAGGGGATGATGGTGCAGACTGCAAGTGTGTTTCTACTGGTGCCATTGCTTTGGAGACGCACAGCAGTGAAAAAAATGCCATCAGGCACCTGTTGGCATCTTAGTAATGTCAGCAGCAACCCTCAGCTGGGTAAAACCCAGGCCTCCCTGCTCTCTACAAACATGGATAACTCCCCATCTGAGCACCCCGCTCTCCCAACACACCATTCAAGGCAGGAAAACTCTAGTTAGGATCAACCAAGTAAAGCTCCTTTTACCTGGTGTTCACACTTGAGAGACTGACCCAAACCGACAGCGGGCTTTTCTTTCTGACCAGCCGCGGTATGAAGAGAAACCCTCATGAAAAGGGGCAGATTGTGCTAAAACTGCACCAGTTACCCACTCCTGAGCCTTAGCAGGAGAGGAAACGTCTACAAAACCATGACTCGTACCATCTTCTTCTCTCCAAAAGAAGGAAGTGAGAACTGCCTTTATTGAGAAGTACTCAGCACTGAGAAAACCCCAGTGATTTTTGGGTGCTCAGCACCCAGCATGTGCTGAGCTATTTGGCTGTGTCGTCCACTGGGTTTTGCTCAGGAAGTTTCCACAGCAAAGCAGCTGTTGCAACCAGGTTTGCAAGGTAGCACCAAGCTTTCTCCATGCTTCTCTGAAGCCTGTGCTATAAACTAGAAGATTAGCTTTGGTTAACTGTTAAATCTTCTTAAAACTCCCACTGATGGTGTAATACTGGGGCAGAGGCACACACTGAGGTGCACACCAGGGTTGCTCTCTGCTGTGGGGTGTCCTCCTCTTCTGCTCCTCATCAACCTCATCATGAGCTGGTCTTAAGAGTATGAAAATAATTTCTGGCTACAGTGAGTTATTAATATCTTGGCCAAACCCTTGGTGTCAAGACGTTTACGAGACGCTGTGAGTCTGGTTTTATAAAAATGTTGATGAAACTTTTAAGAAACCTTAGACTGGAGCAGGGCTCTCAAGCTGAGCGCTCTCATCAATGAGGTCTATTGATGTGGCTTATCTCCTTACCCTAAAGTCTCATTCACATCTCAACTTTTCTGTTGCCCTGCAATTTTGTGATGTGCTTAAATCCATCTAAGGCAGGGGAAAACAAGAGTCAGTCCTGTGCTCTCTTTCTGCCCCTGGCACATGTTCCCTCTCCCTTCCTTTGTGTCACTTGCAGCAACATGAGCCTGAAAACTTCTCGTTTATTGCTTTCCCTTTGCAGGTTGCGTTCTAGTTGGATCAGGAGCTGATCAGATCCAATCAGGGTGTCTGTCCCTAGAGAGGCAAGCAGTAGGAGCCCATGGTCAGAGTGCAAGAGACAGCAGGGCAGCCCCTTCCAGCATCAGTTCAGACATGTGTTTTCACTCTGACATCACCTCAGACCCACAGAAACATGATTTAAACCCTGTACAGACACACATACTGTCATCCTATTCTGAAACACCTTTTGGTTTGAGATCCCCCAGCCACTGGCTGAAGGATCGAAGCTTGCTCTTGCACGTGACTGCTGCTAGTTTGCTTGACTGCCAGGTTTTTCAGGGGGGTTTGATTCTTCCAGAGCTCAGTCAATGTTTGCAGAAGGGCAGACGGTGGCTTCTGACAGTCCCTTAGTTAGTCATGCTGTACTCTTGTCTGCTTACAAAAGGGAGATAACACCTCTGCCTGGAAACCTCCTCTGGCTTGGTGCTAACCAAATCCTTGCTACTTAACACACAATAACGGTACCAGGACCTTTGAAGCCTTGTTCAAACAGTGAAGGGCCTTTCCAAGGAAGCAGCTGAATAAAAGCACCAAGAGCATAAGAACCAATATCTGCCCAGAAGCCAAGAGACTTCATTGGAATGAATGTCCATAGGGTCAGCCAAGCCCTGTAGCTGACCTGTAGAAGATCCACCTTCTACAGGAAACGGCAATTGTTGCATCCTGGCAGCCTGCAAGGATGAGACATGCTTCTCCACCTTAGCATCTCTGGACGTGGTGGGTCTCATTTGAACGGTGTGTTGTGGAACGAGAGATGGTGTGTGACATAGGGCAGGACCTCCTGGTGTAAAACCATAGGTTTCAGAGAGAGAGAAGGACCAGGCCCCTCCCTGGAGATCACCACCTCTAGGAGGAACCACCACTACTTGATGGTCTTTGATTGCAGCAAGAGAACAATTTGACCGGATTGGTAGGGAGGCTGTCATCAGACCAGCTGTTAGAGCAAGCCAGGAAAAGATTACGGGGAAACCCAGACACTTTTGAAAGAAAATCACTATAATTCCACATATCTTCTGATTGCCCCAGGCAGCATCAGGAAACCAAATAGGAGCCAAAACCTGTTTGCTTTCTAAGCTTCCCTGTGAAATAGGAGCAGCTCAGACTGATAACCTTCATTTTTACAGAAAACAGTTTCCAATCTCTCAGTTAATTAAACTCTCATCTGTGGATCTGTTAGCAAGGCCAGAGCATGGCTCTGAACCTTGTCCAACCTAAAGGAGCAGAGAGAGAGATCAGCTGCAGCTGAACGAAAATTACAACCTGAGGGGATGCAGCTGTTGGGTAAGTTTTTGAAGGGCAGTTGCAGTGTGGCCTAATGAGGGGAACTGGAGAGATTCTGTTTTTTCATTAGGCTGGTGCTGGGTTCTTGTGGTGTCCTGGGTTAGTTTTTCTCTGTCCTACAAGCAGTGGATTGACCCAGTGTGCTAAGCCAGGAATGACATTTACTGATCTTTATGGAGTGGTTTCTTGCATTTTTCTCTTTTGTATGGGCTCAGCTGTGCTTTTGTTCTGCAGCTGGCTGGATTGCAGTGCCCAGGGTTGAGAGCTAACTCCTACGCCTCTCTGCCCTCCTCTGGGAAAGGATAAGATGGGTTTTTGTTTCTTCTCTGATGCTCAGCATGGCAACACAAGCTCAGCAGAATGGTGAGTTTTGATCTAGCTCTTTCCTGACGTAGCTGAGCTTGGTGGGTGCATGGTGCTGACTTTTCTCAGGTCTGTGATTTACAAATTAAGGGTTAAAATAAGCCTTTATTCAACTGGTTGATTTCTGAGAAGAGGTGAAGAGCAAGTCTCAAAGACACATGTGAAATGAGAATCATGGAAACTGTGATAGCCATGGAAAACCAGGTTGCAGGCTGGCACTATTTCATTAGTTGCAGCACTGGTCATGGAATCCATAAAAACATCTCTATCACCCATTTTCCTGTTTTGAGGAGGTGCTCATGTGTTTTCCCAGCTGCTGTTGGATGAAGGGTGCAGAAGGGGGGGTTGCTAGCAGGGAAAGGTGCTGCTGAATTCTCCTGCGCAGGTGAAGAAAATTAAGAGGCTCAGAAAGTTTGATATGGATTGCTCTGTCAACTGGAGCAAGCAAGTGATGAACACTGCAGTGGGTAACTTGTTCCCAACCATTTAAATCCCAGAATTAGCTGGGACAATGGAAGAATGAGATTGAGTCTCTGACTTTATTTTTTAGCCTTTTGTACAAAGGGGCAGAGGGCAACTATTTGGACACCCGTGGACTCTGGGTGTGGGTTGTGTGCCACTGGTGATATGACGAAAGATTCTGAGGTGGAAGCTGCAGTAGCAGGACTCACACTTCCCCCACTGTGTCCTTGTGACTTGGATTAATCCACACTCATGCCAGTTTTGGCCAGCAGTTAGCTGCTGTTGCAAACTGCATTGAAATCCGCTGCCTGGATTAAAGGTCCTCGACCATAGCATGCAGCTGAGGTGAGATCCCATGTGAAAGTTGCTGCCGGATGCCTCCTGAGTTTGCAACCTCAAAAAGGGACTGCAGACTTTACAACAGCACAGTGACTGGTGAGCAGGCAAGTGGTGGTCCCTGTGTGATCCCTGCGTGACTTCTAAGGGGGTACTTATTAAGATTTTTGGACTATTAGGATCTCCCTGAGCTATTCCCACTCCTTTTCCTATGCACCAGCGAACACCCTATGTGCTCATCCAAATTTTTGAGATTTGCATACTTGGGTTTTTACTTGCAGTCCAAACTCTTATAGTTTGTACCTTCTTCCCCAAATATGTTCCTTTCAGTGCCTTCCCATATAATGAGGGAAGAGAAAGTAAGCTATTTCAACAGCGGAGGAAATTGTATGAAGTCTGCAGGAGAAATATCTTCTCAGTCTGGTTCCCTACAGGAGTCCTTATAGCTTTTTTACTCCCTATCAGCTCTTATTTTTTTCTGCAAGCCTGTAATACTTTGTGCTTTTTCCTAAAGCCATGGCTCCTGGAGTCCCGTGATTACCTAATCACTTCCGTGTGAGCTGAACTGAGTCAAAGCAGATTTTCCCTCTGCTGTGAAAGGTCTGGATTGAAACAGGTCTGCACTGCTGAAAAAGCCCTTAGAGCTGTCCAAGTGTAATCCCTTGAGAACCTGGAAACCAGAGAGCAATAAAGGAACTCAGTGTTTTGCAAAACCTTTTTGGTTTTGGTAGGTGAGTTTGCCCATTTTTGGCTGGCAGTGCCTAAAAGCAAGGCAGCGGCATTGGAGCTTGCTCGGTTGAGAGCCGAGGCAAGTCCGAGGGCAATGGATGAGTGGAGGAGGAGGAGGTGGAAGATGAGGGTGAGGAACGTGTTGCCTTTTACTTAGGAGTGAATGCACAGAAAAGAGGAATTTCAGACTTTGCTTTGTGACACTAGAGCAACGTCCGTTTCGTTCACTGAGGACAGAGCCATGTGGTGGGTAACGCTTGCTCTGCCCAAAGGCTCTGTGAAGGGAAGACATCCTCCACTCCACACCAAAATTACAGTGAAAGAGAGCCCTCACACACACGGGGTCGCCTGTGCACTCGCTATCCCCCAATCTGAGTTAACAGCACGGCCTGGCTGTGCTGTTTGAATTGTTTTCGAAAATGCACGCCCTGCTTGCAGCCTATTCTCTGGGATGCACGCAAAACTCCCTGCGAGTGCTCCTGTGGGAAGCTGACAGAGTGGTGGTCTCAGTTTTGTGACCCCACATCACCCCCAAGATGCCCCAGCACAGGGGGTGTCAACCAGGGCTGAGTGTGGTTTCCCCTCCTCAGGCTTGAAGACCAAACTAAAAAACTGCTTGTTTTTGCAATGCTATCTTTTCTGAGAGGGGCCAGTCTTAGAAATGGGCTGGGATGTTTTTTAAAAAGTTAAGATTTTTACTTTTTTTTTTTTTTCTGACAGAGTTGATGCACTAAAAGCATTTTCTGGAAAGCGGCTCCTTCATGGACAGATGAGACCTGGTTGTCCTAGAAAACTATGGTGAGCTCCAATGCAATGGCATATTGTGACCGAGGGAGGAAGAGCAGTGATGGGCTGGAATGGGTAAGGGCACTCTTCTGTTCACCCCTCTCTTTTACTGCAGAAATCCTAAAAACCACCAAGCCTGCTCCTCTTAATAAGCAGCCTGAGTCACCTGCTTTGAATCTTTACAGACAAGCTAGGGAAGAAAAGGGGTAGCATTTCCTGGGGGCTGCTGGGGAGCTTTTTGTCTGTCGCAGCATGAGTGGGAACCAATGGTGTTCTAAAAACCTCCTCCTCTTTTCCTTGGTCAGATTTTATTTTCTTGAGATTTCTGATATATATTTTTAACTCCATTATTCATTTTCCTTAATATTCTTCCTGAGTAACCTAGATGTATATTTCTAATGTTTTTTTTTTTTTCAGGGCAGGGGAAGTAGGATTTACAGAGAAACGTATAACCTAATCCTCCTTTCCCCTTATAAAAAGAAAGCTATTTCTTCTTCAAAGGTTGTTGCAGAGGTTTGTCTGGCTGCTTTCCTACTGCTTACAGCCCTGAAAAATGACACAATGAGAACAGCAGAGGGATTCTGCATCTCTGTGTCTATCCTCTAAAGCACGGGTTACGAGGTGATGCTGCACAGTTGATTCCCCTGTATTTAGGAGGAATCATCTGTTTTTCTAGCGACTCTGCACTGGTCAGAAATCCTGGTTCATGAGGGCAAAGCATTTATGGCTGCTGACTCTTTGTGTTGATCTGCTTGTTTTGAAGTAACAGTTGCCCTGGGATATGGCCAGCCTTGGAACAGGGGTCTAATCCCAATAAGCACTACCTAAAACTCTGAAGAAACCTTGAAACAAAATGCAGCTTGTAACTCAAATGTAAAGCTTGTGACAGCTGACAAAAGAAATACTGAGATGAGAATTAGCTGCAGCGATCGGAGCCTTTATGTTATGCTTTGCTTGGAAAATCCAGTGCACTTGATGTGACCCCTGTTGAAAATTAAGTTGTGGCTGAGCTGAACGTGGGAAGGAGCGTGGCCCGCGATCGTGCCAGTGTTAATTGAGAGCTCTGCTGCGGTGCAGCTGCCAAAAGGGGATGGTCCTCAACTGCTTTCACCTCGTGCTGCCACAAGCGTTCAGACAGCGCACTGGATCCAGGCGAAAAACTGCCCGGGGAGAGGAACAGATTGCTCCTAAAGCTGTACCGGTCGCTAGACTGGGCAGAGCGTGCGGCTGGCTGTGCCAATGTGAGGGGCCGAGAGGCTGGGGATGCGTAGCCAGCTGCCACCTTGCTCCCACGGCACGGCTGACGCATCGCGTGGTGCTCTCTGCACCCTGGGCTGATTCAGGCCACTAATCCAGTAAAGAACCATCTGCTTCTGGGGGTCAGGGTTTTTTTTTTTTTCCTGTTGGGGAGTTGGAGCAGCCCAGCATGGAGGGGACACCCTGCTGTCCCACCTTCCCTGTCCCCTCCTGGTGTCATCGAGCTGCAGCTTTGCCCTTGGATGCAGTCACTGCAGCATCGCGTTCCCATCCGGAAAATGCTCTGATGCCTCCTGCTTGAGAAGCATGTCAGACTGGGAGCTACTTCTCTGCAGCCTGTTAGTGGCGAGGAAGGGGAGCGTGTGGTGGGGAGTCCGTCTCTAGTCCAGCCGGGACCCGCAAGCCAAGCCATTTGTGAGTCATGGGGCAGCTGGGCCTGCTTGGGCTGGAACAAACTTCAAACGTGTCCAAGGCTCTTCTGGAGGCTGCCAAGCTGTAATTTGTGGCTGGCTTTGCGTCCTCTCTGATGGCTTGCTGCAGTATGCATGGAAATGCAAAATAGTCCAAAAGCCAGGCTGCTGGAGAAAATGCCTCCATTTATTTATTTTGGGTTTTTCTATTATTTTTTTTTTGCAACGAGAGCATTTCTCCTGCAGAGCTGGCTGCGGCAGGCTGCAAAACCAGAGCCTGCAGGGGCCTCTGGCTGGCCTCCCGGGATTGCCAAACAGAGATGTCTCACGTGTGCCGCTTATGCAAAGTGGAGAATTGGGCTCCAGGAGGGCGAGGCCATGGTGGAAAGAATTTGTGTGCCGTAGGCATGACAAAACCAAGCGTTGGGCTTTCTGGAGCCAGCCGGGCTCTGGTGCCAGCCTGGTCCAACTGGTTGGGAGAGGAGGCAGCGCTCCGGGACGCCAGCCCCTGGAAGTGAGTCGTGTTTTGCTGCAGGAATGTCCCTTGCTCGGCCGCAGCTTTCCAGCCTGAGGGAGGACGGGCTTTTCCTACTCCCTTTCTCTATGCAGAGTATTGCACTTCCCAGAAAATGGGGCTAAAAAATCAACGTTAGGCTGGGAAGACTCTCATCTCTCCCAGCCACAGCAAAGTGACTCAGCTGTATGTGACTACCAACGAGCCACAGTCCTTCCCAAGAAGCCTCATCTGACACCTTATCTGGGAGGTTTATCTCCAAGAAAAGCCCCAAACCTGAGCAGAAGCTCAGCAAAAGCAGAAGGTGGTAAGGCAGACAGTGGACTGCTGCACTTCGCACCCTCAGCACAAGGTGTGTCTTCATGCAGTTGGCTCCTCATGTCTGTGAGCTGGACCTGGTCTCAACAGGCTGAGCTGCCCTTTGGGGTTTCGCACTTTTGCAAACAGTCCCGTCGTCGATGGCAGATGGCCAGTGACTGAACCTTTGGTGCCGTTTTTCTTTTTAATCCCATTTTTAAGTGAGAAAATTAGCAGGCAGAATGGCTAAACCAGGAAAGCTATGTCATGGTGACAACTTGTCAGGAAGCTGCTAGCCAGACATTATATGCTTTATACTTGAGAGGAAAAAAAAAAAGTCCCCAATCAACTGGAATTGGTGAAGCTCCACAGAAACCAGGGCTAGCACTGGCTGTCTTGGTGCCCAGAATGATAAGAGATTGGGAGTGGCACCCGCTATCTTGATGCTAGTCCCTCCTTAGCCCTGTCCTTCAGTTCCTAGAAGAAAACCCCTGTCTGAAATAGCTGTCCTGTTCCAGACAGTCTTGTTTACCCCCCTTTTAAATATTCTTCACAAAGCTGCTGGTTTTTGTGTTTCTAAGCTAGTAGCTGCCTGCTGGTTAGAAAGTCAAGGTGCCTTGTCAACACTTTATGTGAACTCCTGAGATAAGAGAGGCACGCTGAGCCCTGCCTAGGCAAGGTGGCTTTAGAACCAGAGTAAAGGTTGCTTGCTTAGTCTGACCAAAAGTGCTGTGGAGGTGGCTTTCTGCCTGGTTGATTCAGTCCGGGTGCGTCTGGCTCCAGTTTGGAAACTACCTGACCCCTGGTTCCTGTTGGGGGGGACGGCAGAGGCTTGGGAGGCTCCGAATGAAGCTCTGCTGACTGGCAGGAGGCAAAGGCCCTGTGTAAGCAGTGAGCCCTCCTGCTATGTCTTGCAAAGAAGAGCGAGATAATAAGCCACCCATAGTGGCTTCTTAGCTTAGCTTTTAATTTTCAAATGTGCATTGGAAGAGGAGAAATGTGCATTACCCTGTTTGTATATAGACTGGCAAAGTCAAACAGAACAGATCCCCTTGCTCCTAACCTTTAAACTGCAAGTACACCTTAAATCTTGTCAAGTCTCATCCTTGAAAAATGAACACATAGGTGGGGAACTAACATGGTAATACTACGTATGCCCTTAGATCCTCACAACTGGGCTGGACAAGCTGCACAGATCGTGAGCCCTTCAGATGCGATTTGACGAGTCTGTGAGTTATGGCAAGGCTGCAAGGGATGGCCCAGCAAAGCTGTCAAGGCTCTGAGAAGCACCCAGCTTACTGGGACCCTTCCCAGCAACAGAGAGCCCTGAGTGCAGGTGTAAAAGAAGGAGCTGGTCCAGCAGCTCTGTACAGTCCTGGCGAGCCTGGCTTCTGCTGAGAGGGACCAGCTCTGGCCCTCAGCTGAGCTGGATCTGTTTGTTGATCCAGTAGGAAAAGACTACGTTTTTTTCTGGGTTAGTTTGTTGTTCCAGTTGGTTGAATCAGTGCAAGGGATGTCGCGGGACTAAGAGGCTGGGAAACAGCAAGTCAATTCAGGCTTTCTTAATTGTACTTTTAATTACGTTCCTTTGGACCACACAGGTATCCAGCTCCCCAGTGCCAACAGGGAGCAGGAGCCCGCACAGCACAGCACGGAAAAACGACCACCCCCCAACCACCTAACCCGGGGAACACCATGGGAAGAACGTCGAGTTGGAAAGCTTGCTGTGGCCTATCCCCTCCGCGATGGCGTACACCTCGGCGAGGGGCCACAGCCGAACCGCGCCTGGTAGGGGAAGGGGAAGCGATGGTGCCCTCCCGCCCGCGCTGCTCCCACCAGCCCCCCCGGCCCAGCGCTGCGCACACCGCCTGTGAGGCCTTTCCGGCTGGGAGCGCGTAACCACGGCCGCCATTTAGAGCCCGCCCGAGGAGACGCGGCGGCGACGAACGGAGCATGCGGGGGGGTTGGGGGGGCGGTGGTGAGGGGCGTGAGGCGCGCCCCCCTTCCCCCGCGCATGCGCAGAAGCCGGGCCGGGGAGGGGCGGCGCGACGGGCGAGCGTGCGCGGTGGCGCGCGGCGCAGCCTTTATTAGGGGCGGGGGGCGGCGCCGCCGCCGCATTGCAGACGGGCTCGGGGACGATGGCGCGGTGTCTTCTTGGCCTCTCGGGCTTCTGGCGGCCGGTAAGCGGCCCCGCTGGCCCGGCCTCCCTTTCTTCCTTCCCGCTCGCACGTAGCCCCGGCGGTGTGGGGCGGTGTGGGGGAGTGTGTGTTCCCTCACTACCCGGTGGGGAGCGGGCTGAGGGTGGCCGGCGCTGTGAGGAGGAGGCGGCGGCGGCGGGGGGAAGGCTGGGCCTAAAGCTGTTTCTCTCCTTTCTCCCAGCAGGACATGGCGGGCCCGGCTCCCGAAAGCGCAGGGCGAGGAGGCAGCGATAAGGGAGGGGGGGGGGCAGCCGCCTGCCGGGGCCTGGCCGTGGCGCAGCCCGGTGCGAGGCTTAACGGTCCCGCCGGGGAGCGGGGCCGCGGGGGCGGATTTCAAGGGCGCCTTCGTGGTGTCTGTGGTGCTAGTGCTGTGTTTGCGGGGGAGGGGGGAATCACTCAAAAATAGCGATCGGGGAGAAAGGGGAAGGCCCTGGGAAAATGACTTCCCGACGGCGCCTTGGTAGCACGGGATCAGTTGGATCCGTATCTGACATTAATTGGGCGGCTGTGTCACCTCACAGGGCCAAATAGGAGCAATGGGTAGAACTGTTGTCGTGCCAGCAGCTCTGTTTATCTTTGGCACTTCAGGGATAGGTGGGTGTTAATCCTCTTTCAGGTGGCAAGAGGTAGCCTTTGCTGTGGTGTGCTTTTAGCAGCCTCGTTTCCTTAGAGCCTCCTGCTCTGCTTGGAAAATTCCACTGAGTTTGCTGAGTTGAAAGTGGTGGTGGTGGGAATAACTGATCTTCTGCCTTTAGCGTTAGGACTAGAGGTTAAAAAAGTCAATGTTTGCATTTTGTGCTTTGCAGAAGCTAGACAGGGCTACAGAAGTGACTCATAGGCTGACTGGAGGAGTAATGCACCTTCAGGTTGTGGTATGGAATGCCTAGCTAGGAATCCACAAATTGAAAGTCTTAATACAGTGATGCATACGATTTTATAGAGAATTTTCCTTTAAATAAGACATTGTTAAACCTAGAGGTTATTTCCTTGTGATTTTAACCTGCTACATTTCACAATTCAGCTGAAAAAACAAAAAAAAGCCCGACTAGTGGTTTAAAAGCCACGGGAATAACCAACTGACAGACTACAGTGAGCTGTGCCTAGGAGATCTCACATGATTGTACACTACTCTTGTACTTAAGTGCAGTTTTTGAATATACTGGTATGTAAATAATTTAATGGAGAATCTCAGACTTTTCAGGCTGGAAACAAAGTAATTGTCAGCTTTCACTCGGCTTATTTATCAGCTTTAAGAGTATGGACCTTTGTGTCTGCCCTGCACTGAACTAACTACCATCAGTTATAATTTCTATTGGGAGTGTTTCTGAATCACTAAATCGTTGTAGTTTCTTGTGCTTGTAGTTTCTTCGCTTTTAGAAAGTGAAAAGAATTTGCCTTGAAGAGTGCACCAGGTTTCCCATTAGTGTATTTAGGGAAACTGTAATGAGAACCAGTTCAGCAATGAGAGTTAGCTTGGTCTACCTGTTAAAGGCGTGTGTATGCAACTGAGCACAGCAGAAGACTTGTTAGGCCTGTTTTTCTTTAGGAAGTCACTGTTTTGACACAAATAAACACCTGTCTTTTTTCACCAGAGTCCTGTTATGACTACTAATTGACTCACCTGTGATAGTATCGTGCCAAATTACTGCAGATTTTGCTGTGACAACCTGAAACACCGTTTCCGCCTACTAAGCTAACTAATTAGCTGTATCAAAATCTAGCCGCCCTTGGTGTATCCTAATTGAGTTACTTGGCTGGCTTACAGCATGGCTGGTAGGACGTGAGGGTTTTTTGGTTGACCTACTTACAGTGCTTCTGTGCATCTTCCGTTTAAGGGAGACACGAAGGAATTAAAGCAGGTGTACAGGACTTGGACTCCTGATATTTTGATTATTGCTGTCTTTGAGACCAAGAAAGGAGGAAGGCATAGTTAAAACAGAATTCAGTTTTCTCTTGAGCTGATTTTTTTTTTTTTCCCCTCTTGATAAATAAAAGTTAAGCTGGGAGTGGAAAATAAAAAGTTTGAGGATGCGATTATTTCACCCCCTCTAAAATAGTAGACTTAGAATCATAGAATAGAATCATTAAGGTTGGAAAGGACCTCTGAGATCATCAAGTCCAATCATCAAATGATTTTTGAAATGATTAAGGAAGACTTAATCTTCCTTCCTTCCAAGATTTCAAACTAATGTATAATTCCCTAGCAAACACTGTTCAGAACATCTGGAGACAGGAAAATTGAAGACTGACTTAGTCGGACTTGAATTTTCTGGAGGCTGAGAAAAAAGCAGATAATTGAACTTGGACTGTTCTTGTAGTTTGCAGGGAATGTAGTTTCTAACAAACAAAGCTAGGCTGGTGCAGCCCGCTGCCGTAGAGGAAATTAAGGAAACAGTGGAAAGTGTCTCATTTCTAAAGAATATATCCCTGTTTTCTTAGAGGAATAACAGGGAGTGCTGTGGGTAGGAGGCACCTTACGAACGTCACGTAACGAGGTGGTGCTTTGATAGATAGCACACCGCTCATGTGGCTTGTGCAAACCTGCGTGCACAATCTTCTTCTTGTGTGCAGAAGAGGTACAAATAGCAAGAATTGTTCTTGGTTGTGTTGGAGGAGAAAGAAGCAGTGCTGGCAATCTCTGAGAACCGAGAGGATGGAGAGGGTGGAACGAGGAGGAGCGGGAGCTTGTCAGCAAAACTGAACGTGGCTCCATCAGGTGACCGTGATGTCAGTTGGGACTCTCCTGGAGTTTGGACTTTCGGCAGGGTGTTATAGTACAACGTGCAGGAAGATTTTTACTTTGTGTCTGTGGGGGAAGCAGGACCAGTCACTGCTGGCTGCCAGTGTGTTTTATTTCCATGTCTCACCTGGATCTTATTCTTTGGAGCAGGTTTGGGGCAATGCCTTAGAACTACATGACAAAAAAAAAGGTGTGTGTTTGCTTTTTCTTTAAGGATTTACTCACAATCCATTTTCTGTTTATTTTTTTTCTTTATGTAGCAGTTTCTGTATGCAATTAATTTGCTGCTATTAAGATATCAGAGTTCCTATTGCAAGTTAAAAGGGGTACTTCTGTGGTCTTTGAAGTGTGTGCATATGTTTGAGGCAATGCTTGCCTGTGTATTTGGTCACAGAGCAATGTTTAATTTCAGATATCAGTATTTTTCTTCCTCTTGGAGTGAGGAGTCTCGTATTTACACTGTTTACCCTGACTACTTTTTAAACTTTGTGCTCTACTTCTGTGAAGTCTGCATATAGAGAGATTTTCTTGGAGATGCTGAGCAAGTGACATCTTGCAGTGAGATTTCAAGGCTTGTTTTTTCCCGACGTAACAGTTTAAAATCCTTTGACAATGTTCATATTGGGATACAGGCTATTATTATGCACAGATTAGGGGTTACACTTTCTTCTTTCCTGCAATCAACTGCTTCATCACTGGTAGGTTATTCTTTCACCTTGTACACTACAGTTTGCCTTTTCCAGGCTCTTCCATCTCTGAAGCTGCTCTTTAAAATGTCCCTTTTCATCCCTCAGGTGTACTTTCTCCACTCAGCTGCAGGGGTCTGATGTCTTCCCTTTCCCTAAGGGAGCTTTCTGTTGAGTCGTCTGGTGTGTCTGTCATTCATTCTGCATTAAAGCACTTCTCTGGCAGCAGTGTGAAACAGAGCATTGCTCCTGAGACCGCTCTTCTGTTTCTCCTGGCTGCGTCTGGAACTGCCCTTCTGTTGTCTGAAGTTTTTAGATGCTTCTGGACTTCACCTGCACTTTGGTGGGACTGCAGTGTAACCTGTGGCAAGGCATTTGTCTTCTCTTACAGACACGGCTCTCCGAATACTAGCAAACCTTTCAGTTCTTTGTGGTGTGAATGTGTTTTGCCTGGTGAAAGGGGGTTGTTCAATACAGAATTTCTGAGGTAAGAACGGTGTTTACGGCAGAGGTAGTGTACCAAATGATAACATGTTCCCTGCTTTGAGGAGAGGCCGATCACGGCATTAACTAGACACTAATTTGTTGTGAATTGCGCAGGTTACAATGATTCAAGCTTGATATTTGATCAGTAGATACTGGACAGGAAGACTTTTGATTTTTAACCGACATCTGGAACACTGGTAACAGCTAGTCAGATTTCGTGTGTTTCTTCTGCAAGTTGCTGGTAATTTCTCAAATACTGTGGCTGTTTACTGCCTCCTCAATCCAGAGGCATAGTAGACCTTTGGCCGAATTACTAGCAGGTGCTCAGTTACAACTTTTGAGATTTTACTTAAACTCACTGACCAGAGAAGCTGTGGGAGTGTTGCGCCCTTCAGATAACTTCAGGTGGAGGTCACTCCTTGACTTGTTGACACTTTGTAAGATTCAATGAAGAGAAGTTGATCCCTCTTGACTTCTTTAACTTAAACACACTTTGCTTTAGCAGTTCTCGAAAGAAATGGGGAAAAGTCAGTAACTAATCGAGCACAGAATGGCAGAGATTGAGGCATTCACTTGGCTTATGGACCAGTTCTGGGAGATAATGAATGTGGGTTGTTTGGTGTTTGTTTTTTTTTTTTTAACACTGCCAAGTGAGGCAGCCTGGAAAAAAGCATCCCTCCTGATGAATATGTAATATCGTTGGAATAAATTGAACTGTCATTAAGACATAAGAGTTGACAGCACCCCACGTTATCTTCCACATTTTATTTCAACCCATTAAAGTGAACAACAGCTCAGCTCTTTCCTTTTCTTGCCAAATACAGGTTAAATTTGTTTGTTAAAAACGCTGCTCACACCAAGATTTCCTTGCAGTTTGGTTTGGAGGAGGCTTGAGTCTTCCAGCTGAATGTCTTTGTTCTGGGTTGATAGTTTTCTGATTTATCCTCTGGCTTTTTAGGGAATCTGGTCTGGCCCATGTAGAATCCCTGTTCATAGAGGCTTATATAAGGTGGTAACTTTTAAGCATGATCATGAAAGTCTAATTAATATATTTCAGTACAGCTTTGGAGGAGATTGCTTATGGTGTTTTTCTGAGAATCTCGGGAAGAAATTTAACCTGTCTGTCCCTGGAAGAAGAATAACACAAATGCTTCAGAGAAGGGAAGGTTATTCTCAGGAAAGGTAATTACCTAACAATTTTCCAGTTAGCTGTCCTTGCAGAATGGTAATCCAGCCATTATAAGCTTCCTTCTAGATTCCTCTTTCCTGAAGAGGAGTGAAGAACTGAACTCTGCTTTCATATGTGTGGCTCCCTCAGCTTTCCAAGTAGAAAAGGTGATACGTATCGTCCGAGAGGGCTGTCCCCTCTACTTCACTAACTTCTGACTGTGTTAGCGTTTCCATTCCAGATGCCTTGTGTGGAGGAAGGAGGTGATAGTGTTTGCCACTTTGAAAAAGCGTTCTGGGATTAATGCACAGTCGCTGAAGTGAGCGGGATGGTGCCGCTGTGGGAGGGAGTTGCACATTTCCCTTTATCTGTGCTGCCTTCAAACTGGGTTTTGTTGAATTCCTGGGCAGGGCCCCATGCGATATGGTAGCTGTCACTTGTCAGTGCTGCGTTATTGGTGTTCTGGCACTGTTAGGTTGCTGACCTGGGCCTCAAAGAAGAGATTTCTCTGTCCTTTTCTGCGGTTACCCTTTGGCTTGTGGAATATTTTGATTGTGGTGTTGGGCTTCAGGCTGTGTTTCTGAGGCAACGCTTGTTCTAGAAGGTGGTCTCTCTTGTCTGTCAGACACGAGCATTAGAGAGGTCAGAGCATGCTCTTTTTTTGGTGGTTTTTGTTTTTTTTTGGGAAGCTGCAAGTGCATGCAAGGATCCTAGGGTGCCTGTTGGCTGTCAGCTTGGCTAGAAGCCTGAAAGCTGAAGTCTTTCACATCTGAAAGACATGCTCTTTGTACATGGTTTGCATTTCTTCCCCCCTCCCCTTCCTCCTCCGTTTTCTTTCGCTGCTTCATTTAGGAACAGCTTGGTGGAACAATGACCATTACTTCTACAACTGAAGAAACCATGTCTCTGAGGCATTTCAGGAAGGGAGGAACCAGGGAAGAGGACAAATAAAACACCCTGGCCTTCACAGATAAACTTGTTTGGTGCTCTAAAAATAGTGGCTTGCAAGAACTTCAGGGAAGGGGGGGGCAGGTTTGGGTGGGCATGATGCGTGACTGTTGAGAGCTAATCTACAGAGAAAGGAGAAATCTATTTAAAAATGGGTGACCCTTAGATAAAGACAAATATATAAAATAAAAGGATGCCAGAGATAACTAAGAAGGTAATCCCATTGGGTTTATCCAGTGAGCATTAAGAGTTGTGTGAGGTAACTGACAGTGCTTTGTTTTCTCTTGGCTCGCTGCTGTGCTTGGGATGTGAAATACTGTATTAAGGTGTCACTCTTCTTGCAGAAGAGGCTATTTTGAGGGAACAGGCAAGATGACTGTTAAAGACTCAAAACTGTCCGTTCTGTTGTGACACAGCACAAGGTCTTAACACTCTTCACTGACATACTTGCTTTTGTTGTAGCATAAGTTAATATATGAGGAAAAATGCTGCCTCAAAATTAAGTAGGAGAACAAACTAAAGGAAAAAGTGAGAACAGTAAAAGATTTCAGGCTGTTCTTTTCTGAATCTGCTGGATCTGAATTAATGCAGAGTTTTTTTAGTTTTGTTTCTGTTTCTCCCAGGACATTCAGAAAGGGAGAGTGATTACTGTTACAATGAAGGTTGCTTTCTATTTATAACGTAGAGTTACGTAATAAAAATATTTCAACATAAGGCAGAATAAACTAATACGAGCTTAACTATATTTAAAGTCACTATGGAAGATGGAAGAAAAGAAGCCATGCTTAGTGTGTGTCATCTTTGTTCTGTAGCTGCTTTCTAAAATGTGCCAGCGATGTGTGGCCTAAAAAAAAATTTGCCTAGTCACCGTTTGACCAGAAAGATCTGTACTGAAAGCATCAACTGTAGAGCTGTCTTCTCAGAAGGAAAGAACTTCCACAGTGTCCTTTGTAACTGAAAGGGTACTGCTGTTCCTCTGTTTTCTGTAGATAAGTGTTCATCCTCATGGTGTAGCTGATTCAGGTTTCTTGAATTTGTTGGCTTTTTTGACAAAAAAGTTGTGTCTTACACAAAAAAAGTTGAGAAGTTGTTCATCTTACTCTGATGTCGTGTAGCAGTGAAGACTTTAGATAATAGCAGTGGGAAGGTGTTTGGGAATTTGGTTGTTTACTTGCATCCTAAACCTAGTTTCCAGTGTTTGCTGGCTTAGGAGCAGTTTGGTGCTTCTCATTCTTCACTGTCCCTGCTGGTCTCGAGCTCTTCTGAGATTTTGTCTTTGGTCTCCTGTAGACGATTGCAGATAACATCAGCATCCTTATTCTCAAATCCGAAGGGTCTGTGTGCCCAGTGGCAGTGCTTTGAGCAGAATCTGGACAAAATCTGTTTGCGTATGCCTCTTCTGAGAAATTATTCTATTTTCCTTCCAAACTGGTGAGACGTGATGCAGGGAAGCAGTGCAATCAGAGACATCACGTAGTTAATGTACTGTCAAAAATCGATCTAATTTTAAGACTTTTTTTTTGTTTTCCCCCTTCTGAACAGAGTTATCTGCAGCCTGCACTCTGCTCGCCTCAGAAGGTCTCAAACTACTGCCTTGCTCTTCGGTTTTCTTCTGCCTCGGTGTTGTGACCTGACAAAACCCTGCTGTCCTGCTGATACCCCTTGCTGTGTCCTGGCAAGTCAGAACGTTAGTGACTGACTCTGTGTGAGCATCTGTTTGATACAGAAGCCATGGAGCAGGGAATTTGTAGAAGATGTACAGCTAAAAATGCTGATAAATAAGCATAAATCTGAAGCATAGGATTTCTTTTGTCCTTCACTTGTAATGAGCAGGTCTGAGTCTACGAGGCAGAAGGAACAAGACTAGCTGGTAGACATTCTGCTGAAGCTGCATATGGGTCTGAAAAGTCATATGGTGACAGGATCTTGAAGTAAAAAGCCAAACAAAACCTGAAAGTTCATTAAGAGCTAGATCAAAGCAGTGCAAGTTACAGCGTGAATTCTTCAGTTTGGGTTTTAAATAGCCTCTTAGATGAAGAGCTTGAGAAACTGCTTGGAATAACTATTGTTGTAGTTTTATAGATGAATTTTTGTAGTTTACAGTATATTTCAAACAGGGGATGGGGGAGTAATTTGATTTACAGAACTAAAGGCAATAGGTTAAAAGCTATACTTGTAAATAGTTGGAAGCCCTTAATTCCACTGTTTAAAGTTGAGGACTTGCTTGACTTCAGCCAGGAGCTCGACTCTGCCTTGCAGAGCCTTCCTACCACTTTTCAATACCAGCGTCTGAAAGGGAGAAATAATTCTTTCCTCAACCAAGTGTATACTTGGGTGTTGTCATCCTGCCAGAGCTGACAGCTATTTGGCTAACCAGTCTGACTTTGAAATTTAACTGCTCTTAGTGCTTCCAGATTAATAATGCTGTAATTTAGAATAGGCTGTCTGTAAATATTTTGCTAACTGTACATTATTAGAAGCTTTGAACTCTTATTCCTGTGGTCTTATAAGCAGTCCTAGTGTGCTGTCTTGCTGAAGAATTATATGCAATCTAGGCTTTTTGCTGGGAGAGGGGTGGCAAACTTTAGGCTCTTGTGTAGAAAATTAAGCATGCAAAGCACGCTTTTCTTAAAATAAATGGGTCATTCCTCTGTGAAATCCAGTGTAAACAGGCTTTATAAATCAGCAGCTGAGAATGGCCGCAGAATGGCACCTATAAAGCAGTGTTTATCTGGCTCTGTTTGATGTGTAGTGGCTATGTAGCTTGTAGGTGCTCTGGTAATTCAGCTGTTAAGTCGATCCTCTAATTGCTTAGAACCAAGACACCAGAAATGGAAAAAGTAAATGTTCATCTGTCACAACCTTACTAGCAGCTTCGTAGGAATCAAATAGCGGAATTTCTGCTTCTTGTTGACAGTGTAATTTACAGTGTTTTGTGATGTGTAAACAGCATTGATGTGAGGATAATGGCTCCTAAACAACACCTATATAGCTAGTAGGTTTGAATGGGCTTTTTTTTTTCCTAAAACTTTGACAGCAGTGCCTTGTAGACATAAACCACGGCAGATTTCCTTAGACCCTGTCTGCTGTAGGATTTTAGGAGATGTTTCTTCATAGGTTAATGCAACCTAGGAGGTTGACTGCTGAGGAAATTGAGCCTACTGACAAGCAAGATGGTTTTAGAAACCTGGGAGAAGTTAGATATCCAGTTCAGACAGCACAAAAAAAAATAATACTTGGAAAGTCAGCTAAAAGGTGCAGTTGATTAACTTGTCCTGTTACTTATAGTGCAGATCTTTACACTTCTTTAGAGAGACTGTCCAGAAAAGGGTATTCTGTATTTCACTTCAAAACTTTATAGGTTGTGAGACAATTCTGTGTGGGGTGGAAGGTAATGTCCGAACAAGGAATCGTATTCTTTTTCTTTTTTTCTCCACAAATTTTTCTCTACACAGTTGAAGAACTGACCAAGAGGAAACAAAATCTAAATAGATTTAATGGATTTTAAAACTATTTGATGGAACATGTCTCACGTTGTTTTCCATCCTTCTTTTGCTTTGATGTGAAACTTTCTGTTCCGTGTTTTGGTCTGTACCTGGCTCTTGAGCCCTCCATGTAACGTGTGCATTGTTGTGGCTTCTAATCCGATTAGATTCCTAGCTCTCACAGTTGCTGTATGAGAAGAGGGTGATTCACCTGAGAGAAGGAATGCAGGCAGCAATTACAAGCTACATGTGACTACTGGTTCAGAGTTGAAGTGTCCACAAGGACAGTAGGACAGGAGAACAGGTTGCAGCTTTGGGAGTCAGCTGTCAGAAGTGTAGATTTCTGCAATGAGCAATTTCTCTGTTTTGAGTCATATGGTAGTTCTTGTGTGCTAAGGAAGGTGGTTTTTTGTTTAGTTGGATTTTCTTTGGGTTTTGTTTTAATTTATTTTTCTTTTCGTGGAAGGTGGATGATGAGGGAATGGACTGCTGAGGTGCTGAGACTCAGGCACTTCAACAGGGAAGTTCAACTGTTATGTTTTCTCTGAGTTCTTTGGCTATGTAATTTGTATTTGGGACTCATTCTTATGTTTCCCGCAATCCCAATTACGGGATTGAAATGTGCTTAAAAATGTTAGGAAACCTAAGTGGCCTACTGGTGAGATTGTGGGCATACCATACAGCATTAGGCTCCTTACTTTGGAGTGGAAATCATTCAAATGTGCAACGGTGATTCTTTCTTTGGCAGCTGTGGCAAGCCCTGTTTTGTGGCAGAAGGACTGCGTGAAGGGTCCAGAGGTATGGTGTCAGAGTATTCGGACAGCATCGCAGTGTGGAGCAGTCAAACACTGCCAGCAGAATGTCTGGAACAAGGCGACTGTAGTAAGTATCAGCTACTGAGACTTCTTCCCACCTGTAGTTGAGGTAGCTGGTTTCCATACGCTGATGGAGATTTTTCAGGTCTCATCAGAGTTAAGTGCTTCATCTGACTGTGCTTTGATTACTATGCCTCAATTTGGGTGCTAGATAAAGGTTGCTTTCCACTTCTCTGCCTTGCACAACTTGTCTGCTGACTTCTCCGGTGACCTGTTGCACAATCACCAAGCAATGTGTGGGATGGAGCTCCACTGGAGCTCTATGGAGTTTCAGACTCCTTTCTCTTTACTAAAACGGTTCCTAATTCACAGAACCTTTTCTTATTCTTAACTTGAGCAACGCCAAACTGGTAGGTTTATTACAAAAAAAAAAAAGCTATATGCTTCTTTAGATTTTTCTTATTAAGTTAATATTGCACAGAAGATGCAGCATATGCTAAATTATGAAAGCTGTGATGGTAAATAATGGTACAAATGTTATGTTTAGCATGGCTTTTCAAGTTGCATTATATTAAATGTGAGTGCTGCTTTACTAGATGCAGCTGTAGTTTGTAGTGGTGTTTTACAATTTTCTAGGGGAAAAAGGCGTTTTACTTATAGTCAAGGTGGACTGAGTGCATCTGTATCTGTGCTGAGATATGTTTCAGTTTGTGGAAAAGTAGGGGATGGGAGGGATGTCAGAATGGCAGAGCACAACTAAGATGAGTGAAGCTTCCTGAAAGGTTCTTAGATTTCTAGTAAATGTGAATTCTTTGAAGCGGTAAGGAGGAGGCTTCTTGGGACAATGTACTTTATACATCAAGGGAGGCAGGATTAGGTGAAATGAGCAAGCAGTAACATGCCTGCTTCTTCATACTGTGTTGATTTACTGAAGAAACTGGAGCTGAATGTGCTTGGAACAGCCTCACTCTTATTTAAAAACACCTCTTCCCACCCAGACTTCAGCCAGTGTTTCATGTGATGCTCGTTCTTCACGTTGTTATTCGCACACTGCATTTGCAGATATTTAATTCTGTCTCAAGGTACCTCAGTTCTTCTCTCTCCAGAGCAGTATCCCATGTGACTTGTGTAAGGAACTCGTGACGGTAGCTGGCAAGGTTTTGAAGGATAATGGCACTGAGGTAAGCAGAGCTCCCTTCTCCTTGCCCCAAAGCACTATGTACATTCATTGTGTTAACAAGATCCCGAGGTGAGGGGGTGGAAGAGTAGTCTGCCTGATGTTTTCCCAACCTAAGCAGCAAATGTTGAAAGGGGTAGAGTACATGGAAAAGGCTTTAAACAGCCCCTTCTGGTTTAGAGATTAGCAAATTCTAGAGCCTGTCTTGCTCTAATGCATCCTTGATTGACTACAGATGCTTATTAAAATTGTTCTTGGCCAGTGGGCCATCGATCGTAAAAGGTGAGATACTGCAGTTTCTAGAAGTGGATGATTACACCAAGTGGACTTATTTTGGTTGTGGGTGCTTCTTCTCTTTTTCTTTTGTGAACCTGGGAGTACTTTGTATAAACGAATCACTGTCCTGCTGGTCCATAATTTCACTTTCTCTTCTTGAACGTAAATGTTCTGTGCAGGTGAGACTGTGTTGTGCAGGCCTTGCAAGCAGTATTCATGTTTTCATTTTGGCAGGTCTCATCAAAGGTCCAGGACTGGGGAAAATAGACTTATAACGTAAAACCTTGTTCTAGTTTTGCTTGCCTCCTGCCTCAACCTACCTGAGCCCAAGGGTCTTTTTTTAGGCTTTGTGTCATGTGTTTTGGAGAGTGAAAGAGAATTTGAGAGAGAGATGCTTTGATAGTGTATAGCCCACCTCATCTTTTGTAGGATGAGATCCGCTCTTACTTGGAAAAGACGTGCGAGTTTCTTCCTGACCAAGGCCTGGTCTCGGAGTGCAAAGAAATTGTGGATTCCTACCTACCAGTTATCATGGATATGATCAAAGAAGAGCTGGTAAGTAGATAATAGTTTGCAACTGTTGGAATTACAAATCGTGCGCCTGTTGGTGCCAGAATTTCTTGTCTACATAAGATTGTGCACATGCTCCTTTAATCCTGTATGGATCACTGGTGTTGCAGTTAATGGTGTAAATTTGAAGACTGCTTTCTTGCTGTGAAACGTTTTCCCTTCCTGTCATGCTTCAGCTGAATGACTCTCTACTCTGAACTTCATGTAAAAGGGCCATCAGTCCAGAGCTTTATGTCTGTATCCTACCTCCCCTAGGATAAACCTGAAGTTGTGTGTAGTGCCCTCTCACTGTGCCAGTCCCTTCAGAAGCACCTTGCAGCAATGAAACTTCAGAAACAACTCCAGTCCAATAAGATACCAGAGCTGGACTTCTCTGAACTGGCGTCCCCATTCATGGCTAACGTGCCTCTTCTCCTTTACCCTCAGGACAAACCCAAGCAGAAGTCTAAGGTAAGGATGCAGTGCTCTTCCAGCGTGTGAGAGGAGTGCATGTTTTTTCCTACAGAGCTTCAGTGCTCCTTTGCGTAAGGACTTACTGACGATTCTTGGTAAGGGATTGTTGTAGTGGGTACAGATTAAGCTGATGTGCTTCACCTGGGTGACTGTCTCCCATTGAATTTTCTGCTGCTGCATACAAACAACTACCTTTTTCCTAAATCTGTGGGTTTAAAGCTAAGAAAGATGATATCTGCAGCCCCTGTGGACCATAAGTATAATCTTAGAATAACAACCACAGTCTATAAAGACAAGTCTTGTGCTGGACTGTTCCCATCCAGGACTGTAGTAGTCAAGCAAGTCTTACTGGAAACAACTTCTTCTGAGAGAAAATTTGGCACCAGTGTTGAAAGGAAGAAGAATTCTCCCACATTTCTGAGTAATCTGCTGCTAGCTGTGCCCTTCAGGGCAAGCGTTCGTCTCTAAGTCCGGAGGTGACAGAATGAATCAGAAAGGAACAAATAGTTGACAAAGGGGAGTAGATGAGCCTGCCAACTTGTGAGTAGAGACTGAGTCTTGATAGCAAGCGTAGATATGGGAGTTAAACAGTTGGGTGGGTGGAGAACAAGCTGCCGTGGGTGGAGCAGGTAAGATCTGTGCCAAATTTAGAAACCTTCCCACTGTGGCCTATAACAAAACCAACAGATTTGGAGATTGAGTATCTTAACAGTTATCTCGGGTTTCAAAGCCAAGTTAGGTACCTAATCTCCATCTAGTGGTTGGTGCACATACCGACAGTAGCTCGTCTGTTCATCTTAGCTCAGACTTTCCAGTATTCTACAGAGTATTTATTAAGGTTTGTATATCGTTTAAAATAGCTTTTAAAACTCGTCAGTAACAGAAGCTTCAAAAATGTGCTATGTGAAGATATGTCAACTTAAGTTTCCTTTCACTCTTTGTCCAGGGAAGTGGGGATGTATGCCAAGACTGCATTCAGCTGGTTACTGATGTTCAGGAAGCTGTGAAGACAAACTCATCTTTCGTGAAGTCTTTGGTTGCTCATGCCAAGGAGGAGTGTGACCGTTTGGGACCTGAAATATCTGATATGGTAAGCTATCCTTTTTGTTTAAAAATCTGTTCCTGTATGCAAACATAAAATAGTTTGCTCAGTGCCTTAGTCCTCTCAGTGTGATCTGTATTTTATAAAACAAAGGCGAGTGTGTCACATGTAGGATACGTCACCCAGTATAACAATAACAACACTGAAATAATCAACTTTCTGGTCAAGAAAGTTGAGTGAGGTGGTGTGTATGGGACTGGGGAGGAGGAAAAAGACTCAAAATAGCTGCTAGCCCGTAAAGGCCTTTTTCATAAAAGTGACCTGGCAGGCTGTTGTGGTCCTGCCGTGAGGGGGAGTGCTTTCGCTCTGAGCAGAAGAGAAAAGAACTCATCAGATAAGCAGCTATCTGTGCCATGATTGTGTAACCTGAAATGCCATCTTATATTTGGGACAAGCTCTGAAAGACAACAGGATAATTATTAAGTAGAGCAGGTAAATTAATACCTTGAGATGTATGAAAAAATTCTAGGTTAACTCTACAGCTAAAGCGCTTGATATTTACAAGACTTTCTTTTCCTGCTTCCTGCAGTGCAAGACCTACATCTCTGAATATTCTGACTTGGCTATCCAAATGATGATGCACATGGTAAGATCAGTAGGATGTAGTATTTGCTCTCAGTTCGTTTTTTCTGCTTCATGTAGCTAACTTATTCGGAGGTCTGGGGAGAGCCCTTGCTCAGTAAGTCTTGGTGTTCATGCTTTGAACTTGGCGTTTAATGGGATAGTAACTTCAGTCTCAGGATGCTTTCTTTAGTGCTTTCCTTTTCTTTCACAACCACTTCTGCGGTGCAAAAGGCACTCTAATCCTTTGAAACACAGATGATCCATTACATATGTTCCTTTATATTCTTATCTCAGTCCTGTACTTACACTACTTCCTCCCTCCCCACCAAATACTATATTAAGCATATTAGAGTTGGTCTTTGTCACAGCATTTCAAAATTGCTTCAAGTGTTAGAGATAACGTGTCTATTTGAAGCAAGACTAAACGTCTGTCTTCTGGAATTGCTATATTGAGACTCCTGCTCTCTGGGCTCTTGATAGGAGCCGTGGAAAGTAAGTGGTACTGCAGCAGCTCTGGTCTTCTGCAGCAGCATATAATATATTTCACCTCTGACCACCTCCGTAGCACCTCTTTATCCAGAGATCTCAAAGCCTTTTAAAAAAAATGGGTAAGCCTTTCCTTAGAGAATGCAGTGCCTAAATGCCACAAGTAATGTAACGAATTGTAGGTGAGTTTATGAATAGAGTACGTGGCTGACTTGAGCCTGAATTTGGGGACACAGTGGCTTTGTTTTTGTTACCAGATATTTTGTTATATTGCTTCTTAAGTATTTGAAGGGGGAAGCAAATCTTTGTTCCAAGAACAGTTAGTTTCTCATTTTAAGCACTGCAGTGCAGTGTGTTAATACTTGAAATTGGAATATGACCACACCTTGCGTCCAACTGAGTGTTGTTCAAGCTCTTTGGAGGTAGTCTTGCCCAGGATGCTTTAATGACTTCAAATGAATAATGCTGCTTAGCACTGTGCAATTAAATGAGAGTTGCTGTAACGATGCTAAGGATCTTTGGGGTGGGGACCATGTCATATTCCATCATCTTCATGGAAAGAGTATATGCAGTTCCAAGTGCTTGATGTGTTTTTTTTCTCTTAACTGTTATCTTTAATTTCTCCTTTCTTCCTCTGTCTCCATTCTCCACTGTCAACAGAAGGATCAGGTAGGTGAGCAACTTGCCTGTGGTGATAGCCTGCTTGTAGTTCACTTCTTGCTCTTAAAGGGCTTGTAGTTCACTTCTTGCTCTATTAGCTGTGTACATGGTGTGACTGTACTCAGTGTTGACAGATACAAGGGATATTTGTGTGATTAAAAAAGAGAAAGACTGTAGACTTCCTCCAGTGGATCAGTCTTACTTCCAGCTCCAGATACCAGTTTGTGCTACTGAGATTTCAGCTTAATTATGCTTTGGCCAGTGGAGCAGAGAATATGCTCACTTTCATACAAGAAGCATTAGATATAGAAAAAGCATGCCAGTGGCTCCTGTCAGCTTCTGGTGTAAAGTCTGGGCTCAAAAGGACTTGAGTCAAGCTGTCTCCAGGTCTTTTTTTGGTTAACCTTTAAATGTTGGACAGGGGTATAGATGTTTGGAGTAGACAAACTGAAAAGAAGACGCAGGAGGCCTTTCAGGCTTCTGCTTCCTAGAGCTATTTGGGCTTTAAACTCAACCAGTTCTGGGAGACCTTGTGTCTGTCATCTCTCTGCGAGGGAACACGTTGTGTGTATGTGGGTGTCGCTGTAACATTAATATCTGGAAATGCTTCATACAATGCATGAACCAAAGGGATTGACTTAAAGGTACTGCCTGGAGTAGTCTGAAGCAGCACCGTGTCTCTGAGATACTGCTTTTGCCTGTGCATGAGGTTGTGGCATGATGTATTAACTGTTGCATAAGCCTCTGCTGTAAGAAGCTTGATGCCCTGGTGACAGGGTGGGGTATGATCTTCTAATTACCCATAAAAGCAAAGGTAACTTTTTTTTTTTAGCTTAGGTAGACTTCAGGTGGGAAAACTCAAGTTTTGTGTATTACGCTCTACAGCCTTTCTCACTTTGTGTGGGTACGACGTGGCCTCCTTAAAGCAGTTTGCCTCATTTTGGGGATGTTTATTTTAGCATTTAGTAACACGTGTTTCTGAAACCTTTGAGAAAGTCTTTTTAAAGGCTTTGTTTCCATTTGCTGTTTTCCCTCTTGCTGTGAAAAGAACACTCGAAATACACTTACTGCAAATTCTTGTAAAAAGGATCAGGCTTAGGTTTTAACATGGTTAACTTCTGTTTCTTGTAGGCTGGGTTCAATAATGCAGGAATGTGTTTCTATTTGCAAAATTTGATGTTACTGGCTGCTTTAAAGAAGGTAGTTTGTGGCGGAGAAAAGGAGTCCTTTCTTCTAGATGTTTCTTTCAACTTTGGGTGAACTCTGAAGTCAGGATAATTAGCCTCTTCCGTGATTACTTAAAGCTTTCAGGGGAGCAGCTTTGGGGATGCAGGTCTGTTGTGATGCTGGTGGCCTGATTTGGTGTTGGTAGCTCTTAAGTCAACTCCTTTGAAGGGCTTGCATAGTGTATTAGCTCATGGTAAATGGGGTTTTAAATGGATGTGGCCTAACCTCTTCCTTTTTTGAAGGAACTGCTAAATTTCATCTGGTAGTTGTCCTGCCTATAACCATATCAAATGCTTTGGCAATACTTGAAGTAGAAATAGTTGTGAAACTTCTAATTGTGTTGGAGCCTTTTAAAACTTTGTTCTCTGTGCCCACTCACGGGCTCCACAGAAAGGGCAGAGTCTTCTAGACTTTTAAAAATTGCTTATACATCTCTTTCCAGCAACCAAAGGACATTTGTGCCATGGTTGGGTTCTGTTCTTCTGCGAAATCTGTTCCCCTTCAGACTCTGGTGCCAGCTCAGGTGGTTCATGAAGTGAAAATGGAAACTGTGGAGGTAAGATGGACTTTTTATACTCAACAGCTTTGCCTTCCATTTTTCTGTAGTGTAATTAACTAGGTGAAACAGAAAAATACGATTTTTTTCTGCTTAGAATAATCCAAGTCTTGCATATAAATTCCTGGCTGTTTCTTGTTTCTGGTGTTGATCTGTGAAGTAGGAGAGCTGACTGATTTATTAGAACAGCAGAGCCTACGCTACGGTGAAGCTATAAGGTAATACTTCAGGGCTGAAATGGGAGCTCTTGTTCCAGCAGCAGGGTATAGCAGCCATTCTAAATGGCACCTCAAATGTTAGAGGGTAAATTGCTGAATTTGAGTTTTGCTCTATCTTTAGAGTTATCCTTTGATCTCTTTTAAAAATGGGACAGCATTTTGCATGTGCGGATGAGTCTGATCAGAGTCAGAATGCTGAAGCTCTGAGTTTGGAGAACCACCTTAGCTTCCCATGATCTTTGGGTGATATGTGGGCTGAGGGTTTTTTTTGAAAAGGAAAGTCTCTTTTGAGGACAGTTAACTTCTGACAAACAACTTCCCTCAGGTCTCTCAGTTTCTAGGTTTCTTTTGCAAACAGAAAGGTGCTCTCAGTTCTAGTAAACTTCATCCTCAATTAATATATTTTAAAAAAACACTTCATATTTCCCTTGACTCTAGTCACTGTGGGGCTGCTTATTTCTCCGTGTCTACTAAATTCAACTCCCTTCCTTATACAACCTGGGAATTGTAGTCTTATTTAGTCATGCAAAGTGACTGTTCATTGAGAATGGCTTTTTACTGAGACCTTTGAGGTCGGTTTTGGGCTCTGTGTGGCGTTCTGAATTCAGCTCAAACTGGCCAGCTAGGTGAATGAATCGGTGTGCTGCACCTGAATGTGAACGCTGTTAGACTGATCTTTTCCAAGTTGTCCCTGCCAGATGTGGTCAAGTGCCGATCTGTTGTTTCGTATGTTTCTTCTGTGTACTCAGAAAGCCACCGTTCAAGAGAAGGCTTTTTCCGTGTGTGAAATATGTGAGACCATGGTGAAAGAAGTGACTGGCCTCTTGGAGAGCAACAAGACAGAGGTGTGTAAGTGGTGGAAATGGTTCCTCTTCCTAGGCTTTGGCTAAAACGGGGCTATGTGGGAGGCGCAAAATTAAGTTAATTTTATTGCCTGTTTCACGAGAGCAAGATTTCCATCCTGAGTGGGATGGAGTCGGAAAACATGTAGTTACGAATTGAGTCAGACTTGCGTTGCTCATTTGCCACGCACCCTTCCTTGTGCTTCAGGAGGAGATTGTACATGAGATGGAGGTGGTCTGCTACCTGTTCCCAGCAAGTGTCAAAGCCCAGTGTAAGGACTTCATAGATGTCTACGGCCAGGCTTTGATTGACATGCTCTTGGAGTCGACGAGTCCCGAAGCTGTGTGTGTTACGCTGAGATGCTGTGCAGCCAACAAGCCTCCACAGCAGCCAGGTTGGTAATGAGGAGTCAGTGGTGTTGCAAAATGAGCTAGTTCACCTATGATTATGTTTATTTTGAGGACACATGCTTTAGTACTTTGCTGATGCAGCCTCCTTTCTTCTTTTTGGGGGAACTACCTAAGCACTGACACTTGTTTTATTGTTTGTTTGGTTTTTTTTTTTTTTGTCTTTGCAGTTTTAATGAAACCTGCAGGTGGCTTCTGTGATATCTGCAAGATGGTGGTAGCTTATGCAGACAAAGAACTAGAGAGGAATGCCACGGCAGCTGAAATTGAGGCTTTACTGGAAAAAGTCTGTCACTTCCTGCCACAGTCTGTCAGTGATCAGGTAAAGTGCTAAAAAGCGATGGTCTTGTTGATGGTTGGGAGCTGCCCGTGGTGATTTGTCAGGTTTGCATAGGTCTTAGTGACAGTTATGCCAACTTCATTTTCTGAGTATTGCGCCTGATATTCTGTCTACGTGCTAATTTTAGGTCCGTCTCTGGAGTGTCTCTACTTCTGCTATAAATGTCCAGGTACTCATAGTAGAGCTATCTGTGTTTGGCCGGCTGTCTCGATCTCTGGCTGGAGACAAACTGTCCACAGGTGCAGCTGGGACTGGCTTGTGTTCAGCAACCTGAGCCTTCCTAGGTTTTTTCCCTTTGCTAGTTAGCACCAAAGCGTAGCAGCTTCTCGTGTGCAGTAGAGCGAAAAAGAGAAGAGCGGGCTTGATCTGAGGCAGTCGACCACGGAGGCCTGGCTGTGTGGCAGCCTGCCTTCCAGTCAGAACAAGGCGGATCGAGATGAACAGGAGGACAAAACATCTTGCAGAGTACTTGGAAATGCTGGAGAGCAGCATCTCTTGGTGGTTTTTATAAGAGTAGTCAGCGTTCCTCTGCTAGAGGCTGGAAAGAGTTTGAAGTGCAGGGGGATTAGGTTTTCGTGCTCCCCATCCTTGGGGGTTGGCAGTCCTTTGAATAGCTGGAGACTTTGAAGGGCCTGCATTGACTGGCTGGATTGTTGTACTAATTTGCAGTCAGTAAAGGTTTGCCTGGAAATCCTCTGAGAACAGTGGGTGGGAAAAACTGAAAGGTTTTCTTCCCCCTCAACACTGATCCTGTTCAGGGGATTAGCGAAGTAATTGCAAGTAGGCTGGCGTAATTTCAGTGAGATGGCAAAAAGCAACACCTGTTAGGCCACCGCTGTCGAGATTTACCTGGAAATCTTATTAGGTGGCTGCTGAGTGCCAGCAAGCGGCAACCGCTTATAAATTTACCAGGCATACAATAGACAGGCTTAAAGCAGCTATGGAACAGCTGTTCCTGCTAACTGCTGGGAGGCTGTTTAATAGTTGTGGTTTGCTTATTAATTGGTGCTGTTAGTCTCTGCTGAGAACGCCAGTATCTTTCTGGGATTCTGAGGCAGCCTCCCACTAGAGGGCTGACTGCTGTCAGTGGAAAGCGTTCATGCTGCTGCCTGGTCTGAAGGGAGTAGTAACTGCTTGGGCTTAAAGGTGCTCCAGAGTCGTTACTGCGTTGCTGCTGTCCTTTTCAGGACGTTTGTCTCCAGCTCATTCAGTGTGGTTTCCTCTTAGACAGCAGTGATCTTCACAGTTAGACACTAAGCTTTGCAAATCAAGGTCAGTCCTGCTTGGATCTTTTCCCAAAGCCAGTCCTGCTTGGATCTTTTCCCAAAGCCAGTCCTGCTTAGTTCTTTTCCCAAAGCCAGTCCTGCTTAGTTCTTTTCCCAAAGCCAGTCCTGCTTAGTTCTTTTCCCAAAGCCAGTCCTGCTTAGTTCTTTTCCCAAAGCCAGTCCTGCTTAGTTCTTTTCCCAAAGCCAGTCCTGCTTAGTTCTTTTCCCAAAGCCAGTCCTGCTTAGTTCTTTTCCCAAAGCCAGTCCTGCTTAGTTCTTTTCCCAAAGCCAGTCCTGCTTAGTTCTTTTCCCAAAGCCAGTCCTGCTTAGTTCTTTTCCCAAAGCCAGTCCTGCTTAGTTCTTTTCCCAAAGCCAGTCCTGCTTAGTTCTTTTCCCAAAGCCAGTCCTGCTTAGTTCTTTTCCCAAAGCCAGTCCTGCTTAGTTCTTTTCCCAAAGCCAGTCCTGCTTAGTTCTTTTCCCAAAGCCAGTCCTGCTTAGTTCTTTTCCCAAAGCCAGTCCTGCTTAGTTCTTTTCCCAAAGCCAGTCCTGCTTAGTTCTTTTCCCAAAGCCAGTCCTGCTTAGTTCTTTTCCCAAAGCCAGTCCTGCTTAGTTCTTTTCCCAAAGCCAGTCCTGCTTAGTTCTTTTCCCAAAGCCAGTCCTGCTTAGTTCTTTTCCTTTGACCCCTCTTTCATCATAGTCTGCCTGCAGACAGCTGCAGGCAGATATGAGCTAGCGAAAAACAATGTCATTTTGTGGTTAGTGCAATTAGTGTTTTTTGGTCTGGAGAGCTCGAGCCTCTGGTTTATCAGTTTGGAGTGTGTTATTGGGGTGTTTGGAGTAGTGTCTCTTCCTCCTCTTCCTAAGGCTTTAACAGGAGAATCTCCCAACCTGTGTTTTGTTGCAGTGCGTTCAGTTTGTCGAACAGTATGAACCTGTGGTTGTGCAACTCTTGGCGGAAGTGATGGATCCCACTTTTGTTTGCACTGTGAGTATTGCGTTTGGTTCTGTTGAGTAGAGGCTCTGATACAGTCCTGCCTGCTCTTCTGTATGCCTTTCAATGCCTAGCATGCAGCAACTCTGCTGGAATGAAAATCAGGACCCTGAATGCTTGGAGCAAATGCAGTCATGCAAGACCTTGGACTTGCTGAATGGACAGCTGTCCGACTGCCAGCCTTGTGCAAGGAAGGAGAGAAAAAAAGAGTTTGCTGGTGGTTATCCACTGTTGAGGTTCAGTAACAAGGTGTAGTGTGCCCTGAGTGTGATGAGAGGAAATGAAATGACATTTCTTGAGAAAGGTCCCTTTCTAGAAGCTCTGTTTCTTGAAGCTTAATGTGAAGAAGCAGCTGCAGTAACTTAATTCTTCCTCGAGTCAGATTACTGCTTCATGTCTACTCGTTCTGCTGCAAGTGGGACTGCAGTTGTCTGTTGAGCACGGTACTGTGGGAGCTCCTGAAGCTACCTCGGTGTTACTTCCACACTCGGTCAGGTGGAAGCTCAGATGTAAGGCTGGAGTTAAGATCTCTTGATGCAAATAGAAAAATGCTGACTCTGCTGTTGTTCTTTTCACAGAAACTTGGAGTCTGTGGATTAGCTAAAGAGCCTCTCCTGGGGGATGATGCGTGTGTCTGGGGTCCAGGTTACTGGTGTAAGAACATGGAGACTGCTGCTCAGTGCAACGTATGTAAAGCAGGATTCTGCAAGTTTTCTAGCTGGTCTTTGATAGCTCCTTAAAAAACTGCTTTTCTGGCTCTATACCACACTTTCAAGTGGATGAATTCCAGTTTCAGGAAGCAAAAGGATACTAGCTAGAGGTAGTTGGGTTTGATTAGAGAGTCTTCTGTAGCCCATAGCTTTCTTAAAGCAGACTTTCTTCTTCCTTTTGTTCCTATCCCTCACCTGTCTGCTAGCATTTCAGAATCTATAGTAAGGTACAGTTGTGAGCTTTATGTTTGGTCCATGTTCCTGCAGCCAACAGACGACATCACGACCTCTCATCAGGCTCTAAAAATTGGCTTCCAAATGTTGCTGTGGGCTGGTGCTTTCTTTGCCAGGCCTTAATGGCTAAGGGTCATCAGCACTCTTTCCTGAAGCTTCTGGGTGGGGACGAGGATGGTGCTTATTCTAGTCCTCTTTTAAGAAAAACGGATTTGTTGCCAAGATCTTGGCTTAGAATAAGACATTGAGTTATATGTGTAGATGCACGCTTGTTTGCAAACAGGCTTTTTTTCCACTAACATACACTCTTTTCTTTCCCTTTAGGCTGTTGATCACTGCAAACGTCATGTGTGGAACTAGAAGGAAGAATTTCCAGTTCTGAAAGATTGCCATGGCTCTTAAAAATGCGGGCCGAGGTTGGCGGAGAGCTGTATCTCAAATGTCCCTCCTCTCTGCCTCATTAACAATTTGACCTTCAAGTTCCTTTATTGTAACTCTTCCGTAGCAGTGCTGCTGTTGAAGGATCAGATCTTCATTGTTGACTTAACAAGAGATATTTTTGATTGTACAGTTTAACTCATTATGCTCCTAAAAATAGTCAGTGTGTTGTAGATTTTTAATTGATAGGCTGAAGTGGTTTTTAGGTGCTGGGAAGAATGGCAGAGAAGGTGAAATGAGACAAGACTTTTATCTTTTAATTTAAAAAAAGAACAAGATAGCGACTAAACTTTCAAATGTCTTTCTGTACTCAGCATCGGAAAGATTACATGCTTGGCATTTTTAACATCTGGCTGGAATATTAATTTTCTGTGTAACCGTAGGGGAACTCTTAAGGGAAAACACTGAATCTGAGAATCCCTTCGGCTGGAATTTTCAAAGCTCTACAGATTCGGAGGAGGGGACTTTGTGTGCCCAGCTACCTTTCAAAGTAACTGGTACCTAAAAAGATGCATTTGCATTTGAGTGACCACGCTTTTGCTTTCGAGTGACCACAATTATGGCTCCTGGCATTTTTGTATGGCTAAGGAAACCCCCCCTCAACCTTTGATCATGTCCTTTGTATTTCCTTGGACTGCTGGGGTCTAAGCACGGGAGTTTTACTGTCAAGCCCTGTACAGTGGGAGTTCAGTCTTTTGTAGCATGCTGGTGTACTTAAGGGATGGCTCCCTTTTTTCTTATCCTAGTTGCTCAATTCTGCTTAGTCTTGCAGCTTCCTACATGCAGCCCGGCTGGGTGCCAAGGAGGCGGAACGGGCTGGCTGGGTAGAAGACGGAGGGGGAAAAAGTCAGCAGGGACTGTGCATATGTCAAAGTGAGTTCAGCATAGAGGGCAGAACGCGTGGAAAAATTATTTTTATCATAAACTGCTGGATTGCTCCTTGATCTGTTTTTCTCTCACAGCAAGTTTCAGTCATCTAGAACTTCTGAGGCTCTGAGGCTCGTGGGCAGTTTCCATTGCTGCCACCCGTTCTCACTGACACTCACCCTTCTGAGTAGTTGGAAGTATGAATTTTTTTCCCCAGAGTTCCCATTTCTCTTTGGAAATGCGTCTGAGTAGCAAGTGGAGATGGCAGATGGTAAGAGCACCGTAGTAGGTGTTTGGCAGCTCTGCTGACACACCTGACAACCTGCCTTTCACGCCTCTGCAGCATCCCACTGAAACGGCCTGAACTTCTGAACAAAAGCCTTTCAAGGCAGGCTGCTGCCCTGGAAACAAGTCAGGCCCTCGAGGTGGAGGGGCCTCGAGAACGAGAATCATGCTTGTGTTGCTTGAGTCGCACCTCGCATCCCCCACCAGCGTTTAGTGCGTAGTTCTGATCGAGTTAACCCCCAAAACAGAGGCACTGAAGTAGCTCCGAGGAGACCTTTGGGAAGAAGGAGCTGAGCAGAGGTGGAGCTTTGAAAATTCCAGTCCCGTTCAGAAAGGTGCCGGCAACTTGCTACTGTTCCTGTGGTGTCTTAGGTGAGGCGGGAGCTCTGGTAACGACGCTTTAGCAGCAAGCAAAGCAATTTTGGTGCAGTTTGATGGAAAACCGCTCAGCTGCAGCTTTTTTGTTACTCTGTGTACATAACTGAATGCCTGGGCAGTGTTGACAGATAGCAATACCCGTTTGTCATTCCTCTTTGCGTTTATACGGAATGCTGAAGCACTCATGGTTTTAAAAAAAAAGGAGAAAAATAATTTCCCCTAAAGATGTAAAATACCTGCAGCTTTCTGTCTTGACAGGCTTGTGCAGTGGTTCCAGTGGTGTATCCCAGTTGGGGTAGATATGCCAGATAGAAAATGGGCTCTCTTCAGCGTCGCTGCCCCGGAGGTACGGGTTGTGTTACACCACAGCGTGTAGTGTGCTGTTGATCTTTTAAACTGGATGGCGTTTTCTTAACGTGATTTTTTTTTTTTTTTTTTTTTTGGGGATGGGGTGGGGGTGGATCAAGGCTTGCTCTTGCAGTTTGGCAAGATTTTAATTTTCTTGGGTTTTAGTAGTGAAGGATTCATGCTAGCGACCTGTCGAGCGAGGTGAACCGGGGGGAAATCCTGTGCCAGCTCTGGGAGTGTCTTTAGTTTTCTCCCTTCCTGTGGACCGTGGCGCCTGACCCGCTTGAGTTATGCTGGGGGGACACGTGCAGTTGCTTTCTAAAGAACATTGTCTTGATTTTTGCACAAAAGCTTCCTTAATGAACAATAAAAACTTCTGTAAACCCACAAGTCTGTGCATTTTATTTCCTTGATGCACGCTCATTAATTGAAGAATCTTCTCAGCTTCCCCTTTTCTGCAGACCAGGGAGCAGGCGTGTCCCAAAATGTCACCAGGAATCCGAGGCCGACATGCCATCGCCTTACAACATGCGTGTCCCGTCAAGCCTCGGCTGTATTGGGCGCAGTCGCAGGTGGAGGAGGCTTGCCAGGGATTGCCTCCGCCGCGCTTCCCGGCCCAACGCAACGCCCGGTGTGAGGCAAGGGCCCCGTGTCGCAATAGCTCTGCCTTGCGCAGGCTGGGGGCAGGTCTTGCTGAAGCTGCTTGATACCAGGCTTCCGTGCTGACTTGGCTTTCCTTTGTCTTCCGTCCTTCCTTCGTTTCGAATGCAATAAATGTCTTCTAAATGCTCTAAGCAAACTACTTGGCTGCCTCTAAATATGCTATTAACGAGCTTGTTTTTGAATTACTGCTCTTTATGTGCGCTGCTGACTTTCTAAATTATTTTTGTTTTTAAGAGGTGATGCTCTAATTCAGAAATGGCAAGGCACATGCTGTATGGGGTTTGCGTGGGAAGGGTTTGGTAGCAGGGGGGCTACAGGGGTGGCTTCTGTGAGAAGCTGCTAGAAGCTTCCCCCATGTCCATTAAAGCCAATGCCAGCTGGCTACAAGATGGACCCGTTGCTGGCCAAGGCCGAGCCCGTCAGTGATGGTGGTAGCACCTCTGGGATAACATAAAAAAGGGAGGAAAAACCCATGCAATACAATTGCAGCCAGCGTGTGGAGTGAGAATATGAGAGGAACACCTCTACAGCCACTGAGGTCAGTGAAGAAGGATGGGGAGGAGGTGCTCCAGGTGCTGGAGCAGAGGTTCCCCTGCAGTCCCTGGTGAAGACCATGGTGAGGCAGGCTGTCCTCCTGCACCCCAGGGGAGGTCCATGGTGTAGCAGAGATCCACCTGCAGCCTGTGGAGGACCCCCAACCAGAGCTGGTGGATGCCAGAAGGAGGCTGGGACCTCATGGGAAGCTCAGGCTGGAGCAGGCTCCTGGCAGGACCTGTGGCCCCGTGGAGAGAGGAGCCCAGGCTGGAGGAGGTTTGCTGGAAGGACTTGTGACCCTGTGGGGGACTCGTGCTGGAGCAGTTTGTGAAGAGCTGCAGCCTGTGGGAAGTGCATGGAAAACTGTCTCCTGTGGGAGGCACCCCAGGCTGGAGCAGGGAAAGAGTGTGAGGAGTCCTTCGCCTGAAGAGGAAGGAGAGTGTCAGAGATAACGTGTGACCAACTGACTGTAACCCCCATTCCCCATCCCCCTGCACCGCTGGTGGGGAAGGAGACAGAGAATTTGGGAGTGAAATTGAGCCCGGGAAGAAGGGAGGGATGGAGGGGAAGGTGTTTTAAGGTTTGGGTTCATTTCTCATTATCCTACTGCTAATAAATTAAATTAATTTCCCCACGTTGAGTCTGGTTTGCCCACGGCAGTGGCTGGCATGTGATCTCTCCCTGCCCTTATCTCGACCCACCAGCCTTGTCCTGTGTTTTCCTTCTGTGGAGAGGAGCAATAGAGTGGCTTTGGTGGGCACCTGGTGCCCAGCCAGGGTCAACCCACCACACGTGCCCATCCTTTGCGGCCAGAGGCAGCGAGGTTAAGCGTTGAGTAGCAGGTTCTGGGCTGGTTTTTGACTTCCCGGGAATACGTGCCCGGCTCCAGTCCCTCCCTCCACTTGCAGGCTGGTGATGAATTTATAATCAAGGTGTAAGGAGAGGGGTGTGGTAATTGCCCTGCGTAGGTGTGGGTTCTCACTACTTCTCCCAACCCATCCAAGATTCCTCAGTCTGGGAGCAGCACAGGAGAGGAGCCAGCCACTGAGGACTATCTCAGGAACAGCATGGAGAGCAAATGGAGTGGCTGGGTGCTGATCCTTGCTGTGTGCCTGGGCTCCTACCAAGGTAAGGCCAGGCCTGTGGGTAGGACTCGAGGAGAGCCCAGAAAACCCCTTCAGACCCCAAAACTCTTCCCAGCTATAGAGTTTAAGCTCCATAGGGTGCTTCCTCATCCCTCCGTGGTTTTGGAGTTATGGCAGAGGAGAGCTGGGGTGGGTGGCACCGCTGGCTGCTTTACCTCTTGCCCACCCAGATGCCAACGGTGCAACTTCTGCCCTTAAGGATGATCTCAGGGCAAAAAAAAAGTGGTTTGCCCCCTCCCTTCTCCAGACAGCGGGGATTCGGATGGTGCCGGCGTTTTGCCAGGGCATGGAGGGAAGGGAGGCCAGTGGATGGGGCATCTCGGCAGTGAGGGGGGAGAGGGCTGCCTCGTCTGCTGCCCTCTGTGCCCAGTCCTGGCTGGGAATGTGCGATCGGAGGGGAACTGCTGCATTGTCCTTGCGTGGCAGAGCAGCCGCTGTGCCACCTGATGCTGCCCATTTCCTTCGGGCCTTGTAGGGGATGGAGGAGGCAGGAAGGCTCCTCCGTGGTGTCCTGTCAGGATCCGGGTGGGGTGATGGGGTGCGATCACCTCTGAGAGCCCTCTCATCACTGGGGCTTCAGGTATCGGTGAGCAAATCCTTCCTATGGATGAGCTGCTGCTGTCCCCTGGGCATCCCCCTGGTACAAGTGAGAAAGTGACACCTGGCTCAGCTTCCATTTCCAGGAAACAAGGTGGGAAGAGCCTGTTTCCAACCCCTGGTCCTTGCTTGAGGAGAAAACACTTATTCCAGGGGAAATTTGCTTGGGGAAGCTGCGGAGCTTTGCTGTTGTAGACAAAAAAAACCCAACCCCTTTTTGAAGGAAGAACCCCTTTTGGTCCCTGGTCACCTCAGGCTCAGCCCATCGGGCTCCTCTGACACGACCTGTCCAGGCACCGGCTTGGTGATGGGGAAGCGGTGGCTGCGCACGCGCGATCTGACGGCGGTGGTGGGGGGACATGTCGAGGTGCTCCAGCCAGCAACAGGCAGAGCAGGAAAGTTCACCCGTGCTCAGCACGTCCGTCCTTCAGGCGACTCCTGCCCTGGAAGCCGGCGGCTGCTCTTGCAGTGGTGGCGACTTGGTGGCACGACACGGCGTGGCTGGGGGAGCTGTGGAACCGGGGGCCACCGCACGTGGCCATGAAGGATTTCGATGCCAGGAAGAGTGTATTTATGGTTTTTGCCATAACAGGGGTGTGCGCCCAGCTGGGAACTGGAGCGCCGGAGCCCACGCCGCCACCCCCAGGTTTTACGTCACAACCTGCTCGCCAGGCTCTGCCGGCTCGGCCGGCGCACTCTGGGGCTCCACGTAATGCCGGCACAGCCCTGCTAGAGCTGGAGCTTGGTGCTGGATCCCCCCGCTCCGCGCTGAGCAAAGCCCACACCACCCTGGGGACCTGGCAGCTGGGGATGGGGCAGCACCAGCTGGCCCGGGGCTGCTACGGCAGCACGGGAGCATCCCTGCCCTGCTCCGTGCCAGGGCTTTGCCAAAACTGGTATTGTCAGATATCCTGCTGCCTGGGTGCCCATCAGCACGAGGTGGAAGTTGGCTTTGAAATACAGAGGAGAGCTCACGGGGCACCGGTTGCTCCGGTTGCTTGCCCCGTGGCGATGCTTTCCACCCGGGGAAGCTCCCTCCGCTCTCAGCAGATGGGCGTTATTATTGTTATTAATTATTTTTCCGGCTCTGTGTTCATTGCCCAAGTTTCAGCTTGAGCAGAGAGAGGAATAAGTGCTGAGCTGTGAGCTGGAAAGGGGCAGGTCCAAACCTCCGGCGTCCTTTAGATCAGCCAAATCCCCCTGTGCCGTTGCTGACAGCATCCTCATGCCCCCGGTCCGGTCTCCAGCATCAGGCTGCGAGAGATGCTCGTGCCTGCGGGTCCGGAAGGCCCAACTCAGAAACACGCCATGGGTTGTTCCCACTCCTCCTTCTGTTGTGTTTTTTTTTTGGTGCTGCCCCTTAACGCTTCCGCTCGCTTGCCATTCCTGTTCGCCCTGGCGCCGGTGCCAGGGTTAAAAAAATAAATATATCTCTCTCAGCTGACGCGGCGACCACGGCATCGCGCTGCTGGGGAGGTGTGTGGGAAGCCGTGCGTGGAAACCGAGGGGGAATGGGGATGGGGGGACTCGCCCTGCCCTGGGGCTCGCTCCTGCCCCGGTGCTGTGCTCAGCCCAATGGGGTAATTGGGGTTGGAATGGCACCTGCCAAGCTGTGCCAGCGCTTTTGGGAGCTGATGGGGCTGGTGGGGGAGGGGGGATGGAGGGGCTCGGGACCACCCCCTCCTCGCAGCCCCTGTCCCTGGGGACTCTCCAGGGTGGCCGCAGCCATCTCAAGCTGCTACCCCGACATGTCCCGTGGCTGAGCTGACGGCGTTGCCAGAATTCGGCATGCAGGAAAAGCAGCTTTTGGGGAGAAACCTGATTGGGGCAGGGTGGGTGGAAGGAAGAGTTTTTGCCTTTGGTGTCATTCCTGTGGTGCAAAATCACACAGCCAGGGCTGGGTGGTCAAAGCTGGATGCAGATGCACTGGGAGGGTTGTGCTGTGCTTAGAAACACCAGCATGGTGTGCAGCACAGGCTGTCTGTCCATCTGTCCGTGTGCTGCTCCCCAGACTTTCCAGAGCAGGTCCCGACTGAAGCAGCGAAGGGCTTGGGTTGTGCCAGCTCCTTGCCTCCTCCCCGGCCGCATCCTGAGTGGGCTCAGCCTCCGGTGCCAATAAATACTTGCCCCACCACGAATGAATCCTGCCACGCCAAGGCGGCAATTAAACCGCCGGTGTTGCACCACACCGCCGCGCTGCCCGGGCGGCCGGGGCGGGTGATGCCGCCGCTGTCGTGCCGGAGATTTACGGCCAGGAGAAAAAACGCTGTCGTTGGGAGGAAATGAGGAAAAAAAAGAAATAACCCATCCAAAACTGAAGTTGCTCAACCGTTGCTGGGAGCCGTGGCGTGGCTCACCGGCTGCTGTGCGGGACCGAGTGCTGGCACCCCCGGCGTGCTTATTTTGCACGATTTACTGCTGGTTTTACAAGCAGCCGCCTTCCTGGCGTGGTGAAGGGTGCCACCAGGCTAAGGATGAGCCCCCAAGTTCGCTTCACGTTCGACACTGGCCCAAAGCTGTCACCACGTCCCGTTGGAAAAGGTGGTAGCGTGCAGTGGCCCAGCAAAGCCAGCCTTGGCTAGGCTTAAAAAAGTCATTTATAAACCCCAACAATCCCGCTATCATTGCGAAAGCTGCGGGTGAATCACGGTGGGAGGGTGAGGAGCATCACCCTCGGCTCGCGGGGCAGGGCTGGGGTCGGGCTGCTGGTGGGGAGGTCGATGCAGACCAGGAGGTGGTCTCAGGGTGCCCCGGGGGCTGATGGTCTCCTCTCTCCCCCCAAATCCCGCAGCCGCGGGCAGCCCCCTCCACGAATGCGGCGAGCAGCCGGACGACTGGTGCCGCGACGTGGCAACGGCGGCCAAGTGCGGGGCGCTGGAGCTCTGCCAGATCACCGTCTGGGACCAGACCGTGGGGGTAACCGCGCTGGGATGAGGCGGGATATGGGGTGAGGGAAGGATGCAGCCATACTTCCCCAAAACGAGGAGCTGAGGGTAGAATCCCAGCCTGGCTGCCCCGATGGTGGGCACCCAGAGGAGCATCCGCTGATGCTCTCAGGCAGCACGGTGTCGGCAGAGCGAGGGACAAAAATAGATGGGTACCCTGGGGTATGCCCAGATGCCCCTTGGTGGGGTGTCTTTGGGGTGGAGAGGTGGGATTTGGGGAACGAGTAGGGAGGCTGAGTGCCATGGCAGCATCCCAACGTGTCCCCTCTCTCAGCAGAAGGGCATCCCATGTCACCTGTGCCAAGTGGTGGTCTCCGTGGTGGGCAAGATACTGCAGAACAACTGCACCGAGGTGGGTTGTGGCCAGGGGTGGGGGATGTGGGGCTGACATATCCCCTCCTCCTGCAGGGCCAGCCCAGCCCTGAGCTCTCCCACTTCTTGCTTAGGAAAAGCTGCGGCTCTTCCTGGATAAGAAATGTCAATACCTCCCTTTCCAAGACTGGTCCACCAAGTGCAAGAAGATGGTGGACACCGGTGTCCTCGTCCTTGTCCAGCTGGGAAAGCAAGTGCTGGTAACTGGTGGGGCGACCCCCTTGGCTCTGCAGTTCTCCATGGTTTGGGATGTCTTGGGGGTGGTGGTTGCAGGGCAAGGGGAGCTCTTGGATCCTGGGACAAAAACCTCTACAGGGAGGAGCTGGGGATGCAAATGACTCCGGGATGGGGAAGGGAGCAGAGTGATGGGGCAGCCCAAGCCCTCACCGCTCTGCTCCCCTAGTCGGACCCGAAGGTGGTGTGTGGGACCATTAGGCTGTGCCAGCCCCGGGAGAGCCCCACAGGGGCCCTGAAATTCCAGAAGCCGTCGTTGGCCCCTGCCGGCCCCGCTCAGGACTTTGCTGACCTGGTTGCCCCCTTCGTCGCCAACGTGCCCCTCCTGCTCCACCCCCAGGACCTGCCTCGCGGTGAGGCCCAGGTACCGTGGCACAGGCATGAATGCCATCGATGCTGCTCAAGGGCGAGAAGCATCTAAGAATCACTTATTTAAACAATAACTTAAAAAAAAAAAAAACTAAAAAATACTGCATGGGTGAAATTAAGGGTGCCACCACTTCTGGGCTGGGATGTTGCAGGATGCAGAGGGGGACCAGAGAGACGCTGGCCAAAAAGCTGCCCCAGACCGTGACCAGCCCTGCAAATCCAGGCATGGGGTGGGGCTCAGTTTAATTTGGGGCAGTGGAGTACCGTTGTGTCCCTACCCATGTTGTCCCACAGGAGACGGAGGAGGTGTGTGAAAGCTGCCTGCAGCTGGTGGCAGCCGTGCAGCTGGAGCTGGGGACTGACGCCGCCTTCACTCGGGTGCTGATGGCCCACGGCGAGCGGCTGTGCGAGGGCCTGGCACACCACCTGGCACAGCGGGTAAGGGTGCTGGCATCCCACTGGGCTCCTCTCTCCTTCCCCTCGTCACTGCAACATGGGAGCATCTTTTGTGGCTGTCTGCTTTCGAGCAGAGCCTGGGGGGCTGGGGCTGGAGTGGGTGCAGGCAGGGTGATGGGGTGTCCCCGCCTCGGGCACTGACGCCGTGTCTCCCTGCACAGTGCAGGCACCACCTGGCTGAGTACGCGGACATGGCCACCCGGCTGCTCCAGCACTTGGTAAGCAGCTCCCCGGGGCAGGTGGGCACCGACGGGATGGCCAAAGGGCATGGACAAAGAGACCTGCTTGGCAGAAGTGGGGCCCCGCTCTCCTTTTATTAATTAATCTCAGCTTTATGTGTTGCCCAGAGAAGTCGTGATTGCCCCATCTCTGGAAGTGTTCAAGGCCAGGTTGGATGGGGCTTTGAGCAACCTGGTGTAGTGGGGGGTGTCCCTGCAGGGGGGGGTTGGAACTAGATGATCTTTGAGGTCCCTTCCAACCCAAACCATTCTGTGATGATTCTATATTCCTATTAACTTTGAAATATTTTTTCCCCTCTCTTTGGCTTGTTACCAGTGTATTTCTTTGTTATTTTAATTTTTTCTTGCTATTTTTTGGCCCTTCCACTGGCAGCAGGTTGAGGTAAGCGAGACCTCTGCCATGATGAGCTGAAATCGCCCTCCATGGAGAAGTGGGGGGAGGCAGGTTCACCCTCCCAGGTGGGTGATGCCCACCCAATTCAGGACATCTCTTGCTCCCCAGGACCCGATGGAGCTGTGTGGCCAGCTGGGACTCTGCTCCTCCGCCTTGGCCCTGCCACTCCACACGCTGATCACGGAGAAGGTGACGCAGGTCCTGAGCACGCTGGGGGTAAGCAGGGACCTCCCCCATCTCTGTCATGCTCCTTAAAATCAGAATGCTGGGAAGGGGCAGACATATTTAGTAATTTTTCCCCATTTCTCCCAGGTGGGAAATAACTTTCGTGGAGGTTAATGGCTGGGTGGGACAGGGGTGGCTCTGGAGGGGCTCAGCACATGTCCCACCGCCTTGTCCCAGCAGGATGAGGATGGGACCACGCCGCTGTGCGAGGTGTGCCAGTTCGCCGTGAAGACAGCTGAGAGCCTCCTGGAGAACAACGTGACAGAGGTGAGCCCTGCCGCGGCGGTCTGGGGGTGGCAGGGAGGGCAAGGGGACAGCAAGGAGATGGGAGAGGGGGGTATCTCCCTCCGCCTGCCTTCTCCTGGCAGGAGCAACTAGTGAACGACATCGAGAAGGTGTGCTACATGCTGCCCCACGGCGTCATCGGGCAGTGCAAGGACTTCGTCGACTCCTACGGCAAAGCTGTGGTCATCATGTTGCTGGAGGCCACCGACCCAGCAGCCATCTGCACCATGCTGCGCTGCTGTCCCCGCAGTGGGGACACCCACCAGGGTGAGCCCAGGGGACACGGGCAGCACCCAGACACCAGGTCCCCGGGGAGTGGGGTGATATTGGGGTGGGGGGGATGCTAACAGCCCCCTCCCTGTGTCCTACAGGGACTGCAGCGCTGGAGCAGCTGATGGTGGGTGCGGGCGCCTTCTGCAACGTCTGCCAGCTCATCATCACCTACTTCGATAACGAGCTGCTGAAGAATGAGACACTGGAGGAGCTGGGCGGCATGTTGGCGAAGGGCTGCGAGATGCTGCCCACGCCACTCACTAGCAAGGTGAGCTGGAGCGGGAGCCCCCAGCCCAGAGAGGACCCCCCGACACCCCCCTCATTGGGCTCACGCCCACCCCCCCCCCTTCTCCGCAGTGCGAGGAGCTCGTGGTGCAGTACGAGCCAGCGGTCGTGCGGCTCTTTGTGCAGATGATGGACCCCACCTACGTCTGCACCGTAAGTGCCATGGGTGCTGTACCGCTCCCCGGGGCAGCAGGGTCGCAGGGTGCTCATGGTTGTTTTGTTTTTTTTTTTCTACTCCCCTTCCCACCCTTTTTCTTCTCAATGCAGAAAATAAAAGCCTGCGACTCCTCCCAGGAAAACCTCCTGGGCTCGGACCCCTGTGCCTGGGGCCCACACTACTGGTGCAAGAACATGGCCACGGCGGTCGAGTGCCACGTAAGTGTTGGCTGTGTCCCCTTCCCTGGGCTGGCAGGGTGCTGGGGCTGGCGGGGGGGGGTCCCTGCCTGCCACTGCCACCCCTCCCCGTCTCTCTGCAGGCCGTCGAACACTGCCGGCGTCACCTATGGAACTAGGAGCCACTCCCCCGGGCAGCTGGGCTTACCGTGCCGTTTTGGTTCAGGATCCCAGACCCCCTCCCTTGGGATGTGCCTGTGCCTGTGGACGGCGATGGTGGGAGCCCACCAGCCTCACCACCTCGGCGGCAGGGGCGGTGGGGTGCCCCAGATGCCTCTGCTGCTTCCCTCTTCACCCCTGGGGCTTGGGTTTCCAAATCAGATTATGGGACTCACTAGTATTTTTTGGGACCAGGGATTCCCAAATCCCTGGCTTTGGGCAACCTGGTGTAGTGGAGGGTTTCCCTGCCCATGGCAGGGGGGTTGGAACTAGATGATCTTTGAGGTCCCTTCCAACCCAAACTGTTCTGTGATTCTATGATTCAGCCTGGCCATCTCTTAGGCTGACTGCAAAAATCCCACCGTCCCTCCTTATCCCCATCCCCATCCCAGCCGGAACTGCTTGTAAAGCCCAGATCCTGCAACTTGGGATGGTTTCTGCTGGCCAAATGCCGGTCCCCTGGTCCTGGCCACCGGCCGTCTCACACTGCAGGGCTCCTTGGCTTTCGGCAAGCCCAGCCCTTTGCTGGTCCCTCTTCAAATTGGGGTGACTTTTATTACTTTTTTTTTTTTTTCCTCCCCGGTCATCAGTTAAAGAAACAAAAAAAATGGGATTAAATTTACATGCAGTGCCCAGCTTTGCGTGACATTCGCAGTACGCTGATTTTATGTCCGGCCGATTGCTGGAGATATATATATATATATTTTAAGTAACCTCTGAACAAAAAACGAGTGAGTTTGGGGGCAGAGATCTCCTTTCATGCACACATGCCTGCCAGGGGGGTCCCGTGCCCACCCGGCTGCGGTGGTGCGGGGCAGCGGGGCTCTGGATTGTCCCTGCCCGCCGCAGGAGGGGGGATGCCCGCGGTGCCCGGTCCTGAGCGTGCACGGGAGCATCTCACCACAAATAAACTCTTCCCATGAGCCCGGCTGGTTGTCTCCATCCTCCTTCTCCTGGTGGGGAGGGTTGGCAGTGTGGCAAGGGGGGGCAAACACCAAAATCTGGGGTGCGGCAACACCCGGGGGCGGCATCTCACAAAGGCAATGGATGGAGTGGTGAATTAAGGGAAAAAGGGCATTTTTCTGTTCAAAAGGCGGTTTGGGGACGATGACTTGGGCGCGGTGCGGGAGGAAGGACACCAGACGGGTTACCCAAAGCCATAGACAGTGTATTTCTGAGTCCCGTAACAGACCGTGCCCGAAACTCTCCACAAGGTTACGATTGGAAACAAACCCCCGGACGAACAAACCCGAAAGCAAGAGAGAAGGGGAAAGGAAAGGGCAGGAAAAGACACGCACGAGCACTCCACAGCCAGTCTCTCTTCTCTTTTTTCCGACGTCGCAACATGTTTTGGTAAAGCCAGCAAAATGGAGAAATGTCTTCGGGGTTGTTTTCTTTTCTTTTTTTTTAATTTTATTTTTTTTTTTTTGGGGGGGGGTGTCTTTCTTTTGCCGGAAAGGTGACATTGATGCCAAAGGGACTCGGCCTCTCCCTGCGCTGCCCTGGCCCTCCCTGTGCCCGTGGCCGAGGTGTAACGGCTGCTGGTCCCCAGCCTGCACTGGGGATGCTGTGGTGGGATGTCATCCACACCTTCGCTCCACTGTGCCTTCACCCCTGTCCAGCCTGGACTCATTGGATTCATTTAGCTTTTTTTTTTCTTAAAAAAAACTTTTTTTTTTTTTTAAATAAAAAAAATTCAATGCTTTCATGGATAAATGACAGGCGAGTAAAAGCAAACCGGTCCTGAGAGCCCTTTCCCGGGGCCAAGCTCTCCAAGGCTGCCGGAGCGATCTGCACCGGTTGGCCTGGACTCCTTCTGCAGGGGAAGTGGGGGGCTGAGCGCCGGTCTCGGGGTGCCCCCGGCCTCCGCCATGGCCCCCCTGGTCCGTGCGTCGTCCCCGCCGGCCCCGGCTTGCCTAGAGGAGCACCGCTGCCGCTGCTCGTCATAGCTCGGTGATCTCCAGAGGACTCTCCATGATCACCTCCCGCATCTTGTGCAGGGGGGTGGACTTGGCCGACTCGGTGCGGGCGTTGTGGTCGCTGTAGCCCCCACAGTCGGCAGTCAGCGTCTCCAGCGAGCGCCCCAGCACCTTCTGGTCGTCCTCGGGCAGGCTGTTGAGGTCGGAGGCAAGCAGCGTGCCCGTGCTGCCGTGCACCACGTGGATGCCGTCGGGACCTTTCAGCTCCACCGGCTGCTTGTGTCTGAAGCGGAGGCTGCCCTGGCTGGGGCTGCGCTCCTCCTCCTCTTCCTCCAGCTCCTTCTGGATCAGCTGCAAAAGGTCCATGGAGCGGGAGAATCACCACCGCGGCCAGAGCAGATCCTGGCTTCCTTGCCTCCAAGCCTCCTGCCACGTCACAGCCCAGCGGGAGGGATGGGACCCTCCTCTTCTGAAGCAACCCCAGAGTGTGGTGATGAGGCTCACCAGCACGGTCACCATCTCCAGCTGGATTGCTCGTTCATCGGATGGGTGCCCTGGCTCAGGCACTGGCTGCCAGCCAGGTGGTGGGTCCAGCAGCAGGCCCCACAGTGGCCGAGGAGGAGTTTGGACCCGGGTTGGGATTTGGGGTTGTATGAGGGTGGTGAGGGAGAAGGCAGACAAGGAAAGGAGTCGAGGGAAGGCTGGACAGAGCTGGAGGGGGTAAGGGTGAAGAGGGATGGGGGGCAGAAGGGCTGAAAGGCGTCTCCCACCCCACTGCTCTCCTCCGCTCTGTTTGCCCCCCATTTGGCCCCCCCATCAAGAGGGGGAAGGCTGTGGGAGGAGCTGCTTCTCCCCACATCAGCCCTCCTGCACCAAAACCCTCCGTTTCAGCCTTTTTGCCTAACAAAAACCCTGCTGGGTTGATAAGCTGAGAGGAGCAGAAGGGAGGGAAGATGTCCCCACACACGTGCAGGGACCTGCAGCTCCTTGGCCAGCCCTGGTGGAGTGGGGAGATGGTGGGATGACAGACAGAGCACACTCCACAGAGAGGGTGGGAGAGACTGAGGGAGAAGGTGCTGCTGGTGCTCAGATGGAACCAGCAGCCTCAGTGGATAACCAGTGTCCACTGGTTGGTGGCTCGTTTTGGCCAAGCAGGGAACGAGGGGACCACTGGGTGCTGGGGACCGTGGCCACGGGGAGCGACCACAGCCCACAAGGCCGGGAAGACACACTGCATCCCAGAGGGCACAGCAAGCATCTCCCCATGCCCATGCACACGCTGTCTACCTCCGAGACCGAGGAGCGGTCCCCCTGACTGGCGGTGGCCTTATGCACCATCCGCTGGGCAAAGAGTTTTTTCAAGCGCATGTAATCATCCAGGACCACCTTCAAGAGAGAGCCCTGGGCGGAGGGGGAGAGACGATGGGTTACCCGGGGGAGAGGGTTTGGCCAGAGGGAGGCTGGTCTCATCCCAGTATTTCTTGGAGCGCCATTACCCTCCCGTGCCTCAGCCGTGAACCTGGAAGCCGTAGCGGTAGGAAAAGACCCCGTCAGTGGAGGACACCCGCACTCGTCACTCACCTTGATGGGTCCCTCCCGCATGATCTGCCCCAGCTTGGCAATGTTGTCGTACTCCTGGATGGCTGCCCGCAGGTAGCGGTCGTCCTCGGGCTTGGCGGCAGAGGGCTCTCGCCCGAAGGTCCCCTGCGGGAGGAGAGAGCGGCTGAGGAGGTGACATGGGATTTGGGCGCGGGGAGGAGGTGACCCGGCAGGGGCTGAGTCTCACGTGGGTGCGGGCAGGGCTGTTCCAGAGGTCGGTGATCTCGCTCAGGTTCTCCGGCAGGTCGTCCTCATGTTCCGCCTGCGCCGCCAGCTCCATGTTCCTGCAGAAGGGGTCCAGCCACACCGGGTTGGCCCTGCACGGGGGGAGAGGAGCGGCTCTCAGCGCAAGGAAAGAGCGGCAGCATCCCTAACTCCATCTGGAGCCCCGGTGCTGAGGTCATGCTGCCTCCTCCTGCTCTGTGCTGGCATGACTTCGGCTGCTCTGGATCCGGATGTCTGTAGACACCTGCCCATTGTCTCTGCTTACCCTGAGCCTGGCCAGTATTGGCAGAGACGGAGTCACAGGAGAAGGCACAAGGTGTTTTGGCTTGGAAAACCCATGGCCAGAGCCGTGCCTTTCCGCCGAGCAGAGAGCCATCGCATCTCCACCTCCCGCACATCCCTGGCCGCAAACCCCAGGCGTCCCACTCGGGAGCAGCCTGTGATCCCGGTGAGGTGCCAAAACACGGAGGGGAAGGAAGGGGAGAACTCACCCATCGAACGAGTACTTGTTGGTGTTTGGCATGTCCATGATGTCCATGAAGCCTCTATTCCCTGCAAAAGGCAAAAAGAGGGGTTACAGGGTGGCATGTTGGCGGGTTGAGTAGAAAACCACGGGAGGGAACTTCTTTACTGGGGAGGGAAACCCAGTGTCCGAAAAGGCACCAACAGCACGATTAACATGCTGGGATGCGGCTGGTAACGCAGAGCCCGGATGCTGAGGAAAGCCTCCCCCACCATTGTGCCTTGCTGGGCTGGGCAGGATCCCTTCCAGTTTACCCCCCCACTGCCATCCTCCTACATGTACCCTCTCCCTGCTCCTTGTACACCCGGACACCCCAAGCCCCGCTCACCGGTGGAGCCAGCCACTATGGCTTTCAGTTTCCTTTTGTGCCTGCGAAAGAAATACAGCGGAAAATGAGGAAGGTGCTGGAAAGGAGGGGGAGGCACAGATTTGCAACAACCCCTTTGCAAACGCTCCCGTATCCATGAGGACGGCGAGCGTGGCGGGGAGAGGCACTACCAGTATGAAAACCGTTCTATTTTGGGGCAAGAGGGGAAATTTCTGCACCCAGGCTGAGCCCTGCTGCAGGTGTTGGGAAGCTGATGTCCTCCTGGGCTCGCTGGCACTGCCAGGGCCAGGAGTGTCCACGCGGGTCCCCCTGGCCCAAGGGGGGACGTTGTGGCTGGCAGGGCAGAGCGCGGTGTTACTCACACTGTCCGGTAGTACCAGTTCATGAGAATGAAGAGCATGGCAGCCAGGAAGAGCAGGACGGCCAGCACGATGATCGCCATCTGGGAGAGACAGAGGGCTAGCAGCAACCTCTGGCACCGAGCTAGCACACAGTGGTGGGCAACTGCCCAAAATAAGGTGAGCAAAACATCTCTCCAGCCCATGGAGGATGGGAAGGGACACCATCCCATCTGCGAACAGCGGCCATCTCCAGCACTTGTTGGGCCATTACCTGCAGAGCCGAGAGGTCGTCCGGGGCCCGGGCAGTGATGGCGGGCTGCACATCCAGCACGTTGTAGTTCCTGAAGAGGTTCCTCAGCTGCTCCTTGTTCTCATCTATCATCTGAATCACCCTGGGAAGAGAAGGGGTGCTTGGGCATCTCGACGTTAATGAGGTTCCCCGAGGACTCAACAGGCCAGGCAGCAGGCTGGGTGATGGGCCAGGTGGCATACCGCTCCACATCCAGGATGCGGTTGGTCTCCCTGTTCACCACATGGATCAGCAGCTCTGTCTGCGCAAAGTTCACCCGACCTTTCTTGTCAACGTGGAACTGTGGAGAGACAGCAAGGTCTGCAGTGCAGGAGAGGTGTCTTCTCCTGGGGCGTCTCCTGAGTGTGCCCTGAGGTGCGCCTGCATGGCAAGAGACCTTCAAGACCAGCATGGGGCCACTCTGGACCCCTTTGATACGCTGCAGCCTGGGGTGTATCCATCACCTTCAGGTTGTCTGTGATTTATATAGACAGGGCACCCTGAAGGGAGACCTCCCAAGCAGCATGTAGAAGGTTCCCTACCCCTCGAAACAACCTTAAAGGTGGATGGTTACCTGCACATCATCCGTGTTGACGATGGCACCCGTAATGTTAGAGAGCAGGCTGATGAACTCCTCCTCGAACTGCCTGACCTTGTCAGGGATCTCGTTGATGATGATTTTGACCCGCTGGTCATCCCGCAGGATGTAAATCCCCACGATGGCCGTGTCATTGTGGCCCACCAGGTCAGAAGCAATGATGTCCACCACGAAGTAGCCAGGGTTGTAGGCCGTGAAGAGGTCAAAGGTTCGCAGGATCCCATCAAGGGTTCCTGAGGGAAGGAAGATCACAAGCCCAGGATTAGTGACCCTGGCCACAGGGACGTCTTTGGCCACAGGGATGTCTCTGGCCATGGCCCCATGCTCCCACAGCATGCAGGGTACGCACCGATGCTGAAGATGTTGGCCACCTCCTCGGAGTCGTTGGAGTGCTGCTTGATGTAGCGGATGCCCAAGATGTTGTACAGGACCAGGCTGTTATTGCCCACGTCGGCGTCCACTGCAACCACTCTGATCAGCTCCGATCCCACCTTGGCATCGGTGGCAACCCCTTTGAGAGAAAGACGAGACAGGGACCTGGGGCTGGGCTGGCTCTCGCCGCCCTTCCACCCAGCTGGATTTTCCTTGGAGCGTCTCTGGCTCTGGATGCCCCCCCAGCACCCCTTACCTGCCGTGTACTCTGACTTGGTGAACTGGGGAGACTGGTCATTGATGTCATCCAGGAAGATCCGCACCTCCTGAAGGGTCAGGTCCCCACTGAGGTCCCAGGTTTGGGCTCTGCCCGCCCGCTGGCCCCGGGGAGGGGACCAGTTCCTCTGGCTGGATGCTTTGACGATGATGGAGTAGTATGGCTCCTTCTCCCGGTCCAGGTCTCGCAAGACCTGCAGCTTCCCCTCCCGGCTCAGCTGGAAGTTGCTCTCCCGGTTCCCAGCTGGGCACCGAAAGGGGACCCCAGTCAGTCCCCTTTGGGCTCGGCATTTCTGACATGCCACGTTGCCCGTTGACCAGGGCAGAAAGGCAGCGGGGAGCCGACGGCAGTGACGCAAACCCAGCGACGCTCGGCACCCACCTGCTATGAAGTAGTACACGATGGCGTTGGAGCCCTCATCCGCGTCCACCGCCCCGGTGACATTTCCTACCACGGTGCCCGGCCGCGAGTGCTCGGGGACGGAGAGCGCCTGGTACTGGGGACTGTCCCTCTGTCAGAGACCCCGGGAGAAGGGAGGGTTATGAGCATCAGGGAGGCTTTTTATTTTTTGCTCTGAAAGACTCAAAGTGGACAAATCCCATCGCACTCCCCGCTACGGTGACGCTCAGCTCTGTCACGCGTGCTTGGTGGCATCCCCATCCCTGCACCCGCTGAGTCCCATTCCCTCCACCCTGGTGCCTTACGGGTGGCCTGAGGAAGACGGGCTCATTGTCATCGATGTCATCGAGCGCGACCTGGAGGGGCTGCATGGTCTCATAGGCGGGCTGGCCCTGGTCGCAGGCCACGATGATCAGCTGGGAAGAGAGGCAAAAGTGCCGTCCTGGGCAAAGCCATGTGGGCCAGAAGACATCACTGAGAGGATGGATGGGTGATGGGAGGACTTTTTTTGGATTTAACGGGAAATTGGGAGGTGGCCCACCAGGATGCAACTCCCCGATGGCACTTGGTAACCACCCGGATCCTGCTAAGGTGTGACATCTTCGTGACCGTGGCAGCTGGCCCCATCCCCACCACATCGCTTGCATCCCACCAGCCCTCCACACCGAACCCGCAGCCTCCCCGCCTGGCTCACATTGTACACGGCCTGCTTCTCCCGGTCCAGCCGCATGGCTGTCTGGATCAGCCCACTGACTGAGTCGATGCTGAAATACTCCCAGTCTTTGTTCCCCGCTCCAGTTTTCAGCAGGTTGTAGAGCACCGCTCCGTTGAGGCCCTCGTCTTTGTCCGTGGCGTAGACCTCGTAGACGTTGGACCGCAGGGGGATCTCCTGCTTGCACACACACATCCCCTCAGTCCCAGCATTGCACGTGAACTCCTCGCTCTCCCTGCCCCTCCAAACCCCCTTGTATCAGGGCCAGCAGGCTCCTGCTGCCCAAAACCCATCCAGGGGCTGGCGATGTTGAGCCATGATTCCCTTTGGCTGGGTGGCTGCTCCGGACTGGCTGAGCCAAGCCCGGCTTCTCAGAAAGGAGAAACATCTTAAATGTCAGTGTCTTGGCCCTTGTTTATAAAGAGACTCAGCACGCAGCAACTGGCCGTTTCCTTATTTTGCGTGTTGCTGGGGTTTCTGTTCCCCAAAGCTGCTCATCCCTGCTCATGCATATGGAGAGGGGCTATTGTTGACCATCCAGCCTCATGACCCAAATCTTCTTGCTGCGTGTTAAACCAAGGGCTTGTTTCCTCCCCCATGGAGATGAAGGATGGATTTTGCCACCAGTAGGCAGGAGCGCTTCCGGGCATGGTCTCAGTGTGCCATGACCCCACTCCCTCTCAAGGGGTTTACCTCCTTGATGTGCAGGATGGTGCCATTGGGCGGGCGGACGAAGACGGGGCGGTTGTCGTTGATGTCGATGACCTCCACGTGGAGCATGGTGGTCCCCCACAGAGGGGGGCGTCCCTTGTCCGTGGCCACCACCGTCAGGTTGAACCTCTCGTAGGACTGCAAGCGCCGCCGGGATGTGATGAGCCCGGAATCTTTATTGATCTTGAAAGCCTCTAGGGGCAGAAAAAACACCTTTCTGGCTCAGGACACTTGGCACTAGATAAATGACGATCAGAAACCAGTCTACAAGCTGAAGCACACCCCTCCCTGGTGGGAAATCCCTGTGATGAGGTGATGGAGCAGAGCAGGCTGCCTGAGGTCAGGGGTGTGGATGCTCTCAGGGTGTCATTTCAGAGCATTCCTGCCTGCTCCTGACTCCCTTCCACTGGGCAACGACAAGGGCCCTTGTTTCTGGGCATTGGACAAGCCCAATGCTCCCAGGTCACCCCTGGCTGCGTTTCACTCCTGCCCAGGCCAGCTACTCTGCTTGGGACACGGCAGTGGTCAGAGAAGCCCATGGGTCTCAGGAAAACGAATGTTCTGCCATTTCCTACATTTATGCTGGCTTTTCCTTGGTTCCCATTACTCCTTGGCATGCAGAGCTATACTGGATTTCAGGCACTATCACCACCCACCCACAACCTCCTGCCCTTCTCGCCTTTTCTCTAAAGCATGCAGTGAGCTTGCTCCAAGACATGGTTGTGTAGAAAGTCCTGCTGAGGTGGGGGAGACATGAGGATAAGCCAAGACCGGGCTGCAGAACGAAAGTGGGCAAAGCCGTAACATGCCACACCATGAGGAACTGGCAACTGTGGAGCAATACCGAAAGCCGCACGCTTTCGGTACTTTGGTTCCCAGGAGCACATGCACAACATTGCACCAAACCAACCACAGGACACGGGATGTAGGCTTGGCCCCTACACGTCCTCCAATTGCTTCTCATGGTAACCCTCCTCCCTTGGGAGCAGCCCCTCACCGCTGGCACCTACCCGCTCCGGGGCCCTCCATGCTATAGGTCACCACGCCGTTATCTCCTTCATCCAGGTCAGTGGCCGTCATGGTGATCACCGACGTCCCCGCCGGCTCATTCTCGTAGACACTGGTGCTGAACTGGCTCTTGCTGAACTGGGGCCTGAAGTCGTTGATGTCCAGGACTGTGATCAGCACCTTCACCAAAGCACAGTCGGTTGGGTGACGTGAGGCTGGAGACGGCTGGGCAACCCCCAGGGGCTGTACCCCCACCGTGACCCGCGGCTCCGCAGCAGGAGCATGGTGCCCTTCCTGCTATTCGTCTTGCTCCGCTAGCTGAATTCCTGCCTCCAACAATGGGGGCCACCGCGGCCAGAGCACCCATTCATGCAGGAGCTTTTGCAGACAATAGTGTCCTCCCCTGCCCCTCCTGCTCTGGTCCCTTCTGCCAACGCGCTGTTCCTGCGACACAAAGTGCTCTGCACCATCTGCCCCGCAGCCTCTGGGGTCACCTGCTCCTTCTTCTGCCTAATTCCTCCCTGAGCCACCAGCAAGCCCGCTGGGGAGGAAAGCCTGAGGTTTAACACCTTCTCGCTGGTGACCACCACACGCAGGGTGGTGGGAGGAGGAGAGCCCTACCTGCACGGAGTTCTCCCGACGGTTACTGGAGACGTCTCCGGGGTTGTCCCTGGCCACGGCTGTCAGCGTGTAGTGATCCTTCTTCTCCCGGTCTAAGGCTGACAGGATGTAGATGTCACCCTGCAGCACACAGAGACCTTCAGATGAATCTTGTCTGGCAGAGCTGGTACTCAAGAAGGGGCAGAAGGTGAGGTGCAGGATCAAGGCACAAGGTGAGACCATTTCAGCCTCCCCTCCCTTTCCCCCACTGTTCCAGCCTCGGTTGGCTCCTTACCGTGTTGGGATTTATCCCAAACTTGCCCTCTCCATCCCCCAGGCTGTACTGGATGAGAGCAAAACGCCCAGAATCCGCATCCGTGGCCTTGACCCTCAGGATGACTGTACCCAACGGCACGTCCTCAAAGACAGCTTTCTGCAAGCAAAGAGAGCAGACAGGACCAGTTGCTGCATCACTTGCCGTTTTAGCGAGTAATAATCAAGGGTGCAGGGTGGCACCCAGGGGTGGGCACAGCTGGACCTAGAACAAGATATTCACACAGAGTACATTGGTGGATTGACCATCTTCTTCAGATGGTTCAAGCACTGATAGAAGGAAGAGAAGGTGTCCTTGGAGGACCTCCAGCACTGTGCCGGTCCTCTCCAGACAGGCACTGCCCAGGCCCACATGGACTTGGATAGGGGAGCCCAGCTCACCTGGTAGGATGGCTGGCTGAAAATGGGATTGTTGTCGTTGATGTCCACTATCTGGAGGTACACAGGGATCTCAGCAGATCTGCGGGGAGAGCCATTGTCGGAAGCTCGGACAGTGAAGTTCAGCCACTGCACCTCCTCATAGTCCACCGTCCTGTTGGCCACGACCTTCCCTAGAGGATGGCAGACCCTGAAATGAGAAATCTGCCCCAGGCCACTGACCTGACCCGAACTCCACCTCCCCAGGCCGCTGACCTGCCGACTGGTCTTCGAGGCAGGCATAGCCTTCCGGGGAGAGGTTCAGCAGCTCGTAGGTGATCTGCCCGTTGGCACCTTTGTCTGGGTCCACCGCTGAGATGGAGATGAGTGTGGTGCCCTGCGTGGCTCCCTCCAGGATCCTCTCGGTGAAGTAGGTGACTCCAAAGGGGCGGAAGCGGGGTGTGTTGTCATTGACGTCCAAGACATTGACTGTCAGCTTGGCTGTGGCCATGGTGGAGGCCACAGGAGAAGACAAGAGGAAGAGGACAAGTGAGAAAAAGAAGGAAAGGAAGGATGGGAGAAAGGAGGATCATAAAGAGACAAGTGTGAAACTCCATGAAAGCCAACTAAACTGAGCTCGTTCATCAAGAAAAATGGCGATATTCAGCAAAGCCGCTATGCACTGAGCTGGCTGTGGGACGGTCTCACCTACTTCAGACCTACTCCTGATCTGTGAGTGCCTTCTCACACAGAGGCCTGGATTGACCAGGAGCAGGCTGGCAAGATGTCATGGGGATGGCAAAGAAGAAACAGGTGTCTCCCATGGTACGGTTATGGGTACACAGTCCTCTCCATCCCCAGGCCAGCCCTGGGATGTCCGAGCCATTTGCTAAAGGAGGGCTCAGAGGAGAACCCAAACCTGCTGTGGGCTGGTCCAGGATTGCTCCCACTGGAAATGTTGCCAGTGAGGATGGAGAGGGAGGTGGGAGAGCTGCTGACTACTCAGAAGCTGAGATGATGCCTGCCCCTGGCAGCCGCCAGCCCCAGCCCCGCGCTGCCGGGTGAGAGCCCACGCTTACCATTGGGCACGCTGACCGAGTGGTCGATGACTTCGCTGGCGTTGTCGTGGACGGAGATGGTGACCTCGTAGGTGGCCACCAGTTCCCGATTGAGGGGAGTTTTGATCTTCACAGCTCCTGGGAACCCCAAAAAGATGGGGGTCACAGGATATGCCTGTGCCCCCCTCCACCGAGGACCCTCGGCAGTCTGGTCTGTACCTCCTGCACTCTCCACGGTACTTTTTCTCCTGCCTCTCCCCAGAGGCTAAACGGGGAAAGCGCTCAATAGCTATGAGAGGAGATGACTTCTCTCCCCCTGCTCTCCATCTCCTGCCTTCCTGCCTGCTCCGCTCTGCCCACCTAACAGGTTCTCACTCCGCCTCAGCCAAGGTGAGGGTTTGGGTTGTGCGGACGAGAGGGGTTTGGGAGCAACTGCTGCTCCCCTGCACGACCTCATCCACCCTAGCTCAGCATCCAGGTGTCTTTGAGTCTTGTCCCATCTCGTTCCCAACAAGGATGCTTTTCTTTCCTGGATCAGCTCTGTGCTTCCAAAATAGACGTGGGGAGCTCCTGGCCACCCTTCTCCTCCAAAGGTAGAGCCTGCTGCCCACCACTTACGCCAGAGCTACCCTCCCACTTCCCCCAGCAAGGGTGCCCGTGTCCGGTCTGCCAAGGCTGAGCAGCCCCCGGCCCGCAGCGGGGCCACCTGCGATGGTGATGGGTGAGATGGAGGGAGCAACAGATGGCGCGGAGAGAGCAACGGGCACAGACACAGAGACAAACCTGGCGGGCCGAGAGCCGGGAAGGAAAGAAAAGGGTTAGTTAAGTCAGCTGGTCGGGGAAGAGAGGACAGGGCAGAGTGAGATGGGGCAGCTGGAGGAGGAGAGGAGCATCATTTCCTCCTGCCTTGGACACCTACCTCCAGGCAGAGAAGAAGAAGAAGAAGCAGAAGCGAGGAGAGGGGTCCGCGCTGCCCTCGCCGCCCTTCCCGCTCTCCTACCTGTCCTAAAATCCACTGCGAACGCTCCTTGCTGGTCGGGCACCAGCGCGTCCGTGTCGTCACGGGCCACAATCTCCAGCAGGTAGTACTCCAGGCGGGGATGGAGGTCCCGATCAATGGCGGTTACCTCAGCCACCACGGTGCCAGGGGTGGCCGACTCAGGGACGCTGACCGTCTGGATGGGGTTGATGAACTCAGGCCGGCAGTCATTGACATCTTCGATGAAGAGGTTGATGGTGGCAGTGCCCGAGAGTGCTGGCGTGCCCTGGTCCACGGCCACCACTGTCAGCCGGTAGGCATCTCGCTCCTCCCTGTCAATGCTGATGTTGGCCACGCGGATCACCCCTGTGACGGCGTCGATCAGGAACCTGTCCTGGCCACCACCCTCGATCCGATAATCCAGCTGCTGGTTGAGACCGCTGTCGGCATCTGTGGCCGTCACCTGGAGGACAGAGAAGCCTGGAAAGGGGAGACACAGCCCTCTCAAGTGAGGGTTGGAGGGCAGCAGCAACAAGCCCCCGGTCTCATGGCAAATACCGTCATGCAACACTGGCAGCCCCAATTCCCAAATTTTCCCTTCAGCTCCATCCTGGCCAGCCCTGACACTGGGAGCTGGATCTTCACACTCCCAGGGGGACACCTAGGTCTCCCCATCGCCCACCCTCACATCCTGTCCCGGCCTCCTCCTGACCTGGAGGGCTGTTTTCCTGCAGCCACACTGTGATAGATGCTGGCTGGAAGACAGGGCGGTTGTCATTGTCATCCAGGACAGTCACTGTCAGGCTGGCGGTGCTGTTCAGCCCTCCCACATCACGAGCCACCAGCGTGAACTCCAGGCGAGGGTCCAGCAAAGCCTCTCGGTCTATCACACCGCTGGGCTTCACCGAAACGACACCTGGAGAAGGAGAAAAGGCCAGTGACAGATCCCACAGCTGCTTGGTGGCCCTGGGCTGAGGACAGGAACCTGTTGAGCCACCCCACCTGTCCTGTTGTTGATAACGAAGAGGTTCAGAGATGCCTCCAGGAGCTGGTAGGTCACCACAGCGTTGCTGCCCTGGTCACCGTCCAGAGCTAGGATGGGGCCATTGAGCACTGTGACCGCAGTCCCTGGGTGGGATGACAAGGGTTAGGGAGGGTGGTGGCCCCCCACGGAGCTCTCCTCGTCCCCCTCCCACCCCGGTGACGCATGAGGGACAGCAATGAATGGATGGAGGAGGTGACAGAGGTAGCGGGGGGTGGCTGCTGCAGCCTTGCAGACCGACTCGCGAGGCCCAGGCGAGGCGGCGGAACGTCCGGCTAAAAACAAACAGACAGACACATCCATCAGATGGGTGGCACCAGCACTCTGCTGCCGAGGGCATCACCTCTAGGTCCCCAAACCCTTTGCCTCAGATGTCCCTTGATGGTGGGACACGGAGGTACCTGAGGTCTTGGAGCAGGGAGCGATTTAAAAGGGAAGAAAGTGAAAAAAATAAAAAGAGGACTATTTCTAGCTCTTTGGCCAGGAAATGCCTCCCTGGGCAGGCTGGACCATTTTATTTCTAACCCCCGGAGCAATGCAGCTCCAGGTGCTGGTGCTGGAGCTCTGGCTACCCATTCCCTGCAGGGACGTTGGGCAAGTTGGTGGTCTCAGGGCTGCCCCAGCACTCGGCTCAGCTCACGGGCACATCTTGCTGTCTGCAGCTGAGCAATCCCCAAACGGGACCCATTTCTCGCAGGGTTGTGCCTGAGCTGTGTCAGGAAGAGTTTCCATCAGCAGCACAGACCAAAGCTATGGTCTCCTTGAGGCTGACCTCCCTGGGTGGTTGGCAGGAGCCCCTCATACTCAGCATCCCTATCCCACTGACCTGCAGCTTTTCCCTGCTCAGGGTCGTGTCTCCTCCACGAAGGCCAGGAGACACCTCCCCTTGCCCGGCCTCAAAGAAGCCACATAAGGCAGCAAAGAGAGACCTACCTGGGGGCGAGTTCTCCATCACCTCGGCCTGATAGGAGTTCTGGGTGAAGAGGGGGCGGTTGTCGTTCTCATCAGCTATGGAAATGACCAGCAGGTCAAAATCCTAAAGGAAAACGAGGACAAGAGGGCGATGACCGCAACGTCCTTTCCTTGAGCTCACCTCCCATCTCTCCCACTGCTGGCCAAAGCTGGAGCCCCATGCAACCATGACGCTGTGCTCCCTAGACCACCCTGGAGGGTCTGCAGGGACCCTTGCCCTGGGGCTGGGCATCCCTTCCCAGCCTACAACCCAAAGAGTGATGCACGGGACATCTTGGCAGGGCCAAGGGATGCTCCGGTGTCATTGTTGTTGTCCAGCTCTCCAGCCCAGCTTTGTTCCACCTTCCATGATGTCTACTGTTGTTGCATGGAGTCAACATGAGATGCTGGACTTGCTCTAAATCCTACTGGTCCTGTTCTCTGATGGGGAGGAGGTTGCAGCCCTCTCCTTGTGACCCCCAGACGCTTTGGGGGGATGAGGCTGCTATTGGAAACGCTGTGGGTGAACGCGCTGCCTGGCAGGAGAACATTCTCCCACCCACCCGCCCTGCCGCCTGCGCCACTGGAGGCCCTGGCAGTGTCCATAATTACCCGCCTGGCATTGCGTATGTTCTCAGGGTTGTCCTTCACCGTGACAGTCAGCCTGTACTCCGCCACTCGTTCCCTGTCCAGCGGGCGGTTGACGTAGATGATGCCGCTCTACCGACAAAAAAGAGAGAAAATAGGTACAAGAGATGCCAGACACATGTCCCCTGGAGCATCTCTTGCCAGGGCCAGGTGAGGGAAGGCAGCACACCAGATGGCACCCATGGGTGCCCAGGGAAGGCAGGGCTCTGGTGCCAGGAGTGCCCATCCTCCGAGTCCTGGCATCCCACCCCCCGGCGCCGGGCAGCTGCGATCCCTGGGGCCATACAGTGCTATTGATGTAGAAGGCGTTCTCCGTGTTGCCCGATGTTATGTCGAAGGTCAGGAGGGCGTTCGGCCCCTTGTCCGCATCCCGGGCGAGGACGCGGGTGACGAAGCTGGAGACGGGGGCATTCTCGCTGAGGGTGAGGTTCATCGGCAGGTTGAGGAGCACAGGGTCATTGTCGTTGATGTCCAGCACACGGACGCCCACCAGGATCTGTCAATGGAGAGAAGCGGTGTGGGCACGTGGCACCTATTTCCATCCCTCCCATCTTTTTTTTGCCACTCTCCACCCCAATTCCCCCCCCGGCAAGTGGTCAGCTTTTCTACTTGGTCCGGGAAAGGCAAGTCCCAGGAACAAGGGAAAGGAGGAGGAGGGAAGGAGAATGAAGGCAGAGGATACCCTGAGGAAGGAGCTGGGGATGGGGGATGGCACCCCATAGCCTCCTGTGCTGCCCTGGGGGACTCACCGTGGAGCTGAGCGGGGGCACCCCTCGGTCCCGGGCAGCAATGGTGAGGTTGTAGAAGGGGATGTTCTCACGGTCCAGCTCAGCATCCTTCCGCACCCGCAGCTCCCCTTCCACCGGGGAGATCACAAACTCCCCTGCCAGAGACAGTGGGGCCCCGGCTCACGCCATGCTGCTGTGAACGGCCCGGCTGCCCCTGGGATGGCTTGTTTCAGAGATGGGGGACAGGCTCAGGGACGACAGCCCCAGTACCCCATCATGGCAGGTCTGGGAGGACTGGGGGAAGCTGGGGTCTATCCTAGGGACCGAAGCATCCCCAGGGACTAGCAGGAGCAGGGGACGTGGGTTGAGTTGCCAAATAAGAAGTGCTCATGCTCCTTGGTTGGGCCTTTCTGAAGGTGCCAATGAGCCTTCCAAACACCTGCCCGTGCCCCAGGATGGCCAGAGCAGGGTGGGCTCCAGGGCATGGACACCCCCAAGCCGAGCGGCTGCATCCTGGGTGTTCTGGAAAAGCTTTGCAGCGGTGTCAGCCTGGAGACAAGCCTGGGCTCTGCTGTCCACGTACCCTGAGCTAAAGTCACCACCCATTCCTGGCGGGACAGCCGCACGTCCCCGTGACTGGGGATGCCTGTGGCTCCTCTGGTGGGGCTACAGCTACAGCTTCACCATGGGGTGCAGAGCATCTCGGTCCCCGAAGACCCTGCACACGCCGCAGGGGTGAGGGGACGGGGCTGTGCGCCTGCAGCTCACCGCTTCTCTTTCTGCGGTCTGTTTTCTTTTGCCTCTATTGTTTAGCAGATTTCTCTCCTCCCTTGCACAAGCCCCGGCTGGCCACGAACAGGTTAAGTTTCCTGTTGCTCAAAACAGGATTTCCTGGTGTCGAAAGACCGAATTCGCAGAAGCGCCAGGCTGGGAGGATGGCTTTCTGAAACACTTCCGCTCCTGGCACCCGTAAGCCCCCCCTCCAGAAGGAGAGGTGATGCCCCCGCGTCCCTGCTCACCGAGGGGGTCCCCAGTGATGATGCTGTACTCCACTTGCCCGCTGGGTCCCGAGTCACCGTCGTGGGCCAAGAAGGTCCAGACACGTGGTCCGGGCTGCCCTTCCGTGACGTCGAAGGGACCCTCGTAGGGCCGAGGGAAGGTGGGACAGTTGTCGTTAATGTCGTTGAGGTTCACCAGCACCTGTGGTCACGGTGAGAGGGTGGAGGACGGTGAGAGGGTGGAGGGCAGTGAGAGGAGAGGGATGGAAGGGGAGACCAGCCTGCTGGCCATGAGCACGGGAAGACATGGATGGGTGAATTGCAAAATACCTCCCATATTTCTGGCTTTGCTGGATTCACCAAACATCCAGCTCACAGTTCAGAGACTCAAACTCAGTTATTCCTGATCATGCCCATCCTATAGCCACACTATGAAACTCCAGCTGCGCACAGGTCGGGCAATTTACAACCTCTGGGCCACACACCATGATGGAGAAGTCAACACAAAAGCCAAATGTTCTCCACATTGGCATCCTGAAACCCAAGCTGGATAGAGGAAAACCACAGACATGGATTTGACCACCAAAGTCATGAGTTTGGACAGACTGGATCTCTGCAGCCAGCTGCACACTCCTTTTCCTCTACCAAAGGCTTCATTCCTAATGCTAAGTAAACTTTAAAAAATTTGCAGCTCATATCCTTATTCCAACACAAAACACTGCCAACGCCACTGGCGTGCTTCCCCTCTTAGCATCCCTTCCTATGACACACTTAACTGGCTACACATCAATCCTACAGGTCTCAAAAGGGGAAAGCATCAACAATTTTAGGACAGAGTAGACCACGGGGCTGCTAGTGAAGATGAGGATCCGATGAACTCGAGTCTTGCTTTTTAACTGGGTCACACTACATGGAAGACATTTATATAGCTCTATACTACACTATAGCACAAAGAGGGTTATCTCCTCGCTGTGCTTCAGGGAACTTGCACAGCACAGAAACTCTGCCTGAGGAGGAGAGTCTCCAGTGGCTAATAGAACGTTGAGCTTTGCTGGTGCGAGTGGTTACGAGAAAGATACTGAAAACGTGGAGCCATCCGACCTCCTGGGTTAAAGGACAGCAAAATCCATCAGATGGGCAGTCACTACTGGCTAAATCTAATCCTTAGGGGACAGCGTGTCTGAGTCTCTGCTCCGTTCTCTAGCAGTGGAGGAAACAACCACTGGCACACCTTACCAGGGTGATGGACTTCTCACCACTCGGGATCTCAAATAACCACTAAACCTCCTCCTAAAAGCTATGTTTTCACACCGTGCTGGCACAAACTGCCTGGGCTGCATAGAGAGGGTGTTTCCTACCCCTTCTAGCTTTGGTGCTTCTTGCTGAAGGGGTTTCCAGGTTCACATCTCTGCCTGGGCTAAGAGCAGGGAAAGCTCTGCCTGCATCTGCAGCAGGCTAGCAGCTGCCAGCTTCCCTGCCACTGATTAAACCCCAGGGCTCAAGGCTTCCGCTGGACAGATTTTATCCATGGATATCTCCTGCACTGGTATCTCCCCTTCAGTTTCTCTTTTTTTCTTTGCACACAGGAACTTGGCTCCTTTTGGAAGACTACAAGATGCTTGGCTCGATATCTGGGTGAGGCGTAATGGTCCATGATTGGGAGCCGAGGCAGAAGATCTAACTGACCCCTTCCACCTGCAGACCCCAAAATCTGGGCATGGATGACATCTGCGATACTACCTGTCAAATTTTGGCTTTGGTCACAAAAATGATCAGTGTAGTCAATTCCTGCAAAACATCTGCACTTTGAGCAGCACACTAAGTTCAGGTCACAGTTTTTTTCAGGAAAAATGGAAGAGCTATAGAGAAAAGCAACGAAAAAAAGACCAGAGGCTATAAATAACCTCCATACAAGGAATTTTAAAAGCAGATAAATAATCCAAGAAGATAAAAATGAAGTGGAAATTAATGCTTTAGTAATGCTTTGCTATCTACTGTCCCTTCAAGCAAGAAGGACCAAGGGAACATCTAAAGCCAACATAACGCAACTTAAAAGTAGTTCCGGGAATTTCTTCTGTTTGTGCCTCTGTAGGACCAAATAATTGGGCTAATTAACCCACGAGCGTCCCTTTCCCACGTCCCTGTTTTGCAGCTCCCGTGAGGGAGCGGGGCGACAGCAACTGGGCAAACTGGCCGCAGCCGGGAAAAGTCGACTGGTGACCGTTGGGAAGGAGATGTGAAACTGCTCGCGTGAGGGGGAACTCCTTGACCCCAAAGAGGCCGCGGTGTCACAACCCCGCTGGCAACCGCCTACCGTGGCAGTCGATGTCAGCCGGCGCGAGACGATGGGGCACTGGTCGGTGGCGGTGACGATCAAGGTGTAGCGTCCGTGGCTGATCTCATAGTCCAGCTCCTTCACCGTACGGATCTGCCCCTGCAAGGCAAGGGGAGAGCAGCCGGGAGTGAGGAGAGCAGGACTGGGACACAGCTGGGATGCGGCCGGCAGCCTTACTGACCGTGGCGCTGTTGATGTGGAAGGTACCCAAGATGTTGCCTTCGGTGATGGCGTACACAACCGTGCCGTTGAGTCCCTCGTCCCGGTCCAGGGCCTGCACGGTGATGAGGGTGGCATTGAGTGTGGCAGGACCTTCATCAAGGGTCACCTCGTACAACTGCTGCTGGAAAGCAGGGGCGTTGTCGTTCTCATCCAGGATGGTGACATACACTGTGGTGGTGGCCTGTGGGACATGGGGACATTGCGTTAAGCACTGTAGAGGAATTGGCTCTGCAACCTTTGGAGCTGGTTAGGGAAGGCTGCACCTGTCAAGGTCAAAGACCAATGTGGGTTCAACCCTGCCAAGAGACACAAATGGGACGTAGGGCTCAAAATGAAATGAGCCGTGGCTGCAGACGCATCTCCAGGTAACAGTTGGGTACAGAGATAAATGTACAGAGATTAAATCACACCCTGGCTCCCAAGCAAAGCACGTCGCTGTGGGATTCCTCTCCTTTTCACTCAGTTTTTACCATTACCCATAACACAGAGGAGCAGCCTACGGCAGAGGGAAAGCCAGAGGCTGAACCCCATCGTGCCTCACTGCCTTTGGAGGAGGCATGTGAGTCCTCACCTTGACACCGGGGACACCTTGGTTGTTATCACTGAGCATGGCAATGCATCAGGATGAAAATACCCAGAGATGCTGCTGCCGTGGCTCAGGGGAGGAACAAAAATGAGCATCTCGGACAACCGGACTGATCTCCTGCGGGTCCCATCATCTACCTGCTGACCACGATTTCACCACTGGTCAGGCTCAGCCTGTCCTGACCCTCTTCCAGCTGTATCTGGCCCTGCACAGGCACTCAGATGTCCTTACTAAAGACCATCTTCTAGGTGTGTCACCACGGGGGCACACCTGGGGACGGCAAGGTGACAAGAACGTGCCACCCTGCCTGAGGGCAAAGCCCAGGGATGGCATCTTGGGATGATGAACTGTTTTCTTGGAGTCTCTGGACTTGATCCTTACACCTTCCCCCAGCAGCCAATTTCTCCCAGCCAGACAAGGGTTACGTTTTTGATGAGAGCATCGCAGTACACATTACAGCTGCTGTAAAAACCACAAAGCCACAAGATAATTAGCTACTTTTCTATTTCACTGTATGCTCCACATTCAGAGCAGGTTGGTAGCACTTTCCTGTGGTTTGCAAACCTCCACGCGTCTCCAGGCTCCGCTTTCTAGGCAGCACCAGTCCGAAATGAGCTGGAGATTTTTTTTGATGCCTTTTGAATTCCAAGTGAAGCTCCAGGAGGAGTTCCGTGAGTCAGTCCACGGTGCTGCTTCACTATCCGGGGGGCAGAGTAAAGGTCTCCCCCTGTGTAAACGGGCTGCGGGAGGGGGATGCTTTGCTCTCCTCTTTTTTTTTGGAAAACTCTGTTCCCTTCCCCGAGCTGGCACCGCTTTGAGTTATGCTTTTCCGTACCTGCCTTCCGTTCATCCCAGGAGGGTTTCTGCCCCCCTGAGCCTCACAAACACGGGAAAAACACTAATTACAAGCCAAACGCACTTCAATCAAGCCAGCTGGCCATCGGCTCCTGCCAGGGACGGGATGGGAACCAGCACCCAGCCCCTCGTGGCTGAGCACCCACATGTCCCCCGGCACGGCGAGCACCCCGAAAACACACACAGAGGACGTGACAACAGTTTGCTCTCAATGCCGTAAGGAAAAAAAACAGCAGATGCACCCACCGCTGCCCAAAGCATCGCCCACCATCAGGGTGCCCAGTTGGGGTACCGCTGCTCCCGCCCCCATCCCCGGCCGCCCACAGCTCCCTGCTGCGTCTCACCTCCTGGGGGTGCTCGCAGATCTCTCCGGCGCTGCGCGTAATATTGCAATGAAATTTCCTGTGTGTGCAAGTCTGGCTGCTGCTGCCAGGCTGCCGGGAGCGCGCCGGCAGCTCCGTGGAGGCCAGTTCCCCTCGGCTGCCCCACTCGCCATGGAGGCGATGTCCCCCCGGCCCGGGCTGCTGCTGGCCGCGCTCTGCCTGCTCGCTTCCCGCGGTAAGCTCTGGCTGGTTTTGCTCTCCTCCCCACCCGGAGAAACTCTCGGCACCAGGGTATTGCGTTTGCTTGGCTGGGGCTGCGCCTCAGCACGAGGAATTCGGGGTGCTGCAGGGGTTATTTACTTTCTCATTCTGGGATTTTGAAGGGGGGGGGGGGGCGGGGATCAAGGCAGTGTTTTCACACGATGCTGGTGGTGTTGGGGGGGAAAGGGGCCACGAGGCAGCTGCTGTTTGTAAAACTCTGGGATTGAGGTTTTTTTTCCCCTTCCTTCACTTTGATCTCACTTGCGTGGAAGGAAAGTGGCCACCCCCTGCCCCTGCCAGCGCCCTGCTGGGGACCCCGAGCAGGAAAAGCCACCCCAGTCTCACAAGGCACTTTGCCCCGGCGCTGCGGGGGACCCCACCACATGGCAGTCCCACGCTGTGGTGAAAGGAGCCTTTCGTCAGCCCCGGGGAGTGGAGGGAGGTGGTTTGTGGGATCAGGGCTGGGGTACCCTCTCGTAGGATGCTCCGCTCCGCCGTTAATTGCTGGGATGTGCTGGGCAGCTTCTCCAGGCGGGCAGCCGCTGGGCTGGGACCACCGTGTGCAGCCATGGAGTTTCCCTTCTCCTGAGTGAGTGCTTCCCAGCGCTGGAAGCTCATGGGCCACTTGCTAGTGCAGCGGGGGAATGCTCTGGGATGGTGGGGGGGCAGCTGCTTCATGCCTGACTCTGCACCGGCCCTGGCAGGCAGCGTTTCCATACCAGGGCTCCGGGGCCAGGTGGGCAAATGAGGGGGAGTGGCAATTAAAACCGCAGCTTGTCCGTGGATGAAGGGTCAGAAAATGAAACTGGGAAGGACCGTGGTCCCTCCCTGTCCTGTGCAGGCGGAGGATGAGGATCCTATCGAGCTTGGCTTCTCCCTCTGTCCCGGGATGGCAAAGTGTCCAGGATTTTTGTCGGCACATCCCCAGGAAGAAACGATGCCCCCCTGCAATGGGGCAGGGGTCCCTTCTCCTCTGGGACAGCAAGGCTGGTGAGGACTGAGATGTGCTTTGCTCCTCATCTGAGCCTCTTGACATCAGGGAGTGATTCCCAGCATCTCCGTGGGGCTTTGGATTATTTCATTTACACATCTGGGGTGCTGGGATTGAACATCTGCAATGCAATGAGCTTGGACACTGATGTTCAGCGAGAGCCTGGTGCCAGAGGAACTGAGGCTCATGCAACCGCCTGCCTGCTAAAAGTTTCTGAACCTCCAGCTAATTTTAGCTGGGCTTGATGGAGAAGTAGAACCCTTGGAGGCATCCGGCTGCCACGCGGTTCGGGGATGCTAGCAGGTAGGTGAATGGGGAAGCGGCTCCTCTCCACCCAATGGAAGACAGATGAGCTGGGCTTTCCAAAATCACATCCCAAGTGCAAACCTGGTGTTGTGACCCTGTCCCCGTGCCAGGGCTGTGCTGGGAGAGGAGGAAGGTAGGACCCTCCGGCCAGTGCAGCAGCTCCAGCCTGCTCTCCCCACAGCCTGGATGATGGATACCCAGGGAGCAGCCCCACTGCTGAAAAGCCGTTTGGCTCCTCGGGGTGCAGAAGATGAGGGCCATTAACATGGATTTCTGGCATCTTCAGTAAGTTTTTTCTTTCCTTTTTCTTTCCTGATATAAGTACTTGTGCTGAGGTATGGATGCGCACCTCACCCGGCTGATAACTCTGAAGCATAATGACAGCCCAGTGATGATGGGGCTTGTGGTACTTTCATGTGAGGCTGTTATAAAAGCTCTCAGAAGAGGAATTAAAGCTGTGTCCCTCGCTCTGGCACTGAGCAGTCACTCTCCAGCAGCCCCTGCTTTGTGGCAGGTGAGCCCCTCCAAAGGCTGCAGCCCTCCCCTCCCACTCAGATGTCCCTGGAGTGGAAAGAGGTGACATGATGCAGAAATCGCTTCTGTCAGTCACAGGAGTGTAAATCAAACATCTGCTTCCCACAGTGGGGGACCAAAGTTAGAAGAAGCAACCAGGAGAGGCTTTTGCTCACCGACCCAGAATTCGGCATGAAATCACGGTTTATTTAAGCCGTTTGTTGGCAAAGCATCACGGGCTCCTCGGCTTGAGCACTTTTCTTTTCCACATTTGGCTCTCTCTGAAAGGAGAGCTCCCAGGTTTCAAGCTGGGCAGTGGTGCCGGCACCAGGGCTGCACCAGTGCTGCACCGGGCTTTGTGCCACACCGTTGCAATGCCATGGGGAGGAGGCAAAGCTACCGAGGTGCCAAAGAAGAAGAGGGGCACTTTTGGCACCTGCTTGAGACCTCCTTGGTCTTTACCAGATGGTGCAAGACGACAGCTCTCGGCTTCGACCTCGACGGGTCCAGCACTCCCCTGGCTCTCTTGGCCATTGCTGCGCAGAGACGGAAATCTGGCTTTATTTTGGCACTTGCCAGCGGTGCTGACTTCAAAGGGAACGGTCTGACCGTGATGGGATGGAGCCAAACCTGAGGTCTGGGCACGGAAGAAGCCCACAGCACCCAGGGAAGATTAAGAAGCTTAAGATTCACAAGCTTTAAAGATGCTGAAAGAAGACGTTTCCTCTAGGCACTGGCTGGCATCTAGTAGGGCTTTAAAGCCTTGGTACATCTTGGAGAGGGAACAACAACCTCCCTGGTGCTGCTACGAGGCACGCTGCGCCTCCCCAGCTCTCCTCCCCAGCTGCCTTCTCCTCTGCTCAATGGCTTTTAGAAGCCTTCCTTTGCTCGGGAGACAGAAGGGAAGTTGGTAATGCCAAAGGCTTTGCACACGTGGTAACCTCTGCCCCTCCCTGCAGCTGGAAAGCGTGGGCCGCATCGACTCTCCATCCAGACGGTTCCCATCAAGTCCCGGAGGTGGAGGCTGGATGGTTTTCCTAAGGCGTAAGCTTTGCAAACCGTGCGGAGATGAGCGGGACGGCGCCGTTTTATTTGCGGGAGGGTGTGTGGCAAACAAAAAGACTCCCGCAGATCCTTTTGCAAGGTGTTGGAAGTGCTGCTTCCTCCAATAGAGCCCTGGCTTCCCTTCCCCGGGCTCCCAGGGGACGCCCCATGTGAATGGGGCACTTCCTGTTGCAGCAGGTATTGAGAACACATCTGAGGTGCCTTTTGTGCTCCGAGCACTGCCAAGGAGGTGAGGGACTCGCTCTGCTGCCTGCCGAAACCCAGCCAGCCCGGCTGAGCATCCTGGTCCCAGCAGTGTCCGAGGACGGGGAGCAGCTGAGGCTTGAAAATGGGCAGAAGCGGGGTGGCGTTGAGCCCAGGCCACACAAACCAAAGCGGTCCTGGGTGGGGCTGCGGTGCTGCGCGTGCCACAGGGAGCCGGAGGGATTAGCCGGAGCGGTTCGGCAAAAGTCACTTCATCCCTGATTCTACGGGAGTCCTCGGCGCTGCATGCTTCAGATGGCGGCGGGACTCCAATGGGGCAGATCCCCTCCCCAAAGCCCCCTCTCCCTGGCAGAGTGCCCTCAGAGGCAGTTCTGCTGGCACTCAGGGGCTTCAGAGGGGTCTGATGGGGCTTAGGGATCATCATCGTCCTAAAAGCCATAAATAACCAGGAGGGGTGGAAAGCACGGAGGACATTTTTGCTTTCGCTCTCTCAAGCGGGGAGCCCCGTGCTGGGGCGGGGATGCGGTGCCCATGCCCAGAGGAGGATGCTGTCCGGGCAGCCCGGCGATGGGGAGCTGGCGGGAGGGCACATCACACCCCGCCTGCGATTGACGCCCGCTCGATATAGCAAGTGAAAAACCTCAAAGCGAAACGGTGCCGGAGCTAATGGCACAACAGGATGTTACCAAAATAAAATAACATCTTGTCCTCCTGTCATCTCCCCTGTTGCAAAACCAGCCCCAGGAACCTCCTTTTCTCAATAATTTAAAGAAAATGAACATCGAATCTGCTTTTTCTACAGCTTTCCGTGGTGATGTTTGCACTTCTGCAAACGCAAAGCGGCCACGGGGCCAGAGCACCAAAGACTCACTTGTCTTTGCCCTTTTCTCTCCCCTTATGTTCAGCTCCCCTTACCCACTGCCGGCATGCTGGGACAGGACCAGTAACACTGCGGTACGCCCCTCTGCTTCCCCCTGTCCCATCCCCTCCCGACAGGCTCCTGTGCCTCTGCCAGGCTTCCCGCCCACGTTTTGCAGCCGGCAGTGGTCAGGGATTTCTTTCTGAAAATTGTTTTCATTTTCAAGCAGCATCTCGCAGCCGTCAGCGGCCAGTTCCCCCTTCTCCTCCCCAGGGGCTGAAAAAAACAAGCAGGGTGGGACCTACTCCCCGCCTCATCTCAGGGGGCACGGGCCCCTCCTAGCTATTTTCTTTTTTATTTTTTCCCTCCTTTTTTTTTTTAATTTTATTTTGCTCAGCGCTTGCTGCCAGGGTCTGGTGCCCGTATGGAGGCACCTGGCACAGACCCCCACCTCCCTGTCCTGCTCAGCTGTTAACTTCTCCCTCCCTGCTGCTATTAAAAGCTGTCGCTCAGCTGTATTTAAAGCATACCTCTCCTCCAGGGCTTATTTCTAGGGTGAAGTTGTGCTTCCAGCCCTGCTGGGATGTTGCTACAGAGCAAGCAAAGGGCTCACGCTGGGCTTCCCATCTCCCTTCTCTTGGGATATGGGGAGCTCAGGAGTTTTTCTTCCCCCTAAGAGGCATGGGTGAGGTCTTTCCCTCTTTCTGCGGGCTGGCATTAATGCTCTCTGCTTGCTTTCTGCAACCTTGCAACCTCCAGCCATCCCTCTGCCAGCCTTGGTGGTGGGGCTAGCGATGCCTGTTTAGGGAGGGGTCCCTGTTTTGTGATGAAGTCAGGGTAAGCCCGTGCCCTCTCCCCGGCAGGAGGGCCAGCAGCTTTCCTGGTCACCACTCCGTACTCGCTCTCTGTCTGCCCCGAGGGCCAGAACGTCACCCTGACCTGCCGGATCAGCGGTCCCCTCTCCGATCACCACAACCTTGTCTACAAAACCTGGTACTTCAGCAGCGACGGTGACCAGAGCTGCTCCAAGAAGAAGCACATCCGCAACGTCACCGAGAAGGAGCTGCACCATGACCTGGGCAGGCACCACGAGCTGCCGGGCAACAGCACCCAAAAAACTCCCCCGGGGAGGCAAGGCACCCATCATGGGGTGGAGTTTGCCTCCGACCACCATGGTGCCTTTCACATCACGGTGATGAACCTGACGCTGCAAGACAGTGGGAATTACTGCTGCTACGCTGTGGAGGCCAGGTGGGAGCACAGCAAGCCCCACACCTTGCAGGTCGCTCACGGCTTCGTGGAGCTGCAGATCCAGCAAGGTGAGGGGGGGCCCCTGCCAGCCCCACATCCGTGCCAGGGTGCGTAGGGACAAGGTGGCAGATGAGGGCTGGTGGTGGGGAATGTTTGGGATGTGGCATCAGTGTTCAGGGAGGCAGGGTGTGTGGATTGCTGGAAGCCCACGCCGTGCTGCAAGAGTCACGGAGCAGATGTTGGAGGTTTGAATCAGGGCCAGAGAGCACTGGAACATTAAAAAAAAATAAAAAAACAAGAGGCTGGAACGCAATTAAATCCATGCTACATAGTTTCACTGATCTTCCTCAACCTCTTTTTGGAAGAGAGGAAAACAAATCTCAACAGAAAAGGAGCCAGTTGGCAGGCAAGCCTGAGTGCTCGGGACGCAGGGCTTGTAGGTAACCCAGCAGGGACAGCTGCCCAGGAAGGTGCAAGATGGAGGGGATGACATCTCCTGCCTTGGATTTGCAGCATGAGGATAGACAATTTTTCTTTCAGACCAAAAAAAGCCTGCATGGGCAGAGACAGGTCCTGTCGCCACAAGGGAGAAGGGGCTTTGGCAGCAGGTGTAAGCTTCCCGGGATGAAACACTTGATTTTGGGATGTCCTGGTCTTATTTTCTCAATGCTGGTGGGCAAAGGCAAGTGTAGGCAGCAGGTGTGGGAGCAAATGGTACCTGAGCAAACCCCCGGAGATCTGACACACTTTTCTGTTCTCCTCCGCAGGCAGAGGAGGGCTTCAGAACTGTACCTTTCACACCGCCAGCACCAAAGGTAAAGGGAAAAAAAAAAACCCTCTCTCCATCCATCCTGCCCCATGTACTTCCCGAGGGATGATCACTTGCTGTAAACACACCGGTGTTCAGATGCAACCTCACAGTCAAGTGCTGGGAGGGTGATTTGCCAGGCTATCCCCACGGGGTGCATCTGACTGGCACGTTCTCAGGCTGAGGAGAACCTCCTTTGGCCAATATCTCCACGTCACCTGGACGTGACTGTCCTGAAGGCCACGGAGATCATTCACCCCGTGGTTATAAAGCACCTGAGCACCCACCCCCAAACCACGATCAGGGATTTAGCGGCTGCTGCCACGAGCAGATGGGAAGGGTCAGAAAGGTAAAGAGTCACAGGGATCTCTTGCAACACCCTGCCGCCATCCGAGCTCATACCACCTCGCCCCAAGTGCCACTTCGCCCCAAGCGTCACCTTGCCCCAAGCAGAGATGCTCTAGCAGGAGAAACCCAAATCTTGCTTGAGTGCTCAGACAACGTGAGGCCCTCTCGGCACTGTGTCTAGATGCTGGAAGGGCCCACACTTGGCTATGCAGGTGGTTTCTCCGTGGGTTGCTCTGTCTATCCCTGTTTGCTGGCTGCTAAAATGGGTTTGCAGCAACGTTGGGGCCAGCCCCGCCATGGGAAACTGCCCCGTCCTCCCCTTTCTGTCTCAAAACCTCGGTCCCAAATGCTGGGACACTCTGTCCTGTCAGGCAAGAAAGAAAACGGGAAAAAAAAATCCTCCCCTAAACACACCCAGAGCAAGAGGCTGCTTCCCCCAGTGGATGGTCTGGAGAGGAGGGATTGAGCCCAACCTACCCTTGATTTAGGCAGCCCTTGACTCCGCCACAAGCCGTCCCACATGGACCTTGATGGCCACAGATGTGCCCGAAGCCTTTCTGAGAAGCCTGTGGTAGAGCTCTCCCGGGGCACGTTCATTAGCAGAGGCCTTGGGTAACGAGCCCTTCAATGCCCAAGTACATCGAGACAGCCTGATTTTGATGAGCCAGTTGGGGTTGGCACTCTTTGAAACCACTGCGAGCCTTTTTGCTGACTTCAAAGGGCTTTGTCACGGCCCCTGCTTCTCTCCTTATATCTAGAAGACCAAAGAAAGACCTTGAGGTGTCCTCCAGCAATGAAGGACTTTGGTCAAGGTCCTAAACTGATGCCTCAGAGCTTATCCCTGCAACCGGCAACGCATCCTAGTGCAAATCCCGCTAGCAGTGGACTGCCCGTGCGTGCAGGAGCCGCGTTGCACCGGGAGAGGGGCAACGCCAGTGTTGCCCCGTGCTTCTGCCGCAGCTTGAGGAAACCGAGGAAACGCCAGGTCAACCCTCCCCGCCACCCGCTCCAGCTCTACCCTCTTCTGTTGCAGATATCACGGCCGCCGCGCTGGCAACTGGCGCCTGCATCGTGGGCATCCTCTGCCTGCCCCTCATCCTGCTCCTCATCTACAAGCAGAGGCAAGCCGTCAGCAGCAGACGTACGTACCCTCCCATCACCAGCTGACCCATGGGGACCCCCATCTCACCTCCCACACTGCATCGGCGTGGCCTTTATGGGATGGGATACATCCCGCTGGGGTCAGCGGGTTTGGCTGCTCTGAGTCCCATGGGCACTGTGTAAGGTGGCTCAAAAACAGGTCCGTGCCAGATCCCTCCTGCAAAGCTGTCCTGGGAAGAGCCGGGCATGCCTGGGGCTGCCAGTGAGGAGGTGGGGTAGGAAGGGGACCCACAAAGCACCTCGGGAGCGTGCTGGGGTACTGACACCACGAAGATGCCACCAGGCCCCTCCCTGCTGAGCTCTTTCCTCCCCATCCATTGCGAGAGCCGGCTCGTTTACTCATCCCTCCCTCCACTGCACAGCTGAAATAGAAATTTTGCCTTCTAAGTGATTGAAAAAGCATTATTTGTGCTTTTTCTCTCCCTACTCTTCAAAAAAGCCCCTTATGCGGCTACGGCAATAGGACCGGAGCAAGCCACCGCCCCAGCCCTAGAAAAGCAGGCAGTGCCGAGGCGCAGCCGGCTGCCAGCTCCTGCCCATCCTCAGCTCCTGCTGATTCAATATTTAAGCAGAAAGAGGCACCACCTTAACCAGCCGAGCCATTTCATCAGGCCTTGGGCGAGCCAGAGGCCCTGCGGTTTTTCTCACCGCGCTCGGCGGGTGGCTGTGCAGCTCCGAGCGAACCCTTTGGAGAAGTGGGGTTGTTTTGTTTTTTTTTTTTTTTTCAGCAGCAGTGAGCACGATGCTAGGCATGGAAATGGGAACTGCGCTTTCAACATCCATCCCCAGCCAAAAAGAGTGTCTGGGTGCCTTCACGCACCCATGATTGCCGTGGCTGGGCTGTAGTTCCCTCCCCTGTGCCACCAAACCTCCTTCCCTCTTCTTCAGAGCATGTGGTTTCCATCCGGGAGGAGATGGAGCTGGGCAGTAAACGAGGCGGGAGGTGGCAGGGATGTGGAGAAAGAGGTTTGGGAGTAAAGAAGAGGCTGATGGTGAAGAAGGGAGAAAGGGTGGGAGGAATGCGGAGAAAGAGGGGGAATTAGACAGGGGTGAGACCACAGAAAACATCTGGGGGCATCACACTGCTGGCGCTCAGGCCAACCATTTTGTCTTTGGCAGGTGCCCACGAGCTCGTCAGGATGGAGAGGTGAGGAAACCCACGTGCTTCCAGCTCCCCCCCGACCTCCTCGCACCCCCTCTTCCCGCATCCTGGCCCCCACAAGGGTCTCGTTCTCCTCTCCCCTCCCCTGGAAGCCAGCGTGCATCCTCAGCCTGACAGAGCGAAGGGAATGTTGGTGGCACCCACGCCCAGAGTCCTGTCCCTTTCCGGACATCCGTTGTTTCTCTTCCCTCCCTCTGAGTAGGAAGTGCCTCCTTTCTTTTTGACTCTGCCAAGGTTCTCATATCTCCCCACACCCCAGGAGAGCTGGAAACCACAGTGCCTTTCGGCTAAGCGTTCCCCTCCTCGTGCTGGGCTCCCCGCTTGCTCTCAACCGAGGTGCCACCACCTGAACCTGCTCCCTGCCCTGCTCAGTTGTTCCCAGCACTCACCCAAAACCCCCGGGGGATAAAAAAGGCTCCTGAAATAAAATGGCAAATCCTCTTCTCCCACAGCAGCGCCCAGGGCATCGAAAACCCTGTCTTCGAGGCGATCCCCTCGGCAAGCACGGAGCTGCGGCCCCGACCCCAGCTCTCCTACATGGCCAGCCGGCAGCCCTCCGAGTCTGGCCGGCACCTGCTCTCCGAGCCCGGCACCCCCCTGTCCCCCCCCCCGGTCCCGGGGACTGCTTCTTCCCAACGCTGGGTGAGCGACCGGCGATGCTGAGCCCCCATGGGGACCACAGTGGGAGGGGTGGGATGGAAAGAGGGAGCTGGGGGGTGAATGGTAAAGGGGGTGGGGTTAACTATCAGCTGCAAACTTTGCATTATGTGGGACATGGAGTCCCAGGGCTTTTCCAATAGGAAGGACTCAAGGCTTCTCCTTCCAGAGCTGTTAGCGAAAGCAGAATTTAGCTGCTTTCCAAGCACATCCACGCAGCTGCAAGCCAGACTAACACCCCTGGTCTGTCCTTTTCCAGATCCTGTTCCCGACTCACCGAATTCCTTGAAAGCCTAAAGATCCCAGAGGAAACCACATCCCCCAGCCGCAGCCGGGAGAGGTCAGGCAGGCCCCGCGCGATGCTCTCCCAGCTGGGAGCCCCGGTGGGGTGGCACAGCCACAGGCAGCAAAGGGGGGTGCAGGAGACCTGCCCTCGGCTCCTCTCTTGGAAGCGAACCTCTCTTGTTTGGATTTGGATTTTGGTCTTCCCCACCTAGTGCTATGGAGAAGAGCACGGCTCCGTACTGCCCACGTCTTACGCGCTAGCTGAAAGCTGTGGGCACGGGGAAGGAAGGACAACCTGCACCTGCAAACCTCCCCCAGGATTTAACTTATTGCCAGGGGTTTCAGCTCTGCAACATCAACCTGTTTCTGCATCTTTGACCGAACATCCTCTATGGAAGCGGACGGTAAAGTACTTTATCCATGGCGAGACAAAGCAGGGTCACCAGCCAACCTGCTTCCACCTTTTTCTTTGCAAAACAGGAAGGGCAGAGGCTCCCGGCTGCTGCCGGAGCCCTCCTTCCCCACCAGCCTTTGGAGACGGCCACGGACTTGCGAGGCTGCCGCGTTTTCAGCTGGACACAAGTCGGGAAGAGCCTTATTTCTGCTGCAATTTATCCTCGGCTTGGGATCAAGGGAATTTATCTTTCTGTTTGTTTCATTATCAGTGCTGATTAAAAGAAAAAAAGGATGTTTACATTTTTTGAATGGGTTGTTTTTTTTTAATGCCTGTAAATTAGAAAGTTCGTCTGAAGGGTGTTGGAGGATTTTCCTGTGACATGGTCAAAGTGGAGAGGCAGAGGCACGGGAGCAAGCAGCAGGCACTGGGAAATGCTCTGGCTGCCTTCTCCCATCCTCCCAGGGCCAGCACAGCCCGAGCAGCTGTCCCTGGGGTTGCACATCACACCCCGCTACGATGGCCCAGGGGACATGGGTGCCCTCACAGCATCCTCCGACCGACCGCAGCACCCCGGCACCGCTTATCCAAGACGCTGTTACTCAAGAGTGTGTTTGTTTCTTTTCTCTTGTGTCTGTTTCTGTTGTAAAGAAAGGGAAAAAAACCCTGCCACTAGACAAACATAAATATTAGTCATATCAAAACAAGCGTCAGACCTGAGCAGCGTGCCTGGGCAGAGCATCCCGCTAGCATGCCCGATTCTCACGCTACGTGGCTGCAGGAAACACCGTTGGCCTCTGCAACGGGCATGGTACATCGGGACACCCCGGCCCGCTCCAGGGTTTGGTTAATCCAGCGTTGGTCTCAGCAAAAGCAACTTTAAGATGTTCCGGTTGCAGGCGGAGGGATAAAGGAGAAGCCAGCACCAACGCCCCCGCTGCGGACGTAACTTCCTGAGCACGGGACTCGGCGCTTTATTGCCACCCACGGCTCGGCTCCTTTCCCAGCTTTGCTGGGAAAACTCGCCCAGATTCTCTCTCCCCATCCCAGAAGCCAGGAAGGCACGGGGGTGGATTTGCCTGTCTGCAGGTCCTAAATGCTTTGAAATCCTCTCGGAGTCCCTCCGTTTGCTAACGAACGCACTGCCTGATGACAGAATAAAGTTTTGTTGGAAAGAGGTTTCTCTCTTTGCTGCAGGAATCCCCTTTTTCGGGATACCCCATGCCGCAGGCTGCGGGGCTCCTCTGGCACAGTACTGCACATCCAGGCAGGATGCTTATGGGGAAGGTGACCCAGCAAGATGCTTGCATCCTCTCCAAGACCTTGCCAAGTCCCACCGGCTCTTGCAAGCACCTGGCTTGGGAACGCACATGGAGCTGGCACCCACTGCTGGCTGTTTTCCGCTGCATCAGCACTGGGGGCTTCGCTGATGGGGAGAGCGAGGAGCCGCCGTGAAGCGTCACCTGAACTTTTGTTTCGGAGCGGGCGGATGAGAACGTAAAAGTGCTGAGGCTGAAGCAAGCCCTGGCCAGGGCCGGCTGTGAGATAGGCACCTGGGCAGCGATCTGGGCTTGGCCGATCCACCCTGCCTCACTACAGCTGCCAGTGCCTGGGTCTGCGGGTGCCAGGAGGAGCCCTACTCCGGCACACGTGGGTGCTGCAGCTCCCTCAGGCAGACGTCCTTTTTTCTGCTGCGGGAATCATCCCAAAGACTCCGGAGCAGGGCCAGCCCTTGGGGAGGTGCAGCTGCAGCTTTGCACCAGGGTCAGCCCGAGCCCGGGTGACTGGCAATTCCCATGCAAGGACACCAAGGTTTTACAGTTGCAGCCCACCGGCTTGTGAAAGGTTTTCTTTCCTGCGATGCTTTTTTTGGGTAAACACTCTCCTTTTATCATTGGCATTTTACATTTTGGCCCCTGCATTTCCAGCTCCCGAGTGGACGGCCAGTGTCCGTTCACCCCTGCCATCCCGGGTATTGTAGACCACCGCGGGACCTCCGAGCCCTCTCCCAGCTCTGTTTCTTCTGCCTCTGCCACACTCAGCACGTGAAGGGACGTACGAATTACTAACAGCGATTCCCTTTTGTCCACCTGTTGCATCAGCCTCCACTGACTTGCGAAACCGACAGTTCTGGTGGGTGACAAACTCCTGACAGACATGGTTTCATCAGCCAGGCACGAGGCCGGCAGTCACCGAGGGACACGCAGGACAGCCTTTCACAAGACCTAAGCATCCCCAAGCTCCGAAAAGGGCCCAAACTCTTCTCTCTGCTCAGGAATCGGGTCATCGGGCGCTTTGTTCGGCTTCAGCGCAGCGGGATTTCAAGTGTTGCTGCTGGCACGACTTGCGCCAGTGACGTGGTGGTCACCCAGCAGAAACCCTGAGGACAAGTGAGGCCGCTGGGACACCGCTTTGGCAGCGTGAAGCCATAAGCTGTGTCACTTGTCCTCTCCGGCACCAGGAAGGGAAGAGGGCATTGCCATTGCAATTGGATTTGCTGGCTGGGCACACAGTGATGCTCCTGGGGCAATGGAGACGAGGAGGAGCTGGCAGTATCAGGTGCTGTCATTGCATGAAGCTGTCTTCTCTCATTTTGGGGGAAGAGGCTTGCCTAGATTTAAGCCACAGAGGCAGCAGGGCTTAAGAAAACGATGGTGATGCTCAGTGAGCTGCCTGGGAGAGAGGGAGGAGGCAAGAGTGCAGAGCCTGAAGCGAGAGTTACAAGCCACAGTTCGCACTGCTGGTTGCAACCCGTTTCCTCCAAATGTAGAGCAGGGCTTTGCAGCGAGACCCGTGCCAGGAGATCAGAGAGATAGCAAGAGATAGCAGGTGGAGGTGGGGGAGAGGAAGGATGGCAGGGTGTCAGGCAGGGTGTCACACCTCCCTGTCTCATGATCCGGGCTTGCTTTGTGTGCTCACTCGTCTCCGTAGAACCGTGGGGTCTGGAGGGACTTGGGGCTGCAAAATGCCCCAAATCACGGAATCATCGAATGGTTAGGGTTGGAAGGGACCTTAAAGATCATCTAGTTCCAACCCCTCTGCCAAAGGGGAGGTTGCTCTTTCGACTCTCCCATGCTAGAGTCCTCCTTAAAGGCACAAATAACGAGACGTGTTATCCATGGAGAGGGGAAGGTGCGAGGGAGAGAAGCCAGGCTGCAGCAAATGCAGTTACCCACTGGGCAACTCCTGCAGGCTGGTGGCTACAAAGCAAGTTGGCCACCTCCCCAGACCGAAGGATGACGGACGGGGTCTCGTATCAGCCCCCAAACGCATGCTCAGACCCCACTCAACGCAGGCACGACACTCCGGACGGCAGCAACCTGGCTAATGAGCTGCCCAAACCTCACATGGCATGGACCTGTAGCACTAATTACTGGAGCTCATCTCGTTTGTGGGCACCAGAGGCAGACATCCATGGGTTTGCAGAGAGCAGAATTGTGGTTCGGCTGATGCTGCATGCACCAGCCCGCCCTGAGATTGGCCAGACCAATGTCCCAAGACCTTTCAGACTCACAGCACAAGGAGCCAGCGAGCAGGACAACTCCTGCAGCTGGCAGCACACTTGCCCGTTGGGATGCTCTTGATATTTCTAGCCTTTATGGATGGGAGAGAAACAGCTCAACGCTTCTGCTAAAACCCCTTCAGAGCTGAAGCAGCAGGATGGAAAGCATCTCGCATGAACGACTGCAAGAGAGGGTTCCACAGGACCAGGTGCCAAAGGAGGCTCTGATCCATACCAGCACATTTGGACCCTGAGACATAACCCAAATGGCCCGGCCACCCAAACTGTGGGTGCCTGCTCCCCATCTTCCCTGCTCGACGTCTCAACGCTAAGCCCACAACCATAGTGCTGCCCACCTCCATCCTCCCCCAAAAAGCACGTGCTGGTGGCTCACCGACAAAGAGGGGTTGCCCTCGTCCTCGACGGTGACCACCAGGCTGTAGAAGCTCTGCCGCTCGCGGTCCGGTGGGGAGGGCCGGGTGGCGATCTCGCCGGTGACGCGGTCCATGCGGAAGGTCAGGTCCTCATTCCCGTGGGTGATGTAGTAGGAGAGGACGCTGTTGAGGCCGATGTCCCGGTCGGTGGCACGGACCTGGATCACCGCCGTGCCACCGCCGACGTTCTGCAGGGCAAGACAGCGGGGTGAGTGGCAGAGGTACACGACGTAAACCGCACGTATCTCGTGATGTACAAAACTCATAGTTAATAACACAATTCTAATACAGAGCGGGGTTTTTCCAGGAATTGCAGTGCTTTAGGCTCCAAACTTGCTGCTCTGATACCCAGCAGTCAAGCAGGAGGCTCTCTCCTTTACCAGCTTCTGGATGCCGGTTTTGCAGTGCTTTGTTGTGGATGCCCCAGCCCTGGAAGCGTTCAAGGCCAGGTTGGATGAGGCGTTGAGCAACCTGATCTAGTGGAAGGTGTCCCTTCACTGCCCACCATGGCAGGAGGGTTGGAGCTAGATGGTCTTCGAGGTCCCTTCCAACTCAAACCATTCTATGACTCTATGATTCTTGCAAACAGTTCACCTTCGTGCAAAAACTCAAGCGAGGCTATTCGCCTCGCCGCTGACAGCTCAGCTGGGGATCCACCACAGGCCGAGCGCTCCACTCTTTTTCGGTTCGAAACTCTGAAACTAAACACGTTTTCTAAACGGACTTGTTTTCTAAATAAAACTAGTGGCCGACATTTGCTGTTAAGCCGCCGAAATTGCACCGCTCTGCCCTTACATTACAGCATCTCCCATCCATTGTGACGAACTGGTTTGGCTCCCCGCCGCAGAAAGCGGCGTGTTAGGTCCTTCCTAGGCTGGCACAGCCTGGAAGAGAGTAAAAACCGGCGTGCATGCAAAGGTGAAGGCTGTGTAATGGCCTCGGAGCTCGGCTAATTATTTTTGGATAGTCCCATTATGGGGGAAATCAAAACAGAAATTCTCTTCTTCAACCGGCTCTGAACATGTATTAAATAGATAAGAAAATATCCTAAAACAGGGCAATAACTTTAATGCGAAGCTATTAATCATGAGCAGCGCTTCCTTACAGCCGAGTGTCGCCGGCTATTACTCCTATTTCATTTTTCGTCGTCAAATTGAGAACCCCGTCGGTCCAGGAATTAAACTGTCAGGAAATAAGTTGTCTTTTCTCATGCCTGATTGTGTTTTATTGCTTAATTATCTAGCTCTTGCAGAGCTGCTTCCTGAAAGCAATTCCTATTCTGCACCGCGCTGCCTCTTGTGTCGCTTTGGTGACATTTCCACGGGCGTGTAGCCACTTCTCTCTCCTGCTGATTCCTGCGGCCTCATGGGCTTGAGTTGCCTGCAGAGCTCTCTTCTAGCCCAAAGGTAGGAGATTGTCACAGATGTGGGCTTGCAAGGGGCCACCAACCCTTAAATCACCCAAGGTGAGGTTTGCAAGCGGCCTCCAACCCTTATATGACGCAAGGTGAGATCTGCAAGGAGCCACCAACCCATAAATGACAAAAGGTGAGGTTTGCAAGGGGTCATCAAACTTTACATCATCCAAGATGAGGTCTGCCAAGAAGCCACCAACCCTTTATATCATCCAAGATAAAGTCTGACCACTTGTGGTCAGACCTGATTTGTGGGCAGATCTCACCTTGGGAGCATGGAAGGAGAGAAGCAGGGCTGAGCACTCACCTCGCTCACGCTCACGTTGTAGCCAGTGGGGCTGTCGATGATGGGGGGGTTGTCGTTGACATCGAGGATGTTCACTCGCAGGGTGTGCTCCTTCCTCCGGGGAGGCATGCCACCATCCGAGGCTTGGATCTGCAGTTGGGGATGGGTTTTCAAGAAAACGCTCTTTTTAAACTCACAGCCCCAAGAAAAAAGCCTTGATTCTCAAACCAGAAGAAGCCCAAGGCAGTCAGTGAGGTGGTTTGGTGCTTACCCGTAAGGTGTAGTGATCCAGCAGCTCCCGGTCCAGCGGCCGTGCCACAAACACCTCTCCGTAGGTATTGTTGGTGGTACGGATCTCGAAAGCCCGCCCAATGTTCCCCGATGTCAGCGAAAACGTCACCTGGAAACATCACGGGGAAACAGAAACAGGGCAGGGAACGTGGTGTGGAGAAAGGCGAGAATGGTGACCCTACAATAATAAACCCAGCGTCGCCTGGGGAAGCCTCTGAGCATTTTAAAAGGTCCAACACGTTGGAGTCCTGCGGATGTTCTGGCTTACTGCAGCCGCCCCAAAGCAAACTCCCAAGGGCCAACCTTGGTCTCGTCCCCAGCGCTCGTATGAGGCTAGCAATTTTTGTACGGAGGGTGACGGGACCTCGTTAACGCCTGCCTGCCTGGTAAAGGAAATAACAACTGTCAGAGAGCTTCCTGCTCAGCCTGCCACGGGCTCCGCTGCCGTTCCCCAAGCCACAGCTGGTTTTCAGATTGCTGGGCTCCTTCCGACACGTGTCCCACGGAGCTCTTTGCCCCACACAGCCCAAGGATGATGCTTTTCCTCTCCGGCGGGTACAAACGCCCCCAAAACTGCTGGTGTCCACGACCAGAGTTTGCTCCCAAAGGAATGCGGATGAGGGGAAGAGATTGGGAAGACACTTCTGCCTCGGTGAAAGGCTACCACAGCCCTACGGGCAGCCCCGAATCTGCCGCGCCGACCTCCTTACCTGCCCGTTGCTCCCTGCGTCGGGGTCGCGGGCCAGGACCACGGCCACCCTCTTGCCGACGGCGCTGTCCTCCGCCACACTCACGGACGAGTCAGAGGTGATGTCGAACTGAGGGCTGTTGTCGTTCTCGTCCAGGACCGTGATGGTCACCTGGGGACACGGCACGGGGCTTGGGCAGGGCACGGGCAGGAGCCGGCCCCCCACCCACCCCCGGCACCAACAGCCACGTTGACACCCTCCGCAAGCTCTCGACCCGCTGCACCCCTCCGAGGTGCCGACAGCGTGAGCGTTGTCCATCCCGCGTGGGAACGAGTGTGGGTATTTGAGCCCAGGAGCTGAAGCTACATCCCTGTCTGCCGAGGAGGAGGAGGAGCAGGAGTGATGCTTAGAGGATGGAGAAAGAGCGCACAGGTGGATTTCTCTATAGAGCATCCGCCGTTTTTTCGTTCTCCAAGTAGGTGGGCATGGAGCAGCTCACGGTGCTGTCGGGTGACCCTTTCCTGCTCAGCTTTTACAATCTTAATCACAAATGGTGATTTCACCCATGCTCCCAGCACCAGAGGCTGGGCAGGGTTTGCCTTAAAGCATCAATGGGCACAAAGAAGTCGGAGCTGCCTCTGTTTAACTAAACCTGGGAAAATTTGGCATATAGATGACGTGAGCTCCTTCCTGGGAAAAGGCACATGGGCGGGTGAGAGAGTGGGCAGGAGATGCTTGGAGGGGAACCCCGCTGCATCGCGGAGGCTACCGGGGACCGGGCTACCTTGGCCACCATCAGCCAGAGGAAATGCTCTCATCGTGTTTGTAATCAAAGAGCTGCAAGGCGACACAGAAATGAGAGAGGAAGAGCTTTTCTGTTCCCGGGGCTCTATTTATGGGTGCCTCGAGCCCCCAGGTGCGGCCGGGCTGAATGGGACAACATCCCGGAGGAAGCCAGGGAGCGAATTGTGCTCCTCGGGGTGATGCAGTTATTGTTGCCGCTGAATTAAGACTGGAGAGCCAGGAGTGGGGAGAGCCCATTCAGCCCCCGCCGTGGATCCGGCAGCTGCTGTCCCGAGTGCCAGAGCAACGCGCTGGGATTTCTGCTGGCTGGCACCATGTCCCAGGGGGTGTCACAGAGACTGGTGCTGGTGGGATGGGGCTGGAGACCTCCACCCTAGTCCCTCCCCATAGCCTGATGAGGAGTTCAGGATGGATCCTGGGCCCCAAGGTGATGCCAGCACGACGGCCGTGCTTACCTTCTGTCGGAGGAGAGCACATGGGGAAGCAGAGAAAACAAAAAAAACAAGAGTTAGTGAGGGATGAGGATGCGTGGGCTGCCGTGAGGAGCAGTGGCGTGGCCCCACGTCCCACTGTGGCAGTGCCGGGTGATTTGGAGGCTCCTCTGTTGGGGCATCCCTTTGTCTTTTCTAGATGAACTTGGCGGATTTCCCCCTCACCGTGGGAGACGCTCATACGAGAGCATGGCAGCGTGCAGAGAGCACGGCTGCTGGTGCCCGGGGGAACAGGCAGTGCTTGTTCACTGCCTCTGTCATCCAGCATCGTTTTTAGAGGCAACAGCCTCCAGTTTCAAACCCCCCTGGGGTCCAGTTGGCCCAAACCAGCCCAGTTTGGGCAGTGCCAGCTGAGCTGCCCCTTGCCCGTGGCACGGGGACCAGGCTTGCCCTGCACCCCGCCTGCCTCCTGCCCCGGTGGAGAAATGCAAATCACCCCCCTGCTCGGCTGCCTTTGAAACTGCCAAATATAACCCTCTTGAACATCAACCACCCTGAAATATTTCAAGGCCCCCAAATTTACCTCCCTCAAAACTATTTTAGCTTGGTAAGCAACCTGCAAATGACAGTTTGGGGTGGGTATTTTTTTTTTTGGTTCTGAAAAATCCCACCCTGTGACCTGGAGAAGCTAAAAGTCACCAGTACGTGCTTATGCCAACACAGGGGTTTCCCTCAAAACAGACTTTCCAGACCCTGGTGGCCGGAGCAGAGAGGACAACTGGGACATACTGTCCCATGCCAGAGGAAGAGGGAGGTGACCTGAGGTCAGCGCTGCCTGTGCAAAGGTTGGTAGGGAAGCGGGTAGAAGCTGCTTACCACAGTAGAGTCAATCTTTGGTCCTCCATCATCAGCCACCACCGTCAAGGTGTAGAAATCCCCCTTCTCTCGATCCACCTGGCCTTTGACTGTGATGACGCCCTGCCGAGGATGAACAGCTATGTCAGCCACCAACACCAAAGTCCATAGCGGACAACCAAGCCCGGAGGGACCATGCTGTGGCTACTTACCGTGATCCCGTTGATTTTGAAGAGTGACAGCGCCTGGGCATTGGTGTTGGGGTCGAACTTGTAGGTGATCTGGTTGAGGTTGTCGATGGAGCGGGCCTGCACCCGGAGCACCTCGGAGCCCAGGGCGATGTTCTCCATGATGACGGCCTCGTAGCTGCTATTGGAGAACTGCACGGCCTCGTCCAGCTCATTCAGCAGGCTGACATACACACTGCAGAAGCCCTGGTTGTTGGGGGGTGCCTGGTCCGTGGCAGAAACGTTCATCAGGTAGCTGGTTTTGGTCTCGTAGTCCAGGTACTCAATCGTCGTGATGAGGCCTGTGCTCTCATCGATCTCAAACTTCCCTTCGGCGCCCGACAGGATTTTGTAGTTGACCAGACCGCCGTTCCCTGGGGCAAGGAGCAGGAACCAGGATGCCAGTTGGACCAAGCATCCCAAAGAGGCAGGCACCACCGATGTCAACCTCGACCACGGAGCAGAGCCCATCCCACATGAGGATTTCAACCCAGGATCCGTGCAATGGCTAATTTAACCCCTTCCCCTCCAAGTTGGGTGTTTCTCACCCCCAGCTTCCTACCTGTGTCTCGGTCAGTGGCTCGGACCACCGCCACCGAAGTCCCTATCCCTGCCGTCTCCCGCAGCCCCAGGCGGTTGTACTGCCGCTGGGTGAACACCGGCACCTCGTCGTTGACGTCTTCCACATAGACGATGACCTGCAAAAGCCCCCAGAGAAACCAGGGGTGAGGCGGGCTTGCGCTCGCGAGGCGATGGCACTCATCTGCTGCATGGGAGAAATGTCCTATCTACTACAAATACCACGTGATGGAGAGCAAACACACGCAATTTAACATCATAGATCTAAACAAGCCCTGTGGTTGGAGTGACTCAACCCTGCCCTGGCTGGAGGGAGTTACAACCTGTATATTAATTCCTCCATGCTTTGGGATCCCCTGCTAGAAACCTCGCAGTTAGAGAGCCCGCAACGGAGAAACACCAATGGCTCGGTGGGAAATTTTGCTCAAAAAGTTCAGCGGGTCGAGCTGCCGTTTCCCCAGGGAACATCCCTTCTCCTCCTGCTTTTCTCCTTGCTGCTGGTGCTGCAGGCACATCACGCTCAGCCAGAGCCCACCCCACCAGTGGAGCTAAAAATAGATGTGACCCGAGGGCTGGGAACCGTGGGAAGCTGGTGTGTCACTGCTAAAGATTATTGCCACCAGGTCCAGGATTATTAAAATAGATGCCTGGCCAGGAGACATGGTTTCCAACAGGCTGAGGCTCAGCTCTTCCACCCAGCAGCAGAGTCACATTTCACTGGATGAGCGGGACTCCTTCTGACAGCAACTGCCGCACCGCGTAGCAGCACCATCGCACCGAAATGTCACGGGAAAAAAGAAAAAAACGCAACAACAACAACAAAAAACCCCAACGAGCTCTCCTCCACCCACGAGCAGCCCCTGGAGACCTTCTGTCAGCATTTCCATGCCCGATATCTCAAACCTCCTGCACGCCTGCGAGGGCTGGAGATGACTGTCCTCTGATGAAGCATCCCAAATATTTTACACCAACTCTTCTGCTGCCCAGCCCTGCTCCTGCCCACGCTTTGGCAGCTGCGAGGTCCTCACCCGCACGGAGCTCCTCATGGGTCCCTGCTCCGTGTTGTAGGCCTCCACTTCCAGGACGTGAGAGGAGTTCTGCTCCCTGTCGAGGTGCCGCACGCCTCGCATCACCAGCCCGGTGCTGGGATTGATGCGGAAGTTGTTGTGCTCGTTTCCTAGCGGGAAGGGGAAAGAGAGATGGATACTGCCCACCAGTCCCGGCGACACGTTGAGCCCTCTCGGGGGGCTGTCTCGGAGGCAGATTATTGAGTGAAACCCAAGTCCCCCATCACCTTCAGCTATCTCAGGCTCAGCTCAGCAGGGTTTGGCCCTGGTCAAGCCAACTAGGTGTCCATCAAAACAAACCGTCCCCTGGCAATTAACCCCAATAAAGCTTCAGTTTTGCCCAGGGGTGGGGGAAACGTTTCCATGGGCTGCAAAATGTGAAAGGATGGAGAGTGGAACAAGGCTGTGCGTGCCACTGGCCAGAGCCTGGTGCAAATGTGCTGGTGCACCAAGGGGCACCTGGACTTACCCTTGACAATCCTGTACCACACTCGCCCGTTAACGCCTTCGTCTGCGTCTGTAGCTTTCACCTTCACGAGAAAAGGAAAGCAGTAGAGGTGAAGGGCAGAGGTTTCTGGACTGTGACAAGTCCTCCCACCCTGCCCAGGTTGGACATCCTGCTCCTCCACCTGAGCCAGGAGAGCTCACCAACTGCAAAGCAAAATAAGTCACCCTCCCCTGGTCACTGGACCGTAGCAAGCTTGGGAGCCCTCAGCTGCCACATGAGCTGTAGGATGGGCTTGGGCAAGAGCTCAGCCTGAGGACCATGCCATGGAAGCTGTGCTGGCGGAGGTGCCTCCATCGATCCTGCCCTGCACACCAATGCTTGCCCTGGGGGAGATGTCACGGGGACAGAGCTTCCCTGCCCATGGAGCTGGCCCGGGACTGGGCATGGCAAGCTGCTCCTGTGGCTGGTGGGCACCCAGCCCCTGGCATTGAGGCATATCATGCACCGTGTTGAAGGAATGACCCACCTCTTGGCCAGCACACGAGCCTGCACCTGGGTCTATCGGCTCCGAGAGCCGTTTGCGTTTACCCTTTCACTGCAACCTATTGCCGAGTCACCAAGCAGCAGCATGCAGGAAAATTACCGAAAGGAACGTGAACGCAAACAGCCCTGGCCACCAGTCTGAGCCTCCGCAGGACCCCAAACAGTGGGTGGGAGCACCCCTCAGCCGTGACGAGCTGCAGGGTCCATGCCCATACTGAATCAACCATCCGCCCCAGGAAACCCAGGACACGGGTCCCCTCTGGTGTCGCCAAACAACACTGCAGGGCTGTCCCCGCACCCCCAGCCAGCTGCCCGTCGCCCACGGCAGCTGGGAAGCGGGACCTGGAGAGGGACATTCACAGGGGCTCAGCTTTAAAGCCCCAGGCTGGCTCTCACCCACCGCCCCACGTAACACCCACAGGAGCCAGAGCTGCTCTTCCCAAATGCAGTTTGAAGATGCCTTGAACTGCGCTTGTTCCCTTCCACCAAATCAGCCCACACTGGCAGAAATCTTAGAAAACGCTGACCCTGCACGTGCAAACTCTCCAGATTCACCACCTGTGTGCCACACATGCCATTCTCCTCCATCCCAAACTGATTCATGTCTTGCTTATGGCCAGACACAACCCTGTGCCTTGCTCCATGTTTCACCATGGACCCAGCACCTTTCATCCACAGCAGAGAGCTCACCCTCCTGCACCAGCCCTTCCAACCCCCGGGGCTCCCCGAGACTATTTCTGGGCAGGAGCTGGGCTGTCTCCTCTCCACTGTGATGGGTGGGCTCTGGTGTGATGAATGGGCTCTGGTGTGATGGATGGGCTTCGTGGCAGCAGGCAAGCGATGCCAAGGCAGGTCGGCTGCCTTGGCACGGCGAGACCAGCCTGCCACACGCACTGGCTCCCTCCTGGGGAAAGCTATCCTGTCGGCCAAAACCACCGTCAGCCAAAAACACCATCAGCCAAAACCACCGTCAGCCAAAAGACCATCAGCCAAAACTCCGTGCCAGGGTGGCAGCGGTAGGAGGGAAGCCTAAGGGACAGGAGACAAATCTTTGCAGCTTTTTTCGTGCCATTCCCTGCCCCGCTGTGTCTGGAAAAACGCACTTCAAGTTGAGCAAACGGGCAGATTTTCAATGTGATGAGCAAACCACAGCCCACAAACACCCCCTTACCCGCGCTTGTCCCAGCTCACCCAGGCATTTGCTGGAGCTGCCTGCACGGACTAGGCAAAACGAGTCAGCCCAGGTATCTGGGTTTTATTTCAAAAAGACGACTTTGCATTAAACCAACGCGTGCTCCTGCCAGCCCGCAGCCTGGCAAAAGCTTGGTGGCGGCTGCTGCTTTGACCCACCGAGGTGTCAGAGGAGACGCAGTACTTTCCCAAACTGGGAAAATGATTGCGCTCGAGTAAAATGGTGGGAGAAAAGCTCTTCCTGCTGCAGGTGCGAGGCACCTTGTGCAGCCGAGCGCCGGTGCCTCCAGCCTGCTTTATCCCTCGGCTCGAGGGAGCGGGCTGCGGGCAGAGCCAGCCTTCCTCAGGCTGCCGTTCAAACACCCCCAGCTCCTGGAAAGAGGTCAGAAAGGGAGGAGGAATCAAGGGGAATAAAAGGATGGAAGAAAAAAAAAGCAGCCTCTCCACCCCCTCCCCGGCGCAGGGGGCTCAGCCCACGACCGTACCATTCGCCCTTCCCGCAGGGGCAAAGCCCAGCCAAACGCAGCCCAGGGGGCTTGACCCCCTCGCCCCGCCGGGGCACAGGCACGCTGGCAAAGCCCAGGAGGGTGCTTGGGGACCCCCTGGGCTTTACCCGCTTGGGCTGTCCCTGGCCCGGCTGCCATCTCTCTCCCACCCTCCAAAAGGGAGGAGTGGGCCGGCAGAGCACGGTGGGAGAAGCGGCAAGGCAGGCGTGCGGGAGGCAAAGTCCAGGCTTGGCCAGTTGCTGAGAGGTAGGGAGCCCAAAGCCCGGTGGCAAACCCACCGCCGGCCACTCGAGCCAGCCCCGAGGGGCGAGCGAGGCAGGGCAGGGATGTGCTGCTGCTCTCGGCCCTGTGGCCACCCCAGGGAAAGGGCTGCCAACGGGGTTGGGGAGGGGAGGTGGGAAGTTCAGGGTGGGTTTGAAGGCAGGCATTCCTCCTGCCTTCCCTGGCACGTTGCTTTGTCCGTTCTGGCGACAGGAGTCCTGCGGATGCAGCACTGCTGCTCAACAGCGAGGGTGATGGGGTGCAGCATGACTTACAGCCCTTCGCTTTCGATACCCGACCCTCTGGGTGGGTAAGCTGGGTGTTTGGGACCCTCCAGCATTACCTCCTCCGGCGAGTCAGTGGAAAAGCGCGTTGGGAAAAGCTGGGGAGCTCCAAGAAAGCGTTGCTAAGCAAAACGGGGCGGGGAAAGAAAGCTGCTTTTCATCTGAGCTGTGCGACAGGCACAGAAGTGCCTGAAAACAGCCTTTTCTCTGCAGGAGTATGAGTGAAGGCAGGAAGAGCATATGGAAAAACTCCTGCCAAACTAGGCAGCTGGTTGGGCATGCAGCACCCGGTGCTGGGCAGAATGGCGCCCGCCGTCTTCTGCTCATGCATAAGTGTCATTTCTCCTTCCTTTCCGCCTTCCTCAGGAGCATTTTGCTTTTTGCAACTTCTTTCTCTCTGATCTGACCCCTGCTGGATCCCGACCACTCGTGGGGACATCTCGTGTTAGAGCCCATCAGCCAGGGATGACTCTTTCAGGGGGGTTTGCCAGGCTGGGCACCCCTCAGCAAACCTGTTCTTAACCCAGCTGAGGTGGGGCTTGGGTGGCAGAGCGATGCTGGGAAGGGATGATGCTACCAAGAGGGATGCAGCCAGTGGCTCGGCCATTGGGGACGAAATGCTGTGGGCAACTGCTCCGTTGCCACGCGTCGGGAAAGGCAGTGAGCTCCCATCCCACGGGAGGGAAGCCCTTGTCCCTGAGTATCCTGCGGCCAGGGCACGGGGAGCGCTGCTCTTCTCACACTCTGACCTTTCTGCTGGCAAGACCCTGATTTTGGTTGCTTTTTTGCTGAAATTCTGCTGAAATGGCTGTAGCTCTGTCTCAGGCAGGAGGTGAGGGGGAATCCCCTTTGTCCATGTTAATATGTAGTGAACTTACTTGCCCTGAAAAAAAGTCACCACTCATGGGTACTCTGCAAAGATTTCCCAGATTTTTAGCGGCTCTTTTTTGGGAAGGAGTTAGGGATCAGGCACAGGGTAGCTTGGACCTTCCCTGAACCCACAGTTCTGCCAGTCGAGCTGGGTGTGAGGAGGAGATGGACCGGAAGCCAGAGAAGAAGACGGCATGGCTGGAAAAGCCTTGGAAAACATCAGCATGGTCTCTCCTGATGGGTTTCTAAGGGATTCTGTCAGCTGGGTTTAAAAGAAAAAACCCTACAGCCACCACCAACGGAACAAAAAAAAACAACCTGAAGAAATTGCCCGTGCCTCCCAGCTCGCTCTGAATGAACAATACATGGTCACCAAGCCAAACCACGTGCGGCCAGTAAATGCCAGAACTAAGGCAGCCGTGGTAACCTTGGCTCAGGCTGCCTTTGGTGTGTGTGGTAAGCAGGAGCCCTGCCTGCCGGCTGGCGTGCCCAGGCAGTGCCCAGGAGCAGGGGGGTCCTTGGGATGGCTGCCGCTGCCAGGGGCTGCTCTGCTCCCACTGCCCAAGGGGAAGGGGCTGGGGCTGAGCCAGACAAGGAGAGACTGCACTATAAAGAAACGCTTTTGGGGTGAAGAGAAATTGGAAATGTCACTCTGGAGGAGGGGATGAGATCCCCATCCCCCAAGCCTGCTCGCAGCATGCACAAGGATTTGCCTGAGTGAAGGAGTTCATAGAATCACAGAATGGTTTGGGTTGGAAGGGACCTTCAAGACCATCTAATTCCACCCCCCCTGCCATGGGCAGGGACACCTTCCACTACACCAGGTTGCTCGAAGCCTCATCCAGCCTGGCCTTGAACACTTCCAGGGATGGGGCAGCCACAACTTCTCTGGGCAACCTGTTCCATTGCCTCACCACCCTCAGAGGGAAGAGTTTCTTCCTTAGATCTCATCCAAATCTCCTCTCTTTCAGTTTAAAGCCATTGCCCCTTGTCCTATCACTACACGCCCTTGTCCAAACTCCCTCTCCAGCTTTCTTGTAATCCCTTCAGGTACTGGAAGGCTGCTAGAAGGTCTCCCTGGAGCCTTCTCTTCTCCAGACTGAAAAGCCCCAACTCTCTCAGCCTGTCTCCATAACAGAAGTGCTGCAGTCCTTGGATCATCTTTGTGGCCTCCTCTGGACTCACTCCAACAGCTCCATGTCCTTCTGATGCTGTGGATTCCAGAACTGAAGGCAGTACTGCAGGGGGGGTCTCACAAGAGCAGAGCAGAGGGGCAGAATCCCCTCCCTCAACCTGCTGCCCACGCTTCTTTGGATGCAGCTCAGGATACGGTTGGCTTTCTGGGCTGCAGAAAGTTCTCAGATGCTGACCCATTTATTTTTGCATTTTCCGTTTTCTGAGCCCAAACCTGGCTCTGGCCCATGGAAGTGGCCACATGTCCCCAGAGTTAAGGGCTCCTTAGCCTCCGAGCACTTGGCCTCGTGGTGCTCACTGCGTTTACTTTAAGGTCATTTCCTCCTGCGTCATTTGGACGGTGAGCGACGCTTGTCTCTTCTGATGCAGCATCTCACTTTCCACTGGGCTCATCTCCGCCGGGGCATCTCATAGTTTCCAATTAGCAATCAAAGACATTTCGCTGATGTCTCCTCTCCCCTTTGTTGAGTGTTTTATCCGTGAACGTCTGGCTGCTGCCTACACAAACCCACGGGGCTCAATCCAAATCCGTACTTGCCGGGAGACTGTCCAGCCATGGACCAGTCTAACATCTCTCCATCAGACTCCTAACCCCCACATCTCTGCAGGAAGGTCAGCGTAATGCAGCTTCACCTCCAGCACAAGGGGCTGAGCCAAGGCGCTGCGTTGCAGAGGGTTGGCACAGTGGTATTTCCCCAGCCCTAGTCTCCGAGCTGGGGAGCTGCCGGCCTCAGGCGCAGCCCATCCAGGACTGGGGATGAGTGTGGGAGGGTGCACGGGAGCAAAATGATGGGTGCAAACTGCTCTGGGGACACAAATTCAGGGGGTATCTGGCTCAGTGGGGAAAGAACCGTGGCCATCGGGTGTTGGCTAAGAGCTCTGACGGATGAGGCTGGGGGAAGTTGGTTTGCATCACTATTTGCAGAGCTGGCTGAGAAACCTGCGGCCTGTCTAACCTGAAACCAGGTCAGAAGGATGCCTAACCCCGGTGGATTCTCGCCACAAGCAGGGTGAGGGTGTTACACTTTGCCCCAGCAAAAAACGAAAGGCGATGCTAGCACAACGCTGCAGCTCAACAGGTGGAGGTTCAAACAACTACTCCTTTTCTTTGGGGGAGAGGGAATAATCAAAAAAACCCCAAGTGACAATCAATTCAACAAAACCACATTTCTAGGGAAGAGAGAAGAGCCAAACCCCAGCGGCTTGCGGGGAGGACTTTGGACCTTCTCTAGTGAACACTTATTTATCACTTCCAGAAAAGCTTCACTCAACGTGTGTGTGTGTGGGCTCATCACTAGATTTCTAGTGCTAGATTTCTCTGCCGGGTGGTTTGGCACTTCAGTTCAGGGCACAACTTTGCAGATATAGATCCTCCCTCTGTGCTTTGCCACAGCAAGGCAAAGCACACAGACTCCTGTCACCCTGTGTCACCGAAAACACGGCTGGGTGGACCTTGGACAACAAAGCAAGCCAAAAATCCATCAGGTTGGACAGCAGGTGGTTGTCTGTCCAGCTTCTAGGTGGTAACCACCCGTATCGCTTCTCTGTGTCATCTTGTGCACTGCAGGGAAGATGAGCACAGAGGACGCTGGCAATGGGACCCTTCCCACCCCACCTTTCCTTGGGCTTCTGGTTTCAACCACTGAGCTGGTCCCACCTGTTACCACATTCCCTGAGAAGGCAGACCCACTGGCCTTCATCATCACACTCGTCTGCATCTTCCTCCTCCTCGCGACCTTCCTCATCTTTGTCACCCTCTGCAAGCCGGCAGCACTGGACCAGTCCCACTCCGGGTCCCGTGAATGCATGCCCCATCACCCAGTGGATGCAAGCGAGCCCCAGCTGAGGCTCTGGAAGCGGCTGAGCTCCCTGAGATGTTCCATCAATACCTTCAGGAGGAGCCAGCCGATGTCCCAGAGCCAGCCGGCCTGCCCCAGGAGCTCCCCTGCCAGCCAGGACCGGGACATCATGGAGTCCACCAAAATGTGATCCTGCTCTAAGGGAACTAACTCACCCCGCACCGCTACTCTTCCCCAAGCTTTTGGTTCAGGCTCAGTTCCCTCCTCCAGCAGCCCGTGGTATCCTGAGCATCCTGGCAGAGCCGCTTTAAGCAGCTCGTTTCCAGGCAGCGGCTCTGCAAGGCGACAGGAGATTTTGCTATTTCAGGTTCCCGGACGCTTTCCAGGTTACCATTTCCTGGGAGGAAAGGTGGAGGCATCCGAACGACACCCACACATGGCTATGACCACCCGGTCCAAAAAAATTCAGCTGCTTAATTTCTTGTGGAAAACATGGCGCAAGTTGCGAGGCACCTGAACAAACAGCCCGGGCGAGAGTGGAGCAACCTGGCAGCCTAACAAACATCACCTTGGAGAAAGGCATCCCGGGGCAAATGAATTCCACAAAAAGCAATCCTCAGCTGGGATTGCCCCCCGAGATGTGCTCCCGAGCAGGTGGTGGAAGGCTCATCCCCCTCCGTGTCCCCCACTTCCCCATGCAATGAGCTGTGGGTTGCTGTGGTTGATGCTTGGAAGGATGGAGGCTACAGCTGTCTGCTGGAAACCTGCTTCAATAATGGAGCAGCGGGAGCAGGTGAACACACCTGCAAATGCATTGAAGAGAACCTCTGGAGGCTGGTGGCTGCTTGGAAAGGCACCACACAAGGCCAAGCCTCTCGTTTCTGCTAGGAAAGGCTACAACGGCCAGCGGGTCATCTGAAGTGCTTAAAGGAATCAGTAGGAAAAAGAAAAAGGTGCTTAATTCTTCCAGCTCTGCAGCTCACACTACATTCAGTCATTGAGTTCAGCCCTTTGGGTGAAGTCTCCATGCCTGGTGAGTCCCCACAGCAAGAACCAAACCCCAGCTCTCTAGTTTTCCCATGATTTTGGACCTCTGCATCCGGACCTCCCCAGGCTGCCTGGGACATTCCCACTCCCCTCCGGCCCCGAGCTGCCTGGCTTTCGGAGAAGGGAACGGGGAAACCATCAAAAACCAACCATCTCTTCTTGCCACAGAGACACGGGGATGTATCTGAAGGGGGCGACGCTCAGTACAAATCTGTCACGCTGAAGGTGTCAATTAAACTAAACCCAGGTGATTGTCCCATTCCCACTTGCCTCTCATTTTGTTCAAATTTCCTCCCAAGCAACACCTCTCCTTTGCCCAGGACTGCCAAGGGCACCCCCCTCTTTTGGGAAGCGTGCTCTAAGAAGAGGGTCTTTGATGTCAGCCTGGGCTTTCCTCCATTTACAGCCTTTCTGTTTGCAAAAAGGCCTCAGTTTTAGGAGCAAGGCTCCCCCTCTCCCCTGCACACCTCCACCCCGGGGTGTGGGGGCTGACCCCTGAGACGGGCATCGCCTACTCCGTGCCACAGCACGACAGGTGACGGGGAGCCGCAGGGTTCACGCTTGGGGACCAGCCGCCCCGAGCACCATGTGACGCGCGGTTCCCAGCAAACCTTTGTTGCAAGAGGGAAAAGGCTCCTTTCTTCTCTGCCTGCGAGAGCCAGGGACAAAGCTGCTCCTTTCCCCGCGCTGGGAGAGGTATTCAAGGCAGGAGGAGCCTTCCCAGGGCCCTCTCCAAAGGGCCTTTGGTGCCCGCTCCAGAAGAGCCCTGGGTTTGAAGGGATGCTGGAAGCCCTGGGAGGCTGCGTGAATGCCTGCATTCATCCGCCGCTCACTGAGCCATTCAGCTCTGCCCACCGCTCCCTCAAAGAGGAATAAAACCGACAGCAAAGTCCAAACGCTTTTCTCCCTCCGTTTTTTCGCTCCCTGCTCTCAGAGCATCTCTTTGCATCCACCCTTCTCCCTGCCCCCTGAGGTCTCTGCTCTTGGCCCCTTCTCTGCTGGGAGGAGGGAGAAAACGGGGACGCAGGCAGGCAAAGGGTCTCACCAACACAGGGCTTGGGTTTTCTCCTCTCACCCCCCGCAGAAATGGGGGAATTGCTTATTTTTCCCTTGTGCTTTGCTGCCTTCTCCCTGCTGCCCGCAGCCTGAGTTAGCAAAAGAGCAGAGAAGCGTACAAGCAAGAGGACATCGTGCCCTGGCCTGGAGGAACAGATCGCTGATCTCCCAGAGATCCCATCTTCCCTGGGCTTCCCGCAGGTCACAGCCACAGTGCCAGGGCCCAGAAAGCAGGACACCCCGTTCGCCCACCCAGGGACCCTGGTTGGATAGAGCCACATGCCTGCACTATGCTGCTGGCGGCTGGGATGTCCTCGGGGACACTGACTTCGTAGCTGCTCTGAAGGAAGATGGGTCGGTTGTCATTGATATCCAGGACGGTCACGTAGACGGTAGCAGTCCCGGTGCGCCGGTTCCCGGTGGGGCCGTTGTCTGTACAGGAGAGAAAGGCGAGGGGAGGTTTGGTCACCTCCATCTCCTCCTGGCACAGGTGGTGCTCACCTTTCGACTGCTGAAAACAACAGGACCAAAATTTCTAAACTAAAATCCTCCGACTTTTCTGCAGCTTCTACATCCCACACTGAACCATGAGGGTTTTTTTCTGCCTATCCTGAAAGAAAAAGGAAAACTCAAACCATTCCCAAGCTCTGCCATGGAGCTACTGCCCAACGAGGCTGGAAATGTAGCTGGTCTGTAAAGAGGGTTGCAACACCATAGACTGAGAGGGTGACGTATGCCGAGAGGGTCTGCTGGAGGTCAGGGATTTGGGAGGTGACGACGGGCAGGGGTCCCAGGAGTTTTCTGTAGACCCAGCTCAGCTCAGAGCCAAAGAGCATCAGGACCAGCAGACATTCCGTAGATAAGGACATGGCAGTGCAGCTCTGCGTTTGCCATGAAGGATGAGGCGATGGGGGAGCATGGGTTGGATTTGGCTCTCCAAAACGCCTGATGCAAGTGAGCACTAAACCCACTCAGCTGGGATCTGGTTACTGGGAAAACACGGGCAATTTGATACCCATCGGAGGGGCCAAACGGACCCTTCACCACTTGGGATCCGGTCCTGCAGACCCCGTGGCACCAAGATTTCTGACCAGGCCACTTATTTCTCCTTTCAAAAGGGACATTCAGTCTTCTGTAAACACGCACATCATTATAAAGCTCTGGGGACGATGGCCAAGATGCATTTGGCACGTGGGCCCTCTACCTCTGCCAAGTGGCTCGGGATTAATCGGCAGCCATGGTGCCAAGGGCTGGCATGGCATTAGGGGAATGATGCTGTGGTGCTGGCATTTCTGGGTGGAGGTCTGCGCCGCACAGCACAGAGCCTCTCGGGAATGGGGGATCTTGTCTTCCTCAGGGAAAAGGGAAAGCCCCGGGGCTGGACGAGCCCGAACGGGGGAATTTACCATCCGCAAAAGTTGTGGTGGAACCGGGACATATTCAAGCACATGGGCTGTGAAGTGCTAACACCAAACACAGGCTCTGGTTTATAGAGCACCTCAAAAGTTGCTGTCTCTCTGCTGCGTTTCCAAGGCAGCGGTCCCACGGGAACGGTGGGAAACCCTTACCGATGGCCTCCAGGATCAGCGTGTACGATGCCACGGTCTCCCTGTCCAGACTCACAACCGTCCTGACCACCCCATCCCTGAAGCCGACGCTGAATTTGCCGTCCTGGTTCCCATCTGCACCAAAGGACAAGGAGTGGGTTACCCTCTGCCTGACCGCAGGGAGCAGAGCAGAGGTGAGTGCTACAGCCTGGGCACGGGCTCAGCTGGGCTGTGGAAATTGCAGGCGCTCAGCCTGCCCTCCCGAACGGCTGCGTTTTACGTGGTTTTGAGCAAGACAAGCGTAGGGCAAGCTTGTAGCTTGTCCCAGGCAAAGCTGGTCCGCAGCAAAAGTGGGCAAAGAGAGCAAAAGCACCTTCTCTCCGCTGCACCGAACGCAGTGCCTGCCTCCCAGCGCAGGCGAGGAGCGATGCTCATAGGAAAAGCTGAATCATATAAACACCAGATCATTTCCTGACTGCTTCGGAAGCAAACCGGGGTCACTTTGCACGTGGCCCGCGGCACCTGTGGGACAACACATCTTTTCTCCTGCGGGGGAGGCCAGAGAGGCCATGAGACGAAACCCAGGGCTGTTATCGTGAGAAAAACGAACTCTCCGGTGACGCTTCTATTTTTATCCTCTTCCTGGGGGCTAAAACACCGCACACACGGTTTTGCAAGTCAAAGAGTGGCCAGGGGCTTCCCCGGCGTCCCGCTGCAGGTGCCGCAGCTGCGGTGCAGGTCGGGCACTGCCCAGGCAGCATTGCCGCCTGTCTAGCCCCTGCCCACCCAAACCCAGCTGCACGTGGGGGCTACGACATGCCCTAAAGCTCCAGAGAGGATTCCAACCGTAAACAAACGTTACACGAATGCCGCCCCAGCTCTTGCTTCCCAGCAGTTTTCGGCCCATCCTCACACTTCTCCCAGCTGTATCATAGAATGGTTTGGGTTGGAACGGACCTTCAAGATCATCTAGTTCCCACTCCCCTGCCATGGGCAGGGACACCTTCCCCTAGAGCAAGTTGCTCAAAGCCTCATTTAACCTGGCCTTGAACATTTCCAGGGATGGGGGACAGCCATATCCCAGGGGTGTGAGAGGGCAGGGGATGCTCGGGGGCTGGGGTTCACCCCAGGGATAGCAGTGGAGCAGGGGGTGAGGTGGGGAGCCAAGCGGGGCTGTGCGGCAGAGGGCGATACCACACAAGGTTTGGAGGGGCTGGAAAAGGCAGCACGGATGCACGGAACACCCTGGTCGTGGTCTGGGGCAGCCCGCTCCTTCCCACAACCAAAGGTTCCCCGCGGAGCGTTTCGCGAGGGGTTCATACCTGTGATGAAGTAGCTGAGCTCAGCGTTCAGCCCAACGTCAGCATCTGTGCAATTGAGCCGGACCACTTTGAAATCCCGGGCCACGTTTTCAGGCAGCGACACGTTGTAGATGGCTGGGAAGAAGGTGGGGCTCTCGTCGTTCACGTCCAGAACTGAAAGGGGGAGCAGAGCTGAGTGTTCCCCCAGAGCTGCCTCTCCTGCTGATGCCAGGCTGATGTCTGCTGGACTCCCAAATCCACCTGCTTACAGCTCTGAGCACCCCAGGGAATGCTCTGCCTGCTCTTCCCTGCCCTTAGGGTGGCAGGGGTGCCTGCAGAACAGCTGTAGGGACTGGCCCCCCATGGCTGGAGGTTGTATTTTGTTGCCTCTGACACATACAGCTCACCCCTCTCACATCCGAAGAAACCTCACGTAACTGTAATTAAAGTTACTGTTTGCACCAAACTCATTTCCATCTCTGTTCAGAGGGAAATCTGGGACTTAACTATAAACTCAGTACTTCCGGGGGTATGGCAGAGAGCTCCGGAGTTACAAGACCAGAAACTGCTTTTTCCAAACCCAGGCCTGAGGAGAAGCCAGGGTCGGTTTATTTCCAGATGATGTTTTTTTCTCAGCGCTAGGCTCGTGTGAAGCCAGTAAACAGAGATGCATTAAATTAAAGACAGGCCACACAATAAGGCTCCAGCCCTGAAACTGGGATGACGTGGGCTGTCCAGACACGCAGCTGATGCGAATCACATGCTGAAGCCAAAGGCAGGCCAAAAGAAAAGGAAACGCTGGGGATGGGGGAACGGAGGAAAAAACAATACAGAATTTGGGGGCCCTGCCAAAAACACTGTATTTTCCCCATCTCTGCACTTTGCTGACACCACACTGAGCAAGACACAAAGCCCGCGGGGACGGCTGCCCTCCCCATGCGCTGTCGTATACGAGGACAGACATTACGGGTCAGAACATGTATCCATCTGACTCCTCAGTGCGTCTCCTATATAACCCACATCTGAAGGGTACTCGTCATTCATCTGTGTGGGACCGGAGGGGGCTCTGTGGCTGGGCAGGGCTTGGAGGGGTCTTGGTGCACCCACCCTTGACAGTCAAGGTGCTGGTGGAGCTCTTGGAGGGCACGCCGGCGTCGCTGGCCACCACTCGCAGGTAGTACTCGGCGATCCTCTCCCTGTCCAGCACGGCGGTGGAGGTGATGAGCCCGCTGGTGCTGTTGATGAGGAAATCCATGCGGGGCATCCCCACCTGCATGCGGTACGTCACCTGCCCGTTTGGACCCTCGTCCAGGTCGATGGCCACTACCTAGTGGGGAAAGCGGAGGGAAGGGGTGAGCACGGGGGAGCCTGATTATCTCCTGATGATGAGAATCGCAAACATAAACCCTGAGCATTTCTTTGTCCCCGGAGAAGCCAGGATGAAACAAAGGGGCCTCGAAGCATCCCCCTTGCTGGGACTGAGCACGTGGGGTGGGATGTCACAACCCCTTCTGCATACCCCTACAGTTGCATTGCTAGGGAGCACGTGGGGTGGGATGTCACAACCCCTTCTGCATACCCCTACAGTTGCATTGCTAGGGAATGGAGGGGACGGAGGCGATGGAGGGGACGGACGGCTAGCCTGCTTTGCAGAAGCGATGGCAGCAGCAGCAGCAGCTCCCAGCATGGGACATGCTCACCTGGAAGACGGAGGAGCCTGCGGGAAGGCCCTCGGCGATCTCAGCGGAGAAGGGCAGGTTTTGGAAAGTGGGGTCGTTGTCGTTCAGGTCCAGCAGGTTGACGAAAACGGTAGCGCTGCTGGTAGCTCGCAGCGGGGGCCTCCCACCTGCGGAGGCCAGGAACAAAGCTTCAAGGTGAATGCCTCCAGCCCTTTCCAACCCTTTCCTGCAAAAGAAGCCCTGGGTCCCTATGCAGACAGTCAGGCAGGATGGGGTTGTCCCCTCGAGGCATTAACCTGTCTGTGTTACCACTTGTGCTGGACTAGCGGAGTAGGTCTAGTGGCAGGGGAATACTCTCCCTGGCAGCAGGCACGAAAGACAGAGGACAGCTACCCATGTACCCAGCTAAAGAACAGCAGCAACACCAATCTATCCTCATCCCTGTCCTTCTGGCAGGCCGGATGGGACGATGGCCTTGGCACGGTGCAGAGGCGATGCAAAACCAGACAGGGGCAGAGTTAAAGTTATATGTGCCCTCTGGCTCTTGGAAACAAGCTGGATAACAGAAAATTATCTTCATCTCCCTCCCTCTCTATTTTTTTTCCTAAAAAAAGTTTCCCTGAGATACTATTTCCAGAGCAGAAGACGTTTCACACTTGATCAGCTCTTTCCCCCCCGTTTCTGGTTTGGTTTAGCAGCAGGTTTTAACCTCCTCTCATTTTTTTTTTATACCTCAAAAACATCTTTGGAACTTATTCTCAAAGCAGGAAAAAAAACCCAGGAACATCATTGTAAAGGAAGAAAACAGGCTGAGAAAAGTTCAGCTCAACATGTGAAAACCATCAGGGAGGAAAAGCGGAGGGTTGAGGAGGGCAATGCTGCGCCCCAGCAGTTTCTAGTGTGCTCCAGCTAAGGCAGAGCAAGAAAAAAGAGGAGCAGGATGAGATTGGGACTTACAGTCAGTGACGGACACCACGATCCTCCGCATGAGCTGGGCCTCCTGGGCATTGGGGTTCTCGCGGTCCAGGAGGACGCCGGTGGTGCGGATCTTGCCCGTGGTGCTGTTGAGGCTGTAGAACTTGTTGGGGGGTCGGATGCTGTACACCACCGTGCCGTTCTCCCCCAGGTCTGGGTCAACAGCCACCACCTGCCACAGAGAAACGGCAAAGATTAGAGTGACGGGAATTAATGCCCGCGGTGTGTCCCCGTGTAGGTTCACCAGTGTCTAGTAACGAGGCTGAGCTCCCATGACAGGCTTTGCCATACCAGTAGCACCAAGAAGTTCTCTTTCCTGAAGACAGTTGTATATTTTCATGATACTTTCAGGGATATTGTACCCTCGAGACCTTTACTGCGGTGTTAAAATCTCGCCGAAATTGCCCTGCAAGCCTGGGAAGTAATGGCATGGCGAGTGGGACATGAGCACGGAGCAATCAGATGGGCTTTTCTCCTTCTAAATAAAGTCAGCTAGAAAACAAGTGCCTTTCAGAAGAATAAAATAAACGGGACGAAGAGGCGTGCTGAGGAACTTGTGCCTTGGAAACGCTGGAAATCATTCACTGGGGGGGTTCTTCTTCCACGCCAGACATTTTGTGGTTTATTGTTCTCCCTGGGACATTTTTAATTACAGAGGACATTTACATTAAAAAAACCAAAACATCCCAACTTCATTACACTCATAACTTCCCCGGCCCCCGCTGCTTGTCCTGTAGCTGAATTTACATCTTACCAGTGACATAATAATTATTTTCCCAGCAACTAATTGGGATGTCAAAGGCAGGATGCCTTCAAGCGGGCATCGAGCAGTGGGGCTGGTACCACACAGAAGAGAGAAAAACCACCGTGCTCAAGCTCGGGCTGTGCTGCCAGACCCTTCCTTCCCCCCTCCCAACTCCTTTTCTCTCGCAGCCTTCCTCCTTCTATGATTTTGTGGATTCTCTTCACTTTTCCCTCATTTATTTTCCGTCTCGTGCCCATCATTTTTCTCCTGGTGTGATGGAGTACAGGCCTCCCTCTCTCCTTCTCTTTTATTTCACCAGAGGGACTTGAAAGGCTGTAAATCAACGTCTTTCAGAGACGTCCTTGAAGGAGGTCACAGGCGAGGCTAGGAGGAGAATTTGGCCAAAACCCACATGATTTGAGGAGAAAAAAAATATCCCAGCAGAGAAGAGAAACACACAAGATGGGCAGCAGCGAGGAGGCTCAGAAGTAACCTTTTAAATGGACTTCTGCAAGATGGTGCCTGACTGGAGGTGGCACAGGCTTTAAGGTGGGTGCTCCAGCCAAGTGGGTGATGACCTCATCGGGTGAAAAGAAGAGGCTTTTAGTGCAACAGCTGCCTTCCCTCACACCTACCGTGGTGACGTCCGAGTTGGGAGGTGTCATCTCCACCAGGTTAATGAAGTATGGCTCATCCTTCCATGTGGGATAGTTGTCATTGATGTCCAGCAGCGTGATGTTCACCTGCAAGAGAGCAAGCAAGCGGCATCAGGCTGCTACAGGTTCCTGGGGCAGCATGTCTCGTCCCCTCGGATCTACAGCAGCATCAGGTATCCAACGTGTGTTCACCCTCCGGAGACAAAACCCACAGAAAAATGACCTCCTGCATCTTCACGGTCAAAGCTCCTTGGTATATCTGATCTTGGTTTGACTCACATGTGCTTATCACCTTGCAGGGGCACGAGGTGTGTTCCCAAGCAGTTGCGGCTCTTGGCTGGAGGGAATGCAAATGGGTCAGAGTGGTGGGGCAGAGGGTGCGGTGGGAGCACAGCACAAAAAGAAGGAAAAAAAAAAAAGAGTGACTGGTGAAACGTGAAAAAAAAAAAGAAGGAATAAATAAGAAATGGGGAGAGGGTATGGTAACAGAGGTGGGAGGTGCAAAGACAAGGGAGTGCAGGAGAGGATGGTGTCCCGAAGTGTTACCTATCTCCATTTTCAGTGTGAGAAACAGCACCTAAGTGAGAGCAGTGAGGCCGTGGGATGCATCCTGTTGCCTGGGAGTTTCTCACCTCCCCAGATCATTGTCTCAATCCAGCCTGTGAGTCTACAAAGGTGCCTGAGGGGAGAGCTGCAGTTCAAGGGAAAGGAGTGGGGCAGAGGGGCAGGAAGGAGCCCCGGTGCTTGCCACCCCTACACAGGGTGTCTCAGAGGAGCTTCTGAGGTCTTCTCTGCTCTGGAGTGACCAGGTCCTGCAGCCGCACCAGGCTGAGCTGCTGGTGCCACCCCGTGGTAGATGAGGCGAATCCGGACACTGCAGTCTCCAAGGATGTGTCTCGGGGCACAAGCCAAGGCACTGGGGTGGTCCCTGGGGAAGGCTGGTGACCCATCGCTACCCTGAGCACCCCAGGTGCTTGGCTATCACCCAGGGACCTTGCAAAGCACCTGAATGAACCCTTATTCCAAGATCAAAAATGATTACAGGGAATAGATTTGAGTCCTAGGTGGGTATCCTTGCTAATGGCTGTAGGCAAACTCAATTGTCCATTCACTTCTCACCGAATTTTAATATTCTTTAGCTTTTTAGGAACCATGATGCATTTTTTTCCCCCTAATTGCAATCTGTGTTGCAAAACACTTGTTCTGCCTTTCAGTAAAGCTAGTAGGAGAACATTATCTCATCTGGAGCCCCTAAGGGCAAACCAGCATCCAACAGGCCATGGCTGGCAGCCATGTTCCTCTGGGAGGCTCCATAAAGAGCTTCTAGTCTGCTACCTGGATCACGCACCTCCTGATGGCCCTCAGCAGTAGTGACAATTATTTTAGGGATCTCTTCAGCACAACTACAACATTTGTCTCCATTGCACTCTGTCGCGTGGGACATTTCACTGGCAACCCAACCAAGCATTCCAAGAGCGAGAGCACCCAAACGATACGAAATGTTCAAACCAAGATGGTGCTATAAGCAGTGAGACATGGATCCTTGGCTTTTCACCTCCTGCCATTTCCAAAGACTTCTACAAACCCTCTGTGAACAAGGTGATAGGCTTCAATCTGCAGTACAATGGCCTGCACCTCCACCAGAACCTTCTGAGGAGCTTGGGCTTCACAAACCAGGTGGAAACCCTTGATGCAGGCAGTATGTGAATAGCAGTCATCAGGAACAACTAAGAGCACCTGCAGGCTCTCCAACTAAGCATTTTCTCAAGAGGCATGAACAAAGGGAGCCATGCTGTGGGTGGAATAGGTACCCATAACCGCCTTTGCACGGAGAGCTGGACACGCAAAGCGCTGGAAGGTCAAGTGGCTCCTGGGTGGATGGCTTGCCAGGAAAGGGAGCCTGACTTCAAGCCTGGACAGTTGTTCCGGAAGGGTTGTGAGCAGTGGTGGGGGCAGCCCAGAGGGCAGGTAACACCATGTGCTCCTCACCCATCCACACGGCCAAAATGGAACTCTGCTGGCATGGGGAACTGAAGCATCAGTGCTGGGGCAGCCCTCCTCAACGCCAGCCCGAGGCATGCAATGGTGGCTCCAGGAGGTGGGAATCGCTCTTCACGTACTCACCATAGCAATGCCTGTCTTCTGGTGGTGACCCACGCCTCCATCCACCGCCCGGACAATGAGGATGTATTCGGATTTGGCCTCCCGGTCCAGCAAAGATGTCGTCGTGATTTCTCCTGCAGTCACAGGAGATGAGAGGGATTAGAGATGTTGTGTGGCAAATAGGGGTACTGGGGAAAAAAAAAGGGACACTCAAAACTGAAGAGAGGATCCTTCACAAATGGGCCTCTTCTGATTTAATTTCAGATAGATGGACCTTAGAAGGGTCAGCTTGTCAGCAAGCTCCTGCAAGCTTCGTGTTGCATCTTCCCATGGGAGCCCATGTATTGACTCTCTCATGCTCATTCCTGCCCGTAAAGAACCAAAAAAGATGCCAGGAAGGGAAGGTGGGCAGCAGCTCCTTAGCTAACGTAAGCCCCTGCGGCCAAAGCCTTTTCTTGGGCGTCACTCCCACCAGGAGCTGAGCTTCCACTGATGCCTCTGCCAGAGCCCTCGCAGTGACTGCACAAGTGCTGGTGTCTGAAATGTGGTGAATCCCTTAAATTGTGTGTATCCTAAGGAGGCTGCTTAGCGGAGAGGAGGGAAGAGCAGGGGAAGGAGAGAAGGTGAAAGAGAAAAAACGATGGGGAAGTAAACCAGGGGAAATTCAGGAGAGGGAACTGGGAAGAAAACAGGGGGAGCATGTACAGAGGCTCACCTGAGCGAGCATTGATCCGAAAATGTGAGGAGCCCTCCAGGGAGTAGATGATCGACTCCTGCCCATACTCCCTGGACCTGTCCATGTCCGTGGCATTGAGAAACAGCACCGTGGCTCCTTGAGGGAGGCAGAAACAAGGGCTGGGATGAGGCATTTGCAGCCTGAAGTGGCTCTTCCCCCCACACTGCTCCTACAAGTCACCCAGCCAAGGGGTCCTCTCACCTGCAATGCACAGTGGGCTCAAACCCCCAGACCCCACAGCTATGAAACTCTGCCATGTCTCTGGCTTTTGCCTCCCCCAAAAGCCATCACCCACCCTGTTTTGGTTGTAAGACCCTCTTCTGCTAGCCTGGAGAAGGAGCAGGGCTGTGCTCCGTACCTGCCATGATGTCTTCCATGACGGTTATAACGTAGGAGGGCTTGCTGAACGTGGGGGGGTTGTCGTTTTCATCCTGAAGTAAAGAGAAGGTCGAGAGACTGGTTGGGAAAAAGGCAAAATGGTCAAATAGCTGCAAAAGTCTGGTACGGGGATGCTCCTGGCCGACTGCATCTCAAGACGTGACCAGCTCAAGGCATCAGTATAGTGAAGATGGCACCAAAGGTCTGAGCACAGCTTCACTGCAGAGGCACCTGAGTTTTAGGTAAGCCAATTATCAGGGAATTTGCTGAGCCATCCAGTGGGGACAATCCCAACTATCTTGTTATCCAGCATCCTGGACCGTACGCAACAGGTGTGAGGAACCGCTGCCATTTGCAGCCGAGCATCCTCAGAGCTGCTCCAGCCTCCACTGCAAGCCTGGGGAAGACTCAAAACGCTGCACGAAGCTCAGCACCATCGTGCACAGACCTTGCTCCTCCCTCTCGGAGCAGCACACGGACAGTTTAGCGCTCCAAGTCATCCCGGCCACGAAGTCACTGTGCAGACTGGACTGGCCCGGGCAGCTGCTGGGCTTTGGCTGCCTTTGTTTAAATGGTGGAATGCCGTGGGTGTTCGCAGAGGGAGCAGCTACGGTGTTTTTGGGGGGATGCTGGTTTGTGTACCGATGTTCTCTCTTCCAGCCTGCCTCCGCCAGCAGCTACAGCCGGCCTGGGGAAAGCAGGCAGGAGCAATTGCTTGAAACATCCCTCAAAACAGATTTCGGACCAGTTTAAAGCTCCCCCAGGGGGGCTTTAAACACTGTTTAAACAATGTTAAGAATCTGCCTTAAATGAACCAAACCCAACTGCCTACGGAGGGCAGGATGGAGCCGCCAGGACATCAAAACACCGTTATGGACTTCGCTGCTTCCCTGAGTCTGCTCTGGAGATGTTTTCTACCTGGAGACCGCTGAGGGACCTGCAGGCTCAGCTGCTCCAGCTGCCACCAAACTGGATATTTGAGGCAATTTCACATGCCAACGATGCCCATCGCACTGCAAATTAAATCGCCATCCTCTGCTCTCACTGCCGGAAGCAGGTGGTCTTTAATCAGCCTTTGCATCACTCAGTTTTCACCGCATCTCCTCCGAGGGTAACGAGGAAATTGCCCGCTGCCTGGGGTGTCCTCCCCATGTCCCTCCTCCTCCTTCTCCTTGCAGAGCTGGGTTGGGGTCATCGCCCCAGGACAAACCCAGGAGGTCCAGGCAAGTTAAAAGCAAAGGAAACTGATCAGGAGATCACGCATCCATGCGCTGCCGCACCTAGGTGAGCTGTGCCGTGGTCCAGGCTGGGTGGACGCAAGCCAGAGCAGACGCTGTGCTCTTTCATTAGTGGTCCTGGGTTCATCAGGCCGTACCCAGCACTGCCACGGCCCAGCAAGCTGGCTCCCTGGGGAGGCAGGGGCTGGCTCCTAGCTGGCTCTCCATCTGTGCAGAGCCGGAGTGCACCTGCCTGCAGCATGGCGCGCAGCTTTTCTACTCCAGAAGAACATGTCCCACTTCAGCAAGGTGGACCCAGCCTGCTTCCTCCGCTCCCATGGCAGAGGGCATCCAGCCAAACCACCTCACTCCCCATCCCACCTCACTGACTTCCGCTAAACCTGCTTCCCACGGTCCCCCGACCCTCAGCCTCGGACCGCCACCCCGTAACATCTTCAAGGATGCCGATAACCGCAGATGCTTAAGCACACAACCCCCTTTCCTCCAGAAATGCACACGCCATCAGTCGCTGGCTCATCGCCCCGAACAGGGAGGCAGCGGCAGGGAGCGAGGCAGAAACTTATTAGTGGGGATATTTCCCCGGATCCTAGCGCGGCGTGTGCGCTATTAGTTCTGATTCGGCGGCTCCCTCCACAAAAGCGTATTGTCCCCTAATGGGAAATCTACAAGGCGAGTTTGACTTCTTTATTAAAAACCAACAAGCAAAGGATGAAAAAAAAAATTACCTCCCTCCACACTCACTCTCCTTCTGCCTTTTCACGGCTCTTGTTGCTGAAGTGCCGTCGTGAAACACTTCCTCCTCATTTTCTTCCTATTTTCTGCCTTTTTTTTTTTTTTTTTCTTTTCTTTTTCTGGTTGAGAGAAAATCCCTTTGGTTGAGAGAGGGAAAAGTGACAGCTACTTAAACCCCACCAGCATAGAGACTGAGCCCAGAGGAGGTGGCCCACTGAAGTGTGGTCTTTAGAAAGAGGTGTTCATGCTGTCTAAAGCACAGCGTGGGGGGGATGTATTTAACAACCACTGACTCCCCCGACACTGTCTTGTTCTCCCTTTCCCAAGCACGGTGAGGGAGCTGGAGGAGAGACACGCTCACGGGACTTCATTCCCATCCTACGGCACCGCGGACTTCATCTTCGCCTTCCCAGAGTGACGCTGCCACCAGCCTGGCTCAGATCCCATCACCGCGAGACTGACAGGTTATCAAGCAAACTGTCTCCATCGCTGCTACCTGCCTCCAGATGTCCTTCCACCACAATGTGCCTCAAAGTGACAATCTGATCTAATCTTCCCCAGGAAGGCTGCAATGCTTTACCTCTGCCAGCAGCAACCCTTCCTCCAGGAGGTTTGCTCCTATGCTGGCATGTGAGACGCACGGTGCAGTGGGTTGACCCCAGCTGGGCACCAGGTGCCCACCAAAGCTGCTCTGTCACCCCCCTCCTCAGCTGGACAGGAGAGGAAATACAGCGCAAGGCTGGTGGGTCAAGATATGGACAGGGAGAGATCACTCACCAGTCACTGTCATGGGCAAAACAGACCGGATTTGGGGAAATTAATTTATTACCGATCAAATCAGAGGATGATAATGAGAAATAAAACCAAATCTTAAAAACACCTTCCCCCCACCCCACCCTTCTTCCCAGGCTCAACTTCACTCCTGAATTCTTGACCTCCTCTCCCCCAGCAGCGCAGGGGGAGGGGGAATGGGGGTTGTGGTCAGTTCATCACATGTTGTCTCTGCTGCTCCTTCCTCCTCAGGGGGAGGACTCCTCACGCTCTTCCCCTGCTCCAGGCTAGGGTCCCTCCCACAGGAGACAGTCTTCCATGAACTTCTCTGACATGAGTCCTTCCTACAGGCTGCAGTTCTTCACGAACTGCTCCAGTGTGGGTCCCTCCCACAGGGTCACAAGCCTTGCCAGCAAACCTGCTCCAGCCTGGGCTCCTCTCTCCACAGGGCCACAGGTTCTACTAGGACCCTGCCCCAGTGTGGGCTTCCCACAGGGCCGCAGCCTCCTTTGGGCATCCATCTGCTCTGGCGTGGGGTCCTCCATGGGCTGCAGGTGGATCTCTGCTCCACTGTGGACCTCCATGGGGTGCAGGGGCACAGCCTGCCTCACCATGGTCTTCACCACGGACTACAGGGGAATCTCTGCTCTTGTGCCTGGAGCACCTCCACCCTCTCCTTCTCTGATGACCTCGATGTCTGCAGAGTTGTTCTTCTTGCATCTTGCTCCTCTCTCTGGCTGCAATTGCTGTTGAACAGTTTTTTTTCCACCTTCTTAACTATGTTATCCCAGATGTGGTATCACCATCACTGATGGGCTCAGCCTTGGCCAGCAGTGGATCCACCTTGGAGCCAGCTGGCGTTGGCTCTACCAGACATGCGGGAAGGGTTCAGCAGCTTCCCACAGAAGCCACCCCTGCAGATCCCCTGCTACCAAAACCTTCCCTCATAAAGAAAATACACATGGCGAAGCCCTCAGCCTGGCCAGGACAGTCAGCTCTGAGGACATAAACAAGCAACTGCCCGTGACTGATTCAGGGACCCACAACTTCTGGCGCTACAAGTGCAATCTTAAAGCCAAAGCTCTCTCCTCTGCACCCGAGCTGCAGTAAGTGCCTCTGGCTACGGGTGTCAAGAGCATCCCATCCAGAAGGTCCCCGTGAGCTGAGAGAAGGGCACACCGGGTGCTCACTGAGCCTCCCCAGTCCAAAGCAAGGGCAGAGGGTAGCTCTTCACCTCATTCCCAGCTCTGCTCCTCACCCCATGGTTAGCTGGGGCTCCTACCACATTACTTCTAGTGGCTTCTCCATGCATCGTGCACAGCTGAGGAGAAGGAGGAGGTGCATTGGGCCAGGGCAGCCTGCCTGGGCTTGTCCATGGTGATGTCCCCTTGGAGACACTCTCACTCACCTGCTGTCACTCGGACCTTAGCAAATATCAGGGATAGCGTTTCTCTAACCAACACGTATGACACACATGTACGTGAGACATACATGACACACATATCCATAAATGAGACACGTGTAACCACAAGCCACACGTCCACACCCTCGGGGTGGGACAGTCTTGCTGGGTTACTGACGGATGAATGGCACTGCCGTGGAGCAATCGCGGGGAACGCACGACAGGCTCCGTACTTACAAACACCTCAATGGTGACGGGGACGGTGCTATTGAGTGGTGGGTTGCCGGCATCCTTGGCCATCACAGTCAGGTAAATAACCCCATTGGCCACCTGCTCATAGTCCAGGGGGTGGTTCACGCTGATCACTGAAAGGATGCAAAGCAGGGCGGTCAGGGGGACATTGGCATACCGAGCGGGACAGTGGGCAGGCTCAGGGGGTGGCCCATCCACACCACCTCCCCAGGGCCAACAGGGGTTGCTTGAGGTGGCAATGCTCCGAAAACACGAGCCCTGGGCATTACTGAGCTCCTTGCACTGGCACAACCCGGAGCGAGCTGAACACCCACGGAAACACGGCTCAAGCCCTGCTACGAAGGACCGCGCTGCAGATGAGGGCAGGACAAGCAGAGGAGCTGCTGGAGCAGCTTCTTAAAGTTTGGTGATGCCACTGCTCACAGGGCTGTGAGTGCAGCCCGAGCTGCTGCTGCTCGTCATGGGCACTGTGGTCCCGGGACCAGTGCTTACCTCCGTACCCTTCTGACACCGCAATGTCAAAGTAGTCGCGGAAGGCAGACGCCTGCACGATGCTGTAGGTGATCTGGTTGTTTGGAGGGGAGTCCTCGTCAGACGCCTAGGGCACGAGCAGAGAAAGTAAGTGAGCCGGAAGCTGTGCTGGTGACATGCTACGGGAAAGAGCCGAGGGGACAGGAGGTGCTGGCTGGGCCCAAGGGCAGTGCAAAATCGATGGAGGGGGAGCCCCGAGGGGGTTTGTAAACCAGTTTCTCTTCCCATCCCACCTCCCAGGAAGGACTCGCCGGGTCCCCCTCTCCCTGAAACACTCCTGCAGCCTGGGCCCACGGAGGGAAAGTCATGCTTTTGCAGCACAGCAAAGTTTAGTCTTGTGCTTAAGGAGCAAACAACCTTCCCTACCTGCCTCCCCTCCACAGCTCCATCAACATCCCCTTACAGCTCCATCAACAACAACCACAGCACCGTCCCATCCATGCTGACTTTAGTGAGCAGAGCAAGGTGATACGGAGGCAGCACCTCTGCCCCAGGAGAAGCCTCAGGTCCTGGGGATGCCGTATAGGCACAGGACTTAGAGGAGAGGAGGAGGAGGAGGGAAGCAGCCCATGGATGCAGCACCACAATCAGTTGCCCTTTGCAGTAAAGCACAAAGGATTTTTCAGGAGGGACGCAGGAGGGACCTAACCCGCTCCCATCTCCCCACCACGCATCCTGAGCGGAGGAGCTGCTCTGGTCCCTCACCCGAAGCCGGACCACCTGGGCGACAGAGGGCTCATTCTCCCGCAGGGCCCCCAGATATGCCTCCTTCTGGAAGGTGGGGACGTTGTCGTTGACGTCGAGGACATTGATCCGGACGCGCCCTGTCGTCTCCTCCCCGCCGCCGTCCCGGGCGATGACGGTCAGGGTGTAGCGCTGTGTGGACTCGAAGTCCAGCCGAGCTGTCAGGAGGATTACACCTGTATCCTTGTCCAGAGAGAAGCTGAGGGGACAGGAAAGGAGGGGCAAAGCCCCAGTGACCACACGCTGGAGGTGGAGAGACGGTGTGGCAGCAGTCTGACAGCTGGCACCGCGGTGGGTGAAGTTCACGGCTTTCTTCTGAGGGATATTAGGTCCCAGAGAATCTTCACGAGCTCAGCACAGCTGATGGGGTCGAAACCCTCAGTGCTGCTCTACGGGCAGAGAAAGTGGGCTCAGAGGGCCCCAAATCCCTTCTGCTGGGCAGCCCACATTCCTCCCCCAAAACTGCCCACTGTGACTGGGTCTACGTGATGCTCCAGGGCCAACAATGCGCTGGCAAATGCATTGATTGGCCCCAAGCACTGCTGGTGCCTGTATGTCCCGATTCAGCAAAGCAATTAGATGTGCGGAGCATCAGGCATGTGCTGAAGGCATCTGACCCCTCTGGGAGACTCGTAGTGGGGTCTGCATAGGGAACCTCGCAGGCAGGACATCACGATGCCCTTCATCGCCACGTGACTTCTCAGGGAGGTTTAGGCAAGGATTTTGAAGAACCAAAGCCATGCCGGTGGTTCAGTCACACTTACCGGTCGGGGTCATCACTGAAAAAATAACTGACTTTCCCATATGTGCCCACGTCGTTGTCAGTTGCCTGAAAAAAAACAAAAGTTTATTAATAAACGAAGGTGTTTATGGGGAACATTGCACTACTACACATGCTGGTGAATCCATTACATCCTCTTTACCTGCTTCTACCCAGGTGCCAGCGGGTGCACCTGGGAAGCGCACGTGAAATCAAGGTCTCCACGGACAATTTCAGGCCACCTGTCCCAGCCCTGTGAAGCCCAAGAGCCGGGACCCTGCGTCCGCAGCTCTCACCGTTCCCTGCACGTTCAGAGCTGGCAGCATGCCTGGGGCTGTGCTAGAGGAATAAAAACCTATCCCGCTTCCAAACTCACCCCTACAAGCTAAAACAAAGACTGGGAAAAGCAAAGAAAGGCGTTTAGACCTCGTTTTCCACCAGCAGGCTCCCACTGGACAGCCCTTCCGGGACTGCTGCGACCCCACCGACAGCCTGATGCCTCTCGGTACGCCGCGGCGTGGGCGCGTGGTGCCAGCTCTCGGCCGAGCCGCTGCCAGTGGTGGGACTCGACAGATGCACGCTGCCAGCGGCGGCTGCTGAAGCTGGAGCAGGCTGGTCGTGGCTGAGCAACCAGCACCTTCTGGGGAAGGTGTGCGAAACTCAGCGCGTCAGCTCTGGATGACGCGAGGCAAGATTTATGTCTGGTTTAAAGTCTTTTCTCTAATGAATATATAAAATATGCATGAGTGGCGGCAGGAAAAAGGAGTGGAAAATTTTATTTTTAGGTGAGGAAAGCGGAATATGAGCCCCAAAATATGCTTTTTCTCCCCCAGTATATTTTCTAAATGGAGTCCTGTCTGGATTACTTAGACACCAACAGGTTTGGGAAAAAGCAGGGTCAAAGACACATTTTATGTCCAGATACCAAGAAAAGGCTGTATTTTAGGACTGGCACGGAACACAACCCGTTCCTGAAACCTTCCTGATTTATCGATGGCCTTGATTACCCTTGACAGAAGAGTAGGAGCTTGAGCACATCAAACAGCTTTACCCCCGTGTGCCGCTTACCTGCCACTCCATGGGATGGCAGAGGGGCAAAGGCATGAAAACTACCCTGAACTCATTTCCCCCCACCCCAAACCCTTTCCCAGCTCGGGGGGTAAATTCCTGCTGCTTGATGCCAGGTTGGCTGGTGGAGCCAACCTTTCAGATCTACTGATTTTCCTCTCCGCTGCTAAGACACAAATTACTTTTCATGCGCATTGCAATTGCGTTCAGCAAAATGGAACAAACCTGCCAAAATCGGCCCGGAGAGATGCCCGTCAAGTGAGCAGCACCTGCTCCTGGAGAGCCAAGCCTTCCTTAAGGTGCATCTTACTCCTCAGAGGACATCTATGAAGATGCCCCATCCCAGCTAGAGCCTAGCTGCTTTTCGGAATGGAAACACTCGAGGAGGAGGGAGGTTAATCTGCCATCCACCCACCCCAGCTTCCCTCAGCAAATTAATAATGGCGTTAATCCCCCGTCCTAACACCTGCCACCAGCCCAGGTGGTTGCGAATCGCAGTGGCAAACCCCCAAAGCACAGCCAGGGCTGGCCAAAGAGAGTCCTGGGTCCTCTCTCCCCAAAATCCTCGAGCACTTTGAGCATCCTCAGCATCGCCTGGTACGAGCCGGCTCTTGACACTCCAGCCAGGATTTTTCTCAGCTGTCACCCTGTGCCTCCAACCTTTGGGAACCCTGAGGTCCCATTAATTCCCACGCGGCTGGTGTGAGAGCAGAGCCCAGAAAGGCATTTTCCATGCACCTGGATGGGCTGGTGATGAGATAATGATTTACAGGGGGTCTGACAGTGCCACAGCGCACAGGCAAAACTAATTCCTTTCATTTGGCCCCATCCGATTGCACTTGTAAGTGCTTATTGCGGTGACAGACAACGCCGGGCAAGTGTAATTTTCTTCTGCCAGGGAAAAAAAAAAAAAAATGTATATATATATATAGGGAAGGAAGAAGGTTAAAAGAAGGTTAGCTGCTTGGCGTGGAGGTGGGGGAGCCCGGGGAGCCGAGCCAGGAGGGTGGGCTGGACCCTGAGCTGGCCAAAACTGCCAGTGAGGCAAAGCCACTGGCTCCGGAGGTGCCAGTAAGCCTGGGCAGCCTAACTCTGCTCTGTATGCCACCTCACCAGCCGGGTTAATTAATTACCCTGATTTACATCGTGGAGGTGGAAGGTGATGCCCGCTTGGTGGCTTTCCTGGCGACCGAACATCACGGGCACAACGCAGGGCAACGTAGTGGGTCACTTGAGCGTGACGGGGAATACGGAAAAAGTGCAGCCACGCACGCTCAGCCTATTTAATTTTGGATCTATGCTCGTTTCTGCGTTACCAAACTTTTCCTCTCTGAGAGTAAAAAAGATACCCAGATGCTCCAACCCCTGGGGAGGCGACACGCACCCACTTTGCAAAGCGATCCCGAGGGCTCCCAGGGAGCAGAATACCCCAAATCCCACCAAGCTGACAGCCTGGGGGGGCCTTTCACAATTGCTGGGTGCCAGCTGTTTTCCCGCAGCTCGCCTTCCCTCCTTGCTGACAGGTCCCCCCCGGCACGCACGCATCCATCCCTGCAGCTGAGGGAGGAAAGGCATCTGGCTGGCAGCTTCCTGGGGTTCCACCTGGAGAAGCAATCAAATGGCTTTTCCGGCTGCTCCTCTCCTGCCCGGAATATTAAAGTGGGATTTGCCCACTGGAGCCTGCAAAAGGGCAGGATGAAAACGCGAGTCCACATCTGTACTTTTATGAGCTGTCACCAGCGCAGCCGTTTTTTTTTCTTAAAAAACCCCCCACATCTGCGCAGCTAAACTCTGGGAGAGCGGCAGGAAGGGGAAGGCTGGGTAACCCAAAGGATTGATTTACGGAGCTGCACACCGGCATGCAAATCACAGGCGCACAAAAAATACTCTCCGTCCATCTCCATCCCCTAAGTGCAAATATTCTGGACATCTCCCTGTTGTCCCACCAAGGGCCATCACGTCCACCCTTCCCCAAAGCGAGGAGTTGGCGAGCGGAGTGGTTCTGCTCTCGTGGGCAAATCTGCAGGAAAGGGCATGTCGTCCAATTTGTTCAGGGAAACAATAGCAAATGTTTGACATGCCATCAGGATTGATGGAGCAGAAATTTACATGGGAGAATTCAGTTTTAAACAGCTCCGCGGAGCTGCGCCGGTAATGGTTTCGACATTCATCATCCGCCGAGCTCCACTCAACGACTCCTTAAACTGCCCGAGATTAACTCTACTCACAGCAGCTTCAGGGAGCGCGGCAGGAGGGATGGGGAAGGGCTTCAAAAGCCAAAAAGAGCCTTTTGGGCTCTGGCTGAGCCCCTCGGACCACAGTTCTTTCCTCAAAAGCTGCCAGACAGGGTAGAGCAGCTGGAAGTTGGTGCCTGCCGGCCGCACGCAGGCATGCAAGGGGTGTGCAAAGTGTGTTGGAAGAACAACGCGTTGCTGTCTGGATGAGACGGGCTGCCACATCCCACCCGCCTGGAGACGGCTCCGTCGGCAGCAAGGGAGCCAAATCCTTCCCATCTTCCGGGGTTGCCGGAACGGGTCCCAGCTTGGTTCACCCTCTTTGTTTTCCCTCCTCTCCCTTGTATGCAGAAACCAGGAACCAAAAATTGACGGGGAGCAAATTGCTTTGTCCAGTAGCTCTCTGCTTAACAGAGTTGTAGCAGGAAAGCAATTACCCAACGTCAAAAAGCTGTCAGGGCACCGGAGTGACCGGCTGCGAGTCTCATCCCACTGCTGCCAGCCTGCTGCCCCAGCCCTGCCAGGCGGGAGCGGGAGGCCAAGGCATCGCCGCTCCAGCGAGACGCCTGGGGCTTGGGTCACGGGAGAAAACAAATGGAAGGGGGATTCCCATCTGTTTCCTCCTTTTTTTCTGTTTTTTTGAGGATAACGAGGCAGATGGGGTTGCTCCTTGGAGCTGACTAGGCAGCCACGGGCAGCCCATGGTACAAGCAAGCCAAGGTGGGGAGCCATGCCCTGTCATCACATCGATTTCTTGAGCCACCTAAACCTGCGCGTGTCAAACAGCAAGAATCCCTTCTTAAATGCAACCTACTGCAACCTTCCGGTCCTGGGGGAATAACGGCTGACCTCTGGCATCCACCCGGACCGGAATTTGAGTTATGATTTGGGGGAGAGAAACATGAAGGGCCAAGAGCTTCTGTGAGAAGCAATCACTGGGCTGCAAAACTGGATCAAGAAAACCAATGGAAAAACCTACTTAAAGTCATCACGGCCTTCCCAGACAGAAAACGGCTCTTTCAACAGCATCGCCTGCCCCGACCACGCTCTCTCCCAGGCTTTTAAAGAGTGGCTGCCTGGTGGGAGGCAGCAATCAGGCGCGAGCGGAGTCAGCTGGCATCGCTGCGCCGGAGCCCAGCGGCGTGATTAGCCGGGAAGAAGGGAGGTGGGAGCGGGGAATCGGGGAGATGCTGGGGTACCACCGCCTTCGCCTTCATCTTCCCCAGCAGCTCCAGACCACGGGGTCTGCGCTGAGCTGTGAGCTCAATCGCCATTAATGACCCCAGTGGGCTGCACTGAGCCTGGCTGGGGGGAACGGAAAATAGCCAATCAACCCCCCTGGGAATTGCAGAGCTTTTCCCCACCTCTTCTGCCAGCCACCGGGGAAAACAACAGCCTCCTTGATTGTGTTTTATAACAGGGTTCCCGGCAACATCAGCTCCTCGCCAGCGAGGTTAACACTTGCCTGGGCAGCCCAAGTTTAGCGGGGAATAATTTACTGTGGCCAAGCTGTCGCGATGGCTGGAGACCACGATTTGAAACACGATCCGACAGAAGACGACCCTCAAGTGAGAGAAGCAAGCATCTCGAGTGTGGGTTCACACCGCCCAAGGTGACACCAAGACCGTTGAGCGAGTTTTACCGGAGCTCCACGCTGGAGCTGGGCGCAAGCACTCCACTAATGAGCCGTATTGATTTCATATTCTCCTGTTGTCCACCTAAATGGCAAGCAGCACATCTTGAGAGATTAAATAACCACACAGTTGCCTGGCTTGACATCTCAATCGCTTCGCTGTTGGGCCTCTAATGAATTTTACAGCCCAGTAAAATGGAAGAAATTAAGGTCAAAGTCCGACGGAGGAAATATAAATCCCCAATGATCTCTGAAGTATGCACAAGAGCTCCTGGAAGCCAGTCACACCTCCCACCATCTCCAACTCTGTCTCAGCCAGGTGACAAGCATCATCTAGGGCACAGTGGGGAGAGGGAGGGACAAGAGCAAAGGAGGAGGAAAGAGCTGAAGCGGTCCTTGCCTGGAGATGGACACGAACATTTTGAATCCCAGCCTGGAGAAAGGAAAGCAAAGCCCAACATTTCCCCAGTCTAAATTAAGATAATTCACCCTGAAACCAGACACAGCCCGTGGCTGCTCCGAGTGTGAAGCAAACCCAGCTGGAGAATGGGCTCTTTAGTTTGTCAGCAAGGGGTAGTGAGCCCCAAGCACATCCCTGCCAGGCAGAGGCATTTCCAGAGAAAGCAATGGGGATGCTCCTTGATCAGTCCAAGGAAAATCGCGGTCCAGAAGCTGTAGGCTGAGCTCTGGGACAGCATCCTCGCTCCCCAGGACTTGGAAACTACACCCGAGCCTCAGTCAGGCAGCAAGCAGCCACTTCTCAAAGGTGCTTTACGGCATGGAGAGCCTTAGTTTCACTCCTGTGACCAGAGATACCAGAAGTGGTTTAGTTATAGGACAGAGAGGGTCAAGCAGACCCTATGGCCCAGGTCACAACCAGCTCCTGGATGGTGCGACGGATCCCAGGAGGTTGAGCTACACGTCTCGTGGCTCCCAAACGCCCAGTTTAAGTAAATTAGCCACCCTTAACACCCCAACAGCAGCTTGTCAGCAGCACGAGGAGCTGCACGAGGTCATCAGTCTGCGCAGTGACATCGCCTCTGTCACAGCACGGCTTCGGCTAACGGCACCCATCGGGTGCCGATCCCCACGGGATCTCTTTGCTCAAGAAAACAGAGCCTCGGCTGCTTTGGGAGAGACGTGGCTGCTAGGGACTGGGGGGAAGCCAGCTTGGAATTAAAATCCCAGGATTGGTGGCTCTTTGCGGGTGGGAAAGCAAAGCTGTCCTTGCTCAGAGGTGCTGAGTCTGGGGGAGGACATAGGGAGGTGAAGACGGCCATCGCCCTGAGGGGGCTGCCAAGAAGGATGCGTGAAGCCGGGGTGTTCGCACGGCAGCAAGCGTCACCTTGGGAAAAATCCTTCCATCGTCTCCCAGCCACCTCCCGAATCGCCAGCCAAGGCCAACGGCGAGGGAAAACCACCCAACCTCGTCTCCTACTGGGAACACTGGGAAGGGCGGAGGGAATCCTGCTGCCCAGCTTGTGAAATTTAGACAGGAGCAGGTCTGTCTTTGCTCCGTGTTTTTCTTTTCCATCTCACGGGCTGGATTGTGGTTTTTTTTTTTTTGGGAGGGGGCTGCGACTCGCTTTTGTTTTTCCCACCTCTGCGCTTCAGCTGTGCATTTACCCTGACAGCTCCATCAGGAGAGCGAGCGGCGGCGAAAGCTGCAATAAGTGTCTCTCTCCTGGGCGCTCGGGCTGTCAGGATTCCTATTCCACCCCATTTCGGTCTTACGGATTGATATTTAGATTAAAGAGATAAACACAGCCAAAGAGCACTGGGCCCTGACAGAAAGACGAGGACTTCAGATCCGTCAGTCATGCTGCTACCTGGTAACTCCCTCCTGCCCTTCCCTTTATTTGCAGAGCTGGATTGATAAGAATATTTAACAGGAACAAGGAATGCAACTATATATATATATAATTTTTTTAAAAAGAGAAGCAGGCAGGAAGAAGACAAGCCATTCATGTTTAACTTTCCAGGCAATTTAAATTCATCTGCTTTGATTATTTAACTATTTACTGTTTCATGTATTTGCAGTTTCCCCTCTCCTCCTGCAGATAAAGGATTCAATTTTCTTTTAAGCTGCGGGGAAATTGGAAGAGATTTCGTTCTTTTTAAGCACAGCTGGAGTTGGAGCACTCAGGGGGACTCAGAACAACAAGATCAATTAAGATGCTAACAGGGAGGGTGAGCAGTGTGGGCCAGGGGAGAGGAGAAGGGCTGGAAGGCAGGATGAAGTCCAGGCTTGGAGGACATCAGAAACGTCCAACTGGGAAACCTCTTTCTCCAGGCTCTGTGAGCTGCCGATGAGCCGTCACTTCACATTCCCACCAGTGTCCTGTGAACTCTCTCCTGCTTTCCTAAACATCTTCTCCCCAAGACTGAGCCCATCCTCTGTGACACTCAGCTCGCCCTGAGTGTTCGGCTGGTGGACCCGTGTTACCACCTCCCTGGCATTCCCCTTCTCCAGCAAGGGCTTTCGGATACGTTTTCCATTCACTTCAAGCAGAAAGGATGGAGGCTGACCTGGGAGTCCTCTTCTCCCAGTGTTGGACCACCCTGTGCTCCTCAAACCCACGGGAGCGGGAAGGCAGAGGAGGTGTAAGCGACTTCTAACACGAGTGACTCCCTGGAAAGCAGGACACAAATTCAACCCCCCTGAGAAAAATTTAGAGGGTCAGTCAACTGGAAAAGGTTGAGAAGCCCTGTGCTATCCCCATCGCGGCATAGGGGAACACTGTCCTACTGACCACCGTGAGATGATGGGCTGCACCACTCTCCAGTCCCAAGGCTGGGAGAGCACCCCAGGCACCACGGATGGGGCAGAGGATGGTTTACCTCCCACTCGATTCCCCGCAGAAGCTGAGAACATGCATATCCCTGGAAGCCTATTCATCCATCCATTAATTGGTGAGGTGTTTCTCCACCTCACTCCCCACTCCAACTGGCTACGTTCCTTACTCCATGCAACCTCCCCAAAATCTGGAGCAATGCAGGTTTTCCCTTGAGGACAGTTCACATATGAGAGAGAAAAGAAAAAAGGAGAAACAAAAGCTTTGGAGATCATCAACAATCAAAAGACAGCGGCAGCTACGCAGACATTAGGGAATGGAGGGTGCCCTTGGCCAAAGGGATGGAGTGACGCAAGGTGAGGTGAGACTTGAAGGTGACACAGGCAACCAGAGGAAACCCCCCAGGTTTGCAAACAAAGCCACATCCCACCCCTATTGGCCACATGCACTTGGAGCCGGACAAACCCAGGGGGATGAAACCCTCCTGGGCACCCAGAAGCCACCCCAGGACCGCTGCAAAGCTCCCCACCAGGACGCGAGAGCCCACGGACCACGGCATCGCCATGCCCCCGCCAACCTGCCACCCGCAGCAGACTGACAGCTGATGGAGAAAGTGATTTGCATTTTAAATAGGGGCTTATTGACGGCTGCAACTCTCCTTCCCAGGGTGGGAAAACTACATTATGACTTTCTTGTTGAGTGGCGTTTCCAGCTGGCTGGAAAGAAGGGAAAAGAAAATCAGGCCAGGATTGATTTTCCCATCCCCGATGCGAAGCCAAAGAGATCGAAGCCACGGAAGAAAACTGACAGCTGGGTGGTAAAGGAGAGAAACTTTGCCAACCAAATTAAAGGTTGCCTTAATGAGGAGAGTAATGGAAGGTTAATTAGCGCATTTACTTCATTAGGCTCTTGCTAACAAGGCTTCTCCCGAGGAAGCGCGGTGGCAGAGAGGGGGAAGCCGAGACTCCAGGTGAACGGATGTGTTGGGAATGATGATCAGGGAGGGGACAACCCACAGAGGGCAGCTCAAAGGGACTATTCAGGAATGTGAACCACGATATGTATATAAAATAGAATATATATATATAAAAATATAAAAATAAAGGAATATATAGGCTGATGCATTCTGTGAAAAAGACAGAGGGACCTTCTCTTTCCCCCTCTCCATAATTTGAAAACTATTATCTGAAACTCAGAAAACAACGGGAAAGCAGCATCTTTTAAAGCGTAAGACTGTCTTACACGTTCAGATTATCCAGCCTCAAGGGAACACGGTGCTTGTCTTACCCGCCTTGCTGCGTACCACAAGCTACAGAAAATCATTCCCACGCTGAAATCGATGCCCGACGGTTGAATCAGGCACCGTAGTTCATAGTCTGAGGTCTGCCAGAGATGCTGGACTATTCCTGTGGGTCTGGAAAAGACAACTACGGAAAGCACATCGGCAGCCTTGCGCTCCCCTGCCTCAAAACGTTGCGGAGGGTGGAGGGGAACATTTCAAAGCTCTGCAAAGTCTCTGCATGGGAGATGCTTTGTGGAGATTGAAGTTGGGCAGCAGGGTGATGCGCTCCCTGGAAACCCCTCCACGTCTCCCCCTCATCATCCCAGCCACATGCCATGGGAGCGTGGGCTGGGAGGGGTGGTCTCCCCAGCTCGCCCCTGCTTGCCAGCCAGCTGACAGTGTGTGGTGACCAATCCCAGCCTGCGCAGCCAAGCCAGACTCAGGCAAATAAAGCGGAGAGGAGGGATCAGGGAGCTGGGATTACTTTCCACACTTCCCTGGAGAACCATTTTTCTCCAGACCCTTCGAGGCAAATCAAATGCATTGTTGTGTTAAAAACAAGTTACTCTTGGTTTGTTCAGGCTTTAATGACTTTGGTTATCAGAGCTTTTCAGGAGGACTTTGCTGTGCAGATCTGTAGGATACGAGGAGCTTAAGGAGACCTCCCATCCCTTAATTCTTACCTCCCGCTGGGTCGTCTTAGGCCCCTTCCCCATTCCCCCAGGTCTAGCAAATACATCAGCAACGGAGAGCAAGGCACGTACCGACGCCACCGTGCACATCCCTGGCTTTTGGGAAGCTGGCACTGCGATGGACTCTGCTCATGGCAGCTGCTGTCAAAGCAGCAGCGTCGGAAGGCAGGTTTGGAGGGGCACTGTGCTCCCCGCTCCGCTTGTCATGGCACTCAGCCCCTGGAGCTTTGCAAGTTGGCAGGACCTGGGCATGGCACAGGCAATGAACAGGTGTGAACACACACTCACACTTTCCCTGCTCCTCCACTGCACACGAGGGGCACGGCTGGTGCCAGAGCCCCAGCGCATCACTGAAAATACAGGAGGGGATGCTGGACTGAATCCCCCTGCTCCTCTCCCTGTTGGGAGGGAGCCCACTGAAAGCTGGGCTGGGGCTTGATGACCCCAAAAGCAAGGCTGCATTTTCATAGCTGCTTCCACCCAAAAAAGTCTCCTGGCTGAAAGCTCTGTCTAGCCCTAATGCCTCTGCCCCTCCCCAGGTCACAGAAGAGCTCCCCATGGAGCTAATGAGGCATGAGCCCAGGGGACTGCTTTCAAACCCTCCACATCTGGAGAATGAAGGAGCAGAGATCTGAGCAGCTTGGTCTGCTGCCTGGCCAGCATCAGTCCTCTCCACAGCCATTGGGCATGGGACCTTGAGACTCTTCTTTCTGCTCCTGTCTCAGCTGACATGCTCCAAGAGGGCTTACCAAGCTGCGGTGCTACTCCCTGCTGCCAGCAAAGAGACAACCTGGAGCAGGACAGAGAGTAGTAGCATCATGGGGACACGTACCTCAGGGCTTCTCCTGCCTCTGGACTCTAACAGGACTAAGAGACTGGCCCCACCAGGTCTCCCCTAGCCCTGGACCTCACCCCCCGCCCTGCGCTCCATCCCAAAGCAGAGGGTGTCCTTCTGGGTCTCCCCACCTCACTCCCCGATCCTGTGCCATTGCTTTTCCCCTGTGGAGGGGATTTGCCTTGGGAACGTTCACCATTCGTGCCAGGCCTCGCATCTGCAAGGCTTGTACCAGTACTGTTAGGTACTGGTGTGGATGTCAGACCATGTCCTTTCCTCTGTCCTTCCTTCGTCTGCCTATTGACCTATTCCCCTCCGCAACAGATTTCTCCTCCCTCTGGTCTGAGATGTCTCCTGCTCCTCTTACCCCAGGAGAAAACCAGTTGGTGGGACCTGCTTTAGAAGGTGTTTGGTAGACCCACCACAGGCACTGACCATGGCTACAGCTGAACGCAGCCGTTCATCCTCCCTACCACCATCCTTCCCCAGGGCTTCCTATCGCACACAGCCTCGAGCCCTCTGCCCCATGCCGGAGCCGGCACCCTTGCTCACCCACCTCTCCAGGGCACAGCCTTCCAGCCCGCTCCCCGCTATCAGGAAAGCCAGCACTCATTGAAAGCCACTGGCTGCCCAGGCATCACCTGGCTGGGGTGTCAGAGCCCCAGTTAATTTACGGTGCAGTAGATGTTCTCCGTGCCTCTCGTTCCTGGAAGGCATGAAGTTATACTGGCTGCCTGCTTGCTCAAGAACTGTGAAATTCTTTCTCTGACCTTTTCTGTTGTGTTATTAAAAGGCTTCATGGCCAGTTGTTTCAGAAAAAAAAATAATATATTTCAATATCTGTTGGTAGCTGGGGCAGAACTTGCCCATATCTTCAGGCTGAGTGCTGGTCAGCCAGCCTCCTGCCTACACCTCCCCGCTTCCTTGCAGGAGCGTGCTGCTGTGCAGGACCCCCGACCCTCTCCAGCCTGGCTTTCTCCTGCATAGAAAGACCTGGGACAAGGGAAAAGTGAAGTTTTGGTTCTGCAAAAGCAGATCAACAGCAAGCTCTGGGCTACGGGGCTGATCGCACAGGTGAAGAGCAGGGAGGCAGGAGGGAAGGCGGCCCTCGGGGGTGCTGGGAAGGAGCTGTTCCTGTGAAGCCTGGACTCTCCAGATGTTCTCGTGCAAGCAAATGATGACCTGAATCTATATGATAAACGCGTTTCCTGGATAGAATTAAACAGACAGATGGATGGATGGACAGACAGGGCATGGAGGGAACGAAAAATAGACAAGAGCAGAGAAATAAAATCTTAGAGGGTGGACAAGGCTGTGCTGTGCCAGGGACGTAACCGAGATGTGCCCGGGAAGCTGGAGAGGTGCATACCCAAGCCCACCCGTCTCTGGACACAGGGAAAGAGGCAGGGAGCGGAAAGCAGGCAGCGGTGCCGGGTCCCCACTGGCTGCCTGCACTTGGGGTTGTTTTACAGCTGATTTATCCGTGTAGCCGGCAATGTTTCTCTGCTGTCACTGGCATTAGGAGCCGAAACGCTGCAGAGACGAATGGCCGTTTGTCACCGCAAATGAAGTCTGCTTGCTGCTTTTTTTTTTTTTTTTCCCCTTTCCGTTTTCAGCTGGCTGAGCAGAGGGCAGTGGGGAACAGGTGGCACCGAGGAATCATAGAATGGTTTGGGTTGGAAGGGACCTTCAAGACCATCTAGTTCCAACCCCCCTACCACAGGCAGGGACACCTTCCACTAGACCAGGTTGCTCAAAGCCTCAACCAACCTGGCCTTGAACACTTCCAGGGATGGGGCATCCCCAACTCCTTCGGGCAAGGAGCGCACTTGCTTGGCAGGGCAGGCTTGCTGCGCTTCCTAGCTCACAAAGGAAACCCCCTGCCCCTCACCTACACCCGCCTGGCCATGCACGGCCAGGCCAAGGTGGGAGAGCTGGGAAGCGCTTGCTGGAAGATGGGCAACCAGCCCAGGGGCTTCTGGGCTGCTAGGAGTAACTTCTCCTCCTGCCCCAGGATGTCAGGCTGGGCAGAAGATCAGCGATCTCCTGTTGCCTCAGCCCCCCACAGTTTTAGCTGCTCGCCTCCCTGCCGGGAAGGAGCTGCCGGCACCACTCTGCCCTGCCAGCTCTGCTAGGCCATCTCCAGCAACGGCTGGTGGGAAGCCACCAGTCATCCTTTGGCTCACGCACTCCCCTGTTCATCCCAGCCTCATAAACCTCCTGATTTGTCCTTGGCACCCTGGAAATCCACCGCCCCTCAAAATGCACGGCACAAAACCCGTACTTATTTGCACGAAGAGGTGTTTTGCAGCACTGAGCAAGGAGGGAGCCAACAAAAGTCCCCTTTCATGAGGACATCGTTCAGCAGCCACCAAAGAGTTGGGTGCTCCATGTGGCTGACCCAACTTTCTTTAAAACACAACCTCTAAGCCCTGTGGAGGAATATCCACAAAGAGCTCCTAGGCAAGCGGAAAAAAAAGAGAAAAGGAGGAATTTATCAGCAAGGAAAGCTGACGTTCAGCAGTGACGTCCTTGCATGGTCCCTTTGGCCCATGGGATGGTTGGAGAGGCAGGACGCAGGCAGGCAGTGCCGCGGAAGCGAGCAGGGGGCTGCATCTCAAAGGCGAGCGAGTGGCAGCAGCAGGAGGAGCTGGTACTTTACGAGGGCTGTTAAAAGTTTGGGATCAGCTGGGAGGGCAATCTGGATCTCGGCGCTAATTGCATCCATTCTGATTTATCATAGAAGATTCAACTCCCGGCATTTTGCGCTCGCTCCGAAATGCTGGCGTAGCTGGAAGTTGGGGAAAGAGGAGCCGCAGTAACAATCTCATTGTTTAGTGTCTGACGGCCTGACTAGCTAAACATCTGCTTGAAATATTAATAACTGTCAGATGGGAACAGCTCGGGGGCTCTGTACACTTTCACACCATCTGTTTGTAGAGTAAACACACTTACGCACAGCCGCGTGCGCCCAACCTCTTTGTCAGAGCTTGCGTCCCCCGCATCGGCACGCGTGGGCGACCGCGGGCTGTGTCCCGGGACAGCGGGCATCTGGAAGGGCAGTAGATTCATCTACGACTAACCAAAGCAGTAGTAACGCACCCAAAGCCTGGCAGGAGTTTTGATGCTCCCCTCTCCAGTATTTCCTGTCCCAAAGGAGCTTTGCTTCCTATTGTACTGGGAAGCGTAACTTCTCGCCGGGGATTTTGGGTGCTCCCACCAACCCACACAGGAGGGATGAGCCCTGCGGAAACACCCTGCTATGGTCACCACCTCTGTCTGCTGCAGCATCGCTCTGCTGCCAGCCGTTTAACACCACGGTCTGCTAAATGACAGTCATTCCCTTCTTTTTCCATCCTTCGCCCTTTTATTGGCTCAATTGACCTCGATTTGGTTAAGGAAGATGATGCTGCCAAACCAGGCAGCAAGAAAACCCACATCGAAGGATAAATTTCAGATGTTCACTCTCACTGATGAAGCAATCAAAGTTTTTTAGGTACCAGAGCATCTTTTCCCATCAGAAGAAAGATAAGAGCAGGGCAGTGAATACGTGTTGGGACACAAGCCATGTACACAACTGAATTACTCAGCAGATCCAACATGGTGAGGAGGAGGGAGAAGCATGACCATAACCCCTGGGACCAGTAACTGCAGGAGAAGCTGCTATCCACAGATGAGACCTTTCAGAGTAGGACTCTCTGGAGCTCCCAGTATGGTAGGAACCACACACACGTCTCCAAAAGACCAGGAAAGGTCAAGGTATCTGCTTTAAAAGCCCATTGGAGTGCTACATCCCACTGCCAAGCATCTCCCACCACTCCCTTACCAGCCCGTCCCTTGGTGATGAGCACCACGGAGCCACATGTGCGCCAAGGACTTGGGAAAGAGAGGCAGGATGCTCCTACTCACGTGGACCTGGAGGACGGTGGTGCCCACCGTGGCGTTCTCAAAGAGGCTGACGTTGTACAGGGCCTTGCTGAAAATGGGGCGGTTGTCATTCTCGTTGATGAGGTTGATCTTCACGCGCGCGAAGCCAACGTGCTCTGGGATGCTCTCGTTTGCAAAGAGCTGAGCAGAGACAGGGAGCAGAGGGAAGGGTTGGAGACACTGTTCGCGAAGTTTGGGAGAGTTGTCTGCTCTTCTTTAATGGAGAGAAGAATGTTCTCCTGAGCTCCCTCACCAGAAGAGCCAGCTCAGTGCTAACCACCAAAGCACGGATGCTTAAAAGGAAGAAAAGAGCCCCTTCCCTCTCCCCGGGGCGCTGCTCAGCTCTAGCTGACCTCAGCCCTTGGCTCCACCAAACACTCTCCTCCACCTCCCTGGAACAGCCCCAGCGTCCACCTGGCAAACTGGGGGACCTGCCACCCCACCACAGCCTGGAGCAAGGGTGGGAAGGCTTTTGCTCATCTTTCTCCATCAGTGTATGAAAGCCCCTCTGCAAGGACTAACATGAGGCTGCTTTGCCTTCCTTGAGAATTTACAGCTCCAGCAGAGTGCGGGACTGAGCTGGAGGCTGGGGAGAGCTTTGGTGCTTGATAGGTGTGCTTAAAACAAAGTTTTATGCTCTATAAACCTTTTACAGCCCTGTGACATAGCAAGGGGAACACGTTCTGCCTGAGCTCTTGCAGCTGAGCCTTTGGATGTCGGAAAGAGAGAAGGCTCAGAGCAAACCTCTTGCCCACCTCCTCCTTTTCCTTCATTATTATTTCCATTTTTCTGCTATACTGCAATGCTCTGGAGTTATATAGTGTGGATTAGAGAGATTAACAGTCACTGGTTAACGGTCACTCTTAAAAACATGGATGGTCCTATGGAGCACCGGGGTGGTTGGCTTACTCCTTCCGCCCCCCTCGTACCCGTACCGAAAACTCGTAGCGAGGAATGGTCTCGAAGTCCAGCGGCACTGCCACGCGGACACGGATGTCCGCCTTCCCCTGGATGGAGGTCGGCGAGATGATGAAGTGGTTGGAGTTGTTGCCCACCAGGTAAACCTCGAAGACACTGTTGGGTCCCTGGGGAAAGGAGAGAGGAAGGTCGGCAGTGACAAAGGAGGACGGAGAAGGTGCAGCCGCGGGGTAGAGATGCAGGCACTCGTTGCCGGCCGAGGGGCGAACGCAGGATGGAAGCACCGACCCGACAGCAAATCCTGTGCATGGGGTACAAACTGCCAGCGCCAGCACCTTGGGCACAGCCCTTCACCTTGAGACACGTACAAAAACAATTAGCGGAGATGCAGGGAGCGTTTCTCTGCTTGGGTTTGGTTGACTGAGTCATAGGGTTCAGCATTGACCTAAAACACTCTTTGTTGCGTTTTATTACACTTACTGGGTGTACAATGCCTATGATTTCCATAAATCTTTTCATGTGCACCTATTTTATACAAGAATCCATGCACACAGAAGAAACGTGTCCCTGGGATAACGCTGCACAGCACATGGATGGAGGGAAAATCCCTTTTACTGGCTCGAGATCCATCTGCTGCGCACACTATCACCCACCTGTGTTTCATCTCCCTGTGCTGGGGGAACACAGCATGGGTGCCTCTCCCAAACAGAGGGGTCTTTCCAGTAAGACAGCTCAAACTGGGAACAGGGAAACTCCTTTCCCAAGACCTGGCCAGCAAAGCAGCAGGACCACCGACATACCGACAGCAGCATTTCAGGACCCTCGCTCGGGGCACGGTAGCCCTTCCCAAAGCACAGCTCAGCAGGGCACGTGAAAAGCAAGTTCAGAAGCTGCCAGAGCCGAATTTCCAATTTTCCCTGAATGACCTCCCTCCTATCCGAAAAAGAGACCAATTAAATGCACGAAGGGGCACTAATAGCAAAAGCTGGCTAAGCGTGACCACCGAGAGCCAGCGACACGAGCAGAATCCCTGCTCGCCCTCCTCCTCCCCGCACTGCCTCCCCAGCAGAGCCAGGGGCAAGCTGAGCATCTCCATGGGAGCCACACGGCAGGAGCAAGCCCCGAGGGCACCCACGGAGCCACACCAGCGAGCCCTGGGGCACCCACTGCCCCAGGAGCCGACCGGAAGTGAGCATCCCTACAGAGAGAATGAAAGGGACCCATCTCGGGGCAGAGGTGGCTCCTTCCAAAAGCTGTTGTGCTGGCAAACTGGGACGTGCCAACCCTGGCATGAGTGAGGGATGCTCCCCGACACCAGTACGCAGCCTGGAAGGGATGGAGCAGAGGATATGGAGAAGGGCAGGAGGAAGCATCACTCCTCAAGACATTATTTCATAGTCTATCCTTAAGATACCAATTTATAGCAAATGTCCATTCACCACCAGTGACAAAAAGCTGTTTCATTGAGGAATTCCTGCCTAGCCCCACTGCCAAGCCCTCCATGTCTCTCCCAGGGCCCGGTGCCCTCTCTGCAGTACCCGAGTGCACCTTTCGCGGCGGTGAGATGTGAGGGATTTTCTTGGAAGCCGGAGAGGAGTGAGTTTGTTGGAGGCATGAGATAGAAGTGGAAACATCAAAAGGAATCCAAGTATTTGTGAGAAGAGAGCTGGGTGGATTAATTCCCCTCCAGCTCGGGAAGGAGATCAGCCTCCAAATTCCCACCATCCCTAATTAGCAGCCTCTCGAGTGCCTCGGTCTCCCCGAGTGAGGTCTGGAGAAGGGGAACACGTCTGCCTCTTGGAAGGGCTGCTGCGAGTCGCTGTTTATATATTTATTCAGCTATTTATTTTTTTGTTTCTGCCCCCATGCTGCTTTCCTTGCTCCTAGTTCCTGGAGCCTGCGAACCCCCTGCGGATGGCTGAAAGCAAATCTGAATATTCAAATTGTTATCAGCTGCCCAGCAGAAGGGGCTGGCTCAGCCCAGCTCACAGCGAGGACCCCCTGCTCCGCAGGAAGCTGCGGGGAGCCGCTTACATTTTCCTCACCCCTTCCCTACCTGCTCCTGCCACCCCGAGCAAACGACGGATCTGAAAACGCGTCCGTGAAGAAGAAAAACACGCGCTGCCTCCACGGGATGGCAGAGGTCCTGGGGTGAAGCGGCGGGATGATGCAAGCACGGGATGCACGACCCGCTTTACCTACTCCTTCCGCCCACTCCAACCCCTTACCCACCAGCTCCTGTACCACTGGAGTGTTTTCCCATCCCCGAAAACAAATCGGCTCCTTTGACTTCCTTCCGAGGCGTAAATTAAGGAGTAGCCTGCCAAATCTGAGCAACTCTACAACAACAAACCCCTCTGCACGCGCCCTCCCTCCGAAACAAATGGAGCCAGAAAGAGATGAGCTCTGGAGGGAAGTTCACTACCGCACGGAGCCGCGACATGGCCACACGTTTCCCAGCTCAGCATATCCCAGGCCAGCGGCTCAAGGCTGCTGCCCGCTGCCTTCTTCCCAGCAATCAAACCTGCTCCCAGCCGTAGCCGGCACCGCAACGGATGGAAATTTCGTGTCAGTTCAGCTAAAAGACAATCGTAGCTGCAGTTGGGCATAATTATTACTTTGTTCTTCAGGCGGGTATTCCTTGGAGCATGTAATCGGTGCTGCTGCCGCAACGCCAGCATCGACCTCGCACCGATACTCCGCTTCCAAAAAAGCGACTGCTGGCCGATCTACCCCAAATGCTTCATATCTGAATGATTTGGGAGCAACCTGTTTGCCAGTCCTGTGTGCCCAGTGTCCCCCATAAATGCCGGGGGGCATTTATGGGCAGAGGGGAGGCCATCCCTGGGCACAACCAGCACAGCAGGCAAGGGCAGAAGCTCAGGTTGAGATGCCAGGAGGTGGGTACATGCGTCCCTCCAGAGGTCCTGGCCACCATGTGGGACCTGCTCATGCACCTGCAATGAATCACGGCCAAAACTCTGCTCTCCCAACCTGTGAGATGTGCGTGCAGGGCACGGTTCACCATGAATCAGGGAACCCCTTCTCACATCAGGAAGCCAGAAGCAGCCACATCAGCTGTTCCAGCTTTGACCGAAGATGGATCATAAACTTCATCTCTGCTTTTTCACCCAACATCGCTCACTGGCTTCATCCATCACTCCTGCTCCCACTGAGCCCCTTCCTTGTGGGAGCGCACAGGGAAACGCTTCAGAAATTATTCAACCTTCCACCAGGCAAAGCAAGTATTTAGCATCACCTACCAATGGCTACAGAAAAATCCAAAGTGAAGAAAAAAACCCAAACCTAAACCCCCAGACAAGCAAACAACCCTTCCTCAGCCATACCACCCTCTGAAACCATGGAGGTGCCGAGGTAGGTTGGTGGCCTGCGATCATTTTCAGCACCAAGTGAGGGAGATTTGGGAAAAGCAGCCTGGGATCCTCAGTTTTCCTCTCTTCGCATTGACTTGGTCCAGTGTTCCCTTTGATTCCCTCTATCTCAGCTCACCCACAGCTTGCTTCTCCAAAAACGGAGAGCCCTGCCTTTCTGAAGCACAAAATTCAGCCTAACTCCAGCTTTCCTCCCAGCCACTCTCTAGGCATGGGCTATTACCTACAAAAAAGCTGAGGAGCGTTTAATATCCCTCGTTCTGGCAAGTCTGCAAAGAAAGGAAAGTGCTGAGAGTTCAGGAGTGGTGGAGGACGAAGGGGGGGAAAAAAAAAGTTGGTTTTTTTGTTTTAAAAAAGGCAATTAGTGCCTCTCTGTACAGCTTGGATACCTTATGCCTGGTTCTAGCGAGTCAAACAAATAACGAGTCAAACAAATAAGGCTTAATCCTTCCTTTGGAAACACCAGGCGTAAAGAGGGTTATTCTCTCCACCCACTTCAGGCATTTAACTGGAGTGCTCCGAATAGCCTCTCTGGAATTGTCTGCCTGTCTTCCCATGCCCAGGCAGCCAGCTCAGGCTCCCAGCACCCACTGCTCACCCAGCACCCAAGCATGACAGCATCGATGACCCATTCAAGGGCTCACCGGGCGTGGGTGCTTGGCCCCTGCATCCCTAAGGACCTCAAGGTGATGCAGGATGCTCAGCGCAAAACGCTCCCCAGCCTTTCCCATCCTCCTCCCCACGCTGGCAGCCCTTTTCTCCCATCTTTCTGTCCATCCTGAGTGTCAGTCCTCTGCCGCTGCCCCCCTCCCGAAGGAGTTTTCTCCTTCTCCACTCTCCCCAGGTTATCTACTGAATTCCACACACGCCTGCACAGACGGGATCAATCCGAGGCTGCCTTGCCTTCAGCTTATCTCTGCTCCAAATGATTGATTTTCCCTCTTTAAGGGTAATTTGCTGGTGAATTCCATGTATTGCAAAAACCCCTGTGAAATCTAATTCAGCCCGACTGGCAGCTGGCACTTTTGGGAGAGAATACTCGAGCGCCGTCAATTCCCCTTTAGAGTTCCTTGCCGTGTAGATCATATTTATAGTGCGCGTGCCTGTCATATGCATATATACGCTGCGGGTGATTCATATATTGCACCTGCACACGTGTGGGCACATACGATACCCCTCTGCGAGGCTCCAGTGTAGCTTTATGCAACAAACACCGTGTATTCCCACGGCCTGGATTTCCTTTTTTTTTTTTTTTTTTTAAATTCCCCATTTATCTTCCTCAATACGCTTATTTTGGAGAATTGTTTCAAAATTATCTTAAAATGTCAGCCCATCATACTTGCGCTTTATGCAGCCTCTGCCCTTTTCTTCCTCTTCAGTCAACCGCGTCAAGGAACATCAAGTGAAAGGCACGGCAGAAGAGCTGGTTTCTCTTCATCCACCTCCGTGATCTGGCAGCGATGGGAAGCTCAAACGGGGGATGCCCTGAAGGACGCCCTGCTCTTTTTCCTGCACAGCCAAACCCATGCCTTCTCCCTCAAATACCACAGCAAGCCACCAGGTTGTAAAATACCAGAAAGGCTATTCATGTCCCCCATCTCAGCCAGCTTTGGAGCAGATGAGTCTGAGCTAAACAGCCCTCCAAATTAATGCAAGTTTATTCCGCTTGTTCTTAACCTGGAAACAAAGCTTACTGCAAACTGAGTAATTCAAGGCTTTAAATCTTCCTTCTCGACCACAGGATTTATTCATCCCTGCTGATCTACGGCAATATGAGTGAGAGGAGAATCCCAAGCCCAGCCTGGGAGTGCATACGAATACGCACAACGCTCTTCTGCAGTGTCCAGTTGAGTGTAGGCTCAGTCTAAATACTGGGAAACTGGCGCAGATTTTCATAACCAGCTCTCAGATGGCTTTGGAAAGCAATTCATAGAATCACAGAATGGGTTGGGTTGGAAGGGACCTTCAAGATCATCTAGTTCCAACCCCCCTGCCATGGGCAGGGACACCTTCCACTAGATTCGGTTGCTCAAAGCCTCATCCAACCTGGCCTTGAACACTTCCAGGGATGGGGCAGCCACAACTCCTCTGGGCAACCTGTATTCAAGCGGTTTGTTGCCCATCTGGCAGAGAGAGAAACTCAGCTGCACAGAGGTTAATGCTTTATTTTTGGTTGACAGAAGGCCAGGTCCAAAATCCTGTGCAAACCCTGTGCACTGATTTCTCTCGTGTTCAAGTGTTTTCGATAAGCCACAGAGGATGTAAAAAAAAAAAAACCCAACAGCACACCCGGTTGAACACCTCCTGGCTGCACCCTGAATCCACATCTGGGGTCATCTCAGCTCAAGTTGAGTGCATCCTCCTTGAGATGCTCCCCATCCCAGCTCACACTCCCAGCCAGCTCCTCTTTGGGCAAGGCTGGGACCAGGTTTAAGGGATGGCAGCTGGGAATTTGCAAGGGATAGAACTCAGAAGAATGGATTTCTCCTTGGAGACACTTCGCTTAGGTACCTCGTCCGAGCTGTTAATGCCAGCCTAGCTCCAGAAAGGCACTTGAACACAGAGGTAAAATCAAGCGCATGCTTTCAAGTGTGGTCTTGTGTGCAACGTAAATACGTTTTTAAGTGCTTTGCTGAATCGTTTAATCTAACTCCTTCAAAAAGCAATCATTTAAGTTCGTGCAAAACACACCAGAAGAAAGAAAGACCAAAAACCCCACCATTTAAAAAATGCCGTGTGGGCCTACTTACAAAACACCTTCTTGTTCAACGGCCTGGCAGCCCACGCAGAGTGTTTCAAGGGCCAGACCCACGCAACACCCCTTTCCCCAGCTCTACAAAGACGCAACTGGGGTGCGACGGCAGGCAGGTTCCCCAAAGCCACCCCACGGGACCCCTGCATGGGACAAGGTTCAGGCGTGGGTTGCTCCATCCAAGTAGGATGTCGCCGAGCATGATGCTTGAAGGAACAGCATCAAAATTTGCTGCTGGGGGCCAGAAGAAGGCTGGAGGGCTCTGCTCAAGAAAGAAATCGACCTGCTAAGGGGCTCTCCCAGGACTGAACAACATGAGTAGGGAGGCAGGAGACAAAACTCAAGCAAAATGATCTTCCCCAAGACTCTAGCTTTGATTTCATGTATCTCTATCCATCTGCTCTCATTTATTTACTTAGCTGCTCTCCCCAGAGACGTGTATAATTCTCTTCATGTTTTCCTTTGCCCCTTACACAAATGAATCATGTCATCTCCAGCGTGAAGGCCGTGCTGGCGAAATAGCTTCTGTCAGCCATGTCCTCAGTCGCATCCCTGCCTGAAGACCTGGGTCCTCACTGTCCCATCCCTCCACCCCTGCACCCATGGAGAGCCGAGAGGGCCCGGCGCCAGCTCGGCTACCTCAAATCCAGATGGTTTGTAAAAGCCTCGCAACTCTCACGAGGTACTTGAGCATCCAAAATAACACCGCCAGGCAACTATCTTCCTTTTCTGTGAGTGTTTTACTGAAAGTTTGGGGGTCTTGGGACTTCTATAAATACACTGCCCATGAAGCAGTGCTAGAACAAGCCTGGCTGCAGACACAGTCCCACTTCTGTCTCATAGACATCTTTTTCATGACCTAAGTATCCTCCCCCTACTTTTTACTCCCCGAAGTGCTGCCTTGATAGTTAATCCAGTTGAAAGCATACATGAGGGGAAACAAGAAAGATTCACCGCTGGATAATACAGAAAAAACCCACCTCAATTGCTTATAACTTTCCTCCCTCTAAATATTCCCAGACATCAGCTCTCCTGTGCTTATCAGCGAAAATAATGCTACGGTCAAAGCAATCTGTGCTAATACGACGGTCTCCAAAGACACGTACGGTAAAACTCCTTCAGATTCCCTGAGTGCAAGAGGTCCTCTCTCAGCAGTTTTAAAGATCCCAGCCAATTGTTTTGGGGAAATCTCAGGAAGTTAAAGAAACACGCCAAAAGAATGAGTCTATTTTTTTTTTTGCTGGCACGATCGGGAAAGGCAAGGCTATTTTTTCTTCTCCTGTTTTAAAATTAGCCAGGCTGAAAAGTGAATTCTTGAATGGGAGTCACTCCAGTAAAATGAGCTTTTAACCAGAAATAATGACAGATCCTTCATCCTTCTGGCACAAACAGAAGCGTTACAATGCCCTTCAAGAACGGATCTGCTGACATCTCTCAAAAAGCACGACAGCGGCTCTATTCAGAAACTATCCTAAGCATCTGTCATATCCATATCTTCTTTATTAGCAATTGACATTTTCAAGAAAAAACAGTCTCTTTATCTGCCTAATAGCTCGTCTGCACCTCTTCAGGCTGAACTCATAACTCCTGGACTGTGACATCACGTCAAAAGTAGATTATTAGTTCTGTGTCATAATCACTTCACACACAAAAAAAAAGGATTTCGGGGTGGCTTTACAAGATGCGATGAACTCCCTCCAGGGCTGGGGAAAAGCAAATCCATAATTTCAGCCAGCAAAGGCATCTTAGAAGATGCACTTTTTAATGGACCCACTGGGATTTTGGGGGGGGCAGGGGGAGATGTCCCATTTCATATTCCTCAGTGCCAGCACATCGTTTACCCGAAGCATCAGGAAAACATCCTGACCGCGCCGTTCATTCTGACAAACCCTCTCCCCTCCTCTCTGGCTTGGCCTGAAGAGGAATAGGGACAGCAGGAGGCTGTAGCCAGAGCCTTTCCGAGAGATTTCGGGAAGTTCACCATGAGGTGTCAGCACTCGTTTGAAGCAGACACCGTGCAGCGTGGCAGGGTTGGAGGGTACCGGCGCACGGAAGCAGCCAGACGTGAACCACACAAGTCAAATAATCGGAGTAATTGAAGGCTGCAAGCCCAGGGCTGGAAAACATGCTGCAATCCCTCCGTGGCGCAGATCGGCGCGTAACAGAAGCCCCGTTAACACAGGGGAGGAACAAGCCTCCAACGCTCCGGCCTCGTTTGCAGTGATGAACTGATATCCCAGTCCCCTCCATGTTTCCTCCAGCCCCACACCAGCGGCTATCTCTTACCTCCTCCCTGGCAGCAGCAGGACCCGTCCCCATCGGAGCAGAGAACCCAGAGCTCTTTTCTTTCCCCTCCCTAGCAGGTTCCCTGGGAGCCCAGCAGAAAACCTCCTGCCTTCCTAAAACAGGCTGGCAAAGGACTGCCCGATGAGAGCCCTCGGAAGCGGGCGAGAAACAGCATGCCACCCACAAAATCCTATTTTCCAGCTCTCAGTGGCTGTGTGATCCTGACTGCATTAAAGCACACGCCATGCCCGCGCTCTGGGGACGGCATCAGCACTCAGGGTGCCAAGCAAGTGGAGCAACAGCATCAGCAAGAGCAGAAAAAGTGGAAATCGGGACATAACTGTGCACCTCATCACGGGTTCATCCTTCCTGGCATCCCCCAAAACCACACCGGTGCTGCCCTACAAAGGATGGACGGAAGCGTCCACGGCAGGGGATGACTCACCTCATCTTTGTCCTGCACCTGGATGAAGAGGGGAAGGGCAAAGCCCACCTGGGCCAGCTCTGGGATGGCCACGCTGTACTCCGAGCTGTTGAACTCGGGTGCGTTGTCGTTGATGTCAATGACTAGGATGTTGAAGGTGGTGGTGACGGTGGCGTTGGAGGGTGTGCGGTCGTCGTTCAGCTCTGTCCCCTGCAAGGAGAGAAGACAACAAGGTAGCCTTTATTTTTTGAAGAATGAATGTAAAAGAAAGCGTGCATGCCATGATTAGAGATTCTTGCAGCTTTGGCTTCCCCACCTTGCAAGGGAAGGATGCTCCAGCGGTTCTGCCATTGCCCCTTAACCTTGAGCACCTTTCCACACAGCTGACCCATTAACACATAGAGATGTTGACCCAGCTCTTCCATCACCCATGCTTCAGACCCACGGCACTTTTGCAAACCTTCCCAGGGATCTAATGTTTCCCTCGGGATGGCTGTGGCCAAGTTCTTGCTTGCCCCTATTATGCAACAGGTTGTCAGAACTGAGAGCCATGCTAGGGGATGAGCAGGTGACTTCCTTGTCACAAGCATTTAATCCAAAAAATTGCCTTGTGAGATGTGGGGCACAGTCCTCAAAATAAGGGAAGCCACGATGGAGCACAGAGCATTCCTGTTTTCCCCTCTGCCATCTCCTGGGGTGGGACCAGGAGCAGGGAGCTAACCACCATAGTACTACTGAAGGGACAGAAAACTAGGGCAATGGAGGAAAACAAGATTCAGACCTTAAAATAGGTTTGGCGACACGTGTCTAAATAGAGAGCTGAGTCATGACTCCACATCACACCTCTGTCTCGAGAAGGACTTCAATTTTGCTTTCCCAAAAGGAACGAGTGCAGATTTTATTGCGAGAGAAGCAAGACTTGTGAAACAGCCTTTTCAAGCACAGTCCCTCCTCTTGTCCTTTGGATAATCTTGCTTTGCTGTGGGCATGGAAAAGCACCGCTAACACGACCCACATGGCTCATTGCTATTCACCGCTTCTGCACACACCAGCAGAACAGGCTGATCCGAACACGGAGCCATCCAGCTGTATTTTCACTGCATGCTCCAGGACGAGAGAGGCAGAGAACATTTTGGGGCCTGGGGATGCGGGACGCAGAGAGTTGGCATTTGCGGGAGGATGCGAAGTTTGTGGGGAGGGGAACTAAAAATCTATGGGATCAAGAGAACACAGTCGGGACTCCATTATCATGCAGGCAGGGAAACGGGCAAGTTTTCAGGTTCGCAAACCTTTCCAAGATGGAACAGATATTTTTGTCCCTATTAAAAACAGACACTCCTCCCTCTCCCGATTTCTACTGAATTTAAACTATAAAAACCCAAACCAAGAGATACCAGGGATGGATGGACATCTTTTCCCTGTGCATAAAACCCCACAGCACGACCTGTGCCTGGGATCAAGAGGGGTCATTTCTTGTCCCTCTGCCCCACTCCCCGACAAAGCATTGCGCTCGCCAAACCGAGAAGGTGACGTGCCGGCTGCTGCCCTCCCAATCAATGACCCTTCCTACGACGTTGATTTTTCCCCACCCCGGCCCAACAGAATCTATACTTCTAAATGTGTTTCCAACCAGCTGCCCAGCTTGGTATCGATTTTAATTACAGGGCTGCGAGCAGAGCCGGGGAGCTGCTCTCAGGTGGGGCTGGTGGGGCTGGAAGACCACGCTCCAGTGCCTTTGCTTGACGAGGCAACTTTCAGCATCCCTCCCTCCCTCCCTGTGCCTGCCTGTGTCCAGCAGATGTAGACGATGCCACGTTACACCACTGACAAGACAAAACATTCCTGTTTTTAGAATCACAGAATGGTTTGGGCTGGAAGAGACTTCAAAGATTATCTAGTTCCAACCCCCTGCCATGGGCAAGGACACCTTTCACTAGACCAGGTTGCTCAAAGCCTCATCCAACCTGGCTTTGAACACTTCCAGGGATGGGGCATACACAATCCTCTGGGGTTTTGAGGGGGAAAGCTGGGAAATAGGCACAAGTGGGCACGATTCAGGTTCCTGAACGTAGGTGTCTCGTGCTGTTTGCAATCCCAAGGTACTGCATGCTGCCAGCAGGTTCAACCACAGGGAGATCTGGCTGGATGCCAGGTGGGGCACCCAAAAATAACCTTATACATCCATATAGAGGCAACAACGTTTTAGGCCACCCTACAAGGAGGCTGTGTTAAATATCTCACTTGGCTTGGCCAAGGAACAGCACATCAAGGCTCTGGATACCCACAGGAGCAACATGTCCCAGGTTTGCGCCTCCACCCCCAAGGAGTTAGAATCATAGAACATTTTGGGTTGGGAGGGACCTTAGAGATCATCTAGCTCCAACCCCCCAGCCACAGTTGTCCCCAAGCAGGGTGCCCTCCCCATCCCTCTCTGCTGGTGTGCTTCCCGAATGGAAGAGGTCTCACCTTCACCGTGAGGATGAATCCAGCGCTATAGAAGGGGTTTTCCCGGTCCAGTGGCCCGTTCAGGGTTAAGGCTCCGCTGATGTAGTCCAGTGCAAAGATGCTGTTGGTGTTACCTGAGAAAAATAAAAGGCAGGGTGAGCGTGAGCAGCTGGTACAGCCGATGCCAAATGGTGCTGGGGGTAAAGCAGAGAGGGAAGCGGGAGGACATGAGCTTCTCCCCCCGCCAGCCTCCATGCATGACCGCAAACGGTGCTTGAATGAGAGGTTTTACAGAGCAGACCCGCTGTCAGGCCAGGAGCTCCAAGCCAGGCAAAGGCTGTAGCAGCTCTGGGAACCCTGCATGTTAGCTCCATGTGCTTTAAAATGCCACGGCTGTGATGGTCCTCTCCTCCGTTCACCCGCCCCAGCTCAGGGCTCAAAACAGTCCTTTCCTTCCAACACACAAAGAAGTCGTGAATGATGCAGGCAGCTGAAGAATTTCAAAGGCTTGGTTAATTTTGGTTATTATAACATGCAACAGCACAGCCGAAACCAGGGCTGACTCCAGGTACCCCCCTCTGAACAAACCCCTCATTCACAGGGCACCGTGCCCTCCCTTTGTAAAATACAAGAGTTAAGGGACACCAGGCCAGGTTGATCAGAGGAAGGTGCAGGTGGACCAAGCTCATGAGTAATTCTTCACATAACAAGTACCAGTTTAGCTGTGAGGTCTCCGGCCAGAGGATGCTGAGGATGATAAAAGTCCACAAGTATTCAATGAATGAAAAAAATAAAATCTAACAAATAACAGAGAAGCCACACGCCGCTGAGGAATTTTCTTAGCTAGATGGATTTGGTGCCAGAGAGAGTATAAGGATAGGTACCATAGGCACTCGCCCTGCCTTTATGCTCTGGCCCGATGTGTTCCCTATGCAGCTGCTTAGTTTTCCTCTACCTGAGCCAAATTTGGCCTCTGTGCCCGTCCTCATGTGCAAGCAACCAGAGAGGGTGCCAGGGAGGCCTGTGCTGCCTCTGACCCAGCATCCTGCCCTCAGCTCGGCTCCTCCTCTGCCATCAGGCACCCAGGGAGGATTAAGACAACACTTGAGTCCCACGGCCAGCAGATGCTAAGAGGACCGATGTCCTGCGCTGGAAATTCCCTTGCGGTCCCAGGCACTTTCTGGCTCAGCCAGACAAAAGCAAGCAGATGGTACGCGGAGCTGGGGATACCTGACACAATAGCAGAGGAGGCTGCTGAATTAGTGATGACCAAGTAAGTTATACACAGGCATATGGCCACCCACATCGCTCCCCTCGTCATCTCTCGGTATGCAGAAACCCCCAATCCAGCCCCAAAAGGCAGCGAGGAAACCTTGCAGGTACGCTACGTTTGTCCCATTCAAAAATTAAAAAAAAATAAAATACCCAAACCCATCTTCTCAATATATCTCAGCGTGAACGAAACACACACGACATCTGTCATTTCCCTGGAAAGGAGCTGCAAGACAGATCATAGAATCATAGAATGGTTTGGGTTGGAAGGGACCTTAAAGATCATCCATTTCCAACCCCGCTGCCATGGATCTGCCGCCACAGAAAGTTGTTTCCCATCACTCGGCACCCACCTCGCTCCCCTCCAACTCCCCGTTTACCCACAGCTGCACCTTTTGCCAGACGGCCACAGCCTCCAGGTCTGGCTCTCCTGGGAACCTCCCCGGCCTTCTTGGCACTTCCGGAGCCCTAAGTGCCGTAACACCCTTCTCCCCCGTTACCGACCCTTTATACCTTCCTCTTGGCCCAAACGCTTCCCATTTCTGTCCTTGCTCCTCTCTTCTCTCCATCCGAAATGGCCCACTGACTCCCAGCCAGCTTAACGAACCGCCACGTGGCTTCTTCAAACACTACCAGCAGCCTTGGTGTGTTTTTTTTTTTAAAATCTAACTTTTTGCTGCCGTACGGGAACATCTCTAGTCTCCTCCCTCGGACAATTCCCCTCTTTTCGTCTTGACTTCCCATCTTCACTCCGTAATTTACAGCTGACTCTTCAGGAGACGACTTCTGATCCCGGGTTTGAAGGATGCTCTGTGAGATATATGGAATTGTGCTGCAAGGCGTTTAAACGCTCCAGGATGCCACGTTGCCATGGTAAGGTTTATGCATCAGGGTGATCTCGGTACGCTCCCCTTAATATAAAGCGTAATAAAATACCTTTTTAATCACAAAACAGCGTTCTGCTAGGAGGAACCTGCACACGTGGAGACCACTGGATTTGAGCGGAAATAGGTCGATGGGGCAGGAATCTGACGCAAAGGACTAAACGCAGCTTTGAGTGCCGTGTCCTAAAAATGGTTGTGTGTTTCATGTTTGACCACAGTCATTTTGTTGAAGGATAGATGAATAAATTCGGGACCCGGATTCCCTCCCAGGCTTTCCTCTAGCTCAGCTTCCCCAGCACCTCTCCAATGGCAGATATGTATCCGATACCCTCTGGGGCGCCTTCCTGCGAGCGGGGAATCACTGTCTTTGCAAATTGGCCTCCGAAGGGAAAGAGGTGTCTCCAAACTTGTCCCTCAGAGGCCTTTCCTAATTTCTTCCGCAATGCCTGTCCAACCGCTGCTCCGTTATTGCTGACCAGTGATCCCCGTGGAAGCACTTGTGCTGCCGAGCGACATGTGCTCCCTCGAGATGTTTTCTTTGCAAAAATCTCTCTAATCATCTTCACTTTCCTCAGAGCAAGGGAAAAAAGAGGAAAAAAAAAAAAGGTGGAGGAAAAAATAGCCAATTTTGTCTTTCCCTACCCTCAGTCTCTCACTCTTCCCACCTCTGTATAATTTCTCCTCCCCTCCTTGTTCTCTCCTGTTATCCTGACCTGGGAAAAAGCCGAGCCCAGGTTAGGCACAGCTTAGTCCACGGCTGAGAGTGCAGACAGTCACCCTGGCCGAGGGCTTTCAGCTCGTCTGTCCGTTCCACTGCTCTCCCAGCGCTTGCTCCGTCCCTGCTCCTGGCTGTGCCGGTTGCAGGGTCCGTGCCCACGGTGGCCTTGGAGGCGGGTGGACACAGTGAGCTCCTTGGCACGCTGCCTCAACCGATGGCCCTGGCACGCCAACGGAGTGAACCACCGTTTGCTCAGCACTGGTTTTGATGTGATACCGCAAAGCACAGACATGGGATGGAGAACATAGAGGGGATGGACAACCTTTGTGGAGATTCCAAATCCAGTTGCGATCCCCAGATAATCCTCTTTGTTGGAGGATGCAGAATGGCACAGACCTTTCCATCTCCCAGTTTGCACTCTGCAAACTGTTTTAACAATGCAGACGTGAACTATCGTGGGCTGCACTTGACATGGAAGCCAAGCGACCTTCAGAAAGGTGTCCCCCCCCCAGCCCATGTCTCCCTCGCGTGCTCTCCCACAGGCAGTGCTCACGCCGTGGCACCCACCACTTTCTGCTCCACACCAGCCAGGCAATGAAACAATGGCTCACCTGACTCAGGAGCTACCAGCTGCTGGACGTGTCCCTGCTTGAGCCATCTATCACCTAGCCTGAAGTCTGGTGTGAGCCACCAAAGCATTTCTAGATGGAGACCAAAGACTTCATTTCCACACCTCTGGTTTGAGAAAGGAGTCCAAGACCATGCTCTGGTTTCTGCTAAACCAAAGTTTACATGTCCTCCACCTCCTTCTCCATCCAGACAAGGACGTGGCACGTTCACAAAGAACTGGGCAATCCAGCCCCGTTGCGTGACGCAGGCAAAGCTATGGAATAAACGGATTTTTCATCAGCAAAGCAGGAGCTCCGCTTTCAAATGCTGGGAAAGCAAGGACGGCCTTAAGAAAAGCAGGGTAGGGAGCAGAAAATCAGCATGAGGGTGCCTAGGAAGTGGCATCCCCTGGAGAGGGACAAGCCAGAGGAAGGCAGGCTCCACTTCTACCTCTCTGTTACAGCTGCAGGAGAGACCCAGAGAGAGAGACAGGGTAGGGACAAGAGATGGGGCAGAAATTCAATAGTGAGAAGGGAAAGGCTGAGCCACAAAAAGGGAGTGCAGAGAGAAGAAAAGCAAAGCAGAAAAATACTCAAAAAGACAGGGGAAAGGTGAGAACAACAACAAAAAAATATAAAAGAACGGACTTCGGGACAATACGAACGTGTTTCTGGCAGAGGCGTTGCTATCACCTGGCAAGGAACAGACTTGCCCAGGACATACAAGCCCAGCTTCTTGCTATGACATGGGTGAAAGCAGAAGGAAAACTTTCCCATCCCTCTGTCCGTGTGTGGGCACAGGGACAGCAGCGGCTCCTACCTCCACCGCGGCTGGGCAGGGGAGCGGGAAGGCAGGGACCAAGGCAGTGCTGGGTCGGGAGCGCTGAGGTGCATCCGGAGTGTTTTTCCAGGCTCATTGAGGAATGGCTGGTGGCATAGGCATCGTTTTGGAGAAACACTGCTATAACGAGGGGTTTTATAGATGAGGGCCATAATGTTTAATCACCCTCAGCCAACGCTCTCACAGTTTAAAAAGACCATTAAAAATACTGGCTCAAACCCAGGGAAAAAAAAAAAAAAAGAAAAAAAAAGGAAAGAAAAAAAGACGTGGATGTCTTCTCCTTCCTCCCCACCTCTCCAGCCTTTGAGCATCATTTAACCCGTAGGAGGGAGAGATGCAGCTATGGCCCAGCTCTAGATAAGAGCTACCTGTCAGCCAGGGGAAGCCGATTCCCCCAGGGAAAGTGAATTTTCCCACTCCCCACTCCATGAAGGGCTGTTTGTATCGAGGAGCCACATCCTCGCAAGGCCCCGGGCTTGCCGAGCCGCTGAACTTGGAGCGGATGACTTTCATGAGATGTGAAAGGGGAACCTATCACACAGCTCATGCCGGATAATTTATTAACCCAAATGTGCTCCGTCAGGGCTCCTCGGCACCGAAATAGATGCTGTTGGACGTGGTTCATGGAGTCAGCAACAGACACAGTTATCATCGTATAAATAGTCCGTCAGCTGCCGTGACCACCTCGCTGCTCTTCACCTTGAGTTTTTGCTCCCGCAGGGGTGCATGCCGGGGCAGACACTTTCATCCCGCACTTCCATTTGAAGGGAATGAGGCATTTCCAAAGGAAAAAGGGTTATTATAACCTCAGCTTCATTTCTTCGCTCTGCTGTCACACTCTGCTCTAGAAAACACTGCCTGTTCCTCCTGCTCTGCACTTTGGGTTCTTCTTCTCAGAAGAGGCAACTCTCTCCGGGACAACTAATCGAAGCCCAAAGCCATGGGCCGGCGCTCCTCCACATGCACCCACTTGGCAAACTGGCATTTTTAGTAGCTTCCCCAAAAGGTTTAATTGCCCGTTCTAGCACAACTGGCAGAATTTCTCATCATGTAGAGCCACAAAAGAAGCTGGGATTAAACGCTCGTGTGGATCCTCTTCAGAACCGAACGTACGGTACGAGAAAACACAGAGAGAGATTAATCACCCCAGGTGCAATCCCCCTCCTGATGTCCCTGGGAGCTGTGGATGGGTACCGGAGAGGAAAACAGAGTCTGCAGAGTTTGAAGGTTCCTGCTCTGAGCATAACTCATCCCGTGAAAGGATGCTGAGCCTTGGACCACAACCACCATTCCCTCACATTCTCTAAAAGGGGCTCGGTGGCTCAAAGGGAAGGCAAATCCCCAGCACTGCCTGGCTCGGCTTTCTTCCGCCCAGCCTTTCCCTCTTTCCATGAATCTAACTCTAAAACCTGCCATGGGAGAGCAGCCAACAGCTGGATTGTGAGTCAAGACAGCAAAGCAATGCAGGGAAAACTACCATAAATGGTTCTTTTCACTCATTTCTGTAAATGCAACGATTTAACCCTCTACCTGAGGATTTTATCCTAATAAACGGGGCGCAGGAGGTGCCTTCCCAGACAGAGGGGCTGGTCTGGGCATCACCACCTCGGAACAGCGGTTGCAGGACACGCTCTCACCCCACAGCCGAAGGATGCAGATGCATAAAATTGGCACTTTCTTCACGGCTACCATGCCTGCGCTGGGTTGAGAGACCCACAAATCACCTTTCCTGCCTCTCCCACAGCAGTAGGAAAACTCATCAGGAGAAGATGAAAGGAGTACGCTGCAATATGCCCGGTAACACGTTTGAACCAGCTTTTAACATAAACCCCGCATCTCCAGGCTCAACACCTTTCAGAAAACCTCCCATTAAAAACCATCTCAGAACTGGTTGTGTCCTCTAGCCACAACGTGAACGGAGACCTCACAGGTTCATCCTTCTCCAGTGGTTGCTGACATCTCGAATGCACGTTAAAGCCCAGGAAGTTAAACGGCAAATCCCAGAAATTAAACAAAAAATACGTTTTTGTTTCATATTTACACATAAACGGGAACGTATAGTTTTAATTACAGAAGGCCGTTTGCTGGGGGACCACCTGCCACGCAAACCGTTATCCCAACCGTATCTCTTTCCAGTCATTTCTGGATCGCCGGGGAGCAGAAGAAAGATGCCAACATAATGACGAAGCATCGTTAGCAGCGGGGAGGAAGACGGGGAGCAACCAAGCCAAGAAAAGAGGGGTTGTGGCCACAGCCACCATCTCTTCGTCGTGCTGCCTCGTCCCCTTGCAGCGGCAGAGTGGAAAAAAAAGCCTTTGATGAATAACTCGGCGTGAGGCACTTTTCCACCCATCAGCGTGTCCTCTTACAGAAATGTTCTGCTATGATGACTGCCTTTAAATCACGCTGGAAGGTCCTCCCAGCAGGTGTGATTTATGAGGACTTTAACACCCTAGTAGTTCACCAAGCAATTCGAATGGTGGGAAAAAGCCGGCGCAATGGAAGCCAACTGGCAACGGGAATATTAAAATTAGCAGGTCCTAATTCCAAGGATCCTCCGTAATGTCCAGTTTAAGAGGCTCGAGGAAGCGGTTTGCTTTCCCCTGCCTTCTTTATTAGGCCAGGTCAAAACACGAAGGGAGATGTCAGCAGCTGAGGGTTCAGAGACCTCTTTGGCCACTTAACCTTATGTCAAAGGTTCGTGCTGCACTTTCAAAAGGAAGGCAGCGGGGGACTCCGGATCTGTTAAGACCATGTGAAACGTTCTGAGAGCTACTGCACTGATTTTCACACGCACATGTGTGTGTATATATATACGCACTTATGTGTGATATTTTATTCCTTTGCAGGAAAACCAGAAGAAAGACGGAGAACGATTCTTTGCAGATGCACTTCCCAATTGCCTTTGTAACTCACGCTTCTACTGCGTTGTGCAAACAATGATTTTTAATTCACATTTCCCTTGGGATGCACGAGCCTTAGGAAGAGAGTGCTTCGCCAGAAACTGCATCAGTCCCCTAAAACAATCAACTCCAGGAAAAAAAAAATAAATAGAAACGCCCTACAGACCAGCTCACAGACCGAAAGCCCCATGGCTCCCTCCCTATGTCCTGCAGGACTATTCCAAGCCCCGGGAAGGACGTATGGATTGCCCTTGTGCAATCTCCCGTTGCCCATCCATCACAGCACCTGAAACGTGTCAGGCAGGCAGAGAATGACATTTGGGACCCTTTCCCCTGCTTTAACCCTTCGATGCCTGCCCAAGCAGCACAGGTCACCTTCATGTCTTCGTGCCAGGAGACACGAAGTCTCCTGCCTGTCCCCAAAATCAAGGAAACCCAAAGTCTCCCGCTAGCGAGCAAAGCGCGAGGCTGTGATTGTACAACACGTTTTCCTAATGAGAGCTCACGGGCGAAGTCCCCTCCTGCCTATTAATTAAATCACCCTTTCATTCGCGCTACAAGTCCTTCTCTTAAAGAGCCAGAGGATTCCCCACGCCCCAGGCGACGGCGGCAGCAGCAAACGTGAAAACACACTGCCGTCTGCAGGCCTGATCCTGCCGGGAGTGCCGGGGCCCTCCGATCTCCAGCGGGAAAAAAAAAAATTAAAAAAAAAAAAAAAAATCAATCTCTGTTAGACTGGAGAGTTCCCCTAAATGAAAAGCCTTATCTAGAACAGGTCGTGTTATACAGCGAGTCACTCGCTTTGCCTGGGAAATGAAAGATGATGAGGCAGAGTCCCCGGTACAGAGGCTATCTCCATAAATCTGCCGAAAAGGAACCGTGGATTACTTTGCTGGATTAATTAGCTGTCCTTCAGAGGCCTGACCTCAGCAGCTGAGCATCTCCAACCTGCCCAAGCAGCCGGGGAAGCGGGGAGGGAAGGCTTTGGCAGGGCACTGGCCGCAGGCTGCCTGCGCCCTTCCTTTTCACCTGGGAAAAGCAGCAGGAATGCCTGTCGGAGTGACGGGAGCCCTGGCACTGACCAGCTTGTCGGCACAAGGGGATTGGATTGTGAGGAATCCCTTTGGATTTCTTTTCCCAGCGGCCTTTGGCAGGGCAGCGACCCTGCTCTTTGCAAAGCACGGGGTGGAAAAGCACCTGTTTTCACGGGCTCAAATCACTCAAATTGGAAGGAAAAAGAGGGAAACAACGGAATGGCTTTTCCCTATAAGATACGGGAACAATTCCCGGTGCAGGCAGGCTCGTCGGCCCCGACAGGACAATGAGCCAAAGCTCAGTGCTCCTCCGTCATTTCGGGCTCAACAGCTTTGTAAGCTGGCGGCATAAAGTTTAGATCTTAAGTCTTATTTTACGTGGTTATGGTTAATCTTTTAGTTTTATTGTTTTCCTGTCAGGGGAGGACCTTGTGCTGGAGATAGCCGTATAAATAAGAGCTGCTGCAGTATATCCCGAGGGCTGGAGCTCAACAGGACACCGGCAATTCCAAATTAATTTTTATACCCCGCCTCCAAATCACACCGACGCTCTCTGTATTAATACCAAAGAAATGACAAAGGGCCAGGTTGCTTTTCCTGTATATTCAACCCCAACTGGTAAAAAGCAGATGGGCTACGTGCAAGCCTGTGCCCGGGAGTCTGGGAGAGGCATTGCCCATCCCTGCCGTGAAACAGGAACAGCATCTCTGCCACCTCCCCTCATGGAAGCGAGCTGACGAGCCAGGTATAATGACACCCCCTCCACCAGCCATTTTCACTTTTGCTTACGGTTGATTTCTAATTTAATTTGCTTCCCCGTTCCCATATGTCAGGTCGTTTTTTTAATTTTTTTTTTTTTCAAAACTGCCATAAAAATTTACCAGCTCAGCCACAAAATCTGCTCGCTGACCTTTACCATGGTGATTGAGGATAATGACAAGTTAATTAGGCTTTACCTGCCTGCCAAAAAAAAAAAAAAAAATCAAAAAAAAAATCACTTGCCTTGGGTAAGCAAGATTTTGGAGGTTTTGAATTTTAGGATATCGGAAGCTAGCAGCTGCTTCTCATGTCTAGGCACTCAGACATTAGAAGGTAACATCTTCTTTCAAAATCAAGAAGGAAATAATGGAAAGTATAAGAGAATGCCTTGAGCAGAACCAAAGAGGCACTCACGCTCCTACTGACCTCAGAAAAAAAATTGTTTGCCCCATGACCGTGTTTAAAATTTGCCCTCAGCCACAATCCAGCAGCCAAACGGAGCCGGGGAGCTCTGGCTCTGGCAACAAGCTCAACTGAAAGTGGAAGCAGAGGGTCCTGAAGCCTGGCTTCAGGGATTTTTGGAAACCTCTGCCTTAAGCCGAAGGCAGGGTGAGGATGATGAGGAGAGAGGAGGCAATAGTGAGCATCCCTTAGTCCGTCCCAGCACCACCACTCTGCAAGACACTGGTGGCAAGTTATAAAAACACTCTGCAATTCTCATGTTAGGGAAAAAAAAAATAACAATAAGGCAAAGCAGTTTAATCACTCTTTGATGTCTTCTGCCTGATTCTCTGATACGAGAGCTGCCCCCCGCCAGGCGGGACCAGGGGAAGGGATTAAGCTCTTGGCATATGCAAGCGGATACGAGGCTGTTTGCATTGATCTGCCTGCCTGTCTCTCCGCACCCTGGTGCCACCAAGTCCCCAGGCACGCCTGGCTCCCTTCCACCATCCCTCTGCCTGGGCGGGCTGACGGCTGCCCTGGCACAGGGCAGGCGACACTCGCAAAGGGACATCGTGACTATTTCACAGGAAAACCGAAGACAGGCATGAAAGTAAGAGCATGTACCAGCACTTCAGGTAAAAATCCAGAGTTTAAGGTTTGGTTTCCTTGATCGGGTAGAGTAGCCATGAGCACCTGATGAGCGCAAAGCCCGATGTGACCATGAGTGGACAGGCACATTTAGCAAAATAACTAATTGCACCGTTGTTTCTGTAGGTTTGAGTCATCAAATAAAGGCTCTGGGAAACTCAGAGCTGTTTGTATTGTACTAGTGCTGACAAGGGAAAATTAGGTACCTACAGCATCACCCACGCTGGGTCAGAAGAAGGCTTCGTGGCCATCAGCAGATGCCCAAAGGAGAATGTACAACCAAGGACAAGGGTGATTTCCCAGCTATTGAGCATCTTCAGGCTTTGAGCTGGCTGAGGTTTCTGCAAGCTGAAGGTTTTTACCACCCTCACGAAAGCTCAGTAGCCTCTGCACAATTAGTTGGAGGTTACAGTCCAGTCTCCAGTGAAAAAGGGCCCGTGTCAGTCAAAAGAAAGTCCCCGCTGAGCACTTTGCCCGGCTGATACACGTGATCTGGAGGGATCTCTCATTTAATTCGTGCTGGGGGAACATTAGAATAAACGGCAGAGGGAATTAGAGGAATAAATAATCCTTGCATCTTCAAAGGCAGACTGACCTGGATACTTACAGTCAGGATCAGCGGACTTGAAAGTCAGAGGGAAATCACCTTGACCCTAGAGGTTGATTAAAAGAGCGTTTGAACCGACTGGGCTTTGAGGAAGAGAAACTGCGAAATTATTTCTGCACGTGTAGCTGGAAGGAGCTGCCAGCCAGCACCCGAAGCATAGAGCACAGGAGGCACTTCTGCCAGCTCTTGCTGGGAAGATCCCTCTGGAAAGCAATGCCCAGAGCCACCGAGCTGGTCCCTCTCTCCTGGGCTAACCCCAGCAGTCTGTCTGTTCCCAAGGCACAGCCCCACCGAAGCAGCACCCGAGCACAGCCCAGTGAGCATCAAAGTCTGCCTTGGATACGGCAGAGGCTCACTGACCTCAAGGTCCATTCAGCCCCAAAAATTGGCCTTTCCAGAACTTGGCTATGTTTTATTTATGTTTTAAACGCCTGCCCAGCCTGCCCTGCCTCTTGTGCCATCTGAAGAGGTTGACAAAAGAGATTGGGGCTTGTGGAGCAGCAAGGAGGGTCTCCCCAAAAAAACAATAGCATGGCCAGTAGGGTTCAGCACCAGACACCTCAGACAGACCTTTCTTTGAAAACTGATTCTTTTGTAAAACCTGAAACAGCCATTTTTTTTCTCAGAGCCAAACCAACCTGGTAGACCTTCCACCCAAGGTAGGTCCCCCAAGCTACTGTTGCAAAGGAGCCAAGCACTGCCCAGTGACGGCAGCTTCAGCAGGCTACCCACGCACACTAGGAAAGGTTCCTTGGGCTTCAGAGTCAGTCCATGAAGGCAGGATTAATCCACGTGCCTGTCAGAAGGCAGCAACCCTCCGCTGCTTTAATTAAGCTCCATTCTCTAGCCCTGCACCTTCACAGGTCCAGGCCTCTGCCTCTCAGCTTGCAAAGCTCTAGCAACACTTTGGAGACCAGCCCTCAGCACGGAGGCTTTTGGGAAACGCCGCAGAAATCGCCAGGAGCTGACCAGCCCCTAATCAGTCCCATTCTCTCCCTAAACAATAGCCACTGTACTGCCAGTGAGAGTTTTACGCCAGTCTCCTCCACGTGCGTTGCGCGACGCGGAGCAGTTAGTGGCTCGTCATTAGGACTGAAAGGTTGCGCTACGGGGGATCGGCAAATTTGTTAGAAACAACGTCCGCTGCTCGAGGAAAGGGAGATGCTGCAAATGATGAGCTCCGACAGCACCCAAGGCAAAGCAAGCTTTTCAGAGAGGTAAAAGCTTTCAGTTGTAGCAGTCAGCTACAGTAATTAGTGACGCTGAGTCAAAAGAGCAAGCGGTACAGTCGAGAAGGAACTTTGCCAAACACAATTTCCTAGGCATGGGATGTACAAAGACTCATTGCAGGACTAGCTCCTCTGCGCTCGCTCCGCTCCCCACCACGTCCCTCCGTGACTTACCCGAGACGATGGTGTATCCGATGCCCCGGGGACGGCCTTTGTCCTGGTCGATCGCCGTTATCATCCGGACAGTGGTACCCTGGGGAGGGAGAGGAGATGCGTTACAGCCACCCTGGCTGAGCACTGACCCTGGGGAGGGAGAGGAGACGCGTTACAGCCACCCTGGCCGAGCACTGCTGAGGGTGCCGGGGTGCCCTGCCAAGGCGTTGCACCTCTTACTGTGGGCCATGTGTTTAGGAAGACCTGTCTGAGGACAGGCATCTCATGGAAAACTCCCATCACCTGCCTCTTGAGACAGTCTAGGCTCACTGCTCATCACTCTTGTGCAAGCTCCAAAACTCTGCTAACCCATCCCAGGACATGGCTGGTGATGCCAAGGGCACGGCCAGGAGAACATGTCCTCTAACTGAACCATCAAGAGGGCTAAGCTGGACTGTGCAGTAGGTTTGTACCAGGGCAAGTGACGTAGGGATTGGAGAAAGCACCACCAGGCTCATTCCCCGTGCTGCTCGTGCCCTGCCTGGAGGAGAATTCGAAGCACGGTCAGCGTGGTAAATGCACAGCTATCGGTGCTCGAGGAAGAAGAAGAAGAAGAAGAAGAAGGAGGAACTGAAGGTGCAGCATTGGCAAAGCCAGGACATGCCTCCTCGCAGCATCACAGGCTGCCAGGCAAAAGCATATGCTTCTCCACCACAGAGATCGTCACTCTCCATTCCCTCCAGAACCAAAGGCAACAATTCCTTCTCACCGTGACCTTCAGCACTGGTTGCTACACCAATTTTATCTACTGCTGGCTTCCCAGTTTCAAATGGTCCTCTTCTACGCCTGCGTTCTTCAAACAAGGCACCCCATGCGATGAGGGATGCTCACCCTGGCCATCAACATCCAGCTGCACAACTAAGTAAGTGAGCTGCAGAGACTTTAATCGAAACCTCTGAGGATGAGAGGAGGGTTGGACAGATGCTGAGACCAGGGGATTGCCCACAGGCAGGAGCTTCAGCAACTGCCAGCTCAACCCACCTCATCCTTCATCCTCCAGGACAGACCTGCTTCTTTCTAGCCCAGCAGAAAGGTCCATGAGGCCAAGAGTCCCCAAAAACCAAAGAAAAACCGAAAAGTGATCCAAAAATTCTTTACTTCTTTAAATAAAAACCTCATGCACTTATGTCAACTCCATAAGCTCTACTTCCCTCACCGCACTGCAGTGAGCCCATGTGAATACAAACACACGCACGTGCACGTAATTAATGTAGCGTGAACAAATTTACAACTCAGCTGTTCTTGTTTTCCTTGGTTTATTAACAGAGGGAAAAGAAGCAATATTTTTTTTTCTTTTCTTCTTTTTTTTCTTGCCCTCAAAGGAAATGTCAATAGAGGCGTTTGCATATCTAACGAGGGAGCGTAGCGGGAGGGTGGTGTTGTGTTCACCCTGTGATCCATCAGTTGAAGGCCAAAGGGAAAGCTGCTGTGGAAACATCACCGGTGGAACGCGGGGAATTGTCATCTTCCTCAGCTTTCAGAGCCGTGTCCCAGCAGGCTCGATGGGAGATGCTTTGCTGCTGCCGGCCGTAAAGAAAGCTCCTGGGGCCAGGCAAGCTGCCCATTCTCTGATCTCCGAGGGCATTTCGATGGACTCCTTAAGTAAATCCACGTTATTAACCGAGAACATTAGCCATAAATCCCAGGTCACTGGCCTTTGAGCAGCGCTCGGCTGGTGAGGCTCAGCAGCTGCCGGAGAGCCTCTAAATCACCAACAATAACTCTGCTTTCCCCAAGGAAGCAAGGAGAGATAAAAAGCACAAGAAAAGTGGGAAAGGAGCAGGTGAGAAAGCAGAAGAGAGCAGGGGCGGTGGGGGAAGGCCCTTGGTCCGTCTGACAGCTCGCTCATCACCTGTCAAGAAGCGAGGGAGCAGCGCAGAATGATAAGCGTTGCCCGCCGTGAGGCACATTCCGAAGGGGAGGCAGCTGCGGGAGAAGGCAGGGCTCCCAGGATGACCGGGGAATAGCAATGGGACTGACGACGCTGCGGCTGCTTTGTCTGCGGGAAAGGTCCCTCCCATAGGAGCCAAGGGGCAGGGCTGTCGGGAAAGATAAAAGGATGAGCACGGATGTTGTGGCAGGGAAAGTTTGGGAGGGGAGGAGAGGGAGTCTCGGTTGGGTATCTCAGCAGCACATGCTGTAGAGATGTCCATAGGAAAGAAATCATCCAGAAATCTGATGGTGAGAATGAGGGCTGCTGGAGAGCACGCTGAGGTTCATTTGGCTCTTGGCAAGCCCGTGACGCGGCTTCCACGCTGCTGGGTTGTGAGACTGGGTCTCCGCCTGTTCTCATTGTGGCCCTGTGTCTCCTCGTGGCCCTGTGTCTCCTCTTTCTCCACAAGCCCCTTCACCAGCCCGTCCTGGGAATGAGCCACACTTCACCAGTCACCAAGAAACACGTACTGGAGTGGAGCTGAGCTCCCTACTGTACGTGGATGCTGTCTTGTGGAACCACAGCAAGGGCAGGGACTTGGGCACCTCTTCACATCCCACCTGGTTTCCATCCTTCCTCCCAGCTTCTTCACAAGAGTCTTCCGATAGCCACAAGACTGGCGGATCCCAGCTCCTGAGAAAGGACGATCCCTCCTTGAGCATCCATACGCTGTTTAGGATCAATCTTGATCCTTCTCAGGAAGAGGCTGAACAAGTGCCACAGGACAGCCGTAACGTTCCTCCACATTGCTAGTGGCAATTACTGGTTTTGTAGTGAGCGGATAACAACAGATGAAGACAGCCTCGGAGCATGATTCCTCAGCACAGGCAACAGGAAGGAGTATTCCTGTTCCGCATGTATTGGAGAGAGATGATGTGATGCAAAAGGTGACACTACACACAATCTATACTCATCTCTTAGTACCTGTGATGATCATGAAGTGCCTCGCCCACCACACCAGCAGAGATAACTAACCAGAGAGGAGAGACTAGGAATGGGAAAACACCCCAAACCAAAACAAACCCTTCATCATCATGACCACACCACGATGGCAAAGATTGACTTCTCACCAACCACATCTCAACAGCTTCCAATTTCTCTTCCAAAATCCTATCGGACCACACCACTATTCCTTTCGCTATCTAGGTCTTGGCACGGCCAGGCCAGTAGATGTTGTGCCCTGGCTCCCTGAGGCAGCCAACTGCATCCCTAAATTGGAGAGGACCCTCCCATCATCTCTAGACAACCACATCTGGCAAACATGTCTCTAGCGAGCACACTTACTCACAGAAAACCCACATTGACTTCCAGCGCCAACAGCTCTGCCCAGGACTTACTCCAGGTATTTGTGGCACAAACCTGCGGCTCTCAGAAACTCCCAAATATTCTTGACATTTCTTAAAACGAGTAACCGCTCACCTGCCCACCACAGACAACAGTGGCTACAAGGAAAGGACTCGGCTGGTGGGTACAGACCGAAGCACCAGAACAGAATAACTCTTTTCCTCTAGGGAAGGAGGAAGAAGGTTTAGAAAAGTAATAATCTGGAAAAGCCTGTGCTTAAAAAAAGAGGCAAAGAAAATAAAGAATAGCACATTATCCAAACAAAATCTGAGGGTTTTTTGAAGAGGGGCAGGGGTAAATCAATCCTTTTTTAATAAAACGCTGAGCTTTTAATAAAGTGTTCACACTGATGGGCTGGAAATATTGTAAGAAAGAATTAACTCGGAGCTATTGAGACTCTAGGGCAAAAATAGCACTGATTCTACATTATTTCTTCAATCCAAGGAGTTTTTGAGGAGGAGGGGGATGGTCCTGAAGAATTAAAACAGTTTTAATGATATTTGACATGTATCTGTACCACACTACTGCAAGAGAATACAACTGCTGGTCTTGGGACAAAGCGCCAATTAGGTTTGCCCCCCATCTCATCTTCCCGTGGCTCCCTGCAGGATGAAGCACACTTTCATAGGCCTCAGCTTGTCTCTTAGCAAGTGAATTCCACCTCTTTTACCCCCAAAGTGAAGCTGCGATGCTGCCTGGACCATGCGCCAGCTGAGGTCCAAAAGCAGGGGCTCAACTGACCAAGAGCATCTCTGCAAGGAGAAATGGCCCTTCTCCTCCAGTCCCTATTAACTTGTCTGGAGAACATCAATAATGCTATCCAGTCTAGAGACACTGGGAGGACGGACACCCTGAAAGACTCTGAGGATGAAAAACACAACGTCATCAAGCTCTGTCCCAGTTACAGGCAGCTTTGGTCCACTCGGGTGCCCTGGGATAGGTGTCCAAGGCACACTGGGATAATAAAGAGTGTCAAGAAAGAAGATACAACACCTCCAGGGACAGCAAGGTCTCTCTCCGCTGCATCCTCTTCGTTTGCCCAGTAAGACATTTCTTTCTTCTCAGTGTCCGAATAAGCATGTGCCCAAAATGCTTCTAAACTATGCTACCAGATCCTGGTCTGAGAAAAAAGAAGAGCTACAACAGCTCTTCTCTCTCCTTTCACACCCCTCCACCCCTTTTTCTTCTTCTTCTTCTCTTACAGGATTAGGGACTTGAAAGGCAAAGCGCAGCCCAGCCTTGCAGCGGGAGGAGGGGGGGAGGGAGCGCTTCAGAAAGCTGCCACGGGAAAAAAAAAAAAAAATCCTATTTCTCACTTCTTAATTCCAGTCAATTCCAGTCAAAGGGCTGATAGAGATCTGTTTGCGGTAATTTGCTGCAGTTTATCCACTCTTTTCACCTTCTATCGGCTCTTCACTGACGGGCTGGCTGACATGCTGTTACTCGAGTGAGGAAATTAAAATTTGATGCAATAATCCCAAATAAGAAGGATTTTATTAGGTAATGTATACACTTTAGATGAGGTATTCTTGCCCGATACATTGATAGAGGAACACAGACACGCTGTGCACCGCAGATAAAAAGAGAGGCAAAAGAGACAGGGAGCAGGCATGTGGAGCAGCAGCAAGACTCTGCTCTGTAGGTTTGGGGCTTGGATGAGACGTCTTGAGCATGTTTTGACCTGCTGAGCCCCACAGCAAGGTGAACGTCACCCGCAAATGCACCACAGCCCGTTGGCTTGACCTGGAAGCCTGGTTTTGGGCAGGAGTTGGCCAAGCTCAGACTACCCACCCAAATTTGCTGTTATTCTTTCGGTAACTGAGCCATTCTTGGGTTGGTGACAGTTTCCACTCCGCACGTGCGACCAGCTCCCGGGGGTGGTAGGGCAGAGCAGATGAGAAGACTTCTCATAGAGAGATGAAAACGCACATGTTAAACCCCAGGCTTGCCATTGCAAATCACGTCCTTGTTTCAGCAGTGGAGATTTCTCCTGGGAAGGATGGGACTTTGGGTCAAAATTAGAGAGCAAAACCACTCAAAGCACTGCCCAAGTTCAGCAATTGTCTTCTTCACCGTGTCTCTGGTGGCACCTATCCATCTTGGAAACCTCAAAGCCTTTGGAGATGTTATATAGGGCCAAGAGAAAGTAAAATCTCGAAACCCATCAGAAAAGTGCTAACAGTTTGGTGAGCACTCCTTCGTCCATTCCCTGTTTCAGGTCACACGGCGATTATTTGCTGCTCTGCCAACTGCAAACAGCGTACGTTCTGGGAACAACTGTGACGCACGTCCGTGTATCAACACAAAGAGATCGTTGAGCTCCAGTCTTAATATATACCATTAATTTGAGAGAGATCCCCTTTCTTAGATACCAGGTCACTCCTTGAAGGTGATGCAGTCCATAATCTTTGATACTCGTGGGACTTCATTTCTCTAATTTCATCTCAGGCTTTCCTCCCCAACTAAAAGGTGACCTAAGCAGTGTTTTTTCTTCCTTGCAGCTCACGCTGCCCACCACAGAAACGCTCCTTAATCTCAACAGCATTGAAATGCATTGAAACTTTCCCTTCATGAAAGCAATTCATGAAGCCATTTTTTTGGCTATCTTCAGGCCGTCAGACAGGTAAGTGTGCTGTCTGACCGTGGGATTTGTGACAGTAGGACTCAGCCCTATTGATCCAGCACTCTCCATGCCATCAGAGCCAGTGCTTTGCTCCAAAGTGAATAAAAAGGCATAAATTGAAGCGAGCTGGAGTTCCCTCTCTACCACTGCAGGAACTGGGTCACCAGGCGTTTCGGATCCAGGGCACCAGAGACGTTCCAAGATGCACATGTAGTATGGATGCCTACCACACCACAATTTCAGAATAGAAGGTTTTTTGCATCCATACACAAAAAGTTTGCCGTATAGACAAAGCGATGGGATGCACAGCTCTGCTCTTGGGAAGGTGGATGCTGCTGATGAGGGTTGGCTGAAGGTCCTGGGCACCCTTGCTAGGATCAGAGCTAACAGCTCCCAAAGATGAAAGCTGCCCACCATGCCCCCCACTGTCTGTCATGGTGGGGCAGGAGAGGAAGAAAAAAAAAACAACCCTGCTGTATTTAGAGACCGGGAGACATTTTCCACAAACAGCGAGTTTGCTGACAAACCGAGTTTCAGAAGAACTAAAATGATTGGATCAATTTGGCAAAACCTGGGGGAAAAACGCTCGAAGTGCTGAAACGGCTGATGATCCTGGCATTTTCAAAACTGCCTCATTTCAGGAATGTTTACGGTTTTCTTCAACTTTTCTATTAGAAATGGCATGCATATACGCTGTGGGGAGGAAACGGGGTGACCGTGCACTAAGAACAACAGACAGCCTTCCTAAAATTTAGGAAAATAGTTAGGAAAAGATTTTTTTGGGGGGGGGTTCAGGCTTCCTAAACCTCCTTGCTTAGGCTCCCTTTTTTAAAAAAAGGACAAAATGTTTTGGAGCTGGCTTGAAACATGTCATTCCCCAGAGAAAAAGGTTTGTCTCTCTTTGGATGCTGATTGAATCTTATGATTCAAACCATCTGCACTTCAGCATGGAAACAAGGTTCCTCGTAGCACCCAAGCCGTAAACGTCGGGGCAGAGAAATGAAAACCAGTGATGGAAGGAAGGATGGAAGGATGAATATCTGCAAAGAAGAGGTTTTCCTTCAGCTATTTTGGGGTACCTTGTGCTTTCTGTCCCATACCCTGCCCCACCCTCCCTTGGCCCCCGGCGCAACACCGCGGGCACGGACATCGGAGTGAAGCAGTAGCCCTTACCGGAGGTGAGTTTTCATAGATGTTTGTGCTGTAGGGCAGGTTGATGAAGATGGGGTCCATGTCCTGCACGTCTGTGATGGTGATTGCCAGGTTAGCCAGAGTGGACAGCGGCTTGTTTTTATCTTGGTCCTTGAAAACACAAGGGGTGAGGGAGAGAAAGGATTTCTATCAGAAAAACAGAATTATTCAACAGCATTTAGCCTCTCACAGTTGCAGTTAGGTCAAAATTTCTGAATAGTCCAGGCAATCATCTCCTTTTCAAGCTACCTGCTGGAATTATTGTCCACTGTACCTCCCTCTAAGCTGAAATACAATACACTTTCCATTCCAGCACCAGCCCCTTAGAATAGAGCAACCACCGATTTCGTTTTCATTGCGTTTCGGGTGGAAAAGAAGTAACGCTGTTCAACGTACACTTCAAAACAGAAACACCCTCCCAGCGCAGATACAGCCTGGAACACCTCTGCACCATGGGATCCAGGTGCAGTTGCCAGCAGACTTTCACACCGGCGTTATCGCAGCAGCTTGGCCCGGCAGTGCCCTGCTGCCACCCTTTGTCTTGCCGGACCCTTGTCCCCTGGGTGCTCAAAAGTGACCCCCAATGCCCACAACTTCGCTAGAAGGGCAGGAGCAAAGCAGATAAGACACAAAGGGAAGGAAACAAATCTCTCCTTTCCCCCCTTAATCAAGCACCGTGGGGAAAGGCGACCATCAGAGGTTACCGTGTACTTCTGTAGAATGGCTCTGAACAGCGGCAAGGACTGATTGCCAGCAGATTAATGTTAATTTAAACCGTATTCAACAACACAGCTTGTACATTATCCTCTTAACCTGCAGGCCTCAGCGTTTATGGCCTGGATGGATGCTTATTCCCGACTCACGCTCTGCTGTTAGCCTTATTGGGTTGAAGTCTTTCGTTTCTTCGGAAAATGTTTTTTTCCCCTCCCCTTCATCTCTTAAATTTTGGTTAAAGTATTACAGACAGCACTGAAAAAACAAGTGCGTTTCGAGTTTCCTCACCTCCCGTCTCCCATCCTGCCCCTTCCCGTCTCTTTCCGCCCTTGCTGCCCACATCCCTGGGATGAAACAGCTCCTGCCTTGAACCAAGGCTCTGCAGCTCTTCTTGCAGCCCCCTCAAATTCACCATCACTCCCCTTCCCACTCCAGACCGTGCAAACTCTTCATCAGGCAGGCAAGAGACTGCATTTGCTCTTCCAGCTCCTGCTACCCTGGTGCAACGCTTGTCCTCCTCCTCAGGCTGAGCCTCCTTCCCTAGGGTTCCTCATTGCCTTTCTGCTGGAAATTACCAGCGCCCTGCGATCGAGCCGAGGGGACATTCCCACAGCTGTAATCAAGCCCAGTTCAGAGACTTAAGTCTTTCAACTCCCCACACTGGGAATCGCTAGAAGCCAGGAGCATACTAGGTAGCAAGTACCAGATCTGGCCCCTTTTTCTCTTTGCTGGTAACTGCACCCGGGATACGGGGCTAGATGAAGCTGGAAGGACCAAGGTGCCACCCTTGTGTCCTTGAGGAACCCAGAATTGGACACGTGGAAGAAAGGCATGTTTCCGTGGGGGCTTGCGTTTGGTCCCATGTTTTCTAACCTGCTAGATGGTTCAATAGCACGTGTCGGCGGCAGGGACTGAGAAACAATGGAGAGGGCCTCTTACCACTAGAACATTTAAAATAAAACGAGGTATGTTTCAGAAAAAATAAGCTCCTGGGGAAAATTCCACAGCCTCGAACATGCAGGGGTTGGGCTGAAAGGTTGAGCTGCTTGCCTGTGGCCCTGCAGCCTGTGAACGTGGCCACTCTCTGTAGCCGTGAAGAGCAAAGCAGCCCCGCGCAGCCCTCCACATCCTCGTGACATTTGAGGTTCTGCACCGAGACAGTGATCTTGATTAAATCACATGCTTCAAGAGCTCTAGCCAGCTGCCTGGAGGGGGTCGGGAAGGGTTTTCCCCCCCTCCTGAACACACAGTTGATCAGATGTATTGTAGGGCTGAATTTTGCATCTGAGATGGCAAAAGAGCCACCACACAGAGAGCTGGGTTGTGCCACGCTCCTCCTTTTCATGCTCCCTATTGAGCTCTCTCTAGATTGGACACCAGCAATGAAGTTTCCCATTCGAGCGGGGCAAGAATTCGTTTACCATGGTGGCCCACCTGGACCTTCGTTTAGGGGTCCCCTCCTGGTACACAGTGACATCAACTATAATTAGGATCTTAATTTCAACTCCTCTGCCCATTAAAATTTTAACTCTTGATGTCTGAACTCATCTTTAGCTGAGCGAGCCTCAGGGGGGTTAAATGCAGGTGGATCCACCTGTAACACACTGTGAGGCACAAGGAACGAGCCCAGAGGATTTAGTGGTCTGTACGTCCCGTAGTGGCTTTCTCCACCAAGGGAGCCACTTGCCTTTACGCACGAGCCCCTGACACGTGTAGGATGCTGCTGGAGAGGTGCAGCTGTGCTCCACGAGCAGCACAGCAGCGATTTGAAACTACCCAGGCACTGCATGCCTATAATATCTAAGCAGAAAATGCTGGATGTGGCCGAGAGGATGCCAGAACTGGGCAATAAAGTAAATAAGCAGCAGCTCCTTCCCCCTCTGCTCCTGCAGCGGGCAGGAGAAGACTCACCGTCGCGTTGACCTGGAGCTGGTACGCCTGAGTCACTTCGTAGTCCAGCTCCCGGATCACCGACACGATGCCACGGCCGCTGTCGATGGCAAAGAAATTGGAAGGAGGTTGGAAGGAGTAAAGCACGCTGCCTCCTGCTCCCTGGTCCGGATCTGTGGCGTTCACTATGAAAATGGGAGTGCCCACCGGTGTATTCTGGAAATAAATCAATAAATATATAAAATACAATACATCAGTAAAATTGTGCACCAGTCTATTTTCCCATCAAAGGCACATCAACGATTTCCTCCGCCCACCCTAAAGGAACATCTAGAGACCCGAGAACTTCAGTCCTATATTTTCAGGACGTTTATAAGTTTTACAGCTGTTTCCTTTATTACAGTATTGCAGCAGCTATAATAGTGGTTACACACTTATAATAATAGTTATACAGCTGTGGTCAAGATGGCACTCTATCACAAACCCTTATTTTCCCAGACATCAAAACTTTCCAGAAAAATCACTCTCTTTGGTGAAACTTGCTTTCTGCCCAAAGGCACTTTTATTTTCAGCGCTGATTCCCTCTCTGTTTTCACCATAAAGGCATTAAATATGAGAGCCTCTAAAAAAAATAAATAAAAAATACAAAAACGCGTTAAACGCAGCACAGAACTTTACGTAAAATTCAAAGTTATAGTTTCCACAGCAACTCCAACCTGGCCCGATTAACGCAGGCATTAACAGCGAAATCGTCATAAATCTGGAACTAATCTACATGCATAAAACATGCAGCTGAGTGCACAAAATCAGCAATGGCAAATGCAGTTTGGCACTTCTTATTGTTTAACTTCGCAGCGGGGAGAACAATTATCCATTTTTGGTGGAACAGCTGCATGTTCCTATGCAAATCTTCAAATGCATATTCTCGTCTCTCGAAAGGCAGAAGCACAGACCGCGAGCAAAAAGGCTTTGCCGGGCACCCTGGGCTGCAGGTACACATGGATCACCACCACTCGGGAGAATCCATACATTTGCAACGCGTTCAGGCACGTTAAGGGTTGACAAAATGCTAAAACTTGAAAGGGAGACAGCAAAGGTCAGGAGAGAGATGCGACGGCAGCCGGTTACGGCCAGTGGGGATAATACGGATTATTTCTGCAAACTTCTTCCCAAGCCTGGCCATTTTATTGTTAACTTCCTTCATATTAAATTATTCCTCCTCAGCTTAGTATCCCGAAGTGCTGAGAAGGTGGAAAGGAGACTTGAGGAGCTGCAAAGCTTGGAAGATGGGGCACTGCTTCCCAGCAGAGATCTTCCTGTAAACCCTTGGTTGAAGCTGAGCAAAGTGAGCCCTTTTCAGTTTGGTTTTTTTTTTGGGAATCACAAAGCTTCCAACACTTTGCTGTCCCAGCTCACCACCTCCACTGGAGAGCATGAGAAACCAGGGCTCCACGCTTGGAGATCTGATTTAACTGCTTTGATACGGGGCAACAGCACAAGGAAAGAACCAAAGTATCTGAATTGCCCCCGGCAAGGCTCAGGCGAGCAGAAACATCCCTCCAAGGCTGCGAGCTTGGTCAGGCAGAGCAGGGAGCCCTGGGGTCCCGAAAGCAGCGCTGAGCACCCATGGTGTGCTCTTGCACCTCCCTGTTCTTGCATCCCACCCTGTAGCATTGCAGGGATGTACGGACATCTAAGCTGGCCTCAGGCTCGAGCAAAACACCACTTCCTTTCTGCCGAGGCGTGAGAGGCTGCAGCTCCCACCCAGATTTTTCATTTGCTTTCTTTTTTCCCCTCCCTCTAAATCAAGCTGCTACAGGAAGCCTCGCAGGGCACGGCCTGAGGATTAGTTTTTAAAGCACCTTCGAGTTTGTTTTTTTTTGCCATCAGCAATCATAAAAGCATAAAAGATATGGCTAGAAGGGACCTCAAAAATGAAACCTGTCCCCGTGCTACACCTAAATCATCCCCATCCTTAAAGCCTTCTAGTGATGGAGATACCACAACCTCCCCAGCCCACGTCCCAGCAGTTGGCCACCCTTTGCCTTAAAACTGCTCATTTTCTGTCCTGCTTACCCCAGATCTGCCCTTTCACCATGTAAGCCCCTGACTCAGTGCCACGCACGCAGCACATTGATCCTGGCTCGTGTGTATGAGAGCTCAGGAACTGCGACCTGGGCAGCTCGGGAGGTGCGTTGGGGTGGAAAAGCCCTTCATGGAGGGGCTCTGGTGAGTGTCTGCTTTCCGAGACACCTCCTCAGACAGGGCTAGAGCATTTCTCCATCCCTCTTTGGGCTACCTGCCTCCCCTCAAGCCATCGTCAGCTGGGAGCAGCATCCCGCAGCCCTCCCGCCACTGCTGCCAGGACACCGCGGCTTTCACCGTGCCGTCCACGTGCTCTGACAACCACCTTCTCAAATTCCTCCACCAGAGCCATGGAGATATCAATGTCAGGACGAAAAGCATAACAAATTAACCAATAATAGGGGGGAGGAGGGGAGAGACAGCAGAAGAGCATACGTGGGGTTACACTGATGAGGTCTGGGGTATATTGTCCCCAGGAATAATAATATTCATAAGGATAAAACTGGACTTGAATATGTTTCCTCTTCTTTTTAAGTGCCCCTAGCCACTCGTTTTAACATGCAAATCCGCTCTGGTCACCCGTGATTATGGGGCTGCTCCGGCTTGCTGCGAAACAGGAGAGCTTGATTTCCCCAGCATTGTATTTCATACAATAGCCCAAAAGCAGGCTTTGAAGAGAGTTCATCTCCTCGTCCTTCCAAAGGAGAAGCTGCCTGGAGAGACATGGAGGTCACCAGCTTTGGTGCCATCAGCTCCAGCCCCAACAGACACTGCCTGAGCTCTGACTTGGCGATTATTGTATTTTTTACCCTTATTTTACAGCTTTGCTGACCAGATCCCTTCGTTGGTGAGAGCAGCAAAAGCTATACAAGGCGGGTATCAGCTCTGGGCAAAGATCTGGCCAGCCCTGGGAAACAGTCACCAGCATCTACACCAAAGCATCCAAGGGGTTGTGGGGGACCCCAGGGTAGGACCTCAGCGGGCAGCTGGAAGCACAAGGGTAGGTGCAGGAGCAAAGCCAGGCGCTGGTGAATTTAGGAGGGGAGCAGAAGGGCTCCCAGGTGATAGGAGGAACATTACAGGAGCTCAAAGCAGAAGAGCATGGTCGCAGAGGGGGGAAACCTCTGATACTGCCCAAAGCACCCAAGCCAGTGGGAAAATTTTGCTCTCAAATAGATGCCCTTATTGCCAACAGCAGGCAGCTCAAAGGATGCAGACCTGTAAGAAGTGCTTTGGAAAATATCTCTTTTTTTCTCCCAGCTCAAATTCAAGCAAAAAAAAACAACCCCAAAACTCTGGCAAGGCAAAACCAGCTGCTGGATGCAGACATCCTACATCAACAGCCCTCCAGGAAAACAAGCTTCACTTTCAATATTCGTGCCCAGGCAGGACTCAAGAGGAATTTCAGACTGCCTGCCTTAGAAAGCAGCAGAAATATGTCTTTAAAATCCTCTTGCCATTTTCAGGTCAAACAGGCTCAAGATATTCCTCAGCAGGGAGGCCGATGTCTTTATTTCTCAAAAGATGCGGCCCATCATCTAAACAATGGAGCAAAACATTTATATAAACAGAATTGGCTGGGCTTTGTGTTTGAGGGTAAATAACAGGCAGAAGGCACAGCCCTGGGCTCACCACCAGCTCAAGACGGACTGTGTTTCCACATTTTGAACGTTTGGCCCGTTTATAGGACTCTTCTGTGTGTCCCTCAGGGCTGTGCTTCCTTAGCAAAGATTAATTGTGGTTATGCTTAGGTCATCAACAGGCAAAAATAGCAAGTTCTGTCTTTCCTGTCCAGAAAAAAAAAAAGAAATGCAGACCAACAACAGCCTACAGGTGCTTGTGGCAAACAGGTGAGTTTTCTACACAAGTCACCGATTTTTTTTTCCGTTTTTAAATCCTTCTACCCTCTCCAGCAGTCAGCGATGAAGCTTCACTCGTTAGAGGAAAAAAAAAGAACCGGTGACAAAACTGTGTCATATCATTAAATCTTTGTTACGATGCCAGCAGATGCGAGATAAAAATAAACACGCAGACAGATGCCTCCCACGGAGGAGGAGGAGGGCAAACGGGAGTAGGACCCACTCCCGACCTGTCTCCAGCACCCCATCCTTCATCCAACAGCGCTCCGGTGAGCCAGTGGCAACGCCATGGGCTGGGGATGCCATGGGGCAAGGTAGCCAGGCCCCTTGTTTTGCAATAAATGAATAAGAAAGGTTCAAACTGTTGTAAAAATCTCATAAGGAGAAGCTCTGGGGCCTTGTTGGCCAAAAAGAAATGTTGAACGGTGACAGCACGTGGGACACACGGCTATCCAAAGCACCATGAAGACCAACCCAAGAGCAGCAAGGTACAAGAGGTGACTACTCCACTTCAGCGTGTCATCGATAGCAAGGAGAGACTGGGATTAAAATAAGGAATGAACAACATTAAAATCCCTGTCCAAACGCAAAAGAACAATGCTGCACAAGTAGGTGGCAAAGGAGAAACCAAGACCTTACCTCTCTTCCACCAGCACAGCAGTACAACAAGGCAACGAGCAGGTTTGAGTGTCCAGAAAGAAGCTGCGTTTCCATTCAAAAGCTGTCATGGGTATGGATCAAGTGTGGCCCACCATAGCAGACATCTCCCCCAGCCTAGGTTATCACCTCCCATGCAACTCTCCAACATGAGTGATCACATAGATGTGCCCCGTGTCATAGAATCATAGAACGGTTTGGGTTGGAAAGATCACCTTCCAGATCATCTAGTTCCAACCTCCGTGCCATGAGCAGGGATACCTTCCACTACACCAGGTTGCTCAAAGTCTCATCCAACCTGGCCTTGAACACTTCCAGGGATAGGGCATCCACAATTTCTCTGGGCAACCTGTTCCAGTGCCCCATAACCTTTAATGTAAAAAAATTTCTTCCTTTTATCTAATAGAAATCTCCCCTCTTTCAGTTTAAAGCCCTGGCACGTTGACAGCTGGGATGTCAAAGGTTTACACAACATTCTCCCCAAAAAGGCAGCTAATGCTGAAGAAAAGGTTATCAGGAAAAGAGTGTTTTTAAAATACTTACGCCTCGCTCTCTGGCCACGCCTATAGTCCATAATATCTTACTACAAACCCTGCTATAAAACACATTAGTAATAAGATTTCTGATGGATGCTGCTCCAATGCAAGGCGGATTGGGGCGCGGAGGGGATGCAGCCTCTGGCGGTGTGATGGGCCCCACACCACACAGCTTATATGGCTGAACACGATGGGTGCTGGGCAGGATTCCCGAAAAATGCCAGAGCAGCATCTCCCCTTGCCTGCCACGAAACATTCCTGGAGGGCGGCAGAGCCAGCACCAGGAAGCTGTGGCAGGACCACGCCAGCACATCAAGGACTGGAGACAAGCTGGGTGAGTCACTCCGGAGGAAAAAGCTCCCAAATCAAGGAAAACTTTAGGAGAGATGATTTTTTTAAGACATTTTTTTCACATAGGGCTAAAAAGAAAAGGCTATTTGCAGAAAAGCTGGCACCCATGCCGTTTCACCAGGCCCGCGGCGCTCACTCCCGGAGCGTATGAAACCCACCGTCCGGTCATCGGCTGCTTACCCTAACAGAGCAGGATTGCACAGCACCTTCCAGAGCTTTCCACCAGAGCAAAAACCATTTCAGAGGCTGCCAGCACCTCAAACATGCCTTGATCCATCAGCCTTGTCCAACTGGCCCGACACCGTGAGCCCCGTGGGCAAAGGGCTGACGGGGAAATACGCAGTGCTGACTTTGCGGCAGGGTCTGAGTCAGATGGAAATAAGAGCTGGGAGGTGAAGCAGGGGAGATCTGGGAGTTCATTTCTCAAATACCTCCTTCCCTTAAATACACCCACCTTCCAACCCACAGCCAGGTTGTTCCAAGCTCCAGTGGGGCACTAGGAATATTTATTTGGGGTGGTCCCTCCAAACCAGCGCCTGGCCACACGGAGAACCTCCGTCCAACCTCCCAGGGCAAAGTCACCCAGCAGAAGCCGGCAGGAGCGATTAGGATGCAGATGCGCGCGTGCCGTACCGACGCAAATAATGTGGAAAAACGGCAGGCAATCTGGCCCAACAGCTGGCTGAAGGTCGACAAGATGAAAGGAGGCGATGCAAACGGACTGGGGGGCATCCAGCGATGGTCACGAGAGATCTCCGCATCAGCATCGAAACCGTCTTGCCAGTCTCATTTCAGGTCCTCCTTTTTTTTTCCCCCCTCCCTGCGCTGCCCCTGCATCAAGGCAGGAGCTGACCGCTCCCATCAGGAGATGCTTCACTGCTTCGCTCTTCTGTTATATCTCAGGTCAACCTATTACTCTTAAATAATTCCCTGCTGCTGCTGCTCCTGGCGGCTCTTCTCCCTCTTGCCACAGTGCAAGCGGGGTGGATGGAAGGAGCTTTGGCTCTGTTAAAAGCCACCTCAGACATCCCTCTGCTGGAGCCTGCGGCGCTCCCGCCGATCCCATCTCACCACTGGGCAGGAACGGAGGGTCCGCTGCCCCTCGCCCAAGGCAGGGCATCTCAGAGGTGCCGCCTAACAGAGTTGACGCTGAATCCCGCTGCTCTCCTGCTCCAGCTGAAATCCTGGCTCCCTCGTCCCAGCACTGCCCAGGACAGATTTAAGTCACCTATTCCCATCCATGTCTCATTGGCTGCGGGAGAAAGCTGGAAGGAGTGTCAGCCCCAATTCCAGACTCTGCTGAGACGAAAAACCAGCCCCAGGTTTGGTTTTCCGCCCCCCAGGCTCCATGTCGGAAGCAGTCCTATGCCAGGCTGGATCACTTCCCTGTGTGCCAGCTCTAAACCCTCGCGGGGATGTGCACAGACTTCCAAATCCTGTCTTCTTTATTACACTTTTAATTACGTTTATTAATTGCATTACCGCTAGCCTGAGCCAAGCAATTTCCAATTTCAAAGTTTGATTTTAAAACCTGATAATTTCCTTTTTTACTTTTTTTTTTTTTTTGGTTGAAATTCACCCCACCTTTCAATCAGTTCTCGTTAATATGTATCCCTTGTTGCTATCTCTATTAAGTGACCTCCCTCATTATCGGGTGACACTGGCGAACGGCCACCGCAGAGCTATAATTCAATTGAGGGGCTTTTTGAAAACACCATAAACACAGCTGGAATAGATGTGTTACAGGAGCTGGAGACTGAATTAGCGGCTGGATAACCACACTTGGAGCTGAGAGCACTTCTTTGCAGCAGATACGGCCCGACCCAAGGCACGGTGCTGCAGAAAGGGACATCGCAACCACCAAGTCCACCGTGACAACAGGGCAAGCAGCCACAAATGGAGGAGGATGCTCCAGTATCCCTCAGGGTTACCCCATTTCCCACCAAAGATAACTCTGCCCTGGCCAGCAAGGGGGTCAGATGGCTGATTTATGACACAGTGTCCTCGAAAGCAGGGGGCTCGGCAGCTCTGTCACCTCTCCTTGTGGAACCCAGCGCGGGTGCTGCAGGGCAAGCCCAGGAGAGGCGAGAGAGGAAAGGAACGCTGAGTTGAAAATGAGGAAACTCACAATATTCCTCTTATTTGTAACTTCCCAACTTCCCAACTCTGGCTGCTGTCCCTTCCAGGCAGTGATGCTATAAGCGGGACCTGCCACCTCTGCGCTCTCGGGAGCAGCCACGCGCTCAAGCGCTCAGCCAGGGCTCAAGCACTCATCCAGAACGGAGTTAGAGTCAAAAGGGAGAGCGAGGGCAAGAAAAGCACTCTACAGCAGAGCTTTAATTTGCAGCTTCAGGAGCAAGAGGACCTGCCTGCCCTAGACCGCAGCAAGCACCAGGCTTGGGCTTGCACAGGGGTCGCACCACAATCTCCCAGTCAAACCACCAGAACCAGAGGATGACTTCTCCCTCCCCTCCCTCCAAACCCTGCCTTCAAGCTCGCTGCTTGGTCTCTCTCCATCCCCAGCCAGCCCTGCCCAACGACCCGCCATGCATGCCAACAAGCAGACAGAAAGCAGCCAGGTGGCTGAAGCACCAGAAGAAATGGAGCACGGAGAATAAAGTAAATTCCACACCGGCTTTCAAGAAGCCATCCTGTCCATGCTGTTACCGGTTATTTAAGCAGACAGCCAGTTTTGTCTGTTGAAGCTCATTTCCCTTGACAGCCCCTATTTCGAGGTAACTCGAGCTATTACACCACACCTTGGGTTTGCGTTTGCTGCCCTGGATCTCAGGAGACCATGAGTGGCTTCTCACAACTCTGTGAAAAGTACCAAAGAGTAGCAAAGGTAATGTCAGCAGGCTTACATGCTCTGTGCATGGAAACCTTTCCAGGAACCAAAAAGCCACCAACATTGACCACTATAGGAGGAGACCTTCTAGCAGTCTTCCAGTACCTGAAGGGGCTACAAGAAAGCTGGAGAGGGGCTTTTGACAAGGGCATGTAGTGATAGGACAAGGGGCAATGGCTTTAAACTGGAAGAGGGGAGATTTCCATTAGATAGAAGGAAGAAATTGAGGGTGGTGAGGCACTGGAACAGGTTGCCCAGAGGAGCTGTGGATGCCCCATATCCCTGGAAGTGTTCAAGGCCAGGTTGGATGGGGCTTTGAGCAACCTGATCTAGTTGAAGATGTCCCTGCTCACGGCACGGGGGGTTGGAACTAGATGATCTTGAAGGTCCCTTCCAACCCAAACTGTTCTATGATTCCATGCTACAAACATACAGCTATAGGAGCATAAAGTTGTGAGCACAGAAACTCCCAGGTTGGGGTTGATCATTCTGTCTTCAGAAAAGAGGTGAGGAGAGCTCTGGCAGGGACAAAGCAGTCTACCTTTTACGTTTCCAGCCTCCTCCAGCGAGGCACGTTTCGGTCAGCAGGTCTGATAACTCCTGCCAAAGAGCATTACAGGCGACGGCCAAGGTGCTCACTGGACCGTTCCTGATGGTTTTCAGCAGCCCTGCAAACACCGAGGAGCAGCAGCAGAGCGGGTAGAGCAACCAACACACTGTCAGGGTTTCTGTGACGGGGCTGACTTCGTATCTCTCAGCTACATCAACTGCAGGTGAAATACCAAAACCCTCGGCGTAGCTCTTGGCTAAGAGGAAATTAAGGGGAAGCAGCAGCACTAACACCTCCCACGAGACCGACAGACAACAGATCCTGCTTCTGTTCTTTCTCTCGTCTTTCTACCAGCCAACAATCTCGGTCGAAAAGGGCGACAAAGTCACGTACATCATCTTCTCTGAGCCATACGACTTGGTGCGCTGGGAGATTGATTAACACGTAGAACAACTCAAAACCAACACAGTCAGCTAACACGTAGCCCTCAAAATACGATTGTAAACATGGAATATTATTATCAGGCAAGTGTATTTTTAATGGATTCCTGCTGGGAACCTGCAGGTCTCTGCTCATTATTTGACATTTTTACCAATCACCTGGAAGAGTAAAAGCACAGAGGTTGGGAGATGGGTAAAGAACAAAGGGCACAGCCTGTCCACATCCAGCAACTGGTTTGAACCAATATCTATTTTTTTTTAAATGTGTGAACACATGGTCCTATATCTGAATCAAAAAAACCACAGCTCTCCTAGAAAGGGAATCACCCTGTAAAGCAGACTGCTTCCCACTGCCCTGGGAGGGGACAGAAGAAAAGGGTGGTGAAGCAGTCACCACTTCATTAACTCAGAGCCCGTGGACAAAACCCGTTGCAGAAGCCATGTTTTGCTCCTGTTTCTGCCCATTATCCATCTCCAACCTTCGAGGAGCCAGGCAGGGCTGGAGGAAGAGCTGGGAGGCAGCCGGCGCTGCCCTCCTGGGCTGCTAGTATGTCAGTCCCAATTTCGGAGGTGGCAGATGGGAACCCAAGATGGTCTAATGAGACATTTGAAAGTCAGAAGCAAACACCGAGAATGTGAAAACCTGTCAGTGGGAGAGCTACCAGCTTCAACAGCACGGCTTCGTTCTCACCAGTGTGGGCTTTCCTGCTGGAAGAGGGTGTTGGGAGCAACCTCTCCCTTTGCAAGGGCATGCACCACAGATGGCCCAGCACTTCTTCGGCTGTAATCTTGCCAGAGACGGTGGGCATCGACTGGGTGGATCCAGGTGGCCACAGTCAAGGTCTCTGCTCCTGCCTCTGCTCTCAGCACTGGCAGAGGCAGCTTTTGTCCAGAAAAGCAAAGGCGGCCCTGACCCACAGCAGCTAGTGAGTTTTTTTTCCCCCACTATCCTTCCTCTCACTATTAAAATTCAGCAGCAAAAATCAAATCACCAGTGTGACCTACTGCTACCAGCCAACATACGTCGTGGGGTGAGAGAAGAAATCCCTTTCCCGATTTCTGCTCTGGGGTGATACCAGAAACTGGACAGATCCTATTTTTTACATCCCCTTTCATTTGCAGTCGCCAATAACTTTTACTTTCTAAACCCAAGGAGAGGTAAAGAGGGTGGGTTAAGTCAACGTACCAGCCTTTAACCTGGGGAGGACACCTGGAAGCAGCATCCTGACCTCCGGCAGCCACCCGTGCCAGTCCCAGGGAGGATGGGAGCGGTGCAGGCTGTCGTGGCTGAGCCCAGGCAGTAACAAGGGTTACTCTTAACGAGTGTCCTGTCTCCATCAATTTGTCTGGGCAACCCTTGCTGCAAGAGGTGGGAACTGGTACCCCCTCCACAGCCCGTCGGGTGACGCTCCGGATCGCAAATGACTTCCATTAAGGCAGAGCGTTCATACAATGCATTACAAATGAAACCCTAATGACAGGACACCGGCAGTATTGCTTCTACTTGATATTAATCGGGTGACACTTTCTTTTAATGGTACATTAATTAATGCAGAATACCAACGGAAGTCCACGACACCCACATTAATACAAATGAATTCATTATCATCGGTGTTATTACAAGAAATGACAAATAAATCTGTAACAGTGGGGCCCTTCAAATAATAGCCACGAATCATTAGGTATTGCATTCATTTTTACAGCATACCACAAATATATACGTGCAATCTGTGGACGCTTACCTATCCACACTTTCCATGCCAGCCCAGCATCCATCCTTCCTTGGCTCTCGAGCTGTCCTGAGCCTCCTTGGAGGAAGTCCTAGCAGCCAGCCCAGCTGGCCAGGGAGAATGCGGGACTTGCTTTCCCATCAGCTCATCGCCAGGACTCTCCTCTCCTATCCCACATGCTCTCGGCCAACATCTCAAGTCTTCAAAAGACCCTTTGATCTAGTGTGTGTATTCCTGTAAAGAGGATTGTCAGCCTTTCCCCCCCATCTCTTGCACCACCATTTTAGCCAGGTGGGTAGAAACCTGCCTGCTTTACCACCTTATTCATTTATTTTACTGCTTATCCCCTGTTCTAGCAGAAAAGCTAAAAGCATCTTTCACAGCACAGTGGCTCTTGCTTCTGACCATAGGCGGAGCAAGCAATTTGTCCTCAGAAAAGTAGAGGAAAAAAAAAACCACACAACTATAAAAATCTCTCTTTGAAGTCTGGGATTTGTAGGTCCCAAAGATCCATCAAAAAGAAACTCCTGGGAGAGCCTCTGCAGCAGCCTGTGAGCAGGTATCGCTCTCAACATGAGCGAAAGCAAGATCCGTACAGCTGTGCTGACTCGAAAAAAAAAAAAAAAATTCCCCATCTTCCCGTGGATGACTTTATTACCAGAGGTAGGATCGATAATAGTTCGGCTCAGGTCTCCTCATCGGGCTTTGCTCTTGCTGAAACGCTCGTGCTAAACCAGCAATCTCCAGCACGAAGTGTTTCCGTCGAGGCGTGCCATGACATGGATTCCCTGGAAGGAACCCCCAGCGTGGATCCCGCTCTCCCTTGACAGCCAGCACCCCGATTTGCTGTCTCCCACCACCTCTGCAGCGCTCACAGGCAGAAAGAGCCGTAACAAATCCAAGACAAAGGAACAGGTGGGGAATATTTTTTTTAAAAAAATACAATTCATACAGGCTTCATGACTTGCCCTTGAACCACTACAGCAGGAAAACCCAGCAAAGGAGCTAAGACCAAGCTAATAAAGACGTAGGAGAGCCTTAAGATAGGAATAGAATTCTATTCTTATAAATTCTTAATAAGAAGATAGGAAGTTGAGCAACCCAAAGGAGGAAGAAATGGGAAGAAAAGCATTGAGTTTCCCAGTTCGTGCATCATCCCAGTGCTGCAGCGTATGTGCCACATGCTCCGAACTCATGTCTGCTAGCATGCATGCTATGAAAAATGGGTTTATGGATACCCAGCCACCCCAGCTTTACTTGATCTGACCTGAAAACTCCATGTTTAGTGCTACACACTGAACCCACGTGCAGAGCAGCTTTATTGCGCCTTGTGTCGGCCCAGACACTGATGTTCAGCTCTGGAACAATGAAAGAGCATCCTTCAAAGCCAAACACAGACTAATAATCTGAATTTACTGAGTCTATGCTAACCGTACAGACTCACACAGTGGTCATTTGTGAAGTGGAAAGGCAATATTAGCAGGAAAAGGGCCAATAAAGTCATCAGCCTCTTGAGGACAGAGAGACAGGCGCGTGATCCTCACCTCTGGCTACAGGTAGGAGAAGTTATAAAGCATCACACACCTAGTAACTGTACCAAGGCTGTCGTTTCTTGGCATCAGATTAAGTTTTAGCTCCTATCTCGATGAAGGACAGACAGATCTGCTCCCAGCACCGCCCTCAGCAAGGCTGAGGCTTTCCATACAGGTGATGGGGGGAAAAGGCAGCTCCTGAAAAGTGTTTTTCCAAGGCACTGCCTCCTTGCTTCACAGTTCTCCAGCTAATTTCCTTGCAGAGGCAAAGCTTCGCTACAGGAGCATCCTACGTTCAGGGCTGCTCTGCAGGAGCGATGCTGCCCAGCTCCCGGAGCAAGGAACAGGGATGCATACCATCGTGCAGTCACAGCGCTGGGGCATTTCTTCTCCTCTCCTGGTCAGCAATGTGCCCCCCGAGCTGTCATTAAAACACAGGGAGGGCATGTTTGCAGCAATAAAGCTTTTGAATCATTTCATTTCTGGGGCTTTTTGTTTCGGCTTTGCTTTGCTTTAATCCAGGCTGGGACACTGGTGCTGGGATGACTGTGTTCACATCACACCATTTCCCCATTTGGCGGCATTTCTAACGAAAAGGATTTTCCCAGAGGACTTAACTCACTGGCTGCGTTGACCGGCACATCTGGGTGAATTAAAGGAGCAAAGTTTTGGAATTCCCTTTGCTCTCTCTAGGACAAAACCCTTCAGCTTAGGGCAGCATCTGCACGGTGGGAAACAGGCACAAATCCAGCTTAATCCCCCCGAACCTTGCCTGAGGAATGAGGTTAACTCTATTCTTTTCACGTGGGTCACTTCAGTTCTCCTCTGCGCCTGGCTTTGCCCTCGCTCACAGCTGAGAAAATGGATTATTTGCCCAACTTTGTTTCTGTAGCATCACTGGCTTATAGGTTATGAACTTAAACAAAACTCAACAACAATTACAAATAAAACATAGTTCTCCACTGTTCTTCACCTTCACTCGCCTCCTTGGCATCACCACCAGAAGCTTATTGACCTGAAACTCTGAATAAGGCACATGAGCATGGGCACCGGTCAACCTCAACCTCCGGGCACCACCTCGAAGACCTTCAGGTGACTCATGTTGGTAAAAAGCAGTGCCCAGGGGAGAAGGGCAGGGCATCCCACTCAGCACCATGCCTTTACACCAGGAACACCGTCAGCCAGCACAGACCCAACTCATCACACCTCTGCTCCTATGCCCTGAAGGCAAGGATAAGCTAAACCATCCCCACATCCGTCTGCTTAAGGAACAGCAGTACGGCTCCTTATTTACAAGGCTGAGATGGTAAAAGCCAGGAGCTTGGTGCTACCGAAGCTTTGGACTCCTGAAGTAAGGAAATGGGCTAATTTTGTCTCCAAATCCCCAAGGAACAATCCGACCAGGAGGTGGGGAGATCTTTTGAGTCTCGGCACAGTCTGAGCCCACGATGAGGCAGCGGAGACTGAGTGAGGGGCAGACGGAATAGCGGGAACGTCAGTGTTGGACGTGATCAGGGCTCGTCACCTCGGTTAAGTCACAGCGCAAACACCCTATTTCTACCGATGGTTTTCAAAACCTCAGCTTATCAAGTGGACTCACGAAAGCAATCACTTGTGGACACGGCACCCTCACATTAAAAATAACAATTTTATCCTCTTCTCTCTTATTCCTCAAACTTTTCATCCCCAAGAGCAACGCAAAACACCCAGAAACACCAGGAAGAGCTGAGGCTCCTGCACAGGTTTACAGAGACTGCCTGGACATTTCCCTCCCAGCCTCTCCCTTGGCACTACCCATACCTTCCACGTCAGGATGTGGCGATCTGCCCCTGCTGCCATGCAGGACAGCGAGCACGCTTGTCCCTAATGCCAGGGGACAAGTGGTGGGGTAAGCCAAAACATCCATTTTTCTTTCGTACTATTCATTTCCAGACGGAAGCTGGAGGCATAAAGTCTCACCCAGAGCACTCAGTCTCGGATACATCCACATCTCTCTTCCCTATCAGACCTTGCTGGGTAGATCTACCTGTGGCAGAGGAAGGGCTGAGCCGCGTGGCCACAAGATCGATATCCCTTTCACATTACTCTCCATGGGAGCACAAGGCAGTCGCTGTGCGAGGCCCCTCTCCTTCTTCCCTTCTCCTCTTCCACACCACTGGGCTCAGGACTTTCCAAAGGGATGCTTGTTTTGCACCCCTAGACCTGCCTCCTCCTCTCACCTCTGCTCGTCTCTTTGCACCAACCAGGGTTCAGACCTTTGTCAGGGGCACGCTGGTGCCTCTCTGCTCGCAGAAGAGCTTTGGGGGTCAACTTTAATACCAGCAAGTAATTATAATGCCATAGCTCAGTAATGCTACATTAAACATCGTCCTACATTGTCAACGCGCTTTATGAGAGCTCCAGAGGGTATCCTTGAAGGCTCCTACACGATCGGCCTGGGGGAACATCATAGGCCTTGCATTCAGCTTTAAGAGCCCTCTTCTTGCCTCCCTTGCAAGCTCCTTCCACACCAGCAGCCCTGTCTTCTGCATCCTGGGCTGCATTCGGCATCACTCGGCTTTCAAACCTCCTCCCCAACCAGCAGAACGTCTCTGCAAGCGCTTGCAAAGCCACCGAGTTCTCCTTCAAACCGCTCCCCAACCTTGGCTTTGGGAGGGATGGTGGCAAAAGCAAACCACTCTCCACTTGCACGTTCCAACATGACCCAAAGCAGATCCCAGCCAAGCAGGAACATCCTGAGCCTCAGGCAGCACAGGAACTCCCAGTTCCTCACTCAGCAGCAATGGTCTCCGACTGCCTCCTCGCACCCTCTTGCTGTTACCTTACCAGTTTTTGGGGCAACGACGACATTTTTTGGTGCAACTCTGCCATCTGCCCGAGGCCTCATAACTCTATGTTAAGGCAAACAATTTTTCTCTTTAATTCCTAGCAGCATTGCCAAAGGAACCAGCTTTTGCTGTTTTTTCTGGCCCAATTGCGTTGGAAGAGGGTTCAAAGCAACCAATTGGTGACACCAATCGTGTCAAGTAGTTTTTGAAAATATCCTCAGCGCTTTTTAAAAATACCTGGTGTTTTTTACTTAAGAATGCTCAGGATTGGGTTGTTTTGAGTTGGGTTGGGTTTTTTTTGAAAGGGGCTGCACACCCCTGAGCCTGAGGATACCACAAGAACCAAGGCAATGGGTCCTACAGCCTCACCATAGCATCTCCTGTGGGGATAATACACCACAAAAGGCCTAGAAAACATGTTCCAGCAAGGTATCTCTACGTTCAAGAGCAGGAAAAGGTGGGAAAAGAGAAAGAGAGAGAAAATAAAGCTGCATTTGGCCTTTTTCTAGAAACACGGGGCCAACAACCCTCCTTGCCTCTCTCTGTTCACAACGTCTTTTCTCAAACAGGAGATCCCAGCTCCACCACCACCCTCACCAGCTCCAAGGAATTAGCGTGGCTTAAACCATGGCATTACCTGGGGCGGGGGGGAAACCAAATCAAAACCACAAACCACAACCCAAAACCCACCCAACGCTGCAAAGCCTCATTTGCTGAAATAGTCACTTTGAGACGCGGGCTGCAGTCAACATCCATTTCCTGAGTGCTGACGTCCCTCCAGCAGAATCGACCTAAAGCCTCATCACACCGACGGGGGCTGCGGACGAGGACTGGCCTCATTTGCCAGGGCAGGGACAAAAAAACCCAACCAACCCAATCCTGCAGCATTTCAGCCCCTCGAGCCCTCCTGCCACGGCTCCCGCTCCCCTTCCCGCGCTGATTGCAAAAGCTCGTCCTTCTGCTGATTACGGCTGATGGTCCTGGCTGGTTTTGCCCCTCCAGACCAGATCCTCTATTATCGAGGGTCTGGTTGTTGTGGATTTTTTTTTTTTTTTTTTTTTAAAAAAGGTTTGTGTTGTTTTTTTTTTTTCTTTAAACTGTTTTTTCAGTCCAGCTACCGAGTTTATTTTTCGCTTGGGCTCTTTCCTACCCTTTCTGGACGTGCTGATGGATTTCTGGTGCTTGCCAGAATTCAGCAAAACCAGGCTCACTGGGTAGTATTAACTTCTAACCCCCGTGTAAAAACAGCCACAATAAAGCAAGAGTGAATAACGTAAGCTTCACCTAATGTAACTTTGATTAAAAAGCGCTGCCCTCTTCATCACTCCTGGATAGTAACTCCGGCAAAACGTCCTTCCCGAGGTCTGGGAAGAGAAGAGTCGGTACGACACCAGCACATGCCAGGGCTGCCGAACCCAAGAGTGAAAACAAAATTTTTTCAGATGCAAAAAATCTCCATATATTTAATTATTCTCCTCTTCGCTCCCGGTGCCGGCAGACTGTGGCAGGAGCTGTTTTGTTGCAGCATGCAGGAGGAGGCAGAAAAGGTTTTAATTTCACGCCTTGCACCAGGAGCAGCAATTTTGGACACTGTTTGTTATCTGACTTCTGGCCCTATCTCTGGTCCCGGCGCTCCTCGGGCAGCCGCGGCCAGTTGGCTTTTTAATTTATTCTCTGCTAGGATGGGGATTCTGTTCCAGCGAGAGCCCTCGGCCGGCCAGGCGTGCCGTTTTAATAACAAAAACGCCTTCGAGTTTGGAGGTGCGACTTTGTGCCAGGTTAAGGACAGGACCTGCCGCGGGGGCTGCAGCTCCTGTGCCCCAGCAGACGGGGCTGGAGGAAACCCTGCTGCTGTAAATCAGTCTCCTTCGACTTTCATCTACCTGGAAAGAAAAGAAATCACTGGGCACTAAAAACAATTCCTCAATCTATCCCCTCCCCAGATGGCCAAATCAAAGGGGCGCCTCCAGGAAAGCGAGAGGAACTTCACAACTGCTGCTCCGATACCTTCCTCACCATCAGATGTATCCAAGATCAAGAAATTCCACCACCTGTTCTAGTGGTGAGGCACTGGAACAGGTTGCCCAGAGAAGATGTGGCTGCCCCATCCCTGGAAGTGTTCAAGGCCAGGTTGGATGAGGCTTTGAGCAACCTGGTGTAGTGGAGGGTGTCCCTGCCCATGGCAGGGGGGTTGGAACTAGATGATCTTTGAGGTCCCTTCCAACCCAAACCATTCTATGATTCTACGAAACTCCTGCTCAAGGGCCTGAGGCTGAACCTTTCTTGGTTTGGGGTCTTGGGATTTGTTTTTTTTTGTCTGCAAAGGTGCCTGTGTCTTCAAGAAAATCTGCTGTGGTACAAAAGGCCCCCAAAATGTGTGTTTGCAGGTGTTTGCACTCCCCAGTAGCTCTTGGGACCTACAAATGTCAGTGTCAATCTCTGTTTTCATTTTTTAAAGGCATTTCTAGTTCTTTTCCTTGTAATTCAGACTGGAAACATAAACAGATCATGAAGATCAGAAGGTCCCTATCCTTTTGCCTACGATGCTGCTGGTCAACAAGCACCCGGTCTCCAGTGAACAGTCCTGTCCCCACTCACCAGCACCCCCTGCACCACCATAGTCCAACACCTCTGATGCTTCACAAACCCCGTCCTCACGTGCAGCTGCCAGCAGCATCTCACCTGAGTGCTTGAGGGATCTCCCAGGTTGCCCGAAGCTGAGCCACCATCTCAGGTGACAAGCCAGGGCACATGAGACACCAGCTTAATAGTACAAGAGACAGCAAGAGAGCAACCTAAAACTCATGTTGACTGATCTTAACTGCTTTTGTCAGAAAAGACACATCTCCTGAGCTTTCTACCTTGCTTTCTCCATCAACACCGTGCTGCAGCCATGTTGCAACCACGTGCAGACCCAACCTCTTTGGAGCAACAGCGTTTGCCCAAAAACTCTCAGATAGACACAGCTGCTGATCTTGGTCTGCTACAATGCACTTTGGGTTTTGTCTACACAAAGCATAGCTTGCTTGGACACTTGTGCCTGGTTTAACTCGGTCCGGAACCTCTCCTGCAGATGGGTGCTCATTCCCCAGAGGAATATCGAGGATGACGCGGGAAACAGCTGCCCCCAGCTCTCCAAGCTGCACAGCAGCAAGGTGAAGAATCTCCTACGTCTTCAGGACAAGCCAAAAAGCACAAAGTCACGTTTGCAGACTGGAGAGCTGCAGCATCTCTCTTGCATTGGACCACAAAAAAAAACCCCAACCAACAGATTGAGCACCTTTTTGATGATCGCACCCCAAGGGAAACTCTCCCTGAAGTTTTTGTCATGTTAAAACTTCTTCCCAAAGCCTGACCCCTCTCTTTCTTCCAGGGTGGTTTGTCAATACAGAGTTTAGATCTCTGGCAAAGGACTGGGGATGAAAGAAATCAAGAGTAGGTAATTGCCGCGCGAAAATGACAGCGCAGCGATTTACACCGACAAAAACGGAGCACGGAATACCAAGAGGCAGCCAACAGCGGAGAATCAATACCTCCCAAGAGGTGGGATTATTAGGGAGAGACAGGGGCTTGAAAGATCCATAAGTGCCTGATGACTGACTATTTCCAAACCACCATCCACTGAATGAGAATTGCCTGCGGAGGGACGCTGGGCTCTTCCCAAGGGTCTACGTTTAGCCTGGGGACACTGCTCCAAGAGGCAGCTCTGCTCTCTCTGGGGCGCATCCCGCTCTGGCGGTGGATGGTGCGCCAGGTGACATCCCAACCAGGGGTTTAGGCAAACGAGGCTCTTGCTTTTCGGCCTGTGCACTGGCATTTCTATCCAAAACGCATTCAAAAGAAGTAGCAGAAGAAAACGTGAGTTTCCAGTTCTTCTTTTGTTTTTGCTAGCATAATCCAAGCATTCCTGTGGTCATTAACAAATCAGATTTGTCAATGACCCTTACTTCTTATATGAGACAGTCATGTTCCATCAGTATCTTCTAAACAGCAATTTCCATGCTTTGCTCAGCTCCTCCACGCTGTAGCCGCATGCAAGGTACGTCCTACAGAGCCTTTGACATCCCCAGAAAACGGAGTTTACCTCTCCATAAAGCCAGGGGAAGCCACCAGGATCTCTTCCAGCCCTCTCAAGTGACGATTCCTTCCGTTTTCAGCCCCAGCAGAGCCCCTTACCCACACAAGGCAATCGCCTCCTGTTCTCCAGGGACAGCTGAGCATCCAAGCAGCTAACAGGACAACACAGGACAATAATCTCGCTTTGCTTTCCCCCCAGTACAGCAGGTGTACAGCCCCAAAAGCATCCTTAGAATAAGTCTCTTGGAAAACACAAGTTCACACAACTCCAGCCAAACATCTACCCTCACAAGATGAAGGGACGTTGTTTTTAACGAGCACACCTCTGGGCATTTTCATCGAGCCCAGGTTTCACCCACCCAGCAGCTCTGTGCCAAAACGGGCTGCTAGAAACACAGGGCTGGAAGCTGCTCTTGGTGGCTTGGGGGAAACTCACATTCAACTTGATGCTAAGTATGCTGAAAATACAAAAAATCTCCCAGATGAAAGGAGCCAGGAGACCCAGGAGCCTCGTTTTCTCAGGGGACCTTCTCTCCACTCGGCTGGTTTTGCCCGAGAATCTCACAGCCAATTGCTCACAGCGCATCTGGGTAGGAAATACAAGTAAAAGACAAACAGCTGTCTCCTCTCTGACCACTGTGCAGGTCCCATGCATGCACATCTGGTTTGGGATTTCCTTTTTTTAGAAATAACACAAAACAGAACCAAACCAAACAACATTCCATTTTTCAGAGGCAAAAACATAAGTAAGATTTTCTTTTAGGAGAGGAGAGGAAGGAGATCACAGCACAAAGCAAGAAAGGAGTGAAGAGAACCCTAAAAGAGTAATTTTTGAAATGTCAGCAGGCAAGAGTTTGTCCAGGGACAGCTTGGATGTACTATTTCTGTTTCAAAGGATGGTAAAAAGAGCTCTTATAGCTCTGGTTTTGCACCATTTAGCTCATCAGCCCGGACAGGAGCTATACAGCAGGAAAAGAGCAACGCACACGACATGCTCTCTGAAACTTTCTTCCAATATTACTATTTATTCTCTACTAAATGTATACAGGAGGAATAAAAAATGAGCTGCCGTTTTGGATTTTTTTTTTTTTTTTAATTGGAGGAGCTATTTGCCAGCACTTCACTCAGGCCAGGGAAGAAGGGTCAAAAACTAAGGACTTATGAATCCTCCTGGACAGGAGTAGAGAGGGAGACACACGTGCAGCCTTTGGCTTGGAGGAGCTTTGACAAGCCCTGCTCAACACCACCAGTGCCACGGACAGCCCTTGGAGCTCCCCTGGGAGCTAGGAGGATGGGAAAGCCCAAGGATGAGGGACGAGGACAGCGGGAGTCGAGAAAGGGGAACAGCAGAAGAAGCCTCCTCCATCTACTCTCTTGACACCCTCCGTTGACCAAGCCAAACCTTTTGAACTGCTAAAAGTTGCTGCTTCCAGCCTCCCTTCCTTGCAGGCTTTCTAGTTCTTCATAGCAAAAAGCAACATGACCCCTCCGCCCCATCCCCCCCCCAAAAACAAAACAGAACAAAGAAGAAAAAGGCCACTCAACCGTTCCATTTTTGAGTTTCACAAAAGGCAGGGGATTTAACCTTTCTGCAGGCACAGGAACTACCCAGTGTCTGGGGAGGGTCAGCAGACTACAACAAAACACTAAAAATAAAGCACTAAAAATACAGAAAGTTCAAGTGGGAGCAGGAAACACAAGCTTTAAGGAGACATTTCATACCTACACAGACCTTCATGGCTTGTGGTACTCGGCCTTCTCCAACTGTGAGTGGACACAATGCTCTCCTAAACACAGGAGCTAAATAGAAAGGGCTGGTGCAGCGGTCACGTTTGGAGCAACTACACATTTTGTAGGATCTATCTGTGCCCTCTGCATGTCCAGTTTGCAGACCTGACCCTGCAAGGACGAGCAGCTCACATTCTTGCATTTAAAATTATAACTAAGAAAACAGGCTTCTGTTGGGTCCATGTACCTTCACTGTCATTTTGAAAGCACAAAAATAAACAAAAGGTGCCCTCGAATCAGAAAACCAATGAACAAGACCTGTAAGGATGGCCGACAAGTCCCACCCGATATCAGCTGTTCCTGAGATCCTATCTTTCCCCCAAAGTCTGGATGAGAGGCAGTGAATGAACGCTCAGCAGCAACAGATGTGGGCTATTTTGGGCCAAAAAGAATGAACGCCAGAGCTGGAATGGCGTAAAAGAGTCAGTCAAATAACTGCAGTGATGTCTTGTTCTGGAAATGCTGTGTCCGAGGCAGGACTTCACTGCCTGGCATGGCATCGGCCCCCAACACAGAAGCAGACCCCCAACAGGAGCACATTGTCCCTTTGGCCACCTCCCAGCACCCCAAAATGAAGGCAATACAGACCAGCCACCTCGCACGGTCCCAGTTGGAAGAACTTCAGAGGGAGAGCGATGTAAAGTCATAGAATCAATCATTTAGGTTGGAAAAGACCTTTAAGATCATCAAATCCAACCATAAACCTACCACTACCAAATCCACCACTGAAACATGTCCTTAAGAGCCACAGTCAGGTAGCAAAAGGGTATCAGAAGGAAGACAGAGCAACAATAAATGCTATTAATGGTCAACAGCTACTAAAGCTAAGCATGCCCACTGAAGCCAAAGGAAAATTCACCTGGATGAGGATAACCCACAAACAGACATTCAGGTTGCAGCCCAAAGTGCACAAACAGTTCTAAATAAAAAGGAGAGAGAGGACTTTTGATATCTTGATGTAGTTCTTGTTCTCTACGCCATCAGCGTACACGTGGTTCAAACCTCAACCGGGCAATCAAAACAAAACCACCTTGTCAACGTCGTGATAAGGAAGAGGATTTGGGGGAAGGAACAATGCCTGTTAATCATCGGTGGTAGCCAACCTCCAAGAAGTGAAAGGAGAAGCGCCAGCTTGGCACTGGTGTGGTATTTAAGCCCACGGCAGACCCGCTCCCGCGCGCTGCTGGTGCCCACCTGCTCGGCCAGCACAATCCCATTAAAATGCAACAAGCAAAATAATGTTTCAAGGACGCATCTACTTCAAAACAGCTGCACCAGGCAAACATTAAGTGGCCTAAGACTCAAACGCTGCTCTTCTTCCCATCAGTCAGGCTCGGTGAAGGATTTGCTGTGTGGGTTTTGTTTTGTTTATTACTTCTAATGACCTTCTCATTATCATTTTGCTGTGAAACATAAACGATGGTTATGGGAGAAATCATATTATTTGGATGACTTTATTAAATTAGAGAGCAAATCTGTGTATATTTCTGGCTCAGGATAAATGTTTGAACTTTGAGAGGCCAAAATTCATTTTGAGACAAAGCCATTTTCGGAAGCTCTGGAATCAGCGGTTAAATTTGCCCTCAGCTGCCAGGCAGATGTATGGAGGTATTTCTCAATTTAAATCCCTCCTAGCCATTTAACCAAATCACCAACCCAAAACCCTGCTTCTAGTTCTGTTGACGAGAAACTCGAGACTTGAGCAACATAATGGAGAAATAAAGGCAAAACAGCACTGGAACAAAAAAAAGAAAAATAAAAATCCTGTGCCTGTGGCCCCACACCCCTCGTCCTCATATAGGGACTTCATTCAACTCGTGTGTTTTGTGAGCAAAATCACTGTCTTCACGCCTTTGCAACAAGAGCTGAGAAAGTGCTTATTTCTACAGACACTGTGATGGCTGAGAACGGCACCAGTACAGGTGAGCTGCAAGAATTAAGAGATGCGTCACTTAAAATACACGAGGAGATGTCTGGCACCTTATATGCACAAGGGTTCCTGCAGGACCATCAGCAGGACTCAGCTGGTGCTGACAGCGGCAGAAAAGTGAGTGTGAAACGCATGTAGGACGAGAAAGCTGTTGCTAGAAGGGGTTGCAGTTCCCTCCTCTTTTTCATCCATCCATCCCTCCCTCCCTCCCAGCCCCTGGAAGGGACCAGAAACCATATACATTTTCCAGACATCAAATCAAAGGGCCCCCCCAGCCTTTTAAAACCAGTACCTGACACTGGAATAAACCTGTTAAAAAGAATAAATTCCCCCAAGTACACCCAACGGGAAAGAGCAATAGAAAATCGACCCTGATAAAAGATCTGTTAAACGAAAGCACTTTCGGTGTGCCAATCCAAAATATATGGCTTGCAACAAGCAAGCTTTGTGGGAGAAATCCCTGCTGGAAAAAGACAGCAAGGAAGAGGTGAGGAAATGTTTGGGGTCCTTCATCCACCACTACAGCAGGGAAATGTGATATGACCTACGAGGAATGGGCTCCGAAGCAATTGGATGTGCCTGTGGGCACCATGACCCCAAAGACAGAGGGTCTCAAGCAGCTCAAGCACCTGGTGGGAGCACAGGCACCCAGGATGAGAAGGGACGCAGGGCAGGAGTATGCCAAGCTGGAAGTGAGAGAGATCTGGTCTGCTAATTCAGAAATCAGGAGCAAAAGGGACTTCGGGGGAAAGAAAGAAAAAAAAAAAGAAAAACAAAAAAAGGGGAAAGGGGCAGTTCTTTGAGTAGGGGCAGCTCCACAGCATTGGCCATGAGCAGCTGTACTCAGAGGTGCTGGAGGATGGAAAGTAGGAGTCAGTCCTACCCGCCCACTGCTCAGGGCAAAATACATTTTGCCATCTTTCCTCCATCTCCAGGGGCTGGAGAGAAATAGAAATGCTGCCTTGGGCACCACGGTCAGCCCTGGATGTGCCTCACTCCCTCCGCTCTGATCTTACAGGGTTGGTGGGCAGCAGGGACCAACTCCTCAGCCAAGGGATACCCATCTCTTGCGCAAGGCAAAAAGGAGGGGAAGAAAGAAGACGTCTAAGGAAACCGAGGCAGAACAGCTATCAACCCCTCTGGTCCAACCCTTTTGGTAAAGAGCAGCTGGAGGAACACAAATACTCTTGTTTTACAGTGGCGCAACTTCCTTAGGAGAGCCTCTGGTTCATCCTGGAGCACAGGAAGAAAGGAATCGCAGGACCACGGTCTTCTCTCCAAGTCATCCTAAGAGCCCTGCAGCAGCCCTGCCTGTCTTCCCAGAGCTTTGCCCACAGCGACTGCAAAGGAAGGAGGTTGGCACACAGCTGGGCTGAGCTTTTCCTGCCAGCTTGGCTTTAAGTTCATGTTAAAGCAGGATCCATTATAACTCGGAGTGTCAGATGTGCTACGGGGATGCAAATTGTTGCTACTTCCTCTGGTTTGAGTCCATCTTATCCGGCTGCAGTCACTTCTCTGCAGGGCTGGGGGTCAGTCCCAAGGGTTCGGAGGGAATTGTCACTTTCTGTCACGTTATTTCATCTGGGTTATTTTAAATCTCGGTGCCCAGCTGCGACAGACCTCACGCAGGTGGTGAAATACATGGCTACAGAAGCACGTTGCCAAGGATATCAAACCTGTGGCTATCGTTTCACCTAACTCCCGTTGTCCTACACGGAGCAGCAGAAGCTGGAGACTTCTCGCCCAGGGACCACTCACTGCCAGGACAGCTGGGCAGGACTCAGCTCCTCCACTACCAACCCCTCTCTCAGCAAACGTGGCACACCAAAAACAGCTGGTTCTGCGATGAACTAAAGATGTGCAACATCCACAAAAGAACAAGTTAATGAAAGCCTCCTTCTCTTAGACCTTCTGGAAGCTGCAGGCCACCACCGTGTGCCACCACTACTATTTATCCTCCAAGGATTCCCACTGGATTGCTGAAAACACCCAAACATCCCAGAGTATGTTGCTCCTTCCGTGCCAGTGAGATCCTTTGGGACTCGCAGGCAGATTTTTTCAATGAACACCACTGTTTTGCCAGTCAGCTCCTCGCCTTCCTCCTCCTCACCCCTTGCCAGGGTGCCTGCTGGCACAACTCAGCAGCTCCCTGGGTTTCAGACACCCGTCAGCCCCAGCAAAGCCATAACCCTACCTGGGACCCAAGGAGCAGCAACAGGTCACACCAAGAGCTGGTGGTTGGTGGCAAGGAACCTCCTGACAAAGATCCCTTGCTAATTAGCAACAAGACTCGCTCAGCTGGAGCACAGAGCAATCATATTAGTTTATCTCCCCTTCAAGGCAAGGAATTTTTCCAGGTAGCTGAACCACTGGAGATGAACATCTCCTTCCATAAAGCACCTCTGCTCATTATTTGTAGGACATGGCTACAACCAGTTGGCCTAAGGAAGGCCAGGAAGGCTACCAACTACACCAGTTTTGCCCAGGTGTAGTAACAAAAGTGCTGTAAATGGGAGGAAAATAAAGGTGTGAATCCTTCTCGCAGTCCTGGTGCAGAAGGACCTAAACCACAGCAGACCTCTCTGTGTCAAGGTTGAAATCCACCAGCCCACATCCTGGCATCCCGTCCTCCCGTGGTATTTAATCTGCCAGTGGAGAGGACAGCGTTCATATGCCTGAGCTTGCATGAAAACACTGGTTGTGACAATTTCTTACCTTCCCCACAAATGCTTTAAGACAATTCCTGAGCTGAGATTGGGGGCAAAAAAAAACCCAATCCCATCAACTCTGACAACCCCTTTTTATTCTGTACCTGTCCAGTCGTATCATATTTCTAAACCCACAGCCAGGTAAATGTTTCAGCCGCTCAAAAGGAAGCCATGGACACGGCCAGGAGCACGCAAGTCGAGGGATGGTGCCTGAAACCAGCTTCCCAATGCCTGTCCAGAGGAGCCCGCACTAAATAAAAGGTTCAGTCACAGAGGACAGCAATGAGCAATACCATGTTTCACATGCCACCTGCATAGCATGCCTAGGAATGGGGTTGCAACATGAAACACGTTGATGAAGAACTTCTAGCAAACCCCCGTGTCCAGGAACGACGTCCTACTTCTTACAACAGAAGGACAGAAAACCTATAAATGCATTTACCACCCTTTGAAAAACATGTCTTGACACCAAATTGATGGAAATAACCTGCACCCTTTTCCCACAAGAAGCTTCAAGCACCAGGAGGGGATCCATATCCTGTTCCCCATTCCTCCCTGTGCCCATCGTCCCCCTTCATTCCTGGGCACACTGTTTTCCAGAAGCAAGAGCACCCCAGAGGATCCAAACACCCCACCGAATGGATGGGGAGACAGAGGAAAAGGAGAAGAGCAACTTTTGCCAACCATATTTTTCCAAACTCATAGAAAGGGAGAAAGAAGAAGAGCCAAAAGGAGGAGGCAAAGCCTTTAAGTTAAATGTATCATGAAAAAGAAAACTTCTGTCACTGCTTAAAAAGGTTTTTGACAGGTCTTCATTTGTAACCCACAAACAAATGCAGTTTCTCATGCTCCACAGACTCTAATATCACTTCATAGCAGACCTGAACCCAGCTCTCCATTGAAAAAGCAGAGAAGCAACCACATTAAAATAGCTCTCTTCACTGCTTTTGGGCATACCAGAAATCCTTCATTTCAGGAGCTGCACCTAAGTGCCTGGGAGTACAACCTGAATGGATAGAAACGGCTGCTCAAAATCATTTCAATAGCTTTGGGTGGACCAGCTGTGGTTAAGTCAAGCCTAACAAACAAGGCATTATTATACAAGACAGAAAGAAATAGTGCTTTGCCTTATTTAAGCTACAGTTAAGTTTCAGAACTCCCTTTCATGATTTAGTTGATGGCCATAACCCAACAGGTCCAGACCTTCATGGCCATCTAGAGTCTCCCACCAACCGGGAAAAGAGGTACAGAAAGCATAGAAAAGAGTCATCCACTGCACACCAAAGTTACGGATAGAGGAGAAAAATAAGGACCTGTGCCAGATGTAGGACATCAAATGGTATGTGACATAGCAGCTAGGACAACCTCCTCCACACCTTGCTCTGCAAGAAGGTTGTTGTTCAGGGAGGCAAACCAAGCAGCCAAGGTAAGAAACCTTTGCAGGCAGCTTCTCAACACGCGTGGCCATGGCAGACTGCCTCAAAAGCAACAGCGGATACAAATGGGCATGATGCCAGAGTGGCACCACCACAGCAGGATGTTAAGATGCAAGCTTTTGTCAAAAACAGTAAGTGGGAGACGGCCAACAGTCATAGGAACACACAAGCCAGGTCTCACCTCCAGAGGAACAGCGAGATGAATGGAAATGAAGAGAAGGTTGTCTTCTAAGTGATGGAGAAACTGAAAGACCAGCGTCACCAAAGCAGCCCAGAAGACACAGACAATTCATCCACTGACCACAGCCTCTGCTTTTGATCTGAAACCTCAAAACCAGCTCCAAAAGCACTGACTGAAAAGTAGTCCCTGTCTACCTGCTCCGCAGCCCACACCACTCATCCTTGCTCATACATTTAAAAGTTTAGTCAGCACAGCCTGTGTGCTCCACACAGCCCCTCTTGAGAGATGTACAAACCCAGCCGAGCCTGGAAATCCATATTTCATCCACACAACGCAAGCAGAGCATTTTTACCTCTTAATTTTGCGTTAATTTTGGTTCCTCACTCTCTTTCTGCAGAGCTCCCAAGATTTCGTGTCAGCTACTAAGTCATCCCTCCTCCCAAAAGCGGGACGAGTGGCTACAAAGCCCACGTTTGTCACCAGCCAAAGGAATCCTCTAGAAAGAAAACCTGCAGGAGAGAGATAAGAAGCATCTCCTCCGCTCATCGGAATTCAGGGAAAAGACCAAAACAAATATTAATGAGAGGCACTTAAGTGCGTCTGTTCGGCAATCAATAACGCACGACGAGGTACACAACCGTGCCGCGCACTTCCCGCCGTCGCTGCGCTGGAGGACCAAAACGGAGGGGTCTTCTGCTAATCCCCAACTCGAGGTCACATCAGTAGCTCTCTAGGTCCCCATCTCCTTTCACACATTCCCTCTGTTAGAGAGGCAGGGGACCAGAGCGCAGAAAAACCTCTTGCAGATGTGGTTAATAATTACGTTCATTCCCACTAGCCACGTTCCTCTTTTTTTTTGTCTCCTAATTAATCTAGTCAATTACTCAAAAATAACACCTGTTTGGCCACACCAGTGAATGCTCTGGAGTGTTTCTCCACACGTGGGTGGCATTTGCACAACGGGTATCATGGGGAGGGGACACAAGGATGCTTGGTGGGGCTCCACCATGACGTCCTGCACGGAGAAGTGGTGGGGTGGGAGGACATGACCACAGGTGGACACAGGGAGATGCTGTCCGAGCTGCAGGGACTCGTGGAGAGAGCAGACCGATGGAAGGGAGATTGTGGCTCAGGAGCCTATTTACCTTTCCACGCCTATTTCACACAGAACCTTCATCTGTCACTAGTCCGGCTTCTCCTCCACATCATCCCTATAGGGACCATCTCCTACCCCCACCTCCAAGCACCAGTCATGGGACGGGTGGCTGTGGGGACACGGTTGAGGGGGTGCTCACCCCACCTCCTGCTCTTCCCGCAGGATTCCCAGGCCGGCATATGAAGGTGCTTCAGCAGGTCCCACGGCACAGGCTGCGGGGAGAGAATGGCTTTCAGCTCAATTACCCTTCACATTGCGATTCCATAACGCTCCGATGAGGCTTTTTAACCAAAACCCATCCAAAACAAGCACGCCCCGCCGCAGCCCAGCCTCAAGCGCGAACGTGCAGAAGGGATGCGACTTGCAGCCCTGGCTCTCCTGTCCGCACCACCCGCCTTTCCTGAAGGGCCATTCCATTCTAGGCTGCCTTCTCCTCTCCTTGCCAGGCGCTGTCCTGGCTAGGGATCAGGCTCCTCCTTGCTCTTCTTCCAGCCTCCGCTTGCCTCCTGAGCTCCCGAGGCCGAAAACACCAGATGCACAGAGATCAGGCTCTTTGGAGACACGCGTCAAGCGCAATCAGAAAGCACCATCGTGGCTGCTTGGGCCACCAAACACCTCTGATGCACTGACCTGGCTCTGTGGGATGTAACGCAGCTGCTCGTGCTCTTCTTTCCAAGTGTGAAAACGACGTGGCGAAGGATTCACCGCTTCACGCAACTAAGGAAAAAACACACTTGTCGTCTTCCAGAGAAGAGCTAACCTCTTCCTGATGCCTTCCGAGCAGATCAAAGGCAATGCTCGAGCACACAGCAAGGCACCAGTTAAGACGATGATGAGGGACCGATGATGAAGCACATGCTCTGGAGGTGCAACCTTGCTGAAAAAGCACCGTTTGCCCTGCAGCTAGGAGCAGGTCTTGTCTTCAAGGCCTCCAGAAATAGGGTCATCAAGGGAAAGCCATGCAGAGAAGGCCCCCTGGGACCTGGGCCGGGATACCAGGCTGGCCCATCCATGTTAGGAAGATGCAGGCTTCCTTCTCCTGGCCCATCCCCTGAAGCTCACACAGCCCTCAGACCTGAGCAGCAGCTTGCATGCAATGCCGACGTGCTCAGAGGCAACGCCGCAGTCATGTCCCATGGGGCAGAGACAACCCCCTCTGTATGACACTTGGCCTTTAGCCCCACCACCCATATTCCTGCTGATTCCAAGGACTGGGACGAACTGCAGTGCCGTGGTCCTCAGGGGCTCGTACCAGAAAAAACAGCCTCTTTGCAAAATTTCCTTCCCCGAACGCACAAGTTACAGATCGGAAAACAACATATCCACCTGTCCTGCTATTTCACCAACCAGCTGAAAACCCCTGCGATGCTCCACGGGCCATCAGCGAACCACTGCAGCGGAACGGCTCTATGCTTTAACCCTCTCAGCCCACCTCCACGGCGAGGCACAGGCAGTGCATCTCGGAGAGGGCAGTGTTTGCTCCAGGGGGGGCTGAGAAATCTGCACAGGTGCATCTGACCATGTGTTTCCAGCAGGTTTAATAGAGTGATTTTCCAAGCGCTGGCTCAGTAGGTTCCTGACCCATGTAGGTTTGGGGTCCTTCAAATCACATGCGCAGTGCAAACAGTTTCCCGTTCAGGTTGCTCACCGAGGTTCAGTGATGGTACAAAGCAGAGGTAGGCCCCCTTTCTCCAAACCTCAGAGGGTTGCCCTCTTGACTTACCCCTAAATAAAGATTTACTAATTAGTAGTAGATATTTACATCTTCCACTCTTGGTAATGAACTCAGAAGTGCTAAAAGAAAAATCACGCCTCAGATGAGCATATCAGCCTATGGGTTACAAACTCTTTTTTTCCTCCTCAAACATTGGTTTGAAGGTAGTGCTGGTGGCCACCCTCGCACAAAGAACCAGACCCAAGGTCATCTTAAGCAGGAGGTGCCTCCAAAAAACCTATGAGCAACTGAGACTCATCACACACGGGGCTTGGCAGGAGGTGGCTGACTTAATTAATATCTCCTCTTCTCCCTTCCCTCCTTCCCATCACCCTTTCGAGTTTGATTTACAACTGCAGGCCAAGCCTAGCTGGAAGCGACATGTCAACATGATGAAAGCCAAGGCAGGTCTGAAAAACACAGAACCATCTCCTGAGCTCGGAGAAGACAGTGGGCCGTGGCCAAATACACCGTGCTTGCACTCCAGCAAGACTCCCCCGGACCATATTGAATAAGCTCGGTCGCTGGAAAGAGCAGGACAACCAACTATGGTCCCATACAGGATGACAGCCAGCAGCTCTCTCCTTCTAGAGAAGCTCATTTATGGCACGTTTGCTCGGTTCTGCTGCTCAGAAGGCAGCAGGTCTGACGGCAACGTCGCGGCAATGGAGATGATCACGCTGCCCACAGGCCACGCGTTCCCACACAACGTCAGCTGACTGAGCCCACGTCCACCTGGATTTGGTTTACATCCTCATTTAGAAAAAAAATAAACCCATAAAAATGTTTTCCAAATCTCCCAAAAAGCAAATCCTGAAAATTCCTGATTTTTTTTTTCTTGAAACAAAATTACCTCAAACCCTATATTCAGTTTTCCCACTCTCTTCATTATTCACACTGACAAAACAAATCAACCGCATTTTAAGTTTCAACCACAATTAATGGTTGAAATTTAGCAACGGCTGCCTAATACTGATTGAAACTTCTTCCTAGATCAAATTTCTTCCATTTGTAATGAAAATAGTTTGGAACTGATACAAACGGTCCAGTTCGCATATAAATATTTAAAAAAGAGAGAGAGAGATTGACTTAGTCTATTATTTTATCGCAAAGTATGACCAGCAGTAGAAAGCTTATTATACATGACTGTCACTGACACATTACAAACTAATAAAACACAAAATGCAATTCTGAAAAAGAAATTGCAGCGAATCTATTGCAAGAGCGATTTTTATTGCTTTTTTGGAAAGCTATCTCTGCCCAGCTCTGCTGTCAAAATGGCAACATTTTCCCCAAATATTTCCATCTTAATTAAAACCCAGCACTTTTGTTGAAAAAAGGTTTTGGCAAGCCTCTTCCGCCAGCTCTAGCTTCGCCTTCCGCTAGCGAGGACACTACGGTGTGCCCACCTCGCAGGTCTGCTGCTGAGCTCCGTGATTTCGGGTTGAGAAGAACCCGCATCCTAAAACAGCAGCGACTGGGGCACCGTCCTCCCAGCGCGATGCATTTCCGTATGACCTTCATCACACCTTAATTTAGGCGGCGCGATCGAGAACGGGGCCCGAACTGACAATCTGCATCATTGCCAAAAAAAAAAAAAAAAAAAAGAGTTTGCTCACAGCAAAATGACTTTTAATGAAGGCTCTTTTGCTCTCTCGCGGTCGCTACCCGCACACCGCCTTCGCAGCCCGACCGCCTTAATGAACGCTTCCGCAGCCGGGCGCGCTCCCGCTGCCGATTTAAAAGATGATGTGGGGAGAGGGAGGTGAAGGTAGGGGATGCGGTTCTCGCCGGCTGCCATGAGATAAGAAGTTACGTCCCAGGCTTCTGGGAGAACATCGTGAGCAGAGGAAAGAGGAGAGAGAGAACGAAACTAATTGCTGGCAGGTCACGTTCATTAGCGACTCACTCCTCTGCTGGCAGCAGAGCCCTTCCTCCCGCCGGGGACAAGGCAGAGACCTTGAAGCCATCTGTTGCCCAGATGTGTAAGTGTAATTATAGCGAAGGGGGGTGGGCTCCAACACGCCGGTCCCCTGGACAACAAGCAGCCCTTCAGTCTGAGCCTAAAGTGCTCCCGCAGCCAAGGGATGCTGTGGGACCACATGCCGTCATCGCTCGGCGTTGGCCATCCTGAGCTCTGACGTTATCATGACCCCGATGGATCTGGGATGGACACTCGCAATAGACTCGGAGCTTTGAAAATCAGCAAGGGACGGGCAGGTACCGGGTCTGAGCACCCAGGCAAAGAGCCTCCTACGGAGCACCTGCGAGCACACCCGGCTCCTGGAGCTGCTCGGCAGCTCGGCAAGCAAGGATCTTTATCCTTGTCCTCTTTTCCTCCAAGAGGAGCGACGGCTGATACACTCCTCCTTGTCTGGGTGCTCCTTGCTCGCAGAATGCCTCTGTACGCTTTCTCCTCCTCTGTCCCAAGATTATTTCTTTGGCTCCGGGAGCCTTATTTTCCCAGCACGAGGGCTTGTCCGCGGAGGCACCAAACAGCTTACTGCCCTACACTAGCCTTCCTTTCAGCTCTAAATCTGCTCTTTTCTCCCCTTTCTGCTTTCCCTTGTCCCCTTCATCTACCCCAGCATTACGCTGGTCAGAACAGCACGACTATTTCTAATTTTCAGGCTGCTCCCCCCACCCCTCCCCCTTGCTGCAGTATCCTTCCAGAAAGAGCCTAAGTTTTGCCTGGTGGAAATGACTGTTATCTCCAGGACACTTTACGCATTACTTCCACGCCATTTGGAGTTTTCCGCCCCAGTAGTTTCTGTTGCGTCTCTCATTTCGCTCCTCGGGCATGTGTTTTAAAGGACCAGGGTCTCCTATTCACCAGCGAAGCCAGACAAGCGACGGGACTGCCAAAGGTGGAGACCTTCTTTCTCCCTAGGACATCAGGACGTCACTCAAGACCCTTTGACGTTCTCCATCTGGCATCACAGTGTATGCACCAGCAACCACGACAAAAACTTGCACGCAGACGACCTTCAGAGGGAAGGATGCTTCCAGGTCTGAGCACCTGCTTCATCACACAACGGGCTTGCTTTTCTTTTGAGACCTCTACAAGCCTCCCAGTCCCGTGCCACCTCCCCCTACCCAAGCCATGCCACTCAAATCCTCCACATCTTATCCTACAGACGCAGCACGACTCTTTAATAAGCACCTCACCCCTGAAAAATTTTCTACATAAATCCCACAGACGTCTCTGATGTTGGCTGCTCAAACCCTTCAACCCAAACACTGTTTCAAACCAACGTGCTGCGGGGATCTTTACAAACATCTACAAACTCAATGCATCACCCAACGTACTCATCAGTGCCAACACACTGCATGCCGCCCATCAGAGCAAACTCAGCCTGATGACTTGCGTGTTATCCACATCCTTCAGACCCCATCCCCTTGCTACTTCCCCAGCTCCCCTTTTTTCTGCTCTTCCATGCCAGCACAAGGCTGGGGACAGCCGCCCGTCTGGTCTCTCAATTATTGATGGAAAAGGGCATCCTACAGCCAAGCTGGCAAAATCTTGGCTTGGCAATTTTCTTCATGTAAAGATACGTTTCAACATTCAATCTTCCCGAGCAATATAGGAACAGCCCCGTCTTGGTGGATCGTGCGGGTTGGGGCTGAGAGAGGAGGGGAGAAGGCACGATTTCTTTGAGGGATATTATATTCTACCTAGTGATTACAGAGCAGATGAAATCCTCTCAAAGGGATTATCTCATCCAGCTAAGAGATAGCTTTTTAATAGTCGGACAGTACGCCTGCACTTAAGACTATGGAAGGGAAAGCGCATCCTTCACAACGCCTCTCTGCTTCCACAAGTTTGCTGGACAAAGTTGGAAAGTAATTAAAGGTTGCCCCAAAATTTTTTTTTAAAAAAGTAAAATCTGGGAAAGAGAAACATCAAAACAAATGCGTGGTGACCAGCTCCGTGAAGCTAGTGAAACAGCACGGAGGTCTAACCTGTTATTTGGTCAGCCAACAACATCCTCAGGCCCAACGGAGGCCATTTTTGAAACCCAGTAGCGATAAATGCAATTAAAAATGAGGATGCTCGGGAAGTTTGGGAAGCGTTTCACCTGCTGCAGGTCATCACTGCATACCCATGCAACAGACACCCTCTTGCTGCAGCAAGCACCAGCCCAAGCCTCACCTCCCACTTCTCCAACAGGGACTGGAGGTGAGACATCACCCTCAGTTCCCCAGCACCGACCGTGTTGATGGGATGCCAGGGTGGAGGGGAGATGGAGATGCTTGCCTACACGGGAAAGAGAACCAACTCGCTTCTGGCCAACAGTGTTTAAGGAGCACAGCTGAAATAATTCGCTCATTTCGTTTGTCACCTCTCTAGGAAGTTTTTAAAAACAAACCAAACAAACAAACCCCATACCATAAATAAATAAATAAATAAATGAAACTGCATCCCAAGCACTGCGGGGAGGTTCGGTACGCTGGCAAATTCTGCGTGCGGCAAAGGTGGCAGAGGAAGGGGAGAGCTGGATTTGGTGGGTAAGTCATTTATTGGAAATTATTTGTGCAGTTCTAAAACCAACACAGGAGCGTAAGGGCAGGGAGAGAAGGAAACCAGTGAGAAGGAGAAAGAAAAAGAAACAAAAAAAAAAAAAAAAAGAAAGGAGGAAGGAAAGCAGCCAGCAATGATTATAGGCCATTTTGCAATGTGGCAGGAACATCTTTCTTATCGGTCCTGTTATCATCGCCTTCAATTTAAAGGCTCTTTATTTAAAGGGGAGGGGGGAACCCAACCAAAAGGTGCCAGCGAGCATGCAAGGGAATGGCTAATGGGGCTGAAGCGGGAGCTCACACTCGTGGCAGCTGCTTCGTATGCGCAGCATCAGGCCTCGGAGCCATCGCAGTAGAATTATACGAGCCCCTGAAGACTCCAGGCAGGATGGCAGGGAAACTCATGTAATTACCGACGTTATTACCATTAAAGCAAAATAATAATTTTAATTACAGCTAGGGCTTTTGAGGTTTTCTTTGATCTTCCTTGCCCCTGCTCACCATCTAGAAACAGTTTGGTGCCAGGCTGTGGGACGGGGCAGTGACAGTCCCCTCCTTTCTCTCCCCTTCCCTGCCAAACGCTTTTCTGCACAATTAAAAAAAAACCAAAAACATCTTAAAAAGCCAGTGTTTCAACAACACCACCATATTAAGGATGGAAACTGTGATCAGCAGCTTGTGAAGGCTCAATCCCCAAGGCTACTTGCTGAGCAGAAGGGACTGCTGTTGATGGCAAGTGCCTGTCTGCCTCCCAATTAAAACGAATGGGTAAATCAGGGCTGAGTTCAGGAGACAACACTTGCAAGCTCAACGGTAGTTGATGCCATGTGCTGCCCAGAAGCTTAACTTTCTATTTTCAAACCCCTTTCCCACAGCCCTGCCTCTTACTGGCGCTTGCTTGAACTCCAGACGAGATGAGCACGTTCCCAGGGCGGGTGGTTGTGGCTGTAGATGCAGTGGGTGCCTTTGGAAAACAGAGCCCCGTTACAATTAATCTCTCCTGTCAAGTCACAGATACTTCTTCATGGTGCAACTGTCATCTCGTGGACGGCTGGGGTGCTAAACGGCAGTCCCTGGCCCAGAGCCTGGCTGAAGACAGCTTTTTGCTGGAAGATGTAACCCAATAATACATATTACTTCATGATTCTCTCAGTGTATTAAATGTATCTGGAGGAACGAGGTGGGGAGAGCACTGAAGGAGAGAAAACCCCTCTGGAAAACTCCTGAAGGAATATTCAGCAGAGAAACCAACAATTAAGTGACTTTTTTGCTAGAACGTGAAAACTGCTGACAGTCCAGGACCGAGAGGAGGCCACGGACAGTTTGAACTCAATCAGCAAGATCAGGATGTTGGGGGGTTATGGGGGAAAACAGCTCTTCACAAGAAGGTACTAGGCTTGGTTACCACACAACGGCCTCAATGTTTGAGGAACCTCTGCAGGACACAAGATGTGGTCCCATAGACGGTGTAGCACCTGGAAGGAGCGGAAGACAGGCTTGCAAAGCCATGCCTTTTAAGAATAAGCTTAAAGGTTGTCTACTCCAAAGGCAAATGGAGGGCTGCCTGTCCCAGAAGGTCTCGTGCTTAGAAGGTGGGCCAGGAAAGCCCAGCAGGCACCTACAGGAACAGTCCACCCCACCCTCTACACCATCTCAGGTACCACAAAGCCAACGTGGGGGCTTGGCTTCACTTCACTCGCTTGCTTCACGTAGAAGCGTTCAACTGTGACAACCTAACAAGACTGAGCTTCCTACGGCTCCAGTCAAATGGAAAAATAGATTAGATAAAGCAGATCGGACCTGTCAGAAACTGAGGCATGGCCACAACAGCCTGCCATGAGCCCAGCGATACATCTCACCCTGGTTTAAAAGCCAGATCCTGAGACTCCCAGAACCACGGTTACCCTGGGGCTGGGCGAGGATGACGAGGATGAAAAAAGAGGGCGTGCAAGAGGTGAAGTGCAAAGGACGCATCCAAGAGGCCAACAAACCCTGAAGGTCAGAGGAGCAAGCACATGAGCGGCTAACTAATGTAGTAGAGCAGCACCACGGGGCACAGACACAGGCACACACGTCCTAGCAAACTGGAAAGCCATAAAAGTCTATTACAGCAAATCAAACAGCAGTCAGCATGACAGCCATTAGCCTGAAATGAATACACGAGGACTTAATGAGCTCTGTCGAGGCCAGCTTGGTGAATTAAGTTGCCAATTCTAGCAGGATTCCCCTCTTCTTTACAGGCTCGAGAGCGCCCGCACCGCCTCGTTGCCTTTTGACAAGCAAATCACGGGGCGCCCTTGCCCAGACGGGACGGACGATTACGCTGCAGCAACGTCCCTCTCCCGACACGCTCAGCTATTCCAGGCAGGTGCCAGCAACGCGATTAAGACACGATGAGCACAGAGGACCAGCGCTATCCCCGACACACGAGCAATCTCCCTGGTCCAGGTATTCAGAGGTGCTGCGACGCGAAGAGCCCAGGGTTAGACTGGGCATCCTCTCCCCACGCCAAAGAGGAATGGCAGTCCGCAGCCCGGGTCCAAATAAATTCTCATTCTCAAATCAAGCGGACTGCATAAAACGTAAAACGCCCGGACGGGTATTTAGAGGCAGTATTGTTTTTAAAGGTCAGTTTACTTCATGTTCCATTTATTTATGCACAGCCTTCTTTTGACTTTCCTAGTGCCACACGATAGCGGGGAGGTTTAAATAGCCTTTCAGTTGCTGCTCCATTAGCCGGGACAACTGCAAATCGATACGTCCATTTATCTCAAAATTAAAAAGAGAAAAACCCTCATTAGCTGCCAATTCCGCGCAGAGCCAGCCTATGCAAAGCTGCACCAGCACTCCCTGCTAGCCTCTCCTCCGTCCCCAAGCTCCTGCCCCTGTTTACTCCTTAGCTATAGGCCCTTTGGCTTGGGCTGGGTGGTCTCTGAGACACATTTTTTACCCATGTTCTCCCTGCTCACCCTAGCTTGAGACATCTGGAGCCTGGGGGTGACCTGGGGACACTGTCATCCATGACCAGTTCCCCAGCTTCGGCTGCATCCCAGCTGCTCTGGAGGCACGTCTCCATGCCACATCATCTCCAGCTTCAAGCACTTGCTGACAAGCAACAGGGAAAACCTGTGGCCCAGCAAAGGTCTCAAAGCAAGCGGGCATCTCTTCGAGAGCTGTGCCAACACAAGCAGAGTAAGTTCACTGCTCACATCTTTGCTTATACATTATTGCTTACATCTCGGTTGCTTTGAGCAACCTGGTCTAGTGGAAGGTGTCCCTGCCCATGGCAGGAGGATTGGAACTAGATGATCTTTAAGGTCCCTTTCAACCCAAACCATTCTGTGATTCTATGATCTCCTGTGGGCCGTAGCCCTTGGAGTGTCCTCTTTAGGTGTTGGGACTCTATGCCCTGCTCCCACAGCATCTGACAAGGAACGGCTCTCTCCCCAGCAGAACAGAAGTGTCTCCAGGACTCTCGCCGAGCGAGGTGGTTGTGGCTCATTACCTCCAATCGGTGCCCTTGGTTAAAGATCATGGACAGAAACTGGAAACTGGCACATGACACCTTATAATTAGGTTAGGCCACCCTCCAGAAAAGAACAGCCCTGAAGGTCAAGTGCACAGCGGTTGCACTGGAGGAAGGACCGTGCTCGCTATACCCCAAACAATCAGATGGTCCTGGAAATCCCTCCTGGCAGGACCGCGGCTCACGCGCAAAGCAGTGTGACACGTGAGAGGCAGGCTCTGGCATTCAGCCTCCTCTTCTTTTATTTATTTATTTTGTCTAGATCATCTGCCCACAGTTCCCTTTCCTCAACCAGCCTTAATTTTTCCAAACCAGGACCAGATCTTTGTCCTCCCTGCTCCCCAGTCTTGGCGCAGGTTAAGATCAGAAACACAGAAGGCTTAAGATTTGTGATATCAGCTCCTAGAGCAGAAGTGATGAGCAAGAGGAGATACAGCACGGCCGCTCCAGTTCCCGGAGGAGAGGCAGATAACCACTTTCCATCTCTCTCTCCACATGGAGAAGGGAGTCCTCTGCACCAGGTGCTGTAAATACCGAAACCAGAGGTAAATCTGAGGGTGGAGGAGAGGAAACAACTCTCCTTCAGTCCTACTGTCTTTCCTTTGGCTTTGCAGACCTCTAGGGACACATCGTCACAGCGAGGAGCAGCAGTGAGGCCAGACGGCCACCCACCAGCTTCCATCCGTCCCAGCGAGGAGCTGCTCGGGCAGCTTTCGCCACGTCATTTCTGCGCCATCCATGTTTTAAAGAGGAGAAGAAATGACTCTGACCCGGTGTCGTTCTCAAAGGGAGGTTTCAGATGACTTAGCGCAAAGATGAGACTAAAACTCCCGGCTCATACATCACAAGCAACCTAATGAAGAAACCTCATCCTCGCAGCAGAGGGAGAGGGAAAGATCAAAGCCCAGCACGGCAGGGCACCAGCAGTCAGCATATTAAATAAACCGCTGTATCACAATCATTTGTGCCGCTCAGCTACTGAAGGCTGCTTGATTTCACACAACAGACACACACTTGACCTCATCCACACCCCTGGGAAGAAGGGGCTGCCCTGGCATCTGGGTACAAGGAGGAGAGCTTTCCTTCACAGGAGGACGTGAAATGCTCTACTAATCCCCTATTTCGAACACAATACCTTGACCTTGTCTCCCTAGCACCAGCAGTCGCCTTTCACTTTACATCTTGAAGTTCAGGATGAAGTTCAATAAGGCCAAGTGCAAGGTGCTGCTCATGGATTGGGGCAATCCCAAGCACAAGCATAGGCTGGGTGGAGAATGGATTGAGAGCAGCCCTGAGGAGAAGAACTTGGGGGTGCTGGTGGATGAAAAGCTCAACATGAGCCGGCAATGTGAGCTGGCAGCCCAGAAAGCCAACCGTGTCCTGGGCTGCATCCAAAGCAGCGTGGCCAGCAGGTCCAGGGAGGGGATTCTGCCCCTCTACTCTGCTCTCCTGAGACCTCCCCTTGCAGTGCTGCATTCAGCTCTGGGGTCCTCAATACAAGAAGGACATGGAGCTGTTGGAGCAGGTCCAGAGGAGACTACAAAGATGACACGAGGGCTGGAGCACCTCTGCTATGAAGACCGGCTGAGAGAGTAGGGGCTGTTCATTCTGGAGAAGAGAAAGCTCCAGGGAGACCTTCTAGCAGCCTTCCAGTACCTAAAGGGACTACAAGAAAGCTGAAGAGGGACTTTGGACAAAGGCGTGCAGTGATAGGACAAGGGGCAATGGCTTTAAACCGAAAGAGAGAAGATTTAGATCAGATACAAGGAAGAAATTCTTCCCTCTGAGGGTGGTGAGGCACTGGAACAGGTTGCCCAGAGAAGATGTGGCTGCCCCATCCCTGGAAGTGTTCAAGGCCAGGCTGGATGAGGCTTTGAGCAACCTGCTGTAGTGGAAGTGTCCCTGCCCATGGCAGGGGGGTTGGAACTAGATGATCTTGAAGGTCCCTTCCAATCCAAACCATTCTATGGTTCTACGATCTTTAAAGTATAAATTCACATCAGATCTCCCAGTTCCTGGTGTATTTCTGCCAAGCTGAGCTCTAGGTGCAGAAACTCTCTGGGACAGTATGACTGTCACCACCTTTGCCATGGTCAGCTCAGAGAGCAAGTTGGCAGACGGTTGTGGAAACTCCATCCTTGGAAATATTCAACACTTAGCTGGATAAAGCCCTGAGCAACCTGATCTAACATGAAAATTCTCTCTGCTTTAGGGGGAGCTTGAGCCAGATGATCTGCTGTGGTCCCTTCCTACCTACTTTATTCCTAGAACATCATGGGACAAGTCCTGCTACACAGGTGTTAAAGCAAACCACTGATAGGGGCAGAAGCCTTCAGACAAGACTCTGCCAGAAATCAGGCGTTTGGAGAAATATTTAGTCCTGCCTCAGGCCAGCTCTGTGACAAGAGCTGCACATCATCCGCAGCTCGAAGGAAAAGAGAAAAGAAACAGATTCCCCTTTACAGCTATTTTCAAACTTTAGGTTTGCCATGGGAAAGATGTCACCAAGACCGCAAAGGCTCTGGGCTCCAAACCTCCTCTTCCCCCACCACCCATAATGCCATCACTTTGCTTCTGCCCATTTTTCAGGCAACAATAACTCCCAGAGGTTTAATCCTGCCCCCTGACCACAGTGAGGGTCCAGGGCAGGAGGACAGCCCTGTACTTCGGTGGCCCTCAGGCAGTGAGCGAAGAGCCAGAAGCCGGGCTGCAGCAATCCCTACCTCTGGGATGCGGACGCTGTAGGGCTGGTTGTGGAACCGCGGGGCGTTGTCGTTCACATCTCCGACTTGGATGTTGACTGTCCCTTTGATCACCTGAGGCCACAAGGATAAGGATGGGGAGTGGGTGTCAGCTTTATGCACAGGTTTAAAACCTGAAGTAAGCTCCTGGCTTGCTTTTTCCATCGCGGGCTTTTGGCAAGTGATGGCCAGGGGTGGTCCCGCTCCCCGCATCTCCCCCCGGCATGATGCAGAAGGCCCCTCAGCAACCCTCACTCATCCTCCCCGCTCCCCTCCGCCCGTGCCGCGGACCATGAAATGAGAAGTCACACTTACCCCTTGGCTGTCACTGACGGAAAATTCAACCGTGAATTCTGACTTAGTCTGAAAGGGAAGGAGAAGAAAAACGTATAATTAAAGATCCCGTAGTGTTTATCTGCAGATGGCAGGCTTGGGACTTTTAGCCAATATTATTACATGCAAAACACTTTCAGGACCTTCCAGAAGAGAAGTGGCGCTTGAGTGCGAATTACCTACGACAAGTAGAAAACGCTGAGAATTATCGATGCCAACGGGGCTCCCACGTTATTCCACAGGAGCCAAGAGCTGCTCTGCCCCTGGTCTGGAGGACACCGGGACTATGGAACCAATTCCCCGACTTTAATGGGACGAGGTTAAAGGAGATGAGCAAAGGCCACCGTTTAAGCTGCGACGTGCCAGCAAGCCCAGCTCTCTTCGCACGCGTTGACATCACAGGCAGGAGGGAACAAGCCCGAGGAGAAAAAAAAAGTTTTCCACCCATGAAAACCAGTTTCCCACTCCCAAAAAGCAGTTTTCCACCCCCGATCTACTGGGACCAAGCACCCTCACCAAGTGCAAGATACAAGGACAATGCAAAAAGAGAAGAAAGCCCAAAGAAAAGGCCATGTAATTAACTTTTGTTCGAGATGACGATACAACACGGTCTGACTGAGGACATCTAAACCTTGTGGCTTCCCAATGCTGCCTGCCCCGCGGCAGTTCTTGAGATACCACGTAGCTGGGAACACTGGGATAAGGCCAGAATCTGTAGTAACTGGCTGAAATCCCATAAGCCCACTCCAAAAACTGCCTATGCAGCCCTCTGTGCCCCTCATTGCTTTAACTAAATTAACAGCCTGGTCTGAAATGGCAACATATCAAAGTCACTGGGGTGAGAGACAAGCAGGGAAGAGGGGATTATTTTGGTGTCAGGACGGAGGATACCACTAGCGGAGTCAGACCTTCTCTTCCTGACCTTTCTTTTCCACCAGTAATCATTTTGCTCATGTTTTACCAAGGAATTGCACAGGAATGGAGAGCAGGACTTGGACCACCAGGCCTATCTGATATCCAGGCTCTGTCTGCTGCTTTGGTTGCCCCAGTCCCAGCAACCATAGAATGGTTTGGGTTGGAAGAGATCATAGAATCATAGAATCATAGAATGGTTAGGGCTGGAAGGGACCTTCAAAGGTCATCTAGTCCAACCCCCCTGCAAGGAACAGGGATATCTCCAACTAGATCAGGTTGCTCAGGGCCTTGTCCAACCTGGCCTTGAACGTCTCCAGGGATGGAGCATCCACCACCTCTCTGGGCAACCTGTTCCAGTGTTCTACCACTCTCATAGTAAAAAATTTTTTCCTAATATCCAACCTGAACCTACCTCCCTCTATTTTAAAACCATTACCCCTTGTCCTGTCATAACTGGCCCTCCTGAACAGCCTCTCCCCATCTTTCCTGTAGGCCCCCTTGAGGTACTGGAAGACCGCTATAAGGTCACCCCGGAGCCTCCTCTTCTCCAGGCTGAACAGCCCCAACTCTTTCAGCCTGTCCTCATAGGAAAGGTGCTCCAGCCCTCTTATCATCTTCGTGGCCCTCCTCTGGACCCTCTCCAACTGGTCCATGTCCTTCTTATGTTGGGGACTCCAGAACTGGACGCAGTACTCCAAGTGAGGTCTCACGAGGGCAGAGTAGAGGGGGAGAATCACCTCCCTCGACCTGCTGGCCACGCTCCTCTTGATGCAGCCCAGGACGCGGTTGGCCTTCTGGGCCGCAAGAGCACATTGCCGGCTCATATCGAGCTTCTCGTCCACCAGTACTCCCAAGTCCTTCTCCTCAGGGCTGCTCTCGATCCAATCACCACCCAGTCTGTATTTATGCCTGGGATTGCCACGACCCAGATGTAGGACCTTGCATTTGGCCTGGTTAAACTTCATGAGGTTGGTACGGGCCCACCTCTCCAGCCTGTCAAGGTCCCTCTGGATGGCATCCCTCCCTTCCAGCGTGTCGATGGCACCACACAGCTTGGTGTCATCGGCGAACTTGCTGAGGGTGCACTCCATGCCACTGTCCACGTCACCGACAAAGATGTTGAAGAGGGCCGGGCCCAACACGGACCCCTGAGGGACGCCACTCGTGACCGGTCTCCACTTGGACATTGAGCCGTTGACCACTACTCTCTGAGTGCGGCCATTGAGCCAATTCCTTATCCACCGAGTGGTCCATCCATCAAACCCATGACTCTCTAATTTAGAGAGAAGAATGTCGTGCGGGACAGTGTCAAAAGCTTTGCACAAGTCCAGGTAGATGACATCCATTGGTCGACCCTTGTCCACCGATGCTGTCACCCCATCGTAAAAGGCCACCAAGTTGGTCAGGCACGATCTGCCTTTGGTGAAGCCATGTTGGCTGTCACCCACCACCTCCTTGCTCTCCATGTGCCTTAGCATGGTTCCCAGGAGAATCTGCTCCATGACCTTGCCAGGCACAGAGGTGAGGCTGACCGGTCTGTAGTTGCCCGGGTCCTCCTTGTTCCCCTTTTTAAAAATGGGGGTTATGTTCCCTCTCTTCCAGTCATCGGGGTCCTCGCCAGACCGCCACGACTTCTCGAATACAATAGCCAGTGGCTTGGCAACTTCATCCGCCAGTTCCTTCAGGACCCGCGGATGGATCTCATCAGGTCCCATGGACTTGTGCACCCTCAAGTTCCTCAGATGTTCTCGAACCTGGTCTTCAAGTACAGTGGGCGGTGGTTCATCCTCACAGTCCCTGCTAGTTCTTTCCACAGCTTGGGTGGTTAGACAAGAGGCTTTACCATTGAAGACTGAGGCAAAAAATTCATTGAGTACCTCAGCCTTCTCTATGTCCCGGGTAACCAGAGCACCAGTATCCTTCCGGAGGGGGCCTACATTCTCTTTGGACTTCCTTTTGTCCCCTACATACCTATAGAAGCATTTCTTGTTGCTTTTTATATCCCTTGCCAAATTCAATTCCTTCAGGGCTTTAGCCTTCCTCACTTGATCCCTGGTCACTCTTACAGCTTCTCTGTATTCCTCCCAGGCTATCTGTCTCCGCTTCCACCCTCTGTAGGCTAACCTCTTCATTTTCAGTTGGTCCAGGAGCTCCTTGCTCATCCACGCCGGCCTCCTGGTCTTTTTGCCCGACTTGTTCTTCGTCGGGATGCACCTCTGCTGAGCTTGGAGAAGGTGCTCCTTGAATGTGGACCAACTTTCCTGGGCCCCTTGTCCCTCCAGGGCCACCTCCCACGGCACTTTGCCCATCAGGTGCTTCAAGAGGCTGAAGTCCGCCTTCTTGAAGTCTAGGGTACAGAGCTTGCTGAATGGTTTCCTTGCTGCCCCATGGATCTTGAACTCCACTGTGTCGTGGTCACTGCAGCCAAGGCTATCCTTAAGTTTCACATCGCCCACCAGTCCCTCCCTGTTGGTGAGCACTCTGCCATGGGCAGGGACACCTTCCACTAGACCAGGTTGCTCAAAGCCTCATCCAACCTGGCCTAGAACGCTTCCAGGGATGGGGATCCACAATCTTTTCCTCCTCCAGCATCCCTGCCCTGCCCGAGCTGCTCGAGCACAGCAACCTGATGTTCCCAAAGCGTTGCGCAACGAAAGGCTGAGAAGCAAACTTGAAACAGGTCACTGTGCTGCAGATCTGTTTGATTCATCCCTAATAAGATCAGCTCAGGGACAGGCAGCAGCCACCGGTGCCCAGAGCAGGAGCTCCTCTTGGAGAAGGGTTTTGAGGAACAGAGCATGCACACCTCCTGTCCCCCAACATCCATCCCCCCATCCAAACAGCTGGGGAATTTCTGACCTCCCACCTCGGGGCACTGCTTGCAGGCAGAAGGAAGAGCCGAAACACGGATGGAGAGGAAAGCCCCTGCTTCTCGTGACAGCCCACCCCACTGCGCCAGCTGCTTTCAGCCCTGTTCCCCCCCACCCATCGGTGCCACCGCGAGGGACAAAGCAGGAGGGAAGGAAGAAAAAATAGCAGAGAAGAAACCACCTGTTGAGCATTTAAATTTTAAAAACTCGATAAAACAATCAGAGAAAGCTGCCAGATGCTAATTTCTGTCTCCAGCCTTCATTTTAGCACATACTTTTTTTAGACCCAGGGTTTGTCTTTTTTTTTTTTTTATTTGCTTATTTTTAAAACCTGTTTTCCTTCTAACCTTCGTGGGAGTGAAAAATCTTTTTAAAATTGTTTTGCCTCTCTACTTTCGCTCCTTCTATTCCCCCCCTCTATTTTCCCTTTCCCTGCATCATTTACCTCGCTATGACTCCCTCTTCCTTTTCAAGTCTCTCTCTTTCTCCTCCATTGTACAAGAATCGATCTCTTGCTTTCCCTTCCCCGTCACTTTTCTTGTATGGCTTTTTCTCCCCTGACTTTTTGATCCCATGCATCCAGGCCAGCACTCTCTGCTCCCAGCGTGCTGTTCACCTCCATCCCTTCCCTCCCACACCATCCTGCTTCCTCCACCATAAATTGTTATTTACATCTTTCCTTTATCCGTACCAAGCTACGCATGTGTCTGTCTTCACCCTCTTCCATGTTACAGAATAGAATCGCAGAATGGTTTGTGTTAGAAGGGACCTTCAAGAACAACTAGTACCAACCCCCCTGCCATGGGCAGGGACACCTTCCACTACACCAGGTTGCTCAAAGCCTCATCCAACCTGGCCTTGAACGCCTCCAGGGATGGGGCAGCCACAGCTTCTCTGGGCAACCTGGTCCAGTGCCTCACCACCCTCAGAGGGAAGAATTTCTTCCTTGGATCTAACCAAAATCTCCCCTCTTTCAGTCTAAAGCCATTGCCCCTTGTTCTATCACTACACACCCTTGTCAAAAGCCCCTCTCCAGCTTTCTTGTAGCCCCTTTAGGTACTGGAAGGCTGCTAGAAGGTCTTTCTGGAGCTTTCTCTGCCACACTGCTTTGGATGCAGCCCAGGATACGGTTGGCTTTCTGGGCTGCCAGTGCACGTTGCCAGCTCATGTTGAGCTTTTCACCAACCAGCACCCCCAAGTCCTTCTCCTCAGGGCTGCTCTCAATCCATTCTCCACCCAGCCTATGCTTGTGCTTGGGATTGCCCCAACCGATGTGCAGGACCTTGCACTTGGCCTTGTTGAACTTCATGAGGTTCACACGGGCACACCTCTCCAGCCTGTCAAGTTCCTTCTGGATGGCACCCCTTCCCTCCAGTGTGTCCAACCACACCACTAGGTCTTATCATTGACTTTGAGCCCCTGGGATAGGTTGATGGGTGCAGGCTCCTCTCCTGGTTCAGCCCAGCCATGCACACAAGCTCTGTTCAGCAAATTCTCTTCCCACCCTCCATCAAAAGACACCTAAAATCTATTGATCACCCTCCTTGGCTTAAGGCTGTTAGGGTAAGTATTGGGAAGCAGGAGGCATTTGAATAAGGGAAGATTTATGACTCATGCCAGCAGCTGTTGGCATGGGGAGTAGGAGGAGGATGGGAGAGGGGTGAAGGAAAAAAACCCACTTTATTTTTTCCAGAGCCTCGCTCTTAACTCTGTGAAATTGAGTTTGCCCTCCCCGAGCCTGGGCAGCACCCACTGCCCCACTCCCCCTATCCCCACATCTGGCTGGCTCCGAGCGAGCAGGACTGCCAGTGCCCACTGAGCTGGGGACAGTGCCAGTGTGGTGAGGGACATCCCCATCAGCATCTATATCAGAACCTGGATTCTCGATCCTGTTGAGGAGCAACAACTCATCCCACACTGCATCTCAGCTGCCACAGAAGATGAAGAACCACCACCGATGGGAGCGGAGATGTTTTTCCCCCTCCCCTCAGCAGAAAGTGGCATTACCTCTCTGTCCAAGGGCTGCCTGAGCCAGACAACACCAGTCACGCTCTCCACTGCGAAGAACCGGCTGGCCTCCTCTCCCACCACGCCGAAGACCAGCGGGTCGTTGTCCAGGTCCCGGGCCAGCAGCTGAGTCACTGAAGAGCCTGGGAGAGATGGAGAGGAAAGAAATCATGAGTGAAACAGGACAGAGGGGAAAAAATCCTGAAAATATTCTGTTCTGCCTTCCTCCCTTAAGCTATCCCCAAATTATTTTTCCCACCGTGCTACAATGCCTCAAACATTCATACAGCAGCAACGGGAGTCAAGCTGTGCGTGGTCCTACTGTTCTCTCTTTATTTACAGATAAATTGTACTACAGTTCCTCTCCTCCCTCACCCTTATCAAAAGAGAAAACTGTGTTTGCTCAGCAGAAGCATGGCCATCTCAGGCCCTAGAGATAGTGGAGGAACCCATGCCTCTTCTGGGTAAGCACTTATCAGCCTCCCTCACGCTTTCCTCCTCTGAGGGGCACCACCAGCAGATATAACAACACTTCCAGGTTAAAAGCAAACATCCCAAGGCCAGGAGCACGGATGTGATGCCCACAGGTGCCCCGAGGCTTAGGGATTTGGTAGGATCTGGAGCCAGACACAGACCTGGGGTTTGTTTTAAACACCGCAGCAGCAGCCAGCGCTGGTCTTTTTGTTATATGTGGAGCCCATGCACCCAGAGAACATGAGAGATGTTGAGACAAATCCAACACTGCCGTCTGCCAAATCATGTCTGAAACCATCTTCTGCAGCACCCTGAGTACCCCAGCCAACAGTGGCCTTACTCAGCCATCCCTCATGGGCGTGCAGTTGCAAATGTGTCTTCCTGACTGCACCCAAGAGGCAACCTGGACTCTCCAAAGTCTCTGCACAGGAGCTATGTGTCTTGTCTGCGAACTCCACACTGCTCCCAGAGCGGGATGACTTCTACTGCTCTGAAACCAAGGGACAGCCACCACCCTTGGAGCCTCATTTCAGCTCCATAAGAACATCCTCAGATAGTTTTGGGCCTCTCCATGACATTTCTGAGCACACTCAAAGTCTGGTGTGGTAGGCTGACCATGGCTGGCTGCCTGTCGCCCACCCAGACACTCTCAGCCCCCTCCTCAACAGGACAGGGAAGAAAATAGAAGCAGCTGGTGGGTGGAGATAAGGATAAAAGATCTCCTTGGCTGCTTGACCCCAAGGATGGGAGGGGACAACCTCTGCATGAGCTGTCTTTGGCAGTGCAAGAGCACCCCACAACCCCAAACCATCTGGTCATGGAGAATGGATGCCAAAATTTCATCCATCTGGGAAGAGAAAGTAAGATTCAGTAGACCAAAGGGCAAACATGGTGGCACAGTTCAGTGAGCAGAATGACCCAGGCAATTACCGACGGGTTGGCCTGACATCAATCACAGCTGAAATAATGGAAAAAGCTGATATGAGATTCCATTAATAAAGAATTAAATGATAGGAACATAATTAATGCCAGTCAACACGATTTTATGGAAAATAGGCCTTGTCAAACAAACCTGATTTTATTCTTTGATGAGATTACAATTTTGGCAGATAAAGGTAACTGCGAAGAAATAATAGACTTTTGTAAGACATTTGACTTAGCACCGCGTGACTTTCTGATTAAAAATTTAGCACCGTGCGACACCGACGAAGCTCACTCAAGTGAAGACCCAGCTGCCCAGCGGGTCCCAAGGCCAGCGGCCGCGGTTGAGAGATATCCTAGCACGACATAAAATTGCTGTCGGTACAAACTCAGGTGACAGCATGGCAAATGACAGGAAGGACCAAGCAGCCAGGCCAAATGCTTGGTAATTTGAGCTTCTTGTTTGGTAAAAATCTGTTTTCACCACCTCGCTTCAAACACCCTTGGAAAGAGGCTGGAGGAGCACAGGTGCAGAGGAGGGCACCCCAAAATCAGCTGTTCTGTTTCTGATCATCAGGGGTCCAAACATGCAAGGAGCTCTTTCCATGCCTTGGCTGGCAGAGCCACGGTGCAATTTGGGCACTTGGAGGAGTGCCTTTGGGGCTGTTATAGCTGGTTCTGTCAAGGCTGCGATTCTGCAAGCTGCTCGGCTGGCTGCATCACCCTCAGGACTAGATGCAAGAACCACAAATGTTTGAGAGCTAGCAAAAACCCTTTACGCTTAACAAGGGCTTTAAAAGCTTGAACTGCTTCGTTTATGCAAAAGAAGAGCAAGATGACTCAGGCCATCTTGAGCACATCCATGAAGGGGACCAAATGTAAGACTTAAGACGACTGCTCTAGTCCAAGAAAGTACAGCAAAATCTCAGTGCCCAAACCTAGATGACTTTCTATTAGAAGAAGGAATATCACTGGTTTTAAAAAGAGCAACTATAATTAACCATTGGGGAAAAAGAAAAAAAAAATCCTTCTATCAACACAGGTGCAAGCGAGTGACAGGTCAAGATCAAAGACCCGTTGGACAAAGACCCAAAAGCAAAAGTCCTTATCCAAACAACTGAGATCAGCCGGTTCATCTGCAACGTTCCTGTCCCTTCAGTGAGTGCAAGCGTGAAGCCAACACTGGAGATACGAAGTGACCCTACACTTTCTCAAACCTCAGAGCCTTGATGTGAAACAAGCTACTAGACTGGTTTTATTTTGGAGGACATCCGAAGCCATCCTTAGCAAAAGGTTGTTAGCCCCAGAAAATGGGCAAGACTGTGACCATCCCCACGACAGTAACCAGGACAAGGCTCTATTCTGCCAAATGTAATGGGAGAAACAGACTTTCCTCCTTTGCACATCTCATGCAAACCCCTGAGATCAACAGGGTATCGACAATTGCCTCCAGAACTGAAAATACTCCAAATCCCAAAAGGTCTCGGTCTATTGCAACTCATGGTGGAAGGAAAACGATCCTAAAAATCCTGCTGAATAGGAAAACCACATCCCACCCACTTCTAATCATAGTCACATTCATGGTTTGTACGCTGCACACCCGCTTGCACAAAGAAATCAGCCAGCAAACCAACATTTAACTCTTCTCTGTCTCTCTGTATCACAGCTCCCTCCCGCTGTCAGTGAATTTTGTTCCTAAATTCAGGATAAACCTGGAGAACAAAGCAATTTCTGGGCAAGGTGCCTCACCCCACCCGCATTTCTGGCTCCTGCCAGGCTGCAGACGTGCAAGATCAGATCCCCGTGAAACAGCGTGCCGGGCTCGGCGGCAATCTGGTCCAGGAGCATCCAAATCAAGGGCAGATTTAGCAGGTAAAAGAGGAGGGAAAGGAGCATTCAGCACCTATACCCACCTCAGCTTTCCTTTTGATTTGTTACAAACAAGAAACTTCATTAAGACACGAATAGGGCAGTTGGGAACATTAAAGCGTAAGCTGCACGTTGTTTTCCTGAATCACAGGAAAATATCTTCTTAAACCCTCACAAGTGGGGCACCAAACACGAAGAGCTGTTTTACCCATTCCTTACCCGCCTGTCAGTGAATACTCACCATCCTAATTTAAGAGCACCTCCCAGTTCATTACAGGAAAAGAAATAACGCATAGAACACGGATCAAAATAACAAATTGAATAGAAGAGAACGAGAAACAGATCGCTGAAATAAGAAATGAGACTTCACAACTGCTTTGCCATTTGTTATTCTGATTTTTTGCAAGCTTTACCCCCGGGGAACGCTAAGTTTAGGCGTGTGGTGTGAACTGGGTGGTGAAGGTCAGGGAGAGAGGAGCGGAGCACGCTGGGCTCCTGCACGGCCTGTGGCCACCCTCCAGCTCCTGGGCTCCAAGATAAAAAGTCGATGTGAGCTACCTTCCACAGACTCCTTTAGCACTAATTTATTTCATCCTATTTTTCACAGAATCATAGAGTGGTTCAGGTTGAGAGGGACCTTCAAGATCATCTAGTTCCAACCCCCCTGCCATGGGCAGGGACACCTTCCACTACACTAGGCTGCTCAAAGCTTCATCCAATCTGGCCATGAACGCTTCCAGAGATGGGGCATCCCCAACTCCTCTGGGCAATTTCCCCATAAAATTTCCTGCAAAAAGCAGCACTGCCCCAAACCCCAGTGCCGACCTGGCTCCGGCCACGGCTGCGGAAACAGGGACAAATTATCCTTCTGCAGTGCAAAGTTATAGGCTCCATTTGTTTCCCCTCAGGAATCAGACAGGGCAGTTAAGCGTCTTGATTCCACCAGATAATCACAATTTATCTTGTCTCCTTTCACCTCCTTTCTCTCAATCACAGCTACTTCTCTCTCTTCCTCACACATCCACAGATTTTCTTCTTCCTCCGACTCTTGAACTTCGATTGACCTCAGGAGCTGCTTCTCGTCGTTGTTGGCTCTTGTTTTGCTCCTGCTAGGATTTCATCAAGTTTTTTTAGGTTTGGCTGCTTTATGGGATGTACTTCCCCCCTCAATACAGAACTCCTGTCTCAGCATCTTGCTTGCAGCTCTAAACCTGTATATTTTTCTTGCCCTTCCATTTTGCCAAGGAGGAAAGCAGGCAAAGGAGCCGTGCCTCTCCCAGTTCCTCTCAGCTGGTTTTTGCTTTCAAGAGGGGCAGATGAGAAAGGAGAAAAAAGCAAAGTCTCCAGGAGGATCTCAGAGCTCCTGGAGGGTTTCGGAAGCGCCAAGCCCCAGGGCCAGAGAAAGAGTTGGAGGATGAAGAAGCTGCCAGAGCATGATGCTGACCCAGGCTGCACAAGGGTGGGCTGGAGGGCACTGGGGTCCGACAGAAGGGGCAGGTTTCTAATTAGTTGTTTAATAAGATGTTCCCTTAAAAGGTCTGATCCATACCCAAGCTGAGTTAATAGGAATCTCTCCGCTGCCTGCGCTGGCTTTTGGGCTCAAGACTTCAGACATCAGCTACACTTTAATATTAAAAGCATTTTAATCCCTGCTTTTTAAAAGCCAGTGCTGACTTCTCCTTGGCTCATTGTTCCTCACCCCTCCCGAGCTCTGGATCGTATCTGCGGGCACGGTCACCATGCAGCAGAAAAAAAAGCCAAAAATTTCCAAGTAGCAGTGGCAAATGGATCAGAGGCACTGGAAAAGGGGAGCAGCAGGGAGACAGCCCTTACTCCAAGAGCACTGCCCATGGCCCTGAACCAAGGTCACAAGCTGGCACAGAGAGCCCTTGGTTGCTATTTGACTTCTCAAACCAGTACAAACTTATTTACATTTTAAAAAAGTCATTTTAGCATCCACAGCAAGGGGTCCCCTTGCATAGAAGCCACCGCCACACTTTTGCTCCGAAGTAGATGCCACCAGATTTCCTCAGCTCCCCCTTCTTCCTTCCTTGGAAAGGAGATGGGACAATCGTGTCCCATCCACTTCTCTGCCAAGGCTCCTGCTGTCAGCTGGTCCTGCCTTCCTGCCCCTGTCGCCCCGGCACCGGCATCTCCAATTAGCCCAGTTCATCAGAGCAGGCTGGCCTCTGACACGCTCGGTGTCAGGAATTTGATGGATCTGATCTTGAAATTCAAACCCTGTTCTTCTCATTTGTCACCTGCTCCCTTTTCTTTGCCCGTAATTCATTTTCTCTTTCAACCTTTCAGAAAAAAAAATAAAAGGGGGTGTAAAAAAAAAGCCCTTCCATGATGTTTTCCCAAATATTTTTTTTCTAAAAGGAAAGATGAAATGCCAATATTTCTGTGCTGCTGAGCAATCTCAGAGCAACATGAGGGAGAGGAAAGGACGATGACTCCCTAGTAAGGAAAATAAAGCAAGATTCAGTTTCAAGCAGGAGGCCACAGCAAGTGGGAGCTGCTCCCACATTTGGGATGAGGTTTCATCACTTTCCCAGAGAGGATGAGCCTCAAATTGGGGACAGAGCCTGCACAGGAGACCCCACCTGATGCAAAAAGGGAGATGCAAGTGTGGGCAGCAACCAAAGCACACTTGGGCTCAGGCAATCTCTTGCAGGCACCAGGATCTCTCCATCTTCATTCCTGCCTTTCTCCCAGTTGGTCCAAGCCTCATGGAGCAGTTTTCCCTGTCCATGCTACAGATGACCATAGATCACGCAGGAGATGTGGGCTTCCAAAGGCTAACCACCACATGCTGCAGACTCCTACTGCATGGAAGACCTTGCTCCTCACAGCTGGAGCACGCCTTGGGTGAACAAGAATAGCAAAACCCATGCCACACAAGCTCGCTGAAATTAAATTAAAGCCAACAACATTCAGATACACTCAGGGATATCTAAAAGCACACCACAGGTACATGGGCAGGCCGCTCATCCATCTCCAAGCCTTCCTCGCAGCTCGTTTCATAAACGCAACCTCAATGGATACTCTGGCCTCTTTCTGAAAAAGGGCTCAACCACTTGAGCCGAGACTTTCTGGAACAACTCGAAGTTTCAGCTCTTATCATTCAAGTCGAGCTCAATGTTACCTACATCTCTTTCCATCAGCTTAGCCCACCACCAAGGCTGCCCTCGCTCCGATTACTGTGCTGCAGAGGAAATGGAAAAGGGCAGGGAGACACCAGCACCTTTTAAAAAGGGTTTCATCATAAATAAATGAGAAAAGAAGGGTTTCTGCCATCAGGAAAACAGAGGGTATTTGCCAATTATGGATGGAAAAGCCCAGCGCAAGCTGGTCCAGGAGCCATGTGTGCTACTGCCATCACCCATCATGTACAGGAGAGAAAGGAGATCCAAACATGGAGGTGATAGGGAAGAGGGAAAGTAAATCTGTGCAGTTAAAACCATTTCTGAGGGAGTTTATCAAGCTGGGAAGCGAAAGGCACAGCAGAGAGTTTTTCCTCGCTCCTCAGATGTTCAAAGCCAGAGCTGGAGACAGAGCCCGTAATTTCTCTGCTGCTTTTAGCTATGTTAAGTGGAGAGCCAGTGGTGGGATGGAAACCACAAGCAGACCTGACAGTCAGCAGTAAACCTCAGAAAGAGGCATCACCTGCCTTCAATTCTCCCAGCTCTTGTAGGGACGTTGAGAAAGGGTGTTTAAAGCCCTTTAAAGGGAAGAGCACAGCAGCACGTGAAGAGGAGCCCAGCGTTCACACCAAGAGCAGCCATAACAGAGGGCTTTTGGGATTTACTTTGCCACCCACCCAACACTTCAGTTCACTTTACAAGGGAAATGAGAGAGGGAAAATAAAAAAATACAAAAACCAATGGTGTGTTGAACTTCCTTGACATTATTGTTAAAGTAAATGGAATACCTGAGGCTCTCCCGGTAGATGCCGTGCATACAGCCACTGGGCAGAGAAGGGCACCCTCCCAATTAAAGTCAACATCTCTATCTACATGGTTAAGACAGAGTAATTTCCCTCCATCAGCCTTCAAACAGATCTTACAGCACCAGGAATATCAAGCAAACTCTCTGAAATGAGTTTAAAACCCAGGCCTTCGTGCTGGTGCCATGTCTCTGTGGTGGATGGAGGTGCCAGCAAGTGAGCGAGGGCTGGGACCTCTTTGGCTTGGAGACAGCGGTTTATTAACCAAAACTCTCCAACCAGGCTGGTGTATCGCTGCTGAAATCACTGATATGCCTTAGTACCACTGTGGCATCTCCAGATCTGCCTGGGAAAGAAAAAAATAAACGCTCATCCCTGGGCAAACCCCCTGCAAAGAGCAGCGGGCTCAGAGGGCACTGCCTGTCCTTTATCCCTGGAAAGGAGAGAAGATCCAGCCATTCTTGCCGTCAGGATTCACTTCAAAACCCCCAGCCCTCATCGCTGGGACAAGGGAGAGCATGGACAGCTTGTAAAAGCTGAAAGGACTTTCATTTCCTTTTGTTTGGAAAGAAATAGGCTGTGAAAGAGTTATGTAAATACAATTGCATTAAAAAACCAAAAACAAACAAACAAGAACCACACTATAGGAGAGTAAAATAAGGAAAGAAACACTTGTAAAAGGAGGAGTCTGGGTCTGTCAAGATATTCCTGGTGTGAAAAGGGTTCCTCCACTTAAAAAGTCCTCTTAAGAATAATTTCCTCTCCACGCTGCCTGGGAGCCTCATAATTACCAACAATGATCACAGACCCATTCATTTCATCCTAAAATTAATACATCACGTTCGGAATGATATCGCATTAATTTATCACAAGATTTATGAAACTTGTACTTTTTTCTAATGAGATTTATGCAAATTCTGCTCCATCCATTGTTTGCGCCAGAAAAAAAAAAAAGAAAAGAAAAAAGTTCCCTCACAGAAGCTGCTCTGTCAAGAAGTCTCATTCACTTTTATTGATATCTGTTCCTTCCCTCTTCATCCTCACAACAGGAGGGGGAAGGAGAGGAGCCGGTTCCAGCTGGGATGCAATTCCGTTCCCAAGCAGAGCACGAGCGAGGAGAGCAGCACGAGGACGAGGTCTGCAGGTGAGCCAACCGTTCGAGGCACTTAGATTTAAACTAATTTTAAAAGGGAATTAACCGGTGGTTCACTCGCACCTTTGTCTGAGAAGGGTCAGAGAACAAGAGGAGCAGCAGGGAATCATGAAATTAAAGTATCTAGGCTTTCCGGAGTGGGAAGTCCGTGCCTAGTAAACTTATGGAATAAATGAGAAAGGGAGAGTGGAGGGGAATAAACACCAAGAGAGCATTGTGAGGTTATAAATGGGGAAAAATCACACGAGATCAACTCGATATTTTCCAGGAGAGCTGTAAACGGAGCTGAAGAAAGGAATGCATGAGATGTCCCACCAGCCCAGGAAAGCACTCAGTGTAACGCCTTACAAAGCCCGGGGTTTCCTGAAGACCAGGACAATTCTCAGGAGCATGGGCAAGACAGTACCAAGCAGGCAGGGCATCACCAATTCCAGCACGGCAGGAATACTACTGTCGTTTCCAAGCACTGCCAACTGGAAATGAGACCGAGATCAGCACCAATATCTGCACAGCTCAGTTGAGGAAGCTGGGGAAGAGGATTCTTCCAAAACCCTAAATATTCGACACAGCCTTGCTCCTTGGAGCCACTCTCGTGTGACTACAACGACTATTCATGAGACCTACTGAGATGTTACCCAACATCACCTGGGGGCTTTTAAAACAGGCCTGAAAAAGACATTTCCAAGGCCAAACATTCCCAGGAGCACTGCTCTGTGCCCAACTCCGAACCACCCCGAACACTCCATACAACCCCCTCGCTCACTCCACAAGGAAAATCTAGCTAATACAGTCTTGATTAACATTTCCGACACAAAGTTTAAACCCTAAATCCATAGAATATCCTTTTCTAATTAATTTTTGAAATAAGAAACAGCCCAGAAAGGAGATAGAATATTTCCTTTGTTCCTTCTTGCCTTCTCCCAACCTCCCCACCTCCCTCCAAAAAGAAAAGAGTTTGGTTTTTAACTGATTAAACACTCGTAGGTAAAACAAAACTGTCACAGGTACCAGCATGGAGGGAAAGGTCACCCAATTCTCCTCTGCATGAATATCGCAGCTCAGTAATACGCAGAATAACAAGATCACCAGGGATGGTGAGACCTTCACCCTTACCCTAGTTTCCCACCAGTGCCTGGGCACCAGGGAAGCTCCAAGACAGAGGTGGAGGCCACCAGAGAGGACTCAGGACACCTGGTCACTGGTGAGATATTTAACTCTCTTCCCCAAATGCCATTTCTGAAGGCAACTTTTTGAGTTGCCTATCACCTACCTTGATAGGCAGCTTTCAGAAGACCTTCTCTGAAAAATGGACATACCAGTAGGTGGGATGCCCAGTTGATTCATTGACTCCCCCACCAGAGGCTGTGTGAGAACCTTCACAGCAGGTACTCCCAGCAATGACCATGACCATCCTCTCCCCAACAACTCAGAAGCCTCCCTGGGAAGTTACAGCCCAACACAGGAGAAGGATCTGCACCACAAAAACCCACAGCATTCCGACAAGTTTCATGAAAATAATAGCTGAATTAAGGAAAGCCGAGTGTCCCTCTTTAGGGTCGCAACTCTTTTTCTGTAGAAGACGTGGGTGCCAGCTGTCCCATCAACATGAACCTGCCCAGGCAGGGAGCAGAATATCCCACCTCTCTTGGGGCAGCTAAGGGTCCTCATGGACATGGAGAGGAAACCTTCCTCCCAAGAGTTCTATAGACTACATGCAGAGATAAGGTTCTGGGAAAACTCCTCCAAAGGAATCGCTCCAAGCTGTTCCTCGGCATGAACTCTAAATTAACATGGATCTTCATGTCAGAACCACATGGCTGGGGGCTTTCTGTAGTGACTGATGTTCATGTGGAGTCACTGTGCTTCCAGAAACAAGAGATTACGCCAACTGACCAAACGAGTTGTACTAACAAGCGCAGAGACTAAATCATCAGCCCCACGGTGCTGGGGTCAGCCCTGTTTGGGGAGCCAAGGAGCAGAGGACTATTTTTCTAAAGAAAGCCAGGCAAGCTTGCATTTTGACTGCCAGCTGGCAAGAAATGAGATAATGAGAGACTCTGCTCCTGCCAGAGAAACCGTGGCACCGTGCAAAGAGCATCACAGGTCAGAAGAAAACATTTCGGTAGGTGACCTGTCATGGCCTGCCTTTTTTGACTACTGAGAGGTGTCTTGCCAGCTAAAACTGAGTAGCAGTAGGGATGCTGAGCACCCACGTTTTCAGAGGTGTCTGCCAGTTGGGCATAAAGACTGGGTAACCAGCTGAAGCAAGCCACATGCTCTCATAGGAAAGATTAGACAATGCTTGCCTAGGGGGCAATTGAGCCAAAACGTGGCACCAAGGCATACAAGGTGTTGCCATCCCTCCCAGAGAGGGAGACCCTGAGCAGGTGGAAGACTGAGCGTTACCATATGCCCACAGAGCACCGACCAGCTCCGCAGGCTGGGACAGGAGTGAGCACTGAAACCCAATCCTAGCTCCAGGGATTACTTTCTACTTAGTGGATGCAAGGAACTAACAGGAGCTCCACTGAGATGGCTCAGATGGGAGTGACATCAACTTGGAAAAAACGAGGACACATGCCCACTTCGATTTCCCACTCGGTGCAGAAAGCAGGAGAGCAGAGGAGACTGGAAGATGCAGCTGACCCAGCATCCTCAATTGCTTCTCTTTGGCCACATCAAGCTTTCTAGAAATATGCCAGGGCAAACAGAAGAAAAGTGGGACCCCAGAAGTTGAGTTAATGAGGTGCTTTGCTACTTGGTGTAAATAAATGATTTATGAGTAAGATGAACCATGCAGTAGTTTGCATCTTACCCCGACAAGGTAACATAGCTCTGTGTTAATTAGAAAAGAGAAGCTGTTCTGCAATTAATATGAGGTCAGAGATAAAGCTCATTAGATTGCAATGCCTACAGACCAGGACCATGTCCCAGGACCATTCTGGCATTGAACAGGATGGCAAAACACCCGCAGGATGAAAGACATCCCCAGGACAGCAAGGTGACGACGCCAACTATGCCAACGGAGAAGCCACACGAGCATCAGTACAGAACCGCTCCTTTAATGGCGCATCGGTAAGACGCCAGCTGTTCTCCGGTAACTGGGATGAGCCAGAGTGGAAAATGCCACCTCTGAAATAGTGCTTCTCCCTCCACCAGCAACCCTGTCAAGCTGAGGAGCTGATCAATATGAATGGGGAAAAAAAAAAAAAAAAAGAACCCGTCAGCACATTTCACTTGCACAAGTGAAGTTCGAGCGGGGATTCATTCACGTCTTGTTTGAAATCTCATCTGCGCCTCACAAAAGATGAAACATCCCCGAGGCTCTCAGTCTCGCAGGAAATACAAAACCTTTAGTGCTACAGCTTGCCTACGGCCCAGCTGCTCCGCTCGCTGAATGGTTCAGGGGAACAAGTAAATATAGCCGTCCTCAGCCCAAATATCACGGGGTGCTTTGCTCCAGCACGAGCGTGCTTCAGTACGTGCGTCAAAGTCCCGCTGACTTCCGAAGCCAGAAGGGAGCGGTACCAGCGGTCAGATTTTTGTCTGCAGACTTCAGATCCGTGAGCAAATTGGCCTTGGACCGTCACCGTAATTCTCTGAGGTTTCAAAACATGTGCTGGGTGATGGATTCTGCCTGGTTATAATGAAGATGCAGTGAAATCCCTTCTTGATTTATCTCTCTGGAGTTGAGTTAGCACCTCTGATCTCCGAGATACAGCTGCAGTAAAAGCAAGAATCATACAAACGAGCCAGAAATTTGAAGCCAAGGAGGCCAGTTTTGGAAAGGTTACATTTCCTGCTCCCCTCATCACCCTGAAAAGTAAACAAAACCCTTAAAAGAACCAAGGGTAACAACCAGATGCTTGGAAGACTCTCCACAAAGGTGACAGCCTGGGGAAATACAACACATGGAACACATCAGCCCCTTTGCCCGTCGGTCCTGGACCTCGAAGCTGCTTTACTCCAAGCACAACCCAACTCCTTGGGGCTGGAAACGACTGCCACATCTCAGATGGAGCATTTCCCACCATTCCTCCCTCCTTCTCAAATGCCAAAGAGAAGGTGGGGAGAGACTTGGCAGGTGGTGCCTGGGTATCTGAGGCACGAGCTTATCTGCCTCCCCGCCACCGCGCCGCAGTAAATTGCTTGTTGATAAATGAGGCTATTTAGGAGCAAGTGATGCCAGCATTACGGTTATTAATGACGCCGACGTGGAGAGACATTTAAGAGCAGCCCCACGTTCTATTGTCCTCTCGCCTGTGAGTAATGGGGCACTTCAGCTACGGGGCTTCAAAACCAGCTTGGGCCGTTCAACAACAGGAACAAAATAAGACCAAGGGAAATGGATGGAGCAAACTGGACTGACGACTCTAACTCACTGATAAAGCCAAGCTCCTTCAGTAGAAGTTGGGCAGAGCTCCAGTCATCAGATGAAACTAAACCGAGAGCGTTCCTCCTTTCCAACCACCAAAACTCTTCTGCTGCTCGTCCCTGCAAGCTCCTGGCAGCCATAACACAACACACAGCTTCTTATTCTCCCAATCTACGGTCCTGCGCAGCAAACCCACCCAAAATAAATGGGAAAAGTCAAGCTGCAACAGCCTAAACTGGAAGCAGCAGTGGTCCAGCTGTACTTGCAACACGTGGTACACCCCGGAGCACGGCGCGGGTGATATTTGTTGAAGCCTGGGAGGCTTTCACAGGGCCATTACCTCACTTTGCACGTCACAGATGTCTAAACGTGGCCAGGAGGACAATGACTGAGAAATAAAGAGACTGTTTACTGCAAGAGGAAACCTTGGAACAGAGCTCCGCAGTCGCTGGTGGGAGTGCGAGGCAGAGCGCACAAGCACACAGCTTTAAACTTGTTTCTGAGTTAATATACCCACGAGTGTTTTTTTCTTTTCTTATGAAAGCGTACTCTTCTGCAAACAAACATCTGGAGATCTCTGTTACAGCTGGATCATTATCCCTAGTGACTAAAGCATTCAATTAATTTAGCCTTTCTCATTTGTGAGTCGTCTGCAAATAGAGTCGGGTTTGCAGGAATTTATTTGTTATTTGAATATATTCGGTGAATAGTTTATTAAAAACATATTTCAGACACGAGATTTCTTGCTAAATGCTCCTACAACTGTTGCTCTGCGCGTTGGCAACTGGCTGTTCTCACCGTATAAACGGTCACTGTGGTCAGGTGGGAATGCCTTTGCCTCTTGATGGAGTGCAATGTACCTCCAGAAAGAGCTTTCCAAGGGTCTGCGGAAGCACCTGCACAAAAACATACCCTCACACAAACGCACAGCACTCAGCCTGCCTGAATTTCCTCAAAAAACCACAAAACGACTTGAGCAGTTGTCACACAGAGAACAAGAACAGAGCTGAATACCGGAATTCATTGACTTTATGCGGAACACCAGCGAAAACATCTCTCATTAGCTTCCACGACACCTCGCAAGCACCCACGGGGCTCCTTATTCAGGATCCTATCTGCCCAGGTGCCTTTTGTCTCAAAACTCGAGGGAACTTCATCACACCAGCAAGAGAAAATGGGGTGAGAAAGGAAGCAGCGAAGGGCTATTTCCAAGACTGATGTAATCCCTCGGGCGTGCAACAAGCCCAGGCTCCTCCTCACCTGTGTACCACAAATTGTAGCCTATACGGGACACTTGACACGTCTGAAATCACAAATCCTCCTACAAGAACAGTTTTAGTCGTCTACACAAGGCTGCTCCAAGGCAGTTGTCTCCCTTGCTACTCCCGAGCTTTGCTCCAGGGATTGCTGAGTTTTGGCAGAGGGTGAGGTGCAACACAACATCCCAGGTAAGTTTAAGAACAAGGCAATTCTTGTGTTTAGGACAAGCAAAGCAGGTTTTTCCGTGATCTTAGTCACCACATTAAGATGACAGAGAAGCAAATGTCACAGAGGAAAGCGGCGATGCTTGCAAAACCCTCATGTTGCAGACTTAAAGCTCCATGGGGTGAGGCAGATGAACAGCAGCAGGCGGGACCCTCTCCCGGGGATGTCAGCAGGGCTCAGTTTTCATCGACCACTTAACTTTTACGAGCTGATGTTTCTCTATAGGGTTACGTTCACTTCAGGGACAGGCAGAAAACCAGCCAGATGACCCAATTTGAAGATACCAAGTAGAAGACCTCGTGTTCCTGGTCCTTTATTCCACTACCATGTTCAACAGCAGACTTCTCCAGAGTTCCACTCAAAACATTGTGTTGGTCACCCCAGTGGGATCCCGAGCCTGAGGGACGTGTCAGCCTGGGATGTTCCCCATGGCCAAGGTGACCTGCAACAGTCCGGCTGCATACAGCTCTTTCTACAAGGTGGGTCAGACCTGCAAGGGGTGGCTGAGTCTATGAGCCTACAAATCCCTTGCCTGGTGTCCAGAGGAGCCCACAGTCAAAAAAAACCCACCACTCTCTTAGTCATAAGTAAAAAAACCAACAACATTTTAAAATCCAAACTGAAAACGAAACTCCATGTTAAATCCCAGCTGCCGAGTTGTTTGAAGGCAAAAAGAAAGCAATCACCGAGGTTTCACAGGCTGTTCTAAAAGTGGAAATCTATGAAGAGAAAAGTGATCTGATAAGTCATGGTTTTAGGCTTTTTCTCTCAATTGCTCAAAATAAAGACTTTGAAAGCTTTTCTTTCCCCTAACGCCCTGATTGAGGGAGAAATGGGTATTGACCACCAAATTCAGCATCTACTTGCCAACGCAAGTACACATCAGAGACAAGTCCCAGCCACTTCTGCCCCAACAGCTGCCTACAACAAGTACATAGAGTATTTTTCCAGTCCCTTTGACAGCACCAGCCTCTAACTCGCATGTAAAACCAGTCCCTTCACAACATCTCAGGAGCCTCCTGTGCTTCTCAAGTGCCCTCTCGGTAATCCATGCCGATGCTATCAGGTCCCACTAGAAAATTTGGCTTCCTTCTCTCAAAGAGGTTTGCACAGCACCGCGCTGAACAGCACTGCACCACAAACACGTGCCAGGGGGGCTGAGAACCCGGTCTGGAAGTGATACCTTCTCAGGACACCATTCCCATGGGGAAGAGCAGGGTTTGAACTTGGTGTGCCTTCTTCCCCAGGGTACATGGGAAGCTTAGACAGGGCAATTCAGCACTAAGGGTTTTAACGGTGAGAATCTGTTCACCGGAGCTGAACATTTCCTGTTATTTGACCATTTCTTTGATGAAGAAAATCCACCCTACTCTCTCCCATCTGAAACTATGATTTGCAGACTGAGTCCATGGCCACTCATTCGGCCCCTTGGCTCTACAGAAGGATCTCACGGGGATGCGAGTACTCATGCATCAGATCTGAAAGGATGAGCGATCCTGTAGCCCTGAGGACATCATCCCAGTAGCTGGAAGGTGCTGGCAATGCCCACAGCATGAGACACAGCTAAAAAATTTCAAAGACCGACCCAAACTATCCTCATCTCCACCGAACCAACCATGACATTGGCACACACAGCACTTTGTTAGGGCTGGTGAGCATGTTCCTACCATCAGGAAGAAATGCACCTCTCTTCCTCCTTCCCACTAAAGAACAGCCATTGTTCTTCTCCCTCTCTTTTGGTTGTCCTTTACTCTAGCCTTTGTCCTTGAGAGCATGCAGAGAGCACTCTGGCCTAGGTAGCTCCCAAAATTTCCTCAAATTTGGGCTGAGATTATAGCTGCCATTATTAAAGAGTGCTAATAAGCCTGATTAACCAGAAATGAATGAGAAAGGAATAAGCCAAGGATTTTCCTCAGACCCAAAGTGCAAGAAATTCATAACAAACTTAATACCTGTACCAATAAGAGGTTCTCAACACTGAATTTATTTTAAAACCAGTCTGACTATTTCCATAAGGGAAAAAAGAAAAAAGAGACAATCTTTCAGAATTATTCATGAAGACAGTCACAAAAAACCAAACCAAATCATGTCAGCAGTTTGTTGCAACAGAGTTGTCCTGCTGCTGCTGGCTGGATGCCGGCATCGCTCACCGTGAACACGGCCTCGAACCTTGCAAGGGCAAGTCTGGTTTGGGGGTGCACAGCCAAGGAAAATCCATGGAGAGACGGAGAGACCAAGTACCCAGAAGAGTAGAGGACGATGCAGTGGATGAAATCCCCCCTGCCCTGGGCAGCTATGAGGCTCAGAACTGCTGCGGGATGTCTGTGTGTGCTTCCAGCAGAGGATGTTCTCCTGTGTACCCCAACTCAAGCATCCTCACAGGTTTCCTTCAACCTCCCTGCTCGCAGCATCAGCTTTTTGACATGCCTCCAAGATGACAGATGAGTCGGGACGTTGTTTTTGAGCAACTCACGTGCCTCACCGGCACGCAGGATGACAGACCTTGGGAACCTGGGCATTAATACCGGAGATTTACAGTCAAATCTGTCACGGTTGGGGAAGCTTTTTTCCCCAAGAACTACTCTGCCTGAAGGTCGCTTTTCCTGGGCAATAAGTGCAAAGAAACTTTCTCAGCCACCTTGGCCCCCCAACAAAGGGCAGGCAGGAGAGCAAGGGAGGGGGAGAGCCACCAGCAAATGTGTCCAGCCTAGGGCTGCCTGAGCAGTCCCACAGATCCCATCTGTTTGGTGGGAAGGCACGTTTCGGCAGCAGAGCCCCAGCTGCAGCCCCCCTTCGGGGAGCAAAATCACACCCCGGTTTGAGAGCCCCTCCATCCCAAACTCTGCATTCTCAACGGACCAGCTAAACCTACGCCTATAGAGAAACACGGAGTCCACCACTTGACCCAGCACAGCAAGTCTCATCTGCTCGCCTTCAGCTAAGACAAGAGGTTCACAATAACAATACCCACTCCCTCCAACTTTTCCTTTTCAAGGATGGGGAAGCCATTGCCACGAGACGTTTGATGCATGAGGCTACATCTCCCTATGCACAAACACCATCAAGGAGTTCATGGATGCTGCTGTTTGCTTATATTTCACTGTCAAGTGCAAGCCATTATTTTTGTAGCGTGACTGGTACTGCAACTCCAACGGCCAACAGGTGCCGTAGAAATGGGGTAAACCTTGAAAATACAACTTCATCCAGCATGTTAACAAAACTCCACGTATTTGTCACCCAAAGACAGCGCAGTCACGCTGCAGAACCTCTCCGGGATGAGATTTCCCCCTGAAGGTTTCCCAGACATTCCTCTGGTGCTGGCACCATCCAAGCGAGCTGCATCTGTTTGCTCAAAGCAGGGCCAAGCAGCGGAGCAACCACCCACGTTCGTTATCTACGGCACGCGCCGCTTTGTCGCTGTTGCTGCCAGCACTGCAGATGGCCGGGCTGGTGATGGTGGGAGGCTTCAAGGACGGGAGGGAAAAAAAAAAGCCCCGGGGTTGTCACAGCACAGGAATGTGTTACTACTACTGCTCCTCTGTTTCCATTAGTCAGAGATTAGAGCCCATCATCTGCAGGGGTTGCAAATTTCTCTAAGGAAACTCTAACAGGGAGTTTTCTCTGCCCTTCAAAAGTTTGCGTCGCTGAGTTCCCAAGCGGAGCTCAGATCCAGTCAACCACTGGATTTGCTTTGCCCAAAGGGAATACCGGACTGCCTGCGCCTACGGGTAGGTTGGACATACGTATCAGACTGTAAAAGAGGACCTATTTGCAGAGTGACTGTGGACGAGTAGCTGGCCAGAAAGCTCAGGCCCCATCACCAGAAGAGTACCACCAAGGAATGGGCTACTGCCTGTTCTCTCTGTTCCTTATTCTTCCTCCTTTCTAACTTGTTTTGAGAACAGGCATTTGGCTGTGGTGTTCAAGTCTCCAAGAAGAAGGTAGAGAAGGCTACCGGAAAGCCTGCAGGCTCACAGTTTGTGTTTTAAGCTGGAAAGGTGTTTGGAACCTGCTTACCAACAAGTTGTCCTTGTCCTTATCAGAGACCAAAGAAGTCGGCACAAACAGAGGAACACTGACCCCATAATTTCTGAGCATGTTGAGGACATGTGTATGGAAATCCATTCACACCCCTTCTGTTCTGCTCTTCTCCCCACCAAGGCTGACAACAGACACTGGGAGCTGCTGAGGAACAAGTCAAGAAGCCCAGTCTTAGAGCAGCGAGCCTTAGAGCAGGTAGAGGCAAAATACCTAGGGGAAGCTACCACGGGCTGGGTGGCAATTTCACAGACCAACAACTCAAGCAAATCAATTAAACCAGCCCAAGCCAGGACTAGCTGAGGCATCAGATATGGCCCGGCAGCAAAAACAACTTGGTGGGCTGCCAGAGGCAAAACCCACCATGCATACGGACAAGAGCTGGGACCATAAGCAGCTCCCGCTTGAGCCTCACAAGATGCTCCAAAAAGATACTCTCAATGAGCTGGTTTCCAAGAGAGGCTCTTGTCTGCACATCACTGTCCTATGCCAGTTTCTCAGGGCATGCCTAAACACCAAACCCTTTTCTCAAGGCTTCAGAAACTCCGAACGGGAGGATACCTGTTAGGAAAGCTGCCTCAGACAAGGCAACAGCTCTTCTGTCCTCCTGGAAGCACATGTTGCTCATCCCTTTGCTGGCAGAACAGATCAATTCCGACAAGGAAGGCTCCCGAGGTTTATAGTCAGGGCGACGCGAATAAACCCAACGAATCATTTATTCAGTCAATTTTGGCCGTCCCTAACAATGAGTTGTTTGAGAGCAGACCGCAGATTTCCCTAGCACCCTCTTACTTAAACCAATAATCTCTGTGGATAATTTTTAGCCTCCAGCTTGTTTAGAAAGCGCCGGCTACAAAACCTGAGCCATTTTAGAAGGATACAGCGGAGAGCGTATCCTTCCTTCCCTTGCCTGAGCCGCCGGATGGAGTTTACAGGACTAACAGGGATAACTCCAAATCAGAAATTCACTTTCTATTAGTACCGGTGGCAACGTCTCTGCAATACTTCTGCCAGCGACTCATGCAGGAAGCCGACCTGCACGGCACAAGAGATACCAGGTAAAAAAAAAATCCCGTCCTCACAAGCATGCCTGTCCTTCGCGATGCTTGTCCAGCTTGTCATGAAATCAAAGACCGGCGGCAGCGCTCCATCAGAGAAAGAGCGGCCCTAAAGCGAGTCAGAAGAATGCATGAATGGTGACGGGTGAACTGCTTCGTCGTCTCGTGCTCAGGGTGCTTTCCAGGCTGCCTTTGGATAAAAGGCATGGAAGGGAACAGGGATAAAACGTACAGTAAAGGCTTTTGAAATGAATTTAAGAGTTTTGAGAGCAAACGCGCGTTACTACAACTTCCCCTTCAGGACAAGAGTCATCCTTTTCTTTCCCAAAATTTCCCTTGCAAATCCTTCCTAGCCTGTTTTTTCCCCTCCTTCATGCTTTGAGCTGTGCTCCAGAGCCCCCCTTGTGCTCCCCCAAGCAGCCGGCAGGTTTCCTGCTCACCAGGCCATGCCGCGACACCGAGTCCTCTCCACCTCACCCCATCGGGTCTGCTCACTTTCTCGTTCCTTCCAGATGGGACCAGACAACACAGCGGGTCCTGCCTTGCCTCCCCAAAGCATCCCAGTCCCAAGGAAGGCAGGGGGGACCACACGCAGACAGCGAGCCACCCAGGTGACAATCAGCACTCTCGGCCAAGAGAAAAAGGGAGAGGAGAGGGGAGGCGGATTTGCGGGCTCTGATCCCGGGAGCCTGACCCCCTCCTCTCCCTCGTTATGGATGAGGCAAATTAGCTGTGACACTCATTAGCTGCAGCTCCTAATTAGTGAAAATTAATATTGGTTTTGATAGAAGTGTTGGCTGAAGCTCTCCCAGGCAGAGGCATTATTGACCTTGTTATCCCGTTTAGCAGCGAGTTACGGCACAGAAACTACTTTCTGTGGAGTCGACAGATTGCAGCCACCTCTCGCCCTCCGCCGCTCGGAGAGACGGTCCCAACCGCTGCCAGAGCACCCACAGCCCCACCGGCACCTGCACCCACCTCTGGCAGCATCCCAAGCCCCCTTCCCCAGCAGGGAACTACCACCTCTACTCGCAGTCTGAAATAATAAATACATGAGAAGAGCTGCAATGTGATGGCAACTCCCATTTAAAAAAGGAAAGAAGTAGGAGGTGCATCCCTAGACCCCAGCCCCGTCCTTCGAGCCTGGGAATCTGGAGGTGGCTAACCAGCAAAGTGACACACACTGCTAAATAAAAGGAAAACATTTGCTACCAAAGTTATGTATTAAAAAAAACCCCACAACACAAACCCAAACCACGCTGTATTATTCATGCATTAATAATAATAAAGATGTCAAACTGTCAAGATAAGAAGTTAATCTCATTCAGAGCACAATTAAAGATGCCATTATCCAACCACCTGGGGCCACTTCCACCTTCACAACGCGGTGGGTTTAACGCATTGCAGGGATGAGACCACGCCTGGCGAAGCAGCTCGCCCAGCCAACCCCCCTTGTCATCCCCCTGCCCAATCCCTCCCGCCCCCTCCAGTCAGGGCTGCCAAATACTGACATTCTCACTTGCCCAAAAGAGGCTGCAGGCAGATCTGCACTAGCAAAGCTTTTGGGGGACACATTCCTTCGTTTCTGGGATCAGTGCCCCAACGAAAAACATCCCTCTGCCCACCTGGATGATGTCTCTAGATGTAGGATACACAAAGGGCAAACCAGAACCAAACCATCTGTGGTTTCACTGGTGCCTGGGGTGAGCTGCTACTTCTAGAGGGAGGCAAAACACCACCAGAAACCAGCATCTCCAACAGATTCCAGTTGATTTTCCAGCAGGACGCTCACCAAGAGCTTCACTTTTGGCTCTCAATATGAACTAACATGTTCTTTGTGATCAGTGAACAGAGCCCGAGCCTTTATTCCCCAGACCACCTTTGTACTGTTTTGTGGAGAAAGTCCACCAAAAGTATCCAGATGTTAATTGCTATTTATACTGGGGGCCAAGCCAGCCCTCCCCACCTCCACATAGCCTGCAAAACGTACAGCACCCATACACCTCCCCAGCTCAGCCGCCTGGCAAGATACACCAGGTTTCTGTAATATTTAGCGCCACACACATGTGCAACTGCCATGGCTTTTTCAGTCTTGGACAAAAAGCCAATATTCTAGACTTAGTCGTAGAGGACAAGGTTAAAAAAAATAATAAATTAAATAAAAAATTGAAAGAATCCAAGTTTTTCTAACCAAAACACTTGCAAATAAGCAAATTGTATTTAAAATGTTCCCCCTCTGCACCTCGCAAGCTTTCTTTGCCACAGGACCCGAATACATTGTCCCTTCTTCCTCAAGGTGTGAAAGCAAAAGAAAAAAAAAAATAAAATACATCTCCAAAACCAAGCTCCTGGTCTAAAATCCAGGGAGGCAACAGCTTCTCCTCACTCCCAGGAGACACCTTGTCTACCTGCGAAGGTCCTCCTCTACCCCTCACTGTCAGAGTCATCTAAACTTGGAGGATCCTGCCAATTTTTATGGTTTCTGCCAGAGCATCCTGTTCCAGCGTGATGATACCAGCTTGGGAATTACTACATTTTTTCCCTCCTTGCCCTCCCCAGTGCAGAGCCTCATTTAGGACTACGTCCGCCACCCCACCCAAGCACGCAGGTGACGGTTCCTGATGTGCCTCCTGCCACCTGTAGCTCCCAGCTCCATACCTGACATGACTGCAGGCAGCAGCCCCAGGACCACATTTTTCCAAACCAACAATTTTTCCAAAACAAAGACCAACTTGCAGAAGCCAAGGAGATGTTTTTCCTTTATGTCGGTAGGAAAGCTGCTTCAGGGACAGTGGGAGACACGTGTACACAGGACGGTGCTTTCTACGCGGTCCCTTTCCTTCCTTGCTACACCGAGTTTTACATCCATGCTCTTTTGTACAGAAATATTGTTTTATCCGGTAGGATGTGTTTAATTTGATGGGGCTGTCATCTGGGAAAAGGTACGTTTCGAGAGTCAAGGTTTTCCGCAGTGCTGTTACTTATTTTATAGTCTTCTGCCTTATCTATTTCTTCCCCTCTGTTTCCCAAAATCATTAGTAACAACCATTAATCTCTGCCTGTGAGAACGCTCCTCACTTCTCCCCCTACCCTGAATTGTTCGTCTCCCTTGGACTTTCTACCTTTTAAAGTCTTTTTCCCCTTCTTATTTTCAAATTAACTGCTTGAAACGGAACAGCGGAGTAAGAGACGAAGCCCCATCGCTGTTTGTGAAAGGATATTACATTCCATAATACGATCTCTCCCCTCAAACCTAATAATTAATTAGAAAAGGAAAAAAAAAAAAAGGTTCCTCCATATTCAGGTACCGAATCGCCCTCCTAATTGCCCACACGTGGGAAGACAGCCCACGCGATACAACAGCGGAGCCTCCACAGAGCGGGCGTTCAACAAACCCATGCAGATGAATGGAATAAAATTGAGTTACGAACCACTAAATGTCAAGCGTTTGAAATCTTTCCCCCTCGCGTAAAGAGCGATATTCATAAATCTTTAAGAGAGGGGAGCGCGCGGAGCTCGTTCGCTCTTCTGACCACCGCTGCAAATTGAACAGATGTTTCCATCGAGTTGTCCAATGATGCCGTCTCCAGCTTTGCTTTTCCCCCCCTGAGTGGTTACAATTAATTCCAAAGCCATCAACGTACGCGAGCGGTTTGACAGGAGGAACCAATTTATTAACTCCCCCTGCCAATCAAGCACATTAAGCCATTCAAAGGCAGAAAGGTGCAGCGATAAAGCAGTTTAAAAGCCAAGAGATGGGGAGGAGAAGGATTCACGCGACAACACGGAGGTGACCACCCCGCGTGTCCCACGGCCCCCAAAATTGCGGAAAGCGGGATAAAACAAGCTTCCCGTGGCATCGACGCAGCCAGGGCAGTGCAACACCTACTGACACTCTGGCCCCAAACAGAGGATACCCACCAGGATAACGGCAGTCTTCCTCCTGGACACTTCCCGACAGCAGGAGTTTTATTCCACAATCTCAACACCATGGCACATATATACATTTCCAGAAGGGTTTTTTTTCCTGCCTGCTTATTTTCATACAGGACCACGGTGGTTTTCCATAACTAGGACTAACTAAGTTAATTTTCACATTTTAATTGCTCAGATGATTTTGAGACAGATGAAAAGATGTTGGATCTTTTTCCCATTTTTATTTTATTTTATTTTTTGGGCTTTTTATGACTTCTTTTACACTAGGAAGTAACAACCACAAACCAGTGGTGGCAGGGAATTTTCTTCAAAAGATGAAAAATTAAAACTAAGTAGTACTTCCAGAGCAACCAATTCTGGAAAGTTTAATTAAAAGGTTAATTTTTCACAAGGCTAGAAGTCTGAAAATTGTGTAAAAAGACTCATTGAGGCTATGGTGGGATTCCTTTCACAGCGGCGCAGGGAAAGCACCTCGAGCTGTTCCCCACCTCACCCGGCTGCCTTGGGAGCTGGATGTGTGGATCTCCCATGAAAATATTGTGTGCAGACACAGAAGCAGCGGGGAGTGGGGTGTACTTTTTTCTTTTTTAAGCTCACACAGCCCAAATATATCAAGTTCCTGAGCTGACAAAACGCACGAGCGTGTTTATTGCTCTTTGCAACCATAGCTTTTTCCTAAGAGGTTCCATTGATAGGCTCAAAACGAAAACGCAGCTCACCTTCCCCACCAAACCCAAAAATTATGAGTGTATGCATATGTAAGTATTTCCCTACAGTACAGGGAAATACTCTTGGCCCATAATATATTCCCTTAGAATATTAATACCTTCATATATATATTTATAGTCTTCTAATTTGAATATACACACATATAGAATCATAGAACGGTTTGGGTTGGAAGGGACCTCAAAGATCATCTAGTTCCAACCCCCCTGCCATGGGCAGGGACACCTTCCACTACACCAGGTTGCTCAAAGCCTCATCCATATATACTTTTCCCCCTGCCCTGTGTTTTTTGCTTTACCCAGCTTGACTCACACTGTTGACCCTGCTCTATATGAGGTTTGTCACCTGCACTAATGCCTCCAACCAGCCAGGAAAAGAGCCCGATTTAACCAAGCTGGGACACTCCAGAGTAACAATGAGCAAGCACTCTGTTGAACACAGCCCAATGCCCAGCAAGAAGCCAGCCCACAAATGAAGCTCCTACAGACAACGCTGTACAGATAATTAATGTCACTGAAGTTGTCTCAGACATAAAAATCACCCCAGACCTCATTACCGCAAACACACATCTTCCCCCATTTCTTTGGAGAGGGCTTAGCCCCCCGTGCAAGGGCTCACCCACTCGAACGGGAAAGGTGGCGAGATGAAGCCTCCAAAGAGTCTGATGAGACAGTTACCAGAAGCAAGGTTACCCTGCCATGTTAATTAGTCCATATTGCAAACACACTTTCTTCCTTCTCCCTCTCTCCCTTCTTAAATGTAAGTGTCAACATTATTGCCTATTAGCAAAGCAGATACGAAAATTTAAGTGATTAAGTGATTAATTTAATGATGCAAGGTTAAGGGGGGGGGGGGGGGGGGGGGGGGGGGTGCTTTTTCCCTTAAGTTTCCCAAGGTTGGGAGTAACTAATTTTCTAGCCTTAAGTTTCCATTAAGGATGCGGTACTTGCTACAGCTCAACAAGTAAGTTCATCAATGGGCCTTCTAACAGCAACCGACAGAAACAGGGCTTGAGTTACTAGAGCTGAAATCCCCTTCTTAAAATACTCCTCAAATATTTCATGAGGGTCGTTACCACACTTAGAAAGGAGGCTGCTCCTTCACAGAGCACTCAAGAAGCCTGTGAGTTTGAAACAGCAAATAGCCATGGGATGGTAACAACACTTCCAATTAGTGATGAAGACCAAGGTTCCTACTGCCTCCCTTTCTAAAGGGGAATATTCACACCCGCTCTCTCGATGCCTGTAATGGAGCCGGTTTCCTATTCAAAAGATCTCCACCTCTCTCGCAGTCAGAGGCTAGCACATGCCTCTGGAATTATCCTTTGTGAAAGGCCAAATCAATTCTGCCAGCTGCACACATGCCTGCACCCTGCTGCGGTGACGGACACGCGTACACCGGCCCCGGCAGCCCGAAGGAGCACAGCAGTTCCAGCCTTTGTAGGGGACATCAGCTGCATGTACCTGCTTGGACATCAGCCCCCAACCCCGGAGCAGCTCGGAGAGAAGGCCATCTAAGAGTCTGGGGTCTACCTATGTTTGCCAACTCACCTTTCGTTTTTAAAAACCAGGAGAACAATCCTTGCACAAATAGATGCTAGATGCACCCTAAGCACGTAGTGTAACCGGGGTGGGGAAAGGTCCCGTGGCTGTGAGCTCCCACCTTCCTCCCACTTGCATGTTCCCACCTTACCTTCCTGAACGGGTATTAGCTTTTCTTTGGAGCATTTTTGGAGCTGGTGAAACCTGTAATTAGACCAAACACAGGCAGAAAGAGGCTACTCCCTGCAAGTTCAGCCAAGGATGCTGGGCAGCCCTGGCGCAAAGAGAGCACAGCCGCTGCTTTAACACGTTTCTTACAATCTTCTCCCATCCACCCTGCTACCAGGGCCACCACATTTTCTAAAAGCATCTTCTAACTCATCAAATTTTCGTAAAAGCTGGCCTACCTTGGATCATTGGCAAAGGCTCTTGCACTGCTCTGGACTCCCAACGCTGCCTTGCTCCTTTCCAAGGAGTTAACCCCAGGCTTTAAAACCATCCTCTGTGCCCTTCTGAGTCACACCTCCTCACTGCCCAATTAGCACCTCGTTAACAGTTTGCTCACAATGCCCCCTGATTTTGCCAGGGTGACTTTTAACCCCATGATGCACAGAGATTAAATGAATTCTCTCTTTTTAGCTTTAGTATTTAATTTTGAGCAAGGGGGACACAACAGCAGACACATTAGGGCAGCCCCCCCTCTCCAGCAATAGCCCCATGCCCCTGCAAGCAAGGAAGGAGGTCAGGAGACACCAAAGTGAAAAGGGTCCCTTTGCTCCGATGCCCACTGTCCCCCCCAGAGCTGTCCCCAACAGATGGCCCAACAAGCCATCACACACAGACATCAGGCCCAGACGGCTCTGAAACAATTTAATCAGTCCAGAAATATGCAGAGACCAGAGCCAGCGTTTTTTTTTTTTTTCCCTTCCAGTGATGCAAGTGCCATGATGGAGGAGCCCAGCCACCACAGATGCCTCCAGCTGTGGGATCAAACAAGCAGGCAGGGTTTAGCTGAGACAGCCCGTACTCCATCACACGCAGATAACCGTATCTTCAGCAGCAGCTTGAACGGCCCCGCACCCCCAGGGACCTTACCCGGGTGCCAAAGCATCTGGCTGCCCAGGACCAGAGCACCGCAGCGAAAGGCTGCGCTGGAAGAGATGATTGCCTTGGAAACGACAGATAGGGAGTATGGCAGCCTTCCTTGCCTGGAGAAGAAAAGCCCTCTGGCCCGGCCCTTGCCTGGGATGGAGAATCAAGTCGAGCCGTCCACAAATATCAGAGGGCCTCCAACCCCCACCCCCAGTGCAGAGTTCAAGGGGAGCACACTGCCAGCTAAATACTAAATTCCTCTTCCAGTCCCCTTGTGAAATAAATCTCCATCCCAGAAGGCCCTGAAAGGCAAGAGGTGACACACATCAACCTAATTACTCTAATCGCCACCAGCCAACAAAGCACAGCTGTGATAGGGCAGTGCTCCGTTATCCCAGGCTCCTCTCAGGCTGCTTCAACTTGGGGTGCACAGTAAGAGCCCCAAACTCCATGGGAAACGTCTGCTACGGCACGTTTTGGTGAAGTAGGTCTCAAAGAGCAAGGTTCAGCTCTGCCCCTCAAAACTTGGTGGAGAAACATCCATATGTTTTGGAGTCCCTTAGCCAGTGGGGGTTTCCCTGGGGAAAAAAAAAAATAATAATCTGCTTTCCTCTCAAATTTCTGGTATCTTCTGTGAGCGGAGGAGATGGTCTGCTCAACGTAGCCCACCCTGGAAGGGCTCCAGCTCACCCTAGGAAAGCGTAATCTGAGTTCCCTGCTGCAGAAAGTCAAACCACACCATCAGAAAGCTGTCAGACAACACAGCTCTCCTATTCAGTGCTAAGATCCAGGCTGGGATCCTCAGACATCCAACTGCATGGCCAACGGACAGCCAAGAACCCGAGCAAGGCTGCTTCCGTATGCACGCTCCGTGGCAGAATTTGCAATTGCACTGAGAGATTCAGGTGTTCCCAGCAATCACCCTCCTCAAACTCAAATTCCTGCAACAGCATTAGGAACTTAGCACCCACAAAGTCCCCAAAATGAGGAGGGATTTTTTGCAAGCTAGTGAAGGCGCACTCACCCTGCTCCTGAAACACCAGCTCGTTACGGTGCCTTTACCAGCTCAGCAAAAGTTGCATATAGCAAAGAGGGGAGCAGAAGCAACCCGTAAAATTCCCCATCAGTCACCCGCCTTGCTTCCTGAGCACAACAAACCCAGGGGCTGGAGGCACAGGAGGCCTTTACCCAAGAAAACCCTGCACCCAGCCAGGCTCCGAGTGCTGAGCCAGCACCGCACGGGCTGTCACTCGCCAGCAGCCCTGACCACGGAACTTGCTGAGCCCCAAGTTCTTCTTGGCCCCACGCCGTCAAGGGTTGACAAACAGGAGGAGATGCTGAGGCAGCCAGTTCCGGTAGACCCGGGGCTGAGCATCCCGCCAGGCGCTGGAGGCATCCCGGTGACACTCAACAGGAGAGCATCCTGGCGGGGCGGAGAGCCGAGCGCCTCAGCTGCACGCTCTCCTGCCCACGAATAACTATGGGAAGCAAACAGCCGGCAGCCTTGGCACAAGCCCCGGGGGAGACCAGCCTCCCCACCTGCCAGCCATCCTGGGTGCCTTTCCCAGCTCCACAGCCTTCACCAGCATCTTCTCGCGCCTACGTTGCCCGAGGGTGGTCAACTGAATCCTGGTGGGTTTCCCCCTCTGTCATGCACCACTCAGCCTCAGCGGGCTTTGCAGAGGAGATGAGTCCTCCAGATTGAGTCCCCTCTCCCAGTTTTGAGCAGGGCACACAGGACCAAGCTCTGATGGGGAGGAGGGATGCGTTTTCCCCAGTCCACCCAGGCGACTGTGCCCCTGCTATGGTGTGGCCCATGAGCAAAGCCACCTGGCTCAGCAGCTATTAGCTCAGGTGCAACAATTAAAGCGTGTCCCATTCTTTTAAGACAACATTATTCCAGCGATGCTAAAATGTTATCGCTAGGATGAAGGGAAGAGTGGAATTGCACTCGTCTGAACAGCCTCTTTTGTCACGTGTTTTTCAAGGCGCTGAGGCATGAAAGCTCTCAGAGAAACCCAAGCGAGTCCCAGCGAGGTGGTGATAAGGCCAGTTACAGCCCTGGCGTGATGGATCATCTTCATTTTCCTGTTCCTGTCCTGCATCCAGCAAATTCATTTGCTGGGCAATTAGACTCCAGTCGTTACACTATACTAAGACGACGTTCCTTTTGCAGCAGGGGGGAGGACAGACCCCAACCAAGAGAAACCAAGAGCGCTGCCTGCCCGCCCCCACTTGCTGAAAAATCCAGGGCTGCAGGTAACCTCAAATGCAGCAACATCACCCCCCTCCCGACATGCCGTGGAGCATCACACCTTGCCAGAGACCTCCAGCAACTCACCCGGCATCAACATCCATGCCACTCTCCTCGCCCACCGTCCTCTAAAAGGTTTGGGATTAAGCCAAACGGCCCTTGGACTGATTTTTGCTTCGGGCAGCGAGCAGTACAATAAAGACAGACAGCCCCTCTCCACCAAACTTTTCTCTGAAGGGCTGTCACCCAGCCAGCTCCTGCTTTCGGAGTAAAACACACCACGATCCAGCTACCGGCAGCTGACACAGACTTTCTTGGTGCCCCGTCTCGCCTGTGCCCAACCAGTCATTATCCCTCCTCCTCTCCAGGCATCTCCTCCTTCTCCTGCAAATTTTCTTCCCAGTTTCTTCAATCCCTTTCTCCTTCCTCACGTCTCCTACTCCCCCTCCACATGTGTGTGTGTGTGTTTTCCCATTACTTCTGGGTGAAATAACTGACTAGACGGTCAGTCCACCTGAAAATTGCTCTCCCTGGACCTAAATGAAACAGATGGGCATTGATGATGTTTTGGGAGAAATTAATCAGCCCGGACCGGCGGCAGCGCCAGCAGCTCCCTCGGCCCAATCTCGCCTAATGAATTCTGAGCTCTCTGTCTTAATAGCTCCTGACAAGACTAATTTACTCTTGTAAGTGATTAGAGGGGGAATGATCTCTTAATTGTTGCTTCAGATTCCTCTCAGCAGCAGTTCGGGGCTGGGTGAGGCTGTGCCCGGGGATGCCGTAAGGAGAGGAGGAAGGGGCTGCGTGGGGGCACGTTGGCTCAGCGCCACAGTGATGGGCACTTCTAACAGCTCCAAAAAAAAGAGCCGTGTTTCTTTCTAGCTAAGAGGCGCCACACACAATTCTGCTACTTACACCCCAGTCAGGATAGAAGAAAGGTGGGATATAAGGAAAGGTGTTTCCACATGATGCTTTTATTTTTTTCTTTTTTTTTGAAGTTAATGTACCTAATTCAGAAAACTTCTACCGACAGCAGAAAATACAGAAATGCTGTTTGTCAACACTTTTGAGGCTGACGTTTCCCTCTAGTGCATCTGGAAACAAAATCCCAGGGTGCCAATATCCTTAAGAGTGAATTTCATTTCTGTACAGTGTAATGCAAAGTTTAAAAAAAAAACAAACCACAGAATAATAAAATTCAACCCTCAAAGTAATTCCAAGCACAATTTTACTCGCACAATATCTCACTGGAAAGCAGGCTGCCGGAAATCTTCCCCCATTTTCTGCCAAAATAGAAGTTCAGTCCAATTCCCATAAAGCATTTCAAGCTCAAGTACTTCAAGCACCAAGTGTACTTGGTGAGGAAGCGTTTCCATTAAGCTGGTTCCCAAACCGCTCTCGGCTCCTGCTCTTGCACAGCTGCTTCCTTCCCTGGAACTTGTCCGGGGCATGTCCAGCACTAAGTGGGACATCAGCAATCGAGGGGCAGGGAACGTACAGACAGCAAAGCCAAAGCAGCCAGGTGTGAAGTGACCTGTAAGGGGGTTGGCTCACTGAAAAATGACATGGATGCAAGTCATAAGGGGAAAAAAAATTAGAAAAAAAAATTATAATGAAGTCAGGCCCTTCCTTTCCTTGCATTATTCACAGTCTGCCTTCTGTGGTGCTGTGAGTAAAGGCACCTGAGCAGCCGTTTTCACTGTTATCTCCCATTGTGAATAAACCTGAGCATCACTGCAAGAAAAAAATCCTGAGGACACATCTCTGCACGGAGCTCAGCTACCAGCCAGGAGCTTCCACACCCTATACCCCAAACTTGCCACCAAGGCTCCACATCCTGCCTCCGCGCTCAGACACGGTCCCACATCCCACAGGCAGGACACCATGGGTCTGCAAAAGCTGCAACCGATGAGACTCCCAAAGAAGAGGCAGAAGCTTCAGCTGCAAGCTCTGGTTGATCAGAGCAGTCACTAGAGGAGATCCCTCCAGAGTCCCCCAACCCTCGACAGCTCCGGTGATGACTTAGGTGGGGCAAGAGCACTTTTTCGAGGAGGCACAGTTGAAGGCAGTGGTGGATGGTGAGAAGGGGCCTCCGTAGCCTCCATCCCAGCCACCCTCCGCTCCCAATCGATTCCTCCCGCATTAAAAGCCAGTCACGAGCCCTGATTGAAGAGCACAAGTTTAATGGACTGAGAGCCTGGAAAGAGGCCGAGAATGACCGGGTCGATTTCTGCATTTACTAAAAACCGATCCCTAGCTAAATAAAGAAAGGAAAAAAACCCCCAAGCTACATCTGTCAATCAAAAGAAAAGCATTTCTTTAATCCTTTTCCGTCGGAGGGGGGTCAGCAGCAGCGGACCCTCTGCCCCACTTACCCACAGGAGTATCCTCGTTGATCAGCAGGTAGGTGTCGAAGAAGTAGTTGATGAAGTACGGCAGCCGATTGCCCTGACCTGAGAAGAGGACAGAAGCAAGGCGTTAATTCCCTGGCGTGTCATGCACAGGCCAGCACGATAAGGAGAGGCTCAGGGCACGGTGGCATCGTGACGGAGAGGGGTATCCTAAGACGGGGGGTAACAGGAGGACAGAAAGTATCGCCAGCTTTTTCTATTTTAGTATTTTCTTTTGTGGGGTGGAGGCAGAGGGGAAAGGGGAAGACAACAGCTCAGGGACGGGGATCATCAATTATTGTTTCGGCGTGTGATTAATACCGTCGTCGCTCTGTTCCCACGGTTGAGAGCCTTTCGCCATGTCAGCCATCCCAGCAGAACCCAGTGCGCATCCCCTCTCCCATCACCCCATCGTCTTTCCCTCTAATTGCCTCCTTTCACCTTTAATAACCAGGCTCACTTCTTTCTACTCCCTTTTTTTACGGAGCTGGAAGCTCACCAGTCTGCCCTAGACCACAGCCTCGTTAGGTGACACAGAGACAAGCACAGAGCACGTAGGAGAACAACCACTGCAGCCTGAACCAGGGGAAAAAAGTCAACCAGGAAAGATGTACCATTCAAGGGACGCAGGGAAAGAGGTGTCAGGAGAGAAATCCAATGATTTTCCAAGAAGGTTTGATGCTAACCGAGCTGCGTCCCAAGGATGAGTTTTCCCTCGATGGAAAAAGGCCAAGCCTGCAGGCTTTGAGAAATGCAGTCCAGCTGCCAGGCATCAAAACCAAGGCTGCTCGTGGGTAAGCAGAGGTTTGAAGTGCCCTGGCCAAAAATGCTTCACGGCTGTTGATGGGGAGTCCCAGGACCAGGGTCCCAAGTACGGTCCCTGGCAAGGAGTCTCGATAGAAGCTTCCCTACTGCAACCCATCACACCTGCCTTTGGTGCAAGCCGAGCCAAAACTCAAGATGGTGCAAGTGTAAGAAATTGCCAGCAAAGCGGCAGGGTGACACCCCCTCGCAAGGCCCCCTGCCACTGCAGCAGATACCGATCCAGCCAGGCTCCTTTCAACACAGCCATTTCAGAGCATCACCTCCATCCTCACCCCAGCGAAGATGTTGCTTCAGGCAAAGGCACAGCAAACCCCTGATGAGATCAGGCATCCACGCTTCCCTCCGGACCACCCTATTCTTTCCCGCCACCTTCTTGCCCTGTGATTCAGCGTCCTGCCTTAAGAAACAAGCACCAGACCACATTCCAGCTCCCTCTTCGCCTGCCCAAGCTCCCGATGGAGGGAGATGTTCTCAGCAAACCTGCTCAGCACCCATGGGAAACCCGTTCGGGCTGGGGGAGCAGCCTGGGCTCCCTCAGGGCTCCCTCCGTAACCAGACAGGGATTTTCAGCACTGGCCTCTTTCCTGAGGCACCCAGTTTGTTAAACACTTCCAGAAGTGGGGAAAGCACTCAAGGCTGAGATCTCACAAAGGCACGTTTAAATCTCAGCCCCTGGAGTCGAGTACCAGGAAAGAAAATCAGAAGGACCCCGCTAAAGTGGGTTATTTAGAGCTAACAGCATCTCCAGAGGCTTCGAAGCACGCTCGTGGCTTGCTGCCGTGCCAGGGCTGGCGGGCTTTGATGGGGGCAGATGAAGTTATATCTTCCAAAAATGAAAACTGAAAAATTGGTTGCATCTTCCAAATCCAGCTGCATTGGGCGCTGGGAGGCTTTCAAACCACCGCTCTGTGAGGACACGGGCTCCAGGTGTTAAGGGAGGAGGGTGACGGGCACCCCAGAGCTGGGGAACGCTGAAGGAGGGTCTGGAGGGAGGGTTCTGCTTTGGGTTGAAAACCCTGGGATACAGAGCAAGGCTGGCACCATGCTGCCAGGCTGTCAGTGTTGAGAAGGGCAGTGTCGGATGGGAGAGGATGGAGAGGGAGCATCCGAACAATACAAAAACGTAGATGGAAAAATGCACACTATTACAAATGGAAACCACCACGCACCCACCCCACCCCCCCAAAAAAATAGGGATGCTGTGGGTGAAGCCACAGCCCCATCAGCCCTGTCCCCCTGGCCAACCTCAACACCCACGTCCCATCCACAGCTAGTTCTTGCTCCCCCACAGCCGACCACTGCATCCTTGAGGCACCTTCAGGAACCTTTGCCCCGTCTCACATGTGGCCATAAGCTCTTACCCTCATAACTCAGGTGCCGTCAAAAGGTGTGCCGCTCTGTGAAAAACAAGTCTCCCACACATACATCCTCTGTCACCTTGTCTAGGATGGCCAGAATCATGGAACGGTTTGAGTTGGAAGAGACATGCAAGATCATCTAGTTCCAATCCCCCTGCCATGGGCAGGGACACCTTCCACTAGATCAGGTTGCTCAAAGCCTCATCCAACCTGGCCTTGAACACTTCCAGAGATGGAGCAGCCACAACTTCTCTGGGCAACCTGGTCCAGTGCCTCACCACCCTCATTATAAAAATATTCTTCCTTGTATCTAATGGAAATCTCCCCTCTTTCAGTTTAAAGCCATTGCCCCTTGTTCTATCACTACACGCCCTTGTCCAAAGCCCCTCTCCAGCTTTCTTGTAGCCCCTTTAGGTACTGGAAGTCTGCAATAAGTTTTCATTTCACATTTAATCCAGGACTGTCAATGTTTTGTTGGCTTTGGGCACGACAGTCCTTTAATGGATATTAATTTGGGAATCACAGCCACATACCACATAAGCTCACGCTTTCCCAAAGACACCACTGTGAACTGTCATCATCTATGACTTCATCTAACGGATCATCAGCTGGATTTTCCTTCTGTAGGGCTTGCTATCACCCAGCTATACCCTGGGATATATCATCACTGCATCCCTCAACGCAGCTCTTGCACATAGCAAGGTTCATGGCAGAAAACCATCACTTCCACCACACACTTGAAACCCTTTATTCCTCCTTCAGGTGCTACCAACAGGCTCCAAGGGACCATGGTCAACATTGTTTTGATGTGCTGGGAGATTTTCTTCCCTGCATGTCTTCCACGCCTGCTCACCATTATTCCTGTAAAACCTGCTGCTTCTTTGTCTTTCAGAGTCAGTACTCATGTTCCTCACCACTACTGATGCGAGACAAGGTAATCATGGAGCTGTTCTTCTAGCTAGCCTCCCTTGCTCCCTCCTAACCTGGAGATGTTGGTCTCTGCCCATCTCTGGCGACTGCAGCACACACCAGCCATGGGTACTGTGACCAGCCACACAGGGAGGGATGAAGGAGCAAGCTCCTGGCCAGGCAAGTCAAAACCCTCCATCCCACCTCCAATGGGATGTGCTGGAACACTTGTGGCAAGCAATCTCTCCAGGGGGGCAAGTTTTAGGAGGCTCACATTGGGGCAAATGACTCGCTGGGGGTTTTTGGTTTGTTTTTTTTTTTTGACTAGTTTTTTTCCCTTTCCAGAGGAGTAACTAGTGATGCTGTACTTGATCCAACACTAGACCAGAGGGAGATTGACCGCGCTTGTCAGTCACAGCTAATGTCATCCACTGACTGCTTAATCAGGCTGCCAATCTGGGCAAGCCATCTTCAGGCTTTAGTAGCAGGGGAAAAAGAAAAAAAAAAAGCCTGTATTCCAAAGGGCACAGTGCTATCAAACAGACACACACTCGCTATTGTTCATCAGCGAGTGCCACACAGGCACACACACCCCCAGCACCCGGGGGGCTTTACACCCATTCCTGTAACAACCCCAATTTTCACTGGGATTTGCTATACGTTTACAGTCCTCGTGCACCCCGTGATACGCCAAAGCCTGGCCCGAGAGGCATGTTTGCTAAACCAGAAGGCACTCGCCCCACCACCTCCCACCCAGCAGCCAGGCTGGACCCCACGTCCCCTTGCCAGAAACCCACGCATCGGAGAAAACCAAGAGCATCGTGCTCGCGGTGGCAGGAAAGCTGGCCGCAGATCCCTGCCCTTCCCTCCAGCTGGAATTAGAAAAGAGGTTTTGCAGCTTGGAGAGGAGTTATTTCCCTCACAGCATATATTAAAGCCCAGTTCAGGTAATGATTTTGCTGCTGAAGGCACAGGGAGAGCCCAGCTGGTAATACCTCCACTGTTGACCAGTTAACAAGCTTCTGGTTTACATCCTCACCTTTTATCCCCTCCCTCTAACTCCCTTTAGGTTTTATTTACATAAAACAACCCACAACACCATATCTATCCCCAAGGTCCACCATCAGCTTTGATTTTGAAGTTGCCAAGGTCTTCCCACTGAGATACACCAGGAGCATCTACCACCACTGGGTTCACCAGCATATCCTCCTCCTCCTCCAAGTCTCTTTCCAATCCCACCCACTCTCTCCCAGGACAGGCCATCTGATGTCATATGTGTCTCTTTTACTGACTGCAAGAAAAGGGGCTGCATGGGAACAAAAGGTGAAGATCTCCAGAGATGGGTGATCTGCTTGCCCGTACCAGCCACATCTCCCCATCACCATGGCGATGCTGTTCTGTTTTTAGATACCCACCAGGAGACCCCAAACACAGCAAACATTACCCTCGTACCTCGCAAACGTGAGATGAGAGGAGGGGAGAGAGAAGAGGACAGGCAGAAGGATGACTTACCTGGAGAGACCAGCTCCAGGAGCAAGAGGGGAAGCAGAAAGTTGCCAGCAGCAGCGTGACGCTTCATGGTTCCTGTCAAAGACAAAAGGCAACGTCAAGTCCATCACTTTATGGATATTACCTCGTCCTCTCCAAAGCAGGCTGGGGGATGCAGCCCTGTCCCAGCTCGTGCCTGAGTGCTCTGACACCGCAGGAGAGCAACATTTTGGTAATGCTTGTTTTTCATACAGGGCCAAATCAAATCCAGGATCACCTTGACGTAGGTGATAGAGTTTCTTAATTTTCAGTTTCCAAAGTGTTTTTGTATGACTCTCGGTGGGGACCGGAGCAGAAGCAGCCCCCGCCGAGACGAGCTGCTGGAGCTATGCGAGATGCTGAGGGTAAGGAAGAGCCATCGTGACCCAGGAGCCACACAGCCACCAGCAACCGGCACCGGGATTTAAGATGTTTTGGCGGAGCCGCACAGGAAGCTTGACCCAGAATCACTGAATTTCATCGATTCTGGGTCAAGCTCCCCATGCGGCTCCGCCAAAACATTCCTCGTGTGGTTTTCAGACCATTAAACGTGAAACTGTCTCCGAACTGACCCCACAAAACCTCCAAGTCCCGCTTTGCAAGGAAAATCATACACGTGGCGTTTTAAAAACGTTCCACGCCAGAGGCAAGTATAAATCATATACGTTACAGGCAGCATATAGGCACAACAGAAGCTCCCGGGCAGCTTGCACAGAGCCTGAAGCAGATGGGACACCCCGGGGACCCCTCTCTGAAGCTCTCCGTATTTCTGCAGGCGCTGGGAACACCGAGGGGCAGAGGAACAGCTCCCTACCAGCTCAGCACATCCATGCAGCAGGAGACCCAGGGACACGAAAAGGAAGGGAGCACAGGTGACAGCCAGCCTTTCAGGCAGTAAACACAGAGACAAACCCGTCGTTAAATGCATAAGTAGCTCCCACTCGAGATCAAGCGCTGACCTGAGCCGCGAGGGCTGAAACGAGTCATAAATCGCATCTTCTATTTACCAGCCTAAGTGGGGACTTGTTACACCTGTGACTGGTTGCATACACCGCAAGGTTTGCGCAGAACAGATCACTAAAGCAACAGACACGAATAAACCGCAGTGATACACGGGATTCCCACTGGGGAGCTCCCAAGCAGACCCCTTGTCCCTAAACCCAGGGTATCACCTCACCCACTGTTGCTCTCACTTTACCCCGAAAGCAGCAGCTCAGGATTTACTCTATACCATCCTGCACCCCACGCACCAAACGTGAGGACAAACGGGCAAGTTGACCGAAGAGTTGACCCAAGAGTTACTCTGTGACAGGCTCAGGCTGCGGCTGTAAGCCCAGCTAAGGGTGGAGGGGTCCACACTCCATCATCACACCCTAAAAGATACACAGGCACCCCGCAGGGTGGTCCTTACCTCTGCAGAGGAGCCCACGCCCCAGTCCCACCTCTGCAGATACTCTTAAAGGAACTTCAAAGCAATAACTACACGTATTTTATTTTTACTGGTGGACATATCAGAGAAGACAGTCCATAACAACTCTGTCCCCATGGAAAGGGCCCTAAGTTCTAATTTCTGCAGTTATTTTGCCATGAGAGAGTCTCTGGGAGGAAAAGGTCTACGCATAGACAAGAAAAATGGTGCTGTGATCTTCTTTTGTGCATCTTTAGGAAATCCAGCACAAGTCCGAGCAGACATTTGGGATCAGCACCACTTAACTTTTAGGTCTATCGCACTGATCTCCACGGAAAACTTGCCGCAGGTCTGCGACTCACAGACAGGGCAGGAGAGCTCAATCCTCCACCCCCTGACAAGTTTCTGAGTGCTCAGCATTCAGTGCCAGTAGAGCATCCAAAAACCCAGTTCCTATAGGAGCCAGGCACCCTATCAGGCCCTTTAAATCTGCAAAAATAAAAAGCAGAATAGACTTTTCTAAGAGAAAAACGCCCAACTTCTCAATTTTCCTCCCTTCTTTAATAGGTTTTAGGGAACAGAAAAATCTCGGAAGTAGGCAATGCCACTGTTTCAGACCCCCGGTCCCCCTGGCCGGCATCAAGCCTGGGGTGCAGAGCCAACGCTCATCGTGCTGCCACCAGAGATGACACGATGGAGACGCACGAGGCAGCCCAACCCTGAGCTCTCCCTCCGCCTTCTGCCGTGCCAAAACGCCATTGAGGAAAATGCTCACTTTCCTCTGAAACAGCACCGCCAGCAGCCCAAGGGAGCGGAAACATCATTTTCCGGCTTCACAGACCATGTTTAAAAAGCAACGGGGCAGTGGAAAAACAATTTAGGTGATGTAGAAATAAAGGCAGTTGACAGCATCCCCTTTCGAGTGTCAGGATAAATCTAAACATTGTATATTCCAAGTCAGTCACTTCATTATGTAAGTAATTGCCTGAAATGTCATTTTGATTTTATCTGTCTTCATTAACATTGCAGCTCTTCACTGGTTCTCCGAGATGGTTCGTTCGAACACTGTAAATTTTGGAACGGGACTGAGAAACCTCCGGGGAGAACTTAGAAGTTGTGACTAAGAGCATATTAAATTGCACCTTTTGCCTGAAAGAGGCTCTTCGTAGGAAGCATTCAGCTCAGTTCCCAGTATAATAATGTCTCTGGGCAAGTCATCCCTGGGAACTCAACTGTTGTCTCCTGGCTGTGAAAGCACTAATGTTAAACCAGAGATTTCCCAGGCTGCCGATGAGCGCTCCCCAAGGCACGGGAAGCAGCAGACGGAACCACGTGAAATGGGGATGGATGGGAACTGGAGGAACCTCGACCGCCGAAACACCACTCTGCAAAGAAGTCTGGGGCGTGAAACTTTAGGATGCAGCTCAGGATGAGGAGAGAGTATTTCAACCCATCTGCCTCAAACACCTTTTCCCCTTCCCAAACCTCGGAAGCACCTTTCTTGCTGCTTCAACAGCATCGCCACGTCCCTCAGCATGGCAGAGATCCCACCGGCTTGGCTACACAGACAGAGCCCTTGGCAAGGAGGCTCTCAGAGCCTTCCAGCATCTCACCTCCACGAAACGCTGGAGCGGAGATGCTCCTGCTTCTGCTGAGCCCAGGCCACGTACGGCTCTCGGGGTGCTTCAGCGTCGGATTCCAGGCTGTGCACCTGCACCGCTTATTTTTAAGCACGCTGTCGGGGCGCTCGCACACGACGACAGCTCACGCGCACACAAAACACTTAATTGCCTCCGTCAGAGCGGCTGTGCCTTGCTGGCAGAGATGCTCTCGCGTTTGAGCTGCTGCTGGCATCTTGAAACGAACCCCTGGGCCCTCTCCCCCCTACCTGGTTCTTCCCTTCCCCAACTGGTGCTGCGACACTCACGCCTCCAAATTTACAGCGTCAGCCTCTCTGTTTGCTCTGCGCTGTTCCGGGAGCACAAAGAAGAGATGGAAGTGTAAATCAAAGCGTCTCCCAAACGGCTTCTGCGCAAGGAAACCGTACGCATCTTCCCAAGAAGTCCCTTCTCCCACAACGCAGCGCCAACCTCATCCCCCAAAGCAGGGAGCATGGCCGCCAGAGCTGCCCACCCACACCATTTGCTCCTTCGTAAACAAAGGAGAAGCCCCTGAGATGCTACCAGGACCCCACCATGCCCGTGGCATCCAGCCAGCCGCTGGAAGACTCCTCTCCCTCCACCGCACCATCCATGCCCACTCTCCCCAGCTTCTTCCATTGCATTGGCCACCTTGGAAGAACAGTCAGGAGATGCTCCAACAAGGTCCGCCACCAAACGTGCATCAGAGGAACCAACCCCAGGGTCCTCTCCAGCAAAGCATATTGCTTGGCACCAACCCTCGCACCAAAACCCGGAGGCTTGCAGAGGCACAGCAGTTCCCGCTTTCCCATCCCTCTGCTCCTCAAATAGAAGCACTGCTAGAAATTCACCTTTTCTTCTTATTATTGCTTCTTGGCCAGGTCTTTATAATAAGTAGGATTCAAAAGGAAAAAAGTAGAAGTTAATTTTTATTCCCCCCCCCTCCCCATATTGGCATGAGCTATACACAAATCATAATTCCTAAAAATAACAAATTGCAGAACAGGGTAATCAGAAGTAAATTGATATTGATAAATAAGCTTTTCTTCCACGCGGTAGGTGGTTTATTTTAATCTAATGAGTTTTATATTTTCTGAGCTTTCAGATTCCATGATGAAGAGCCGTCCGCGCTAGAATTACGAAGCACTTTGAAATATTGTAATTTTATGGCTCATTTTGCCAGGACTCTTGAAAATGAGATTTGTTCCCAGTGAAAAAACTTGCCCTTTTTTTTTTCTTCTTCTATTCCCCACAGTGTAGGAAAAAAATGCTCTTGTTAAATAAATACAGTCCAGAATATTTGCATGGATGTAGGGTGGAGTGGGAAAGATGGATGCACACAGAGCAGGGAGCAAAGGGGCACGGCTGCCAAAACCCACCTAAGCCCCAAAACAGCATTTGCAGGAGAAAGAGCGTGAAAGATGCTCTCTCTCCCCTTCCTTCACCCCAAAAGCAAAGCTGAAGTTGGGGACACAGGTGTTTTCTCCCCACCCAGCCCAGAGGATGCCCATGAAGGTGACAGCAAGTCCTAGCTGCTCTGCACATCCCAGCTAGCACCGAACAGTAGTATTTAAAACCTTTCTTCTAGCAGGGAAAAAGCTAGAGCCGCTTCTTACTGACACCACCAAAATTTCCCACATTTCCAGTGGTTTACTCCCATTTCAAAACAAGGCATGGAAACGTTTCGCTCAAGGCTGCGAGAAGTTTGCTCTCCCATAGGATCCAAGACAACATTAACACGTCGTTTAACCAACGGCCCGAGACCAGAAGGAAACACCGTGTTTGAACCTCTCGGTCCACGTGGGAAAACTCAGTCCAGATTGGAAGTAAAATTGGTTTTCCAAGGTATTACAGCTGCCATAAGATAATCCCAGTAACCACCCTGCTCTGCATTAGCAACACGCAAACCCTCCACTGCAGTACGCCCCAACCATGGCATCACCACGGAAAGTTGTTTATTTAGTAGCACTTTTGGGGTGGTATTGGCTGATATTGTCTTCAGGAAGAGTGGAACATCATTCCTTGCCGCAGCAGGCATGGCCACCCATCGTTCCATGGCAAAAGCAGCATTTTTCTTGGGTGGATGGAAAAAAAGAGATGCCCAATTTTTATTTTTTATTATTTTTTTGAGTGTGGCAGCACAGGCTCTACTGAGTCCCCAGCACTGGTTGCTATGATGCCCATGGTGACTAGCGACTATTTTCCATCACAAAACCTCACGTAAGCTGGAATGGCAGCTCCTAAACCAGGAGGCAGATTGGGATGGGGTATGGAGACCAAGCCAACAGGCTCCCGGCTCCCCTGGTTCCTGGGCTGCTCTGACACAGAGCCCGGCACATAGAGGCAAGGCAGCAGAGCAGCAGCAGGGCTGCAGAGCAGATGATGCTAACGTGGGATGAAAAGGTGGAAAAGCAGCCAACAGTAACAGAGTTTAGCTTTAGGAATAAATGGGGAGGGAAAAAAAAAAAAAGAGGAAGAGAAGGAAGAAGGGTGGGAATTACTGCTTTAGGAGGCAGCAGAAAGCTGAACCCAGTGAAGTGGCATGCACGGTCTGGTCTCACAACACAGGAACCTCACTTTAGACTCTTAAAAAACATTAAGGAATGGACAAAGTGGTAAATGTAAAGATGCTGAAGGCCTTTGGCAAACAGGAGGCCAGAGACTTTCTTCCTGCACCCTGCCTGGAAGAGGGAAGGCTTGCCTGCTGACCAGCAGCCTGCCTGGGCTTCCGAGTGCTGCTATCAAAATGATGTGGGAGACACATCCAACATCTTCAGGCTCTGACACAACGTTTTTGAAGGAGTCTGTAATGCAGGCACGCAGCCTGTGCTTGCGTATCCTTGGGCACTCCTGCCTGCACCGCTTCAGCTGCAAGAACACAACTTCGGTTTAATCTGAGGGTTTTGGGGTTTTTTTTGAAAAAAAATACAACACTTATGAATCATAGAACAGGTTGACTGTTGGGTGGGAAGGGACCTTCAGGATCATCTAGTTCCAACCTCCCTGCTATGGGCAGAATGGGCAGGGACACCTTCCACTACACCAGGTTGCTCAAAGCCTCATCCAACCTGGCCTTGAACACTTCCAGGGATGGGGCAGCCACGACTCCTCTGGGCAACCTGGTCCAGTGTTTTACCACCCTCAGAGTGAAAAAAAAGTCTTCCTTAGATCTAATCTAAATCTCCCCTCTTTCAGTTTGAAGCCATTGCCCCTTTACAGAGCCACGCTCTTGTAAAAAGTCCCTCTCCAGCTTTCTTGTAGCCCCTTCAGTTACTGGAAGGCTGCTAGAAGGTCTCCCCGGAGCCTTCTCTTCTCCAGGCTAAACAGCCCCAACTCAAGTGGAATTAAAGGAAAAATAAGTGTTCATCTAACTATTGTCCACTCCATTTACAGGACAAGCAGCACGCGTACCAGACACGCAGCAGATGACTGTTGCCCAAGCCCTCTGGCTCACAAGTGAAACATGGGGCTCAGCAGGGCTGTGTACTTGTCGGGACAGGGAGAGGCAGGTACAGCACCTCTCTTCTGGCCACACTCAGGTGCAGCTTTGACCACGAGCATCACCTTTTTGCAGCAGCAGGAGGAAGCCCGTGATAAGCTTCACTCGAAGAAATTCAGCATCAACTTCAAGAGTGAGCCATCCACTGCAGAACCAGGAGCTCTTGACAGTTCACAACCAAACTACACATCAAAGCCCTGCCAGAGACGATGGGTTAGGTGTTTCACTCCATCTTCCTTGGCAAATGTTCATGGCAGCAGACGTCACTCCAAGCCCCCATCAGCATGGCACCCCGGGTATGTGGGTACACAGGACCTCACCCCTTCTCCCAGCTTCCAGCTACTCCTGAGCTCCAAGCTGGATGTTCACATGGCTAAAAAGAAGCAATGAGGCTATTCTTTCATCCCTCTGGTAACTCAAGCCACAGGCTGGAAAGGTAGATCTTCAAAAGAAAGAGAAATAGGGGTGCTTTGGAGAAGGGGGAAAAAAAAAAAAAAAAACAAAAAAATCCACCCTCACACTGAGCAACTCGAGCTGCAAAAAAAGCTCTCAGGCCATTTCTTGCCTCACCCAAATCAAGAGAGAAGCGTCCTTGCTGCTTTCACACAAAGCTCACTTAACTTTCAGCAAGAGGCACTTTGCTGCAACAGACCTTTTCGAGACCCACTGGGTGCTCTGGGCTAAGAAAAGCGATGCTTTGCCTGATGGACTCACACCCTGGGCATGCTGTGGCTCAGCACTTGCTAGCTGAAATTTTTTTTTTTGGGGGGTGGGGGGAACAAACCCACAGTGGTGGAGATAACACAAGGAAAGGAAGATGGGACTACTTAGGAGGACAAAAAAAAAACCACCACACACCCAAAAAAAACCTGGAATCCCTCAATCCTAACCAGCAGCCCCTGAGAGCAGAGGGTCCAACTGAAAGACAAAGGCATTCAGCAGAGATGAAGTTATTTGGATTAAAGACACTAGATCATCACGAGCAACAGGCTTGTTCATGCAAGCCCTCCTCAGACCCCAGCTGTGGCCAAGGACCCTCTAAGCCATCCCGTCCCTCTCCCATGTGCTCCCCACAACTGCAGTAGCCCAGGCACCTGCATATCCCCCTATTTCCATCAGGATTTTGCCCCACTCTGTGACTTTCTCCCCAGTGTGCTCCAAGCAGGACATCCTTCTGCCTCAGAAGAGCATCTGTTCTATCAAACGCACAGATCAGGGCAAAGCAATTCCGGCTAAGGATGGAAAAAAGGGACTTTGGCTCTGGCAGAGGCTGAGGAGGGGACGTCACAGCCCTCCCACCACCCAATCAGAGTTTCCATTGGAAGACACATCCAGCAAGGTCCTTGGCCCCAGTGCACGGGTTCAAATGGATGCTTCTGCAAGGCTGTCTAGTGGAAAGACAGATGACAATGTGGGCCTGGGATGGTCCCTCTGATAATTCATGGAGCATACTGTAGTCAGCAAGCACCCACGGGAGCCACGTGCTAATGTCTTCATGGACCCAAAGCCACCAGACCCCATGACCAAAGGTCTTCTGCTCATGTTGACCAAGGCTTTGAGCTTAGCACCCTGCACAGCACAGCCTGGATGTAAACACTATTCCAGCCCCTGCTACAGTGTTCTGGTGATTACCAAACTACGGGGAAGGTACAGAACGTCACCCAAGATTTGGGTGAGTCTCAGCCACCAGCATTCCCCAGGGTCCGATACCAACGCAAGCACCAAGGCATGAGTTTTCACGTTTGGTAGGTCTCGGGCCATAAAAGCCTCAATCTAAACCTCATCCTCCTGGAACATTATTAAAAGCCTTCTTGCAAAAAGCAGGAGACTGTAGTGAGGAAAAAAAGCAGAAGTTTTGGGACATACTTTGAACTATTGTTGCTCAAAAAACAAACCTCCAGCTAAACCAGACGGGCTGCACCAGCTGGGACATCTTACACCCTAATAAGAGGCCACAGGCCAGCCCCTCCTCAAGCCAATCCCATATCCTAAAGCTCCTTAAATTTAAAAATAATCTGTGCTCACAACCATCTGCACAGAACATTTAAGAAACTTCCCAAATTAAAACCTTTTTAAGATGTCCTCACCCCCCCCAGCCATTCCTGGGGCACGCACCGAAGGCAATTGCGATGCCCTTTTTCTTTGTGTCCCTCCATCAGGTTAGCAGAGAAGCTCCCACAGCATGGACATTATCGTGGAGAACAAGGTTTCTGGTGTTAACTCCTTGTTATTTTGAGGTGATGCCCCCGGGGGGGACACACGCATCCTCTTTGCACATGGGCTAGGTGCCCCTCCCAGGCCCAGCTACAGCAAACAGCCAAGCTCTGCAGCTCCCACCTCTCGCAAACATTGTTTCTCCCACTTATCAAGGGGAAAAAAAAAAAACAAACACCACAACAAAAAAGAATTAACAAAAAAAAAGAGAACATAAATTTTTACAGTTTCCCATCAAGGGAGTGTTTTACAACTGGGTCTTAAAACAAAACATTGTATTTTCATGACACGATCTCAACTTGGTGGTACAAAACCGACAGTTTGCCTCCTGAAACAAGAGAGCTTGGCACTGGGAGGTGGGGGGAGTGTAGAGAAGGAAACTGGAATTGCAAAGGGATTTCCTCTCCTCCTTCCTCAGGGCAGGGGAGACAGAAAGACAGCAGTAAAACTCCCTCCCTCAGAACACCCACCTGGATTTTAACAAATGCATTTCCCCATGGGAATACCTTGCTCCACTAAAAAAAAAAATAAAAGATTTTTTTTTTTAAATAATTCATGCACTAGCACTATTATGCACCAAGGCCACATGCACAGCGTGTGTGAGGCTGCTGCAGGATGCACTGGGAAGATCCTGGGCTGGTCGCCCACAGCCCTGCCAACCCTTCTGACCCCCCCCTCCACATCGGTCATGCTCAGGGGATCTGCTGCCAGACAGGGCTTTTCCCTCCGCACAGCAGGAAACAAACCCAAACAACAACAACAAAAACATGCACTGGCACAGCAAACTTCCCATTCCAGCACCCCCTTCCCCAAGAAAATACTGGTGGATAAGAGAGAAAAGGCAGTTTGGTGAGACAACATTGTTTGGCAAGAGGGTACTGGCAGCATCCTTGGGCATCGCTGGCACAGGACTGGGTTTGGATTTGCCCTTCCCACACAGGGTATCTGTGGGAGCATCCCAGTCAGCTCCGCTACCACCCTCGCACGGGCAGCGGATCACCCTGTCCTCCGCAACCCTACATTTAGCCAAATAAGCTGCCCCAGATCTGCTTCTTCTTTTTCTTATTTTTTTTTTTCTTCAAAAAAGAACTGTTGCCTTTTCTACCAACAGCCTTATCAGTTTGGGGTTTTTGTTGGGTTTTTCTTTTTTTTTTCCAGACAAGTCTTTACTACCAACACTCCAGATTTTGTATTTTCCCCAATTAAATGCCAGTAACGAAGCCCCACACCTGTATTTCTAATTGCAAGCAGGCACGAGATATTATTTACCTTCACGCAGCAGCCAAAAATCATGGATCAGAACAAAGGGGCTGGTGCTGGGTAGATCAAACCAAAGAACCAACACCAGGACAGGTGCTATCCTCGTTGCAAAAATTTTACGGCTGAAACATCCCTAACGAACCCCAAACTCTGCCAGTTAAAAGGAAAGGGGCTGTAATTCAGCTGGATGGTTTTAACAGGGACTAGACTCTGGAAGTTTGGAGCTTTTTCTTTAAATAAAGGCTCCAGCGAAGACTCCAGGCAGTTGGAAGCTAAAGATGTCTGGTTAACGGCAAGTTTGATTTGAGACAGCCAAGAAAAATGTTTATTTAAATAAAAGCATGGCAGGTTTTGTCAGAGAATGAGGAAAAAGGGAGGAAGCAAAGAAGCGGGGGGGGGGGGGGGAATAAAATCTTAAATAAAGTGTTTTCAAAAGATTAACAAGAAACCAGCCAGGGCAAGTTTGTCATTTTGAAAAGCTAGCTTTTTTTCCCGTTTAATACGTTTTCGGAGGGATTAAAACCCCCACTCCTCTGGGCGCTGCGAGTGGGTGCCGGGGTCGGTACCCGCACACCGCTCCCACGCGTGGGATGCAGCGTGGCCGCGTGTACCCCCCCCTCCGGAGAAGTTCAGCCCCGATTCGCCCGAGAAACTTTCCAGCTTCTTCCCGCCTACTCCTACCATTGAAACCACCGCGCTGAACGACATCCCCCACCCCAAAAAAAAAAAAAAAAATGATGGCAGCGCTCACCCCAAACAAGTTGCCCCCTCGGCGGAAGCAGGAAGGTTTGAGAAGGAGGACGGAGAGCAAAGCCGCCCCCGGGGGGTAGTTTTGGAGGGAGGGGGGGGGATGCCGGCAGCTCCGCGCCCGCGCATCCTCCGCGCACCCACCCCCCTCCTCTCCCCCCGCAAAAAAAAAAAAAAAAAAAAAAGAAAGAAAGAAAGGCAGAATAAAGAAAACTCGCGGGGCATTACCTGCGGCGACGGACTCGGTGCCCACTGTCAGCGGCGACCCCCCATGCCCCTCCCGCGGCTGCCGGCCACGCCGCCCCGCCGGCCGAGTGAGCCGCCGCGGGAGGAGGAGGAGGAGGAGGAGAAGGAGGAGGAAGGGGTGGGGAAGGAGCGCGGGCGGCGCAGCGCCCCTCGCCCAGGTACCGGGTATTTCAGCGCCGGCTCCACCGACACCCACCCCCCCCCTCCGCTCCCGGGACTCCCGGTGCGGCATTCACCCCCCGCCAAATCCCAGGCTCACCCCCGAGGCAGCGGTCGCCTCCGCAAATACAACTTCAGCCCTAAGCAGGCGCCGGCCACGTGAAGTTTAACTCAGCCTCTTTGCTTTTAATTTTATTTTTTTTTAAAAGAGGATATTATTATTATTTTTCTGCCCTTTGTGCGGGAGCGGCTGGCAGGCCCGGAGGGGAGGGGGGCAGGGGAGGGATGGTGGTGCACGTAAATCATACATGAGCGGGAAAACGATCCGGGCAGCGTGGTGGCCTCGGTGCAGTGCTCGCCGGCATGCCAGCGGAGCCACTGGCCTTCCTTCCTCCCCAGCTCCTCTCCCTCGGGCCCTCGGTTTCCACAGACACGGTGTTATTTTTCCACCGTGCTGCTGGTGCACGTTTGCACCATCATGCTCTTGATACACCTGCGCAGGTCCCCTCTGAGCCCAGGGCCTCCAGCTTTCCCAAACTGGCAGGAGTAGCCCTTTCCTCCCCTCCAAGCCGTCCCTACAAGCAGATTTAGGGAAGGCAGCCAAATCCCAACACTTCACCCCATTTCTCACCTTCTTAGAAGTCATAAAGCCATAAAAAGCAGCGTGCAACAACACCAGCCCCCATGCCAAAGCCATGCAGCCCCCTGTGTCCCCAGACCCCAGGAGGACCAGGGCTTTGGGTCCTGCCCCACTACACACACATACACACCTCCCACCACCTGCAGCTTGGAAGAGCTTTACCTTCACCAGGCACCACTTCCTCCGCATCCCACCACCAGCAGCTTTAATTAAAACACAAAACCAACACAGTTCGTGCTGCTAAAGCCCCTCCTCACCTTCACATCCCTCCTCCCCGAGCAGCGGTGGGCAAGTGCCTCGGCGGGAGCAGGAGGGGATAATTAAGCCCTTGCCTCTCTCGAGCAGCTTCTGCTAATTATGCAATTAGCACAGCTCCTGGGCTGATTGATTTGAGTTGGGTGGAGGTCTGCTCCTAGTACCTTCACTTCAGCCCCTCCAGCTGCAGGGACACTCCCCCCCAGGATGAGGGACTCCCCTCCCAAGCTGGGCAGGGGTCTCCCCCAAAGCGGGTTAAGCTGCAAGCGGGGCCGAGCCCGATGTCCCCCACCAGAGCCAGCCCCAGCACACCTGCAGCTGCTTTGGGGTTAAAATCTAAAATCCCTGACAAGCAGCTGGGTGTGATGAGCTGCCTGCAGTTAACAAAGGTGCTGCCAAATAATTTTCCTTCCATCACACACCTGGGTTGTAGTAGGTTTTCCAAGGATGTGCTAAGGGACCTGAGCTTGTCCTAAAGTTTTGCAGGTTGTGAGCGCAAAGGGTGCTGGCATTCCTGGCGCAGCGCTCTGAGCATCCTGCTGAGCTGAGCCTGTGCTGGACCCGGTGGTTTCCCCCTCCCGGGCTCTTCATCCCTCCTTTGTCCTCTTCATCAGCATGAGGTCAGGATACCCACGCTGTGCCAATCCCAGCCACGTCCATAGAGTCAGGGAACTAATTAGGGGAAGAAACAACAAAAAGGAGGGGGAAACCAAAGCAAAACCATTCATTAAGCGAGTTGAAGACATGTTTCATGCCTGGTCATTGTCTGTAGCTGCTCTGACCTTGCACGAGTGATGTCTCAATGACTCTCCTGATAAATTTGGGTCGGTGTTTCCGTTGAAACAGAAGCTTAATCGCCACCTGGTTCCTACGCCTGGGCCTCACACCACAGCTTTTGGCTCGTGTCCCCAGCAGTTTGAAGACCTGTCACATGCTTTGCATAAGTCAGCTCTACCAAAGCCGAGTTCCTCCTGGCCCCTGGGTCCGACTTGGACTCCCACTCCAATTCCCAGCAGAGCCCAGGCTGCAGCCTTTCCCAATATGGGGGAAGGACTGGTGGGATTTCACCACCTGGGCTCACAAAACCCGCAGGACCAAAATGAAGTGCTACACTGCGAGCGGAAGGATGGTCCCGCTTACCATTGGGATCAGAGGCCACCACGATTAGTGCCTACCCTACCAGGCTGGGAACGTGGTGCTTAGCGGGAGGGCTGGGATAACCTCCCTGCCATCCCAGCCTTTCTTCACGGGCTCATTACTAGGAAACGTTATTTTTTTGGAGCTGGATCCAGTGACCTCCCCTCTCCACCCCGCCTGCCAAAGCGGAGCAGCCAGGCAGAGCCTTGCAGCCTCCTGGCACCACTTGCTCAACCTTGAAATTGTACTGCAGGGCTTCTCCCCCTCCCCTTTCCTGTCTAACCGTGGAACGTGTCTCCATCTGACCATCGCCGCGGCGTATCACTCCTCTCTCTGCCTTCCCTGGCCCTTCCACTGCGAGAGGTGGGACCGCCACTCATCTCTAAATCTTTAAATAGATGAAACATCGCATAGAGAGCTGGGAAAACGCAGGCAACGTGCAAAACCCTGCCTAGCCAAGGTACTGAATTATCTCTGCCCGCCGCGGACCACGCACCACCGTGGACCCCAGGGTCTGCGTGGACGTTGGCTGCCTGACAACCGGCGCCTGCGATATTGTACCACCAGTCGTTTCTTCACGCCTCCTTTTCCCCAGGAGTCTCCTGCAAGGATCCCTAGATGTGCTGCCACAAACTAGCATCCTCGGCCAGCAAAGACAACCTGTGCGAAAGAGCAGGAGGGCTTTGTGCTCAGGAAGAGGCAGCCTGTGCCCCCTGCTCTCACTTTTTTTGAGGACGTGATGAATTTATCCCCCCAGACCACGAGCCCTTCGAGGACGGTGGTATCCTCCACCCCCTGGGGCTTTCCAGCATCCCATGTCACGGTGCGGGTTGGGACAGCAGCAGAAGTGGGGGCAGAATTAATTCGTACAGCAGTCGCGGGGTTTTCTTTTCTGACCACCTGCGCTGTGGTGGAGGGTGAGGTGTTTTTTCCAGTGTGAAATTAATTTCCAGGTCCATTTCACACGGAATTTTAAGGCCGATATTAGGATCACGCTGTTTGTTTAGGAATTTATGAGCAAAGGAGGCTGGAGAGGAATTCGAGCGAAGTTAAGGGATCGCTTGCGCTTTTCTCCTTCTGTAGATGAAAAAGCACTGAAAGAACAGCTGGTTCCTTTCTTTTTTTTCCCTGTAGAAATGTAGAAGTACCACGTTTCAGACCGCGTATTTATAAGGCGATAGTCCGTACGGAGGGTGAAGCAAATGCATTTAAAGGTGGTGGGAAGGGCAAGAGCTGGGCATACATTTGCGATAGATGTCCAATTCCTGTGGTGCCCTTCCTAGGGGATCTGCCAGCTCCCGTTTACAGGTGGGTCCAGCTGAGCTACCCCTGGACTGAGTATCCCCAGCTGGGGATGATGTGCAGCCAGAAGGACCAAGCTCCAAAAAGCCATATAGGACCACCCCAAGCAGAGCTGGCTGAAGCCCTGGAGCACTGCCCATTGCAGCCTGTATGTAAAAGATGGCCTCTCCCTTTGTAGCCCAAGGTGTCCTCGTGGAAGCAAGCAGGACATGTCCCCTGCTAAGGACACAGAGTGCTCAGTGGCCCCTGGCTGGGCTTGTTATATCCAGAAGGGGTTAATCACAGAACCATAGGATGGTTTGGGTTAGAAGGGACCTTCAAGACCATCTAGTTCCAACCTCCCTGCCATGGGCAGGGACACCTTCCAATACACCACGTTGCTCAAAGCCCCATCCAACCTGGCCTTGAACACTTCCAGGGATGGGGCAGCCACAACTTCTCTGGGCAGCCTGTGCCAGTGCCTCACCACCCTCAAAGGGAAGAATTTCTTCCTTAGATCTTATCCAAATCCCCCCTCTTTCAGTTTAAAGCCATTGCCCCTTGTCTTATCACTACACGCCCTTGTCCAAAGTCCCTCTCCAGCTTTCTTGTAGCCCCTTTAGGTACTGGAAGGCTGCTGGAAGGTCTCCCCAGAGCCTTCTCTTCTCCTGGCTGAACAGCCCCAACTCTCTCAGCCTGTCTCCATAGCAGAGGTGCTGCAGCCCTCGGATCATCTTCGTAGCCTCCTCTGGACCTGCTCCAACAGCTCCATGTCCTGCTGTTGGGGACCCCAGAGCTGAATGCAGCACTGGGGGGGGGGGGGGGGGGGGGGGGGGGATGTTCTCATGAGGGCAGAGCAGAGGGGCAGAATCCGCCCCTCAACCTGCTGCCCACGCTGCTTCGGATGCAGCCCCGGGTAAAAAAACCCTTCACATCAGCTCCCCGAGCAGCTGGAGGTGCTTTCACCAGCTTTTGAAACAGCCCTAGGTGTAATTTCCTACTGACAGGGAATGTTAGCAAACCCACAGAGCGGCGACCCGTTGGTGACGATTGTGAAGGGCCATCTTGAGCAAGAGCAGTGACGGTGAGAAGGGGACAGCTTTGGGAGCCAGGTCTTGTTCTCCCCTGGGGATGACTAACCTGGGACACTTCGTGCCACGTACGAAGTGGCACAAAGTGTCCCAGCTATCTTCCTCTTAGCTTTGAGCATTACCTTACCAGCCAGTTCTGTTTTTTTTTTTTTTTCCCTCAGTTTTTCTGTCCTCCTGAGCAGAGGCAGAGTAGAAGGTGCCATCTACAGGCACAGCATCCACACGACAGCCCTCCGCATCTCGAAGCCTTGTGTCCAGGTTGTCTGTTTCTGGGGTCGGGGACTGCACCATGCCAGGTAGAAGATGACCTTCTTGGGCACCCCTACGTATAACCGGGATAGGAACCCCGGGGAGCCGTAGGACAAACACACAAGGGAAGGTGATCCCCATTTTGCAGAGCTGGGAAGGACGGTAAGCCAGGAAAATAAGAAACTGGAAAAGAAGTACAAATAACACTCATAGAATGGTTTGGGTTGGAAGGGACCTCAAAGATCATCTAGTTCCAACCCCCCTGCCATGGGCAGGGACACTCTTCCAATACACCAGGTTGCTCAAAGCTTCATCCAACCTGGCCTTGAACACTTCCAGGGATGGGGCAGCCACAAATTCTCTGGGCAACCTGGTCCACTGTTTTACCACCCTCATTGTAAAAAAATTTCTTCCTTAGATCTACTCGAAATCTCCCCTCTTTCAGTTTAAAGCCATTGCCCCTTGTCCTGTCACTACACGCCCTTGTCAAAAGTCCCTCTCCAGCTTTCTTGTAGCCCCTTTAGGTACTGGAAGGCTGCTAGAAGGCCCCTTGGAGCCTTCTCTTCTCCAGGCTGAACAGTCCCAACTCTCTCAGCCTGTCTCCATAGCAGAGGTGCTCCAGCCCTCAGATCATCTTCGTAGCCTCCTCTGGACCCAGTCCAACAATTCCATGTCCTTCTTGTGTTGGGGACCCCAGATCTGAATGCAGCACTGCAGGGGGGGTCTCACGAGAGCAGAGCAGAGGGGCAGAATCATCTCCCTGGACCTGCTGGCCACGCTGCTTTGGATGCAGCCCCGGATACAGTTGGCTTTCTGGGCTGCCAGCGCATGGTGCCGGCTCATGTTGAGCTTCTCATGAACCAAAGAACACCTAAGAAATTCTCCTCTGTGTGAGTACAGGATAGCAAGGGGTGACTCCTGACCCACTGGAGTGAGGGTGCATGAAAGGGAAGATGATCTTGGTGTGGAGGCACTTGCACTTCGGCTGTGAAGAGCTGTTGCTGCTGTTCAAGGTCAAAACCGAGGCTAGCAGGTCTCCGAGGTGCTGCATTTGAAACAGGAGCCAGGTCCTTCAGATGAAGAGCCAACGGGCCAACCACATGTCCCCCAAGTTTGCCCCCAGTAGAGGTGCAGGAGAGCTCTACTCACCTTGCCGAGCCGGGGTGGCAGAAAAGGCAGCGATGCTGAAGAGCAGAGCAGAGCTCCTCATACGCAGCCACGAGCCCGGAGCCTCCTCCTGCTCTTTAAAGCCCCTTCCCAAACCCCAACCTTCTGCTATCATATTAAAAACATTTGTCAAAGCAGATGCTCCATCCTGTGCCATCGGTTACCCGGAGCCGTGCCGCGCGGAGCGAGGCGGGGCTGCAAAACCTGGAACCGAAGCTGAGCTGGAGGCGGTGGGAGGATGGGGGGTGTACACCCCCCCCACCCCATCATCTATCAGCGTGCCGGGGTGGCAGAGGGAGCAGATCCGCTGGCTGGCTCAGCTTTGCCCAGCCTGCTACGGGCACGCTGGAATCCGTGCTCAGCCAGCCCCAGGTACTCTACCCCCCTCCGGCCACGGCGTGATAAATGAGGAGGAAAACTTTCCCAGCTCAGTTTGTTCTCACGGCGCCGTCCAACAGCGCGCGAGCCCGTCTAATCAAAAGCTACAGTCCTCCACCATCTGTTTGGAGCCTAATTACAAATGCAGAAAAATAACGTGCTTTACAATTGCACCAGTAAATGCTGTAAATGATTTAAACGCATGCATATGTTCCCTGCAGAATTCAGCATGCATCTGCGACTTCTCCTCGCACTAGGCACACAAATCAAGGGAAAAAATACCCAGATCTGATGAACAGCGAGTCCCCAGGATGGTGATTTTTATCCCTTTTTTTTTTTTTTTTTTCCGCCCCCACCCGCTGGAACGGCAAACAGGGCTTTTTTCTAACAATTCATTCGACAGCGTTGGCTCCGCTTCCATTTTAAAAACTGTTTATCACCGTCGTGTAAATATAGTACAAATTACTCCATAAAACACGGAAAAGGAGAACGGCAACCGCGCGAGCCTGCAGCTGGCTGGCGAGGTTTCAAAGCCAAGTTTTTTCCTTCTGGGACACCCATGGAGGAGCAGGACCAGCTCAGCTCCTCTGCTGGGGACCACAGCCCACCCTGAGCCCCCACTGAAGATGCCGACCACTGGTGTTTCCCGCCCTTGGCTCATGCATCCCTTTTTGGGAGGATGCTCGTCACTGAGCTTTGACCCCACGCACGCAAGCGTGGGCTAAAGGAGGGGGAAAAAAAGAGTCGAGAGCTAAAATACCTTGAAATACGTCTTTTGGGTGGCTGCAGAGGGTGAGGTCGCTCCCAGAGCTCCTGGAGCGAGTCCCTGCTCCTGGAGTGGAGCCACCAAAGGCAACTCTGCTTTGGCTGTCAGGACTTTTGACCTGCAGTGAAACGCTGAAAGGATGAGTCTTACCCCAAAACGAGTACAGGGGAGCAGCCGAGAGGCAGCCGAGCTTCTCTTTGGTCACCCCTCCAAGGCAACGCTGAAGGATAACAAGGTTGTTCCAAAGATGCTCCCACCTCCCGAAGGGTAATAGCCCTGTGCCGAAGCCTCTGTAAAGCAAAGGCCGGTACCACGGTTCTACCCCGTGGGTAAAAATGCAGGTACTGAGCTGGGATGGGCTGGAGGAGGCTTTGGAGATCAGAGGGAAAGAGGGGAAAGTCACTTAGGGCTGATGGGAGACGAGTATCGCTCTGTAAGAAAAGCTCCCTTTCCTCCCGGAGTGCGTCTGTTGGCTTTAGAGCCCTGAACACCTACACTCCTATAACTTCAGCTCTGAAACGAGGAGTAGCCGGCACCACTGAGCTGGGAGAGAGGACAAAGGACAGGCAGGCGGAGGCTCAGCTCCCCCGCTTTGAGCAGAAGCTGCAGCAGCTGCGTCTCCTCCACTTTCCGCCCTTCCATCCAACCCCCTCCCATCTTGCTGGCCGTGCTTTGCCGGCTCACATCTTCCCTCTCCCCTCGGCCAGTTGGATTTGACAGCAAAGGGCCGCCGGAGAAGCCAGCGCAGCACCCCAACCGCAGAGCTTGGCACCACACAGGGGTTCGTGCCCATCTCTGATTTACTTCTCACTTCACGGGGCCGTGCTCATGAATTTTGTAAGCCCCCGCATCGCTCGTTATACACCCCGCACGTGGTCCTTCCCCCGCCAACCCACTGCCCTCGGCTGAAAAACGGTGAAAACATTTACAACCCGCCTAGTCTTGCTGAAGGGATGGCGTTAATCAACGAGATAAAAATCTGGCGACGCTGTGTCAGATGGGTGATGAAGACCCATGGACCCATCTTGGATCCCAGCCCTGCCCACAGCCAAGATCTTCCTCCGGACCTTGGGTGTCCCAGGTCCAAACAAAGTCCTGGGGAGCAGCTCCCTCTTGTAGAGCTCTTTGAGACCTGGAAGTGTCATCTCCTGGCTAAATACCACAAAGTAGGTTTTGACCCCTGAAGCATTTTCCGCTGCCGGTCCCAACTCGATGCAGGGAGCACACGCTGTTCCTGATCTGCAAACTGGGGTCGATGGCTGCATTCCTTACAAAAGGCACATTATTTTTTAAATAATCAAGAAATAAACTGGGGTGGCATTCCGACTCACGCATCCAAGACACAGCATCCCGCCTTCTGCCTTGCAACTCATCATTCCACATCCTCTCATCTTCTGCATCCCTAAAGCCTACGCAGAGCATCAGACACGACTTGGCCCGGCCAGTATACGCCAGCAACAACTTCCCTGCCGTTATATATGATACCCTACAAATTACCCATCCCCTTTCCACAAGGGGATCACCCATCAGCATCCATCCCCATACCACGGCGCTCCCACCAGCAGTCCCAGCTTTATTCCCAGACCTGATTCTTGTCCAACTTGAACCCGTATTGATTTTTCCCCTCATTCCTCTCACTTTCCTTAGCTGAATACCACGAAAAACAAAGGATAAACTCCCTTTCTGCCCGCTTGCCCTGCAGATGTGTTCAGTACCTACCTGCAGGTCATTTGGAGATATTAAAATTAGAGTAAGTGGTCTCTCACAGCAGTTCTCTCAGGGCTACTTCACCCAGCCCTCGTGTGATTTCTCCAAGTTTACAATCCAAGAAAAAGAAAGATTTCCTTCCTGGGAAAGAAAGATGACCAGGAGGAGAGACACAAATTAAAAGCACACACATCTGTGCATCAATGACAGTGACCACTCTGGACACCAGCGGTTGTAGAGTTATCAAGAATTAACTTTATTAGCAACGGTACCAGATAATCAAGTTCTGTGTAAAGAGGTATTCGGTCCAGAACACGAGGCAGAGGATCAGCAGAGGTGCAAAGCAGTCAGTAAACAACCACGATCTTTCCATCATACCTGGGACTGGGGGGGAAAAAACATCCGAGTTGAGGAGAGCAGACCACACGGCACCCATTGAAGGCCACAAAGGGACGTTTCGGTGGCCAACGCAAGGTTGGCTTGGGTTTTTCAGCCACGACTGACGACTGCCTTGCCCCAAGCTGTGCTCCAGTGCCCATGGAGGCAATGGGAGAGCTCACCCTTGTAAGTGGTACCCGGCTGGCCGGTATCTGCCCTTTGAGCCGAAGTGGACCTTCACCTGGCTCAATGCCAGCCAAAGCGGCCGCCGGCCAAGCGTTGGGGGTGAAGGGCTGCAAACCCACTGAAGAGATGATGGGATTGAGAGCTCGTGCGTGCCATAAAGCTGCTGCCCTGTACCGTGTGCCCCGGAAACCTTCCGCTCCCATCTGGATTTTACATTCAAATAAAACCAGGCGACAAGGCACCAGCCCCACATCCTCCCTCTTGCTCCCTGCCACATCCAGCACAGCACGGAGAGGGCCCGGCAATCCAGACCAGCAGCTCCATCAGCCAAGCAGGAGGTGCTCAGAGAGCATCCACTAACAATCCAGTCTTAAAAGCGAGTTATTGTCCGTAGACAGCACCCCTGAGGCATCAGTCACCACGCCAAGTCGCGTCGGTACGTCCTTGCTTACCAGCTCACCTCTCCTAGACCCTAAATCCACATAGTTTGAGAAAATAAACACAATTAACTGTGTTTAGTCCAGGCTGTATTGGCACATGGAAGTTCAAGCAGCTTTAAAGCCGGTCCCCTTTGGGCGGGCCGTTTTTTTGTGTGTCACAGTAGCTGACCCCTCTGAAGGCATCTGGAGATGCCGTATGCCGCCCGTCTACCTAAATTAGTGAGCTTTCTGCTGTGAACATTGCATCAGAACCTCTCTTACGACTTCTTCCTGGCTTTTATAGGCCTTTCTCGACCATACAATCATAGAATCATAGAATGGTTTGGGTTGGAGGGGACCTCAAAGACCACCTAGTTCCAAACCCCCTGCCATGGGCAGAGACACCTTCCACTAGACCAGGTTGCTCAAAGCCTCATCCAACCTGGCCTTGAACACTTCCAGGGATGGGGCACCTTAGAAACCTGAGATTAGGACCACTGAGCATTTCACCATCTTTGAGGTTCAGCAACCATCACACTGTGGTCACAGCAGGAGAAAAGGTCCACAGTGTACGGCCCTGGCAATAGCAGCACCGTGCTGGGCGGGGTGAATGATCCCTCATTCAACCTTATGGGGAAAAATTAAAGCAAGAAGTCCAAGCGGCGAGGTTTCCCTTATATGTGCTTTTTCACGGGATGAAGGAACGAAATCCTCCCGGAACGGTGCCCTGCTCCTTGGTGTGGCTGCTATCCGCTCCCTCCCTCCAGCTCAACGCCACCATCGCAGCTTGATGGTAGGGTATTCCCGGGAAACCACCAGCATGCTGCAGGGCTGAACTCACACCAAAGAGGCAGCAAAACCCAAGTGCTGGAAAAAACCCTGGTTTTAGCTGAAAACCAGCGTGGTGGCACCAGCAAGCCACCCTCGCCCACCGGCTCCGGGGCAAGGGACAGCATTCCCTGTGCCCCCTGGTGCTTCCCTGAGCTCCCTTGGGGAAGGACGAGGATTTTTTTTTAGTCTGTTTGCTCTGGTTGAGCTGGGGAGTGAGAAAGGTCCAGCGGGACCTCCCAAGCACAGAGGACGCCCCTTCCCAGAAGGAGGACTTTCCCCCTGGATGCAAAACTCCCTTCCCCAAGATGGGCAGACTCTTCCCCTGATTTTTTTTTGGGGAAAAAAACCCAAAACCCTAAATAGCTGGCAGCAGCACTGCAAACCGAGGACATCTCCCCACCCCTGGCTGCTCCTCTACATGAAGTGGACAATGAGGATGGAGCAGGCAGACCCCACAGCCAGCCCCAGCATGACGTAGAACGTCATCACCAGCCCCGCCGCCTCAGCCAGCTCTTTCGGCACGATCTTGGGGCCGTAGACAATGACCAGAGTCCCCAGGTAGCCATTGCTCAGCCCCAGCAGCGCCGTGAAGACCACTGGGTAGACGTCTTGGTTGAAGACCACTGTCCGGATGTGAGCTCGGGGCTGGTAGTTGCTGAGGATGAAGAGAGGGAGGAAGATGGTCCTGAGGAGGACGAGGATGGGCAGCAGCTTGCTTTTGGGGCCGGGCACCTGGATCCAGGCGGTGATTTGCCTCCCACACCAGTCAGCAAAGTTGTACAGGAGGAAACTGGTGAGTGGCGCAAAGTACTTGGTGCTCCACAGGCTTCCCGAGGATTTGCTGACCGACTCGATGTTGGAGGAGAGGGAAGGGAAGATGATGATGGAGATAAAGAAGACGTAGAAGAGGCAGAAGCCGAGGAAGGCGGTCTTCTGCAGGATGAGGCGGAGTGGGGGGATGCTGGCACTTTTTGGGAGGAAGGAGGTGTTTGTGGTGCCTCCGGGCTCTGCCTCGTCTTCCGCTGAGCTGTCGGGGGGCACAGCAGCCAGAGATGGGCTTTCCTTCGGGCTGCTCATGTAAAACCTGGGAAAAGGGGAGGAGGGATACTATTAGCCAAAGGTGTTGGTGACAGGGGCGGAACCCAAACTGAGACTGGGAGAGAGAGAGCAGGAGAGAGGCGGTGCAGGCATGTCCGCTGGAGCCAGTGACCCCATCGCACCTCCTGCTACTGCCTCGTACGCAGAGGTGACCCTCAGGGACCCACCACCCCTTCGTCCCCACCATGGGGACGAATCCCTTTGCAGTTCACAGTGGGGTCACCTACTGCATCCATTTGGAGGGATCCAGGTGGGTTTGGAGGTTGCAAGCACGGACAAGACCAATGGGTCACACGCATCAGTGCATGGTGTTGCAGACACAGACACCCTACGGGGATCCATCTGGCTGCTCCCAAATTCTGGCTCTCCGCTGACTTTCAGAAGCTCCTGCGTCAGCACCCCGCTCCCCCCCACCCCAGGAAGGCTCACCAGAGGCTCAGCACGTGCTGCGGCGAGCGCCCAGTTTCGGTCTGTGGTTTCAGTCAAATGGGGAAGTATGGCTGGTGGCGGCACGGTGCCGGAGCCAAAGCACAAGGGGTGTAGCGGGGGATGCTGGAGGGTGATGGGGCAGCGGCTGGCACAGCGAGCATCCCATGGGACCCCCAGCAAGGCCGCTCAGCATTGACAGCAGCACACCCCGCCCCCACTGGCCCGCGCACATGGGATGCCCGCGGCACACACCGGGAGTACTCCAGCCTGGGAAGGAGGAGGTACACCATGATGCAGACGACAATGAAGATGTCAGCAGTGAGGAAGTAAGCCAGGGCGCTGTCAGTAACATCGGCTGCTGCCGCCAGGTCAATCAGGGAGGCAACGGCGCTGATCGTGCCACCCATGGCCTGACCTGCATGGGGGACCGGAAAGACAGAGTTCAGCACCCGGGGGACAAGGTGAGGGACATGGAGGTGGTAGGGTGGTAGAAGACAACCCAAAGCACCTTCAGCAAGGAGGACCTCGATGCAGAGGAGGAACGGCCCATGTCCCATCCTGCTCATTCCCACTCATTCAATAACACTCCTGTCTCGGCCACGGAGAAAATTTCTCCGTCTTGATTTTTTCCCTCCTTCCCCTCTTGGTTCATCAACTGTTCCACAGCACATTTATAATGCGATCAAACCTCCCAGGAGCTCATCACTCATGGCTCCCAACATGCCCCTCATCACTCATGGAAGTGCCGAACAAAATGGAGGAGACAACACAAAGTTGAAGATTCCTCTAGCTGCAAACAGAGGAGCGGAGCTGAGGGACGTATCTCCTTCCCCCCCCCACCTCAACCCTGCATGGAACAAATAACCAAGTCAAGGCACGGTGTTGGCTGGAGCTGCTCTGCAGGGTGGTCTCCAAGGACCACCACCCTCCTCATCTCTGCTGAGCCTCTCCAGCACTCTGCTTGATGGCTATTTACAGAAGCAAGAGTGCTGGGCTCATGTGACCGAGCATGTTTCTCCTTTGGCAACTTCCCTTTATCTTTAAGGCAAAGTTAAGTTTCTAAAATAAACCCCACAGGATGAAATGCCAGATGCAGGAGGGAAAGAAAACCCCCCACCCAGCCACCAACAACCCAAGGACCACGTGGCTGAGGGACACCAACCTGAGATCAGCGCCTGCAAGTTCTTCATGGGGAAGCGGCTGCTGAGGCCGAAGATGCTGCTGGTGAAGATGGTCGAGGCGCTGCTAATGAGGACCACACAGCCGATGGTGAGGGTGAAGAAGGGGGTGGTCCAGGCTGAGGTGTCCACCTTCACCAGCACGGTGATCACTAGGAAGACGGCCAGCATGACGAAGAGGGAGGACAGGATGCGGACACTGGCGGGCACCCTGGGGACGAGGGGGAGGAGAGACTCCTGTGTTTAAAACTACAGGGTGAAGGCATGGTGCAGAGGACACCAACTCCTCTGCTGTGAGAGGGATCAAAGAAAATAAGGAAAGGTGGAGAGAGGAGATGAGGAATAAAAAGTAACATTTTTTTCTCAGAAGCCTTTACATGGTAACTCTGCAATTTCCACTTTTTGTAACAGGTTGCCTGGAGAAGTTGTGGCTGCCCCATCCCTGGAAGTGTTCAAGGCCAGGCTGGATGGAGCTTTGAGCAACCTGGTGTAGTGGAGGGTGTCCCTGCCCATGGCAGGGGGTTGGAACTAGATGGCCTTTAAGGTTCTTTCCAACCCAAACCATTCCATGATTCTATAATTAGTTGTTTGAGCCCTGAGGTTGCTTATTACCCATGCAGGAGACCGGATGGGCTGGCCTGGGGGCAGGACATGGGGGAGGTGAGGGAGAGAGGCCAGGAGGCAGCTGGGACCTAGAGATTAAGCACACAAACATATTCCCCTTTGCCTGCAAATGTGCAGGAATTTGATCTGGGATAAGGAATGGTACAAAGGAGAGGAGGTGGCTCCTTAGTCCCTTCCTTAATCCCCGCTCAGCAGCTGGTTGGACTAGAGCGAGGCATTGTTCCTGCCTGGATGAGCCCAGCTGAAGCTGGAGAAAGGCGGGAACGAGGCAGGAGAAGCCGGGGGAAGCCGTGGCTAAAGGACCCAGGACCGGAGCAGCGCTTACTTGTTGACGAGCAAGACGTTTCCAATGAGGCACAGCACCGTGGGCACAGTGGAAGCAATGGAGATGTAGCTCTCGAAATAGTCCTGCCAGAAAAAAAAAAAGAAACACCAAAGAAAAAAAGATTAAGGAGGGGAACAACACCTGAATTTCAGGTCCTAAAGGTGGCACGCGAGGAGTTACGATGTAGGCATCCACCTCGTCGCATTGTAGCACGTGTTGCAAAGCTGCTCAGGACAACAGAGCGGGAACGGGACCCCCCCCCGGGGCTTTTTCATCCTGCAACAGTAGGAAATTAGGGATGTAACGAATTCAGAAGCAAAAACGGTGAAAGAAACACCTGTCTCACCGCTGTGCTGGCCCCATGGGGCAGCACCCGACACAAGGAGGTGGGAATTTCTCCTGCTGGCTCCGGCATCCTGGACAAACCCCCTGAACATTTCATCCTACTTGAGCTCCATGAGGGCTGTTTTTTATAAATCAGGGCACAAAAGCATTAATAGTATTATCTAACCACCTCAAAAGCCCACGATGGCTAGCACATCTGGCTGTCCATCGCCATGCAGAGTGACCAGGACATGAGAACGTGCTCGAGCAAAAGCAGCACAGGTGGGGGCACGGGGACGTTATTTTCCTTCTCTGCCTCCTTCTCTACGCGCACCAAAACTCTTTCGGAAACTACGTGGCGACTCGACATGCCTTTACTCTGGGGACTCGTGTAGCACCAGAGCTCAGGCTGGGCACCAGAAAGCAATGACCACAGCGGAGGGAGCGAGAGACTTCTCTGCCAAGATCACAGCCAAACACTTACGTTTCCAACCCATTTTGTGCATCACGCCCCTGAAGCATGTCGGCTTCATCTCCTCCTCCTCAAGCCGCCTAATCCCCTGTTTTTTTCCTGCAGGAATCTCAGCCAGCAGGTAGGACGATGCTCGCAAAGACGGTGACCTACATATCCACCCCCATGGCCATGGGCTTTCACGTTCTGCAGTTACCCGGATACAGAGATGGGGCCACACTGCTTCCGAGCGCGAGAAGGTGCTTGGTATGTTTTTTCTGCACATTCCATTTTTTTTTTTCACATCATAGTCTTTTAATCAGTTTACGAGCACGTTCATTTATTCTTCCCTATCAGGAGCTTTACTGTAAGCGACGGGAAATCTAATAATTGCTCCTAGAGGGTCCATATAGACGGAGACATAAACGCCTGCGCTCAACGGCGTTGGGTTGGCGAAGTGGGAGGCTCAAAGCTCTATGGCCGTATCAGGAATCGTAGGAACAAAGACAGAGAGGTGAAGCTGGCTGCTAAAGCTAAGACTTATTTATCAACCCACTTAAAACAAACCCCCTGGTTTTAGAGGAGAAACGCAGGCACTGAGACCGTCACCCCTTTCCCAGCTAATAATAAATAATAATAATAACCCACAAAGAAAACCTAATACCTTCCTCCCACCTCCACCTCTCGCAGGGGAGGGTGTCATCCCTCAGCCGCGGTGCTGAGGCACATAATGGAGGTGCCTGACCCTACGTTAACCACAGCATCCTCAAACACGCCGCCGTGATTCACGTCGTACACTCAGGACCTTAAAAAAAAAAAAAAACAAAGCGCTGCGGTGGCAAACGAGTCACCGGCACCGCCTGGCATTGCCAAGATACTTTTGCAAAGTAGTTTTTAATTCTGCTCCAGCCCAGGCTCGACAGCTGGGCTCCTGCCTGGCTGGAAAAGTGATCCAGGCCAACAGAGGTGGTTCGAAGGCACCGGAGCGTTACCAGGAGCACAGGGCATGAAATGAGCAACGGCGAGCAGGCTGGAGCCAAGAGCAGGCTGCCAGCCACGAGTCCATCCTTCTGGCATTGGGCTGCGTCTGTGGGCAAGCCCTCCTGCCGTAGTGCTGTGGCTCGCCGAAACACGAGCGGAAACAGGGCTGAGCCATTTATTTCTGATCGGACTCCAGCACCGCGGAAAAGCCAGGTCGCTTTTCACTAGAGGATGCAAAAAGCATTGCACCACGGTCGTACAGAAAGAGGAGAAACACCTTTTTAACAGAGTAATGGCTGATGTGACTAGGAATACAGCTGTGCAAGAGGGGTTTTTTTTAGGAAGAAGACACCTAGTGATACTTGATCTACTTGAAATTTCAAGAATCTCTTTGGGTAAGCGTGATGTGGAAGCAACAAGGAGCAGGTGGGCTGCAGGGAAGGTGGGAATGCATCGTGCCACGTGGTGGCGAAACGCCCTTCGTTCCCTCTCCAAGCATCCTCGCTAGCACAGGGGTGGCCTGTTTGTGGTCTTTGAGCACCACGGGGGGCTTGGTCTCCAGCAGTTTAGTCCACCCAGGATCTCAATTTACACCAGAACTTGAGCATCCTGGTACAAGCCCATCAACTATTAACATGAAAACAGCCACAGATGCCGGACCCGGTGTGCGAAACCGTGGGCATCACACCCGGCTCCGTGTTTATATAAAAACAAAATGCGCCCAAACCACTCGAACAAGCTCAGCAGTGGGAGGAGGACGAGACGTGGCCTCATCAGGCCGACGCTTTTTCCAGCCACAAAGCAATGGCATTGCTTTTTGGGAGGGGACACAGGGAAATAATCTTGCCGTGGCAGAAGGAGCAAGGGAAGTCACAGAGCCAGAAGGTTAAGCCAGATTTTTTAAAGGCACCTTAACCCTTAGTGCTTCAAATACAGGTAAAAGACCACAAAGTGCTACACTTCTTAGTTCCAAGCATCTTTCTCGCTACTACCTGTGCTCCCCAAATCATAGAATCATCGAATCATGGAATGGTTTGAGTTGGAAGGGACCTCAAAGATCATCTAGTTCCAAGTTGCCTGCCAAGGGCAGGGACACCTTCCACTACATCAGGTCTGCAGGAGGCAAAATCCCAAAGGATATTCGCTCACCTTCTGGGGAAGAAAAGGGGAAAAAGAGCAAGGAAGGCAGGAAAGCAGCGCTTTTTTGTTGGGTTTTTTTTTTTTTTCTGCCTTGAAAGCAACACACTCACCCGCAGATCAGACGCTGCCGGGCCTGCCTGATCCGAGCAGTTTTGCAGCTTGTACATCCAGTAGTGCTTTGCCGTGATGAAAAAATTCCAGGGCAACAGGGACCCAATGCCCAGGAGGAAAAATATAAGGTAGGCGCCATGTAAGCGGTCGCTGGGCTTCCGCTGGCTGTACCCATTCACCAAGGGCTCCTCGACCAGGGGCTCGTCGTCGCGGGGAAAGCTGCCAGCTGCCGGGTGCATGGCGCTGGCACGCTGTGGAAAACAACCACCAGAAAAGATTACTGTGGCCTGAGGGTCGCAAACTCTTGCCCGTGAGCTGCTGTGTGCAGCTCCCTCCACCTTTGCCCAGTGAACGCCGGATGAGTGAGCTGAACTGGTCCGGCATGGGGACACCTGGTTCCCAGGACACGGCCAGGACACGGTCTGCTGCGGCAGCACCCACGTTCCTCTCCATAATTAATAATTAACCTGTCCTGTTGGCCTTGCAAAAGCAGGAAACCACAGCATGTACAGGGCTCTTAAAAAAAAAGGATAAACAACTGAACAGCTTGTAAACTAACAACGCCATCGGGCTTTGCGGAGCCAATTGTAAACTCATGTTCACGCCAGCAGCCTTTCTGAAAAAAAAAAAGACTTATAAACCATAAACAACACCACCAGGCTTCGCACGCTGGCTCGGAAACTAGTACCGAAATCACCGAGGCTTCGCAAAAATTAATCAGAAACCAGCGTAACGTGATCGGGCGTTGGACAAGGACCGGCAAACCAACGCAAGGCCGGCGGCAACCGAGGCGGAAACCGGGGATTTTGGAAAAAAACCCAAACCAAAACACAACAAAAGCGTTCAGTTCTCAGGAGGGGGAAGCGCCGCATCCCTCCCTGCCTCCCTCCAGCCATCCATCCTTCCCTCCAGCCCTCCCCAACCCGCACCCCCATCACTTACCGGGGCGCCGCACGGCCCCGCCGCCTCCTTCCCCGCCGGGCCGGGCCGCCCCGCTCCGCCCCCGCGGGCGGTGCTGCGCGGGGCGGGAGGCGGGCGAGGGGCGGTGCAGCCGCCCGCCTCCAACAAACCCGGCTTATCCCCTCTTTCCCTTTCGTTTTCCCTTTTTTCTCCCCCGCCCCCTTTTTTCCCTTCCCTTTCCCTCTTTTTTTTTTTTTTTTTTTTTTTTTTTAAATTATTCACCCTCGCAGAGGCACTGCACTGGATGACCCCACGGTTTTAAATGCCTTAAAAATCGGTGCGGGGATAACAAAAAGTTTCCCCTGGGCTTGGTTTTTGGTGGAAGTGGGCAAAGCACGAGCACATCATCCACTGCTGAGGATGTGAGGGTTGGGAACAAGGGAGCGACTTCTGGAGGATGAGGGACCCCTTATATCGGAACAAGGACACGAGCTTCTCCTTTACTCACTTCGCTTCCTGCAACGGCCCCGTTAGGATGAATTTCACTGTGAAGTCCTCAATTTTCCCCAAACTACACTTCTCCCAAACACTCACCTCGAGGGCACCATGAGACGATGACGGAAAACATCATCAGCCATCTTCCTCTCCCCTGCGCTTCTTTCTCTCTTTCCTTCCCCAAAGATGGGTTTGGCTCCTTGTCATGGGACAACGACAAACCGGTGGGGCCGCAGCTTTTCTGTAACCCTGCTGCAGTCGGAGGTGTTTTGCTGATTTTTTTGCCAATTTTTTGGCAATTAGCAGAGTTTTACATCTCACTGTTCCCATCGCCAGCTGTTTGCTGCCAGCCTTCCCCGTATCCAATAACTCACACAATTATAACCAGCCCAGATCTCTGCCTTGCTTTTTCCTCCATTGCACGTGGATCCAGCCTTTCTCCATCAAAACTAGTCTCCATTTTTTTGCAGGACGCCCCGAGATGGTCTAGTCTGGATTTTTCCCATGTGCCTGGAAAATTTGCCTGCGGGACAAACGCAGGCGGGCCCAGATCCCTCAACTCCCAGCAGCACCAGTGCCAGGGCTGGCCACCACACATCTCTTAGCTTTCAAGGAGAGCAGATCAGATGGCCTTGGCCACCCAGATGTCAAAATAGTCCAACACGCATGCTCTGCTTTGTGTTTTGTGTTTTTTTTTTCCTCTTTTGCGAGCAAACAAGCAGAAGCATGTGACCAACCCACTGGCAATGTGCTAACATGGAAAGGCTTTAGAGGAGCACGGGGGCTTCTCTCTAGAGGTTTCTCCTTGGGATTTTCATCTGCCTTGACGTGCCAGGCTGGGAAAGCACTGGAGGAGATGGCGCAGTCCATCTGAGTCGGTAACCTGGCAGCTCGGAGGGATTCGCCTGAGATTTCTGACCTGCTGCTGTCTATCATGTCAGAAAACCCACTGCTGGAGAAGAGCCTCCAACCACATCAGCACAAGGCACCGTGACAGCCCGCATGGGGTAAACAGAGCCAGTCCACGCTTAACCGAAGCCGTGATGGCCCCTCCAGTCAACATTACCCACGCTTGAGAGACCCTCCCCAGACATGCAGACCCCCCCCTCCCACCGCATCATCTCAGGGTGGATTTTAAGGACATCCAGATGTTCTTAGTGGGGTTCAGGCTGCTTCCTCTCCACCCCAAGCCCAAAGGCAGGGCCAGCGTGGGCTCGAAAGCAAGGAGAGATGTGCTTGGGGCAGAACGGAGCAAAGGGCATCTAGGTAATGGTGCAAAGAGTGACATTTGTTAACGGGGACTTACAGAGCAGGTCCCCTCACCTCTCGGCATAGCGTGCTGCTCCTCACAGTAAGTGAGTTGTAAAATCCAGCAGGACCGGCCCAAAAGGAATTTATCCTAAACACACAATGGAAAAAGTCAGAGACCCCGATGTGGGCTGTGCTGGCAGTCCCGAGCATCCTCTCTCCGGATGATGGGATGGCAATCACTTTGGGACCTGTCCTGGAGACTGAATTCAATATACTAACTGCAGAGAAGATTTGGGTCCGCTTAATTTTAAGGGGAACAAGGGAGCTGAGTATTTCCATGGGAGAACATCAGACGAAACCAGGCGCCGGTTGGTCAAAGCTATCCACAGGTTTGGGCCCTCGGGAAGATGAGTTAGTGCAAAAGGTGCCCCATGAAAGCAGCTTGGGAGGCTGAGGTTAAAGGAATTAATATGCAAGGAAAAGCAAAACTTATCACTTCTGATAAGGTACCTGCCTCGGCATCGTACCCGGAGCTGGAGAGCCCACCTGGGAGGGTTTGGCATCTCTGCATGGCTATAAGTGCTGCCTTTAAGGACAGCACTTTTTTCCCCAATTCTTTCACTGGCTGCGGCGCGGGGACAACTGTGCCATCGCTGCAGCTAGTCTCCCGCCTCGTAATCACCCGTGCGAGCGCAAAACAAACCATAATCTCTGTGCCTTACCTCCGTGAGGGATGCTGCCAGCAACGTCCTCCTGCTGCCAGCACCTGCGGCATCCACCCAAAAATGGGTCGGAGGGACGCTGACAGGGATCCCCACGCTGCTCAAGCTGGACTCGAATCCCTGCAGATGCCAAACCCAGCAGGAACTGGTGAGTGATGAACGCGAGAGAAGACAGCAGACTGTTTCTCTTTTTTTTTGTTGTGGTTTTTTTTTTTTAGTTTTTTTTTATTAGACTAGGAAATATAATTTATTGCATAAAAATTAATTTGTTACAATAGGAATGCTAAACTTTATTTACAGTTCTTTAGTTTACAGAATAAACAGATGCGGGTTTAGAGGATGCCACCAGGCCCGTCCCCCGGACGTATAAATATGGAAACAGATTGCAGAGCAAGAGACGGACACCGCCAGCATGACACGGACCGCTGGTTTGCCTTAGCCGAAATTCCTGGCTGGAGAAAGCCCCGGTCATGGGGGGGAGGCGCGGAGGGCTCCCGAGTGCTGGCACCCATGGGAGACGGGCACAGACGCTCAGAGGACCGGCGTGGGGGGCAAACCCTGCCTCCTCCCACCCCGTCCCACTACTGACGCAGCTTCCCTGGTCTGAAAAATGGGGAGGAACCTCCCGAAACATGCACCTGGGCGGATCCAGGTGGCTGCTGCCCACCGGAAGGGAGGGGAAGTCGAAGGCGGACGGATGGGGATGGAGGCAGAGACACCCGCGGGCGGGATGGACAGATGGATGGACGGATGGAGCAATCCGTGAATCAGAGACAGTGAGAGATTCGGACATGACCCGAAAGAAGAGCATCTCGTCTGACGGAGAGCACGGCGGTGCTTAGACAGGAGCCCTCTAAAATGCCAGCAGCCGCTTTCATACATCAATTCCTCATTTCTTTCCAAATTTCCTTATTCCCCCCGCCACCAGCTCAGAGACAGGGTCTCAGAAATTGGATGCTCAAACGCAAAGGACAACTAAACCCCTTCCTACACGACACAGGAGCTCACCCAGCAGAAGTCTCCACACCCAAGACAAACAAAAAATAGCCCCCTTTCTCCCACAGCCTTGAAAATCCATAAAGAAACGACCCCCCGGAGACCCCGACACACAATAGGGAGCGGCTCCACGTGCTCGACCGCTGCTGTAAGAGCTGCCAGCAGGAATCAAACCCGTGCCTGAGCCATACTGAAAACTGCCCCCATTCCCGAGCCATCCTGCGAAGGCGATGCTCTTGCTCGTGGTGGGGCTCCCTGAGTTTGCTTTGGTCCCCGGGATGCTGCAGGGACCCCGTGCATCGCAGCCCGAAGCAGGACCTGCTCTCAGACCCTGCTCTTAATACTTACACTGATGGAGAATCCACCGCCTTGCCGTGTCATCTAGTTTAATCCTGAGTTTACCATCTCCTTCCTATTTTTTTTTGTTAAAAAAACAGACAAATTTCTAAGATATAGCACTCACCTCAGTGAGTGAGTTACTCATAACTATTTCTACCTGCAGGCAATCTAACTTTTATACCCTTCGTGGAGACACCGTACCTTTGCAAGGAACCTTGTTCCTGCCTACCCCTTGCTGACTTTCCATCCATCCCATGACTTCTCCAAACTCTGTTACGGGTCAAAACAAGGGAGCTGCAGGGAGAGGATGGAAACCCGACCACTGCTTATGGTGCCGTCCCTGGCGTCAGAACGCTCGGCCTGGCTTCCTATTTGGAGATGCCGAGGTCTTCCTCGCCGAACCCCCACTGAAATACTGCATCCAGAGCCGGACCCGAGCCCGCCACAGTTTGCAAGGGGCCACATCCTGACCCGCCGCTGCCCCTCCGCTCTCCCGGGACCCCTCCCCGCGAGCTGCTCGCCACCTCGCTCCAAGCCCAGGACTGAATTCTTTGGTTTGCACTGAAGTTCTGTAAATGAAGGCGTAGTCATCCTAAAAAGCTCCCCTGGACGATGCCAAGGTGAAGAATTCCTTTAAAAACACCCATACCTGGACGTACTGCCCCCCGCAGCATCCCTCACCCCTCCTCTGAGAGGAGACCCCTCGCTCTGTCGGGGAAAGTGAAGTTTTGTATGGAAAAAAAATAAAATAATTAAGTCTGGGGGAGGGTTTCAGGTGGCCCTGAACCATGAGGGGCGTAGAGGCACTTCACCCTACGGACTCCCCGGGGGTCCCAGGACATGTAAACATGTTTTGCACGACTTGGACAGCACGCTTTTCCCTACAAAAGTGTGCTCATTGAAATCTCTCCCTCTCTCTCTCTGCCACCCTAACCACAGCAACGCTCTTGCTCTCACGCACAAATAAAGATTTATAAATCTGTTTTTTTGTTTTTTTTTCCCCCGTGTTGTTTTTTTTTTTTTTTTTTTTAAAAAGGACTCATCCAAAGATCTGGATAATAAATTATTTGCGTTTCCTAAGAAACTGTGTTGTGGTTTGTTTGTTTGTTTTTTTTCTCTTTTTCCTTTCTTATTTGCCTTAAGCTGTCTGAAGCTTTGGACAGAAGTAAGCTGTTCCACTTGGGTTGTACTCATCTCTTCAACGCAGAAATGCTATTAAAGGAGGAGGAGGGGAACCCAAACAAAGAAGGAAAGCCCCCGTCCCGACTTGAGAAGCCCCAATTCCTCCCTTCCCATGCCATGAGTGCTGCCAGCTGCCGCCCCAGAGGAGGAGGAGGAGGAGGAGGAAGAGGAATGCTGCATAACACTCAAATTGCTTGTAAACGCTGAGGACGGGTCTCTAAGGCTGACAGTGGTGCGCCCCCAACTTCTGCCATTGGGGAAGGGTCCCACCCCGTACTCCTTGCCCTCTGTTCCATCCTCCCGCGGGGGGAGCATCATCAGCAATCCCCTTCTGTGGCCATGACCACCAGCATCTCGCTCTTGCCCATCTCTTCTAAGGCACTGGCCAGGGTGTTGAGATCGCCGTCGTCCTGGTGCTCGGCTTCCCATAAGTCCAGGAGCACCCCGGTGGGGCTGGCTTTGGTGGCGAAGTAGTTCAGATACCTGTGGAGGGGGAAGCAGAGAGGTCCGGGTTGGCACGGTTTGCCTGGTGGGCTGGAATGAGGGAGGATGCCGGGGCAGCAGCAAACTCATTTACCATGTGAACCCGGACAGAAACACCGTGAACACAAATGCCAAAGTCCTCGAGACGTTGTCTTCCGTTTTTACGGAGGGCTGGTGCTCATGCTAAAGCCACACAAGCTTTGTTCCGCGGAAATTACTCTCCCTTTGGTCCTTAGAGGTGAACCCAGACAGGAATAGCCTGAGCATGGACCCAGGTAACTAAGGGCCAGTTCAAAGCCACAAGGGATCCAGGACCATGGCACAGATGGATTCATGGATATAGATGGGTCTAACTACACATAGCTGTATCATAGAACCACAGAACAGTTTGGGTTGGAAGGGACCTCAAAGATCATCGAGTTCCAACCGCCCTGCCATGGGCAGGGTCACCTTCCACTACACCAGGTGGCTCAAAGCCCCATCCAACCTGGCCTTGAACACTTCCAGGGATGGGGCAGCCACAGCTTCTCTGGGCAACCTGTTCCAGTGCCTCACCACCCTCAGAGTGAAAAATTTCTTCCTTAGATCTAATCGAAATCTGCCCTCTTTCAGTTTAAAGCCATTGCCCCTTGTCCTATCACTACACACCCTTGTAAAAAGTCCCTCTCCAGCTTTCCTGTAGCCCCTTTAGGTACTGGAAGGCTGCTATAATATCCACAATTATGGGCAGACCTATACAGCCAGATCCATCCTAGCCGGATGCACTGGAGCAGGGAGGTAGTGCGGAGCGAATCGCCCCTGCCCGGGACACAGGAGAGGAAAGCACAGCACGGGGAGACCCACCGGTCCATGGAAAGCTTCTGGGCGAGAAGTCTCCAGTCGTTCCCCCTGGAGTTGGGGGCATCTAGGCTGTTGCAGATCTTCTGCCGGATGGAGAGGGGGATTTTGAAGGCATAGGGTCCCAGCTGGGTGGTGGTAGTGGCACTGTTGTGGTGGGAGTGGAGGGTGTCGAAGGAGCTGGCGTGCTGCAAGGGGAAGGATGGGGTGAGACGCTGCAGCACGGAGCAGCTCTTGAGCGCATCCCCTTGCTGTCCACCCCCCGTCTCCACCTCCCCACTGCTCACCTCTCCCAACGTGATGTGGAGCTGGAAGATCTGCCCTTCTCCTTCCACCTGCCGGACGCAGATCTTGCAGGTGAGCTCAGTAGAGGCCTGGCTGTACCTCTCCAGCGTGAAGGTGCAGTGCAGGGCTCGCTGGCTGCCGCTCCAGATGTGGTAGAAGGGGATTTCCTGTGGACCACCGAAGCACGGGCTTAGCGAAGGCTCCAGCAGTTCCCTTGGGAGATCCCATCTCCTCCAGCCACCCCACAGGCAGGAGATGGGACAGAAGCACCCTACAGACAGCATCCCATCAGGAAAGACCACGTGAAAAACTGGTCCTCCTTCCTCCTCCATCGTTTTGGGAGACAACTCTGGAGACAAGACCAGGGCACTCACGATCTGGTGGTGCTGGGCTGAAGATGGTGTCTCCCTGGTCTGGGACCCCAGCTCAGCCCCTCACCTGGTACTTGGCCAGCAGCTTGCTCCTCCACAGCGCATGGGGGATGTCGTGGATGGAGAGACGCAAGTTGTGGTAGCTGTCCTTGAAGGGCAGGGGCTTGGGTTCCTCCAGCAGGTACCCGCCCAGCGTCCGTTCCAGCTCCAGCACCTCCTGCGGGCAGCGGGAGAGGCCGCGTGAGACCCAAGAGACGAGCAGGGGCTGCTCCTCTCCCCTCTCCGTACCCAAAGCCATCCTGCCAAGAGGAGCCGGCAGCAGCAACGAGCCTGCAGGGAGACCTCCCCAGAGGACAGCTGCTCTCCAAGAACTTGCCAACTCATCTCACGCACACCAGCCCTACCTACAACTTGAACTTCATAACACGTGAACATCTGCATACACCTCTCTCCTCCTCAGACAAAGCAAAGGTCCACCTCAAAGGGTCAGGTGCTCTCTTGGAGAGTGCCACCTAACCTGTTTTTAACACCATCTCGCTATTACGCCAGCGGCTCTTAGGAGAAGGTGGTGACTTGGTAGACCGGGCACTGCCTACATCTCCTAGAGGCACTGCAGCCATCCTGACACCATGGGACGTCACTGGGAATTCAGCAAATCACCGCATCAGTGGTCCTGGCAGCCAAAGCATCAAAACTCAAGCTCCCCAGGCTGCGCTCGATACCACCAGCCTCCCAAGGAGGGGAGGGACACGTCTCCAGGCAGGAATAACAGGTGGTCACTTTGCAGGCAGTTGCATCAGGTTCTCCACTCCCTGGGGCCAGGTGACCCCAAGAGGCACCAGGCAGCATCTCAGCACCAATAGCGTTGGGAAGTGGGGCCAGCCTGCGCCAGCTGGTTACCTTCAGAGCATCCGGCGTGTCCTCCAAGCAGTAGACCTTGAGGCTGTACTCCAGGGAGGTGCAAACGGTGGGGGCGAAGATGGCCAGCTGGAGCCTCTTGATGGCCGACCTGGAGTAGGACTCTCCCACGAAGACATAGGTGCCAAGCTGGTCTAGCAAAACGTGGCAGGACTTGGCTTCCAGCTGGCAGTAGCAGGGAGTGTTGAGGGTCTCCTCATCCAGGGTCACGACTTCCTACAGCAAAACAAGGTTGGGGGTCACCAAGGAGGGTTTGCTAGGGGCGGTGTCCCACCAACGCTCGTGGTATCTCCAGCTGCAGGGGCTGGGTCCCCACCTTACCTCCCAGGTTCCCTGGTGGGACTGCGTCTTCAGCTGGTAAATCCAGTCCGAGGAGCTGACATCTGCGCAGTGGGGAATGGTCAGGACGACAGGGCGGCACAGGAGCAAGCCGGTAGGTCCGCAGCTCACTGCCGGGCTCAGCACCGTCTGTGTGCCTTCAGAGGGCAGGCTGGGCAGGGGAGAGGGGACAGTGGTTGGAAAGCAAGCCTCGTGGTGGCCAACGGAGAGGAGAAGCATGGGTGGCGCGAGGTGACTTACAGGGCGCTCTCCGCCTTGTTGAGGGCCAGGTACATCTCGTAGAATTTTCCCTGGGGGATGGCCCCGTGGGGCACCAGCAGGCTCACCCCTAGCATGGCACACACAGGCATTAGTCGGGAAATGAGGGAGGAACCACTGGGGAGAAACCACCCCTCCACCCTGGCCGGTGAACTAGGGCAGCTCAGAGCGCCCCAGGAGAAATATCTCCAGATGTTCCTCAGCTGCACCGCTTGCAGGAAGCAGCCAGGCCACCGCATTAGGAAGCAAAACTGCAGGTTGGATCTTTTTGCGAGGCACAGGCCTTGGCCCCAGCCAGGAAAGTCACGGGAGGCTGTGACCTCCAACCTGAGCAGCATGGCTTGCGAACGGCTCGCTGCCTTCCTCCCCTGAGCCGGCTTTGGGATAGCAAAGGGCGGCTCACGGCAAGCAAGTCTGCCGGAATAAGAGCAACTCCTTGGTCATTCAGCAGCCAAACGTGTCCTCCTCCCTAGCCCAGGAGCTTACCGGTGCCTGGGACGGTGAGCCTTCCTCCCAGGTAGCCAAACGTGCCGCTGGTGCTGTTGCCGTGCTCCTGGGGCACGCCGAGGAGATGCTGGGAGCCCAGCGCTTTGCTCCGTGTGTTGGCAAAGTGACCATCCCTGGCATTGTTCCCTGGGAAGGTGGCAGTGGCGGGAACTCCCCCCAGCAGGTCTGTCCCATCGTGAAGCCCCGGCGAGGAAGAGGTGGTGGAGGAGTTGTACACCTTGATCTTGAGGTTGGGGAGGGGGTCAAGGAGGGGGGAGTTGGTCATGGGGATCTTGTCGGAGGAGTCCTGCAAGGCGTACATGGGGCCGCGGTACACCCCCGCGCTGGCCGTCAGGTCCGGCTGCATCGAGGGGTGCAGCAGCTGCGGGTTGTCTGCAGGAGGAGAACACGCAGATGGGGTGGGATGAAGATGGCAAGGGAAACTAGGGGATGTAAAAGCACTGCTTGACTGGAAGAGATGCCTGTGAAAAGCCCTGCTCCCTGCCTGGGCTCCAGCTGGTGAGCGGGACCTGCGTGGGCTCCGGCTCTTACCGTGCCGGGAGGTCTTGAAGTTGACGGGGTGGAAGCCTCCGGTCAGAGCAGCTGATGAGTCCGTGATGTCTGTGTCAAAATCCCGGCACCTCCTCCGGTACACCACCACCCCCACAGCCATGAGGATGACGATGAAGACGAAGATGGCCACCACCAGCCCAGCATACAGGGCCACGTCGCCCGTGGCCTCCAGCACTGGCAGGGATGAAAGAAACGGGAGATGAAAAAAAGGAGCTCCAGAAATGCATGGCGAGACCCACCAGCGCTCCCCAACCCCACCACTGACTCAGGACACGGGCACGAAGGGGAAGGCGTGTCCTGGAGAGGCTGTGGCAGGAGGATGGAGAGTGTTTTCTCCCTCCACGCTCGCCCGCATCTCTTGGTTCCTCTGGTTCCATGCTGGAGCGAAGCCCTGTCCTAAGCCTGGTGACCTCAACAGCGTTAGGACTAGGCCACTTCTGGGAGGTGTCACCTCTTCCCCAAGTCCACTAACTGGATGCCAGAAACAGGAACCCTGATGCACCCCGGGACCCCAAACTCAAGGAAGGGAGTCCTCACAGAGTGGGGGTGACAACACCTGGAGTAGCTTTGGTGGTGTGACACCAGCTGCATCGTGGTGCACCCCAAGAACTGCAGGCAGCAAAAGGGGATCAGGAGTAGGGATGCAAAAGCAGGTCATATTTATGGCTTCAAGCAAGAGCACATCATCTACGGGATTTTTGGGGTGGGCTTTAGTTGCTCCCTCTGCCCACCCTATCCTTCCCCAACTGCCATGAAGCCCTACCATGGATGCAGAGGCCTACCATGGATGCAGAACAAAACCACGGACAGAACAAAACCATGGACAGAGCAAAACCAAAGCAATGCCTCGCAAAGAAAGAAAATGGCCATGAAATGAACACTTACGGTGGCTTTTGGGTTCGCTTAGAACTCTCTTATCTGTCAGGAAAAACAAAGTTAGAAAACAAAAGGTGAAGGTGGTGATGGTGCGATGGGGATGAGCTGAAACGCAAGGCAAGGGGCGGTGGGGGAAGCCAGCCCGGGGGGCATGAGGAGCCGCAGCAGCATGGTGGGGAGGGACAGGGGAGCGGTGTCACTCCCCGGGGTATGCAGAAAGCCTGCTAGAAGCGGGGTGACCAGGATGTCCCCTTGCCCGGCCAGCCCCTGGGGCGCATGTCCGCAGCTAAAAGGAATTTTGGGCATTTCTGGCTTCAGCAGTGTTAAAGGAGACAGTGGTGTCACGCAGCAGCAGGTGGCAGCATTGGCTGCGCAGCCTTCACTCTGCCCACTTGTAGTGTAGCACCACCATCATCATCATCATCATTATTATTTCATTATTGGGTTTTTTCCTAGCTGCTCCAGGGCTCCGACTGAACAATGACCCAGGTCCGATGTTCTCATGGTGGGGTCTCAGAAGACCTCCCTGCCCACAACCAGCCTTATTTCAGACCTCACACCTAGTGTCACTTTGGAAGGCTTTGAGGGGGACATTCAGATCCCACCAAAAATCCCCAAACCTTTCTTCCCACCAGGTGAGAACCAGCTTTGGAAAGGGCGAGCCCAGTTAAAAAAACTTTGTTAAAGACACAATTTGAAAATCAGGTGCTGGCGGCAGCGCCACCAGCCCCACTGACTCAGAGGCACGGCCAAGAGCGGCGTGGCCAAGCACCCGAGCACCACGGCCACCGGCACCGGCTGCGGTGCCAGTCCCTGTCTGCCCACCCACATACTCACTGTGCAGGCAGAGCCCGTCGGTGCAGTTCTTGGAGTCGAGCAGCACGCCGCTGCAGTCCTTGCCGCCGTTGCGGGGGGCCGGGGCAGCGCACTCCCGGCTGCGCCAGTGGGTGCACTCCGTGCTGCACGCCGACCACTTGCTCCACTCCGTCCACGCACCATCCACTGCAGGCCACCAAACACGGGCACGTTGGTACACCCCTCAGCACGACCCCGCAGCTGGTTCCCCGCTGCCGGGACCTCTCCAGCAGCAGAAAGGTGCCCGTACCCATCTCAGGGCTTCCAGAGACCTTTGGGGAGTGTTATCCCAGCAAATCCAGCCCTGATGCTATCTGGGGAGGGTAAGTCCTGTCTCTGCAGACACCTCCAGATCTTTCAGGTTTTGGCAGACTGAAAGATGCTTTGGACAGGTCTCCGGAGCCCGTGTCTCCTTGGGGAGCACCAGGAGCACAGCTGGACCACGCAACCTGGGGGACAGGCAGCGCAGGCAAGGCTTCTGAACCCACCTTACCTGGGCAGAGGGTGGTGCAGGTGATTTTCTGGAAAGGCTGCCCATCGCAGAAGGAGCCTCCGTTGAGTGGCGCGGGGTTGGTGCACGTCCGGGTGCGCTTCTGCCAGCCCCGGCCACAGCGGTTGTTGCAAGGAGACCACTCGGACCAGGTAGACCAGCCACCGTTCACTGCAAGAGGAGACGGACAGTGTTAACACGTCAATGGAGCCCATTTCAGCAGGGACTGAAGCTAAGCCTATGGTTCATGGTGTCCTCTGTCCTTACGTCTTCTGTGACACCCTAGCACAGCTCAGCCTCATCAGAAGCAAATCATGAGGCTCTTCCTCATCTCATGCACCCCACGCACAAGCCTGTTTTGCCCCTTTATCTACTCCACAAATATTTTTGCATCTGGCCACAGCAGATCTTTAGTTTCACAGTAAAGTTCAGCTGAACGCAGCTTTCCAGCTGCTCTGAGAGTCACAGCTATACGGCTGGGTCCAACCTCCGCCCACCTTCCAACCCAACCAAGAAGGCTTGGAAATTCCTACACCTAATAACCTCTCCTAATAGCCTGTGCAAGCTAGTAGAGGTACCTGTTCTGCAGACGTTGGGTATTATACCTAATTTAAGGCAATGCCCTGCTGGGCTTCGCTCCTACCACTCCCAGAAAGTGCCCGTATTTCCCCTTGGCTTGGAGACACAGCTGGCAGCAAAGGCTCCCTCCCCAAGAGCAAGGACCAGTACCGTAGACGATGACAGCGGCCGTGGTGCTCCGGCGCTTGGCCACGATGTTCTTGGCCATGCAGGTGTAATTAGCAGTGTCCAAGAGCCGGGCCTGCTTGATGATGAGGTTGTGATCGATGGTGATCAGGAAGTTGGTGTCCTGGGTGGGATCGATGACATCCTCGTTCCTCAGCCACTCCACCTGGCAATGCAAAGGAAGGGATGGGGTGAGGGCGGTGATTAAGCTGAACAAGAACTGAACACTCAGCCAGGGAAAGCACGTCATGGGTTTAGATGGAAATGCCCACCCCATGTGCTCCCCACCACGAGGGTCTCCAAGGGCCCCAAACTAAGCCACGACACAACTGCTTAACTAGGCTCTTTGGGAAGGGCGTTGAGTCGACACTGGTGCTGAGCGTGGGCACAAGCAAGGAGAAAGGTCAGGCTGGAGGGGCTGAATTACCAGCCCTGATGGAGAGCAAACTCCCCTAGATCAGCCTATGACCTGCCTCAAAGCCCACCCCATCTTCATCGATGAGAACCAACATCCTCAGCACCACAACTACTGGCTTGGCAACATTGCCTCTGACTGTATTTTACTTCTCCATGAAAACTGGGCCAAACCAGGCACATTACTGCTGTTTTGGCGAAGGACAGGACATCGTGGCTACCACCAATGCAGAGCTCCGGGGGACTGATGGAGCTGTGGGCAAGGAAAGCACTGCTGCTGTGCTAGGGAATCCCATCTGTATCAAATTCTCCAACCCTTGGCTCTCACTTGCGACTGCTTCCCTTCACACAAGTCATTAGGTGCCTCCTCCTTAGATCTTCCCTCTAAGGGTTAACGGCACATCAGGAAGCCCGGCAGAGGTGGGCTGAGCAGGTGCTGAGGTTATGTGTGTCATTAGGTGTCAAAATAACAGATCCACCCAAAATAAACAACTCTGCTGAGTAATGAAAGCTGACGGTCTCAGCACGAGGCCATCCATCACGGCCACGAGCCATCTGCAAGGATGTTCCCCGACTCTCCCCGGCCATGGCTGCGGCCCGCCGGGAGGGGACATCCCATCCCACCGGGAATTCCTGCGGGCTGCTGAGCGGCTCACCTCCGCCTGCGGCACCCCCTCAGGAGGGCGGCACTGCAGCAGGACCTCATGTTCCAGCGGGACCTCCTTCCCTAGCGGCTCCTGGTCGAAGTTCTTCCGTAGGTCTGGGGGGAGAAGGGGAGGGGAACCAAAACCAAGTGGTTATCAGCCTGCTGCAGAAACAGAGGGAGAGGGAAATCCCTCTGGCATAGCACAGCTGGAGCAAAAACATGTCCCGGGAGGAAGGAGCCAAAGAAGCACCTTTGCAGGGCGGAAACCACCGTTTCTTTCCCGCTCTGGGCTCCCTGCACCAGGACCCTTCTTTGTTGAAGGGGGGAAAAAAACCCCAAGATTTGCACAATAGCTTGGTGCCAAAATGGATCCCTGAATTTCAGGGCTACGGGGCGGTTGTTGCTCCGCTCCAGCCTGGTTGATCCTGGCTGAGCCATGTCCCCGGGGGTGTGGGGGACATGGTAGAGTCCCACTCCAGAGCCTTGAAAGGAGCAGGAGCATCACTAGATGGTGCTGCGATCCTCTGCCACAGCACTCAGCCCTCCGCCACAGCCAACCTTCCCTCCAGCTCGTCCGCTGGGTTCTGAGAAACGCCAAACCCTCGGCTGGGGCCGGACAAACGGCCCCCTTGGTAGCCAGCCATGAGCCTCCTAACATTTCCCCCACTCAGAATAAACCCTTCGGCAGCGTAGCTCATTCACCAGCCACCTCCGTCTTGGATAACGTCTTGGATTATTAGCCCTCTAATAGGAAAATCCGTTCATGCCTGGGGAAGCCCAGCCCTTCTCCTACAGCTTTGCCGTCTCCTTTGCTAAGAGAGCAAACTCAGCCGGGTGACAGCCTGATTAAGGGCAAGTTGATCAGGCTGACACCCACAAACAGCAGCTTCGGGAAGCGACACGCGACAGGAGGGACTCCAGGGACACGGAGTCGCTGATTCCCGCAAGGTGCGATCATTAGCGATAACGAAGCAGCGGGAAGAGCCGAGCGTGCGGATGGGCCGTGCGGCATTAACCCAGGCGGGTCGGGATGACGCCTGCTTGGATACAGAGTCAGAGCTGGGAGCACCGCGCGTACCAGGCACTTACACGCGATGCGGACGTACGCCCGGCGGCTCTTCGTGGTGCCGGCGGAGCTCCAGGCCACGCACTGGCACCAGTAATCTTCTAAGCCGAAGAGCTCCTCCACCTGCTGCCGGGAGACCTCGATCTGCACCTCCCGCACCAGCATCCCTGGAAAGGGGACAGAGGGATGGCATCAGCTCGGCAGGAGGGAAACTGAGGCAGCACCCAAGAGGGCCGCTGGATGCACAGAGCTTGAGGGCAGAGGCAGCGGGTTGGAGGCATCTCGGAGGCGTCTCAGTTTGGCACCTCTGCAAATCATGGAGACTGCTTCCTCCGGAGGGGGACTTGGAGCTGAAAGCCAGGGCAAGGGCTCATGTCGGGGAGACTTTTCTTCTCCCCAGGCCCACGACCTCTCCACCATTTCAAGAGGCACCACCCTCCTCCCCAGCACCAATGTCCCAGTCCCTGCTCAGCCCCCTTCCCGCCCACCGGCTTTGAAAGATGCCTCCGAGGCTTTGCGGCGGGGGGGAAACCAGCTCTTGTCAGCTGTTGTTTAAATAAAAATATAACAAGGCCAATAAAAGAGCTGAAGGAAATCACCTCCATGAAGTCTGCCAGGACACCCTGGCCGTGGCAGGGTGCGATGAGAGAAGTGGCACCGCCACATTCGGGACATGGTCAGGATATAAAAGAGGGAGAGGGGGGAAATAATAAAAAAAGAGAAAAGGCATTTGGGCCAAGCACTTTTGGAAAAATTAGGGCTTTTCAAAAGATCAGGATGGAGAGAGCGCAAAACCATCTCGTTTCTCTGGAAAGCTCCAGTGGGGTGGGTTGAGCAGCCCCGGAAAGGTGGGGAGCATCCTGCAAATGCCCTGCTACCCCCGTAGCCCAAGACTACCCAAAACTGCCGGCTGAGCTCACGGCTCACAGCAGGGACTACTTAAAGGGTTTACATGGCACCCAAACACAGCTGCTCGTACCTACCAGCCCTTCTCGTCCGGCTGAATTATCCTCTCCGACTTGCCCTATTTTTGCTTTCTTCCGCATGAAACGGTTCGGATCAGACACACTCGGAGCATTATCGAGCCCGGCTCATTCAAGACACGTCATCATAAAAGCCACTTTTTTTTTTAAAAAGCCTCTTTTTCCAAGCTTTTAACCGAGGACACTTAAAAACCCGTCACTGCCGAACCACGTTAACCCCTGGCTTTGTGGCCAGCTCTCCCCGTGCCCTCGGTGGCTGCTCTGCAAACGCAGATTTATTCTTTTTTTTTTTTTTTTAGCACAGCAAACCGTTTTGGTTCCAGCTCCCTTCTTCTCTGGGTAGCCGCTGGGCAGATGTGCCCACACCGGTGGAGATTTACAGGCACAGCATCGCCTCCGTACCCAAGGTATTGTCAGGTTATATGGGAAAATAACCAAAAATGGGGGGAATTCCACCTAACATCGTGTCTTAACGTGACAGGTTTGTTCACTGACAGCAGCAATACCATCTTGGAAGCCTGGGTGAAGAAAGTGAGCGTTGTTTCCTCCCTGAATTGCTGGCGTGCGTTCTGCAGGCTGGGAGCTGAGAAGGAGATGGTGGCCCAGAGCAAATGAGTCTTCCTTATGGGGTAAGTCCCCTTTATGGGATGAGTCCTCCCTAAAACAGGGTAAGCTCATGCTGCACAGACTTTCTGCTCCCTTCCCGCTGTGTTTTCTCCAGCCTGTTTTGCTTGAGGGTGGCGTGGGGCAGGTTTTTGAGTAAGGGGTATTCACTCAAGAGGTGGAACGAGTGGTGGGGCCAGAAACATGGTTCTTCTTCCATGCTGCGCATCACTAAGCCATGAAACCCATCCCTGGAGGTGTTCAAGGCCAGGTTGGATGAGGCTTTGAGCAACGTGATCTAGTGGAAGGTGTCCCTTCCCGTGGCAGGGGGGTTAGAACTAGATGATCTTGAGGGTGCCTTCCAACCCAAACCATTCAATGATTGTATGAAACTCCCTGCTACGGGATGCTGGGATGATCCGGAGGAGAAACGAGTCCTAACAGCATTGAGACAAATGAATAGCGGCGGAATCCATCCAGGGCCGGACCACACTGCTAAGATATCACTGCCGGATCAGGGAGTCCCTAATCACGGACTGTGGAAAGCTGGGAGGGTGAATGGGGTCCATCACTCCATCCTTGTCCTGGTTCAACGCTCCTGCCCCAAGCACCTGCCACTGCCACACACAGGGCGCGTGAACCTTCGGCTGGACCCAGCGCGGCCACGCGTTGTAGATCAATTAACGACCCCTCTTCCTTTTGCAGAGCCGGCTCAGAGACGTGCCCGAGCAAGGACAGCCCTGGCTCACGGCTGGCATGGGAGGACGAGCCGAGGAGATGCTAGGGAAGGGCTAGGCCAGGGAGAAAAGGAAGAGAGGAGGGTCAATAAAAGTACTTGTGCTCCTCCAGGCTGACAAAGAGTCTCCTCCAAGCCCAGGCTGCCTTCTGGGGCCAACGCTGCTGCGGTTCAAAAGGCCTCCTTGGTTGAAAGCCCTCTGGAGATGAGGGATGCTGCACGCTCAGGGATTTCGGAGGACGGATCTTACACGGGAAACGTGACAAGCAGCTCTGTGGAGCCCAAGCCTACAGAATAAGACACCCCTTAAGATGCCTAAACCACCTTCTTGCCCCCTGTTTCAGGCAGCCAGCAGCTGTCTTGGCTTCCGAGGTGGGGAAGAGCTCAGCTGCCGTCAAAAGGCATTTCAAATCCTACCTGCAAACGTTCTCGTTGCCCATTAAATATCTAATCCCTTCATGAACCTGAGTAAGCTGCTGGCCTTTGCCACCCTCTCGTGGCAATGACTCCGACGAGTTGATTAGGCATTTTGTAGGAAAGCGTTTCTTTTTTTTTTTATCAGTTTTCAACGTGTTGCTTTTCAAATCCCTTTTAATGACCCCAAATCCTGCAAAAGGGTAAGTGTGCAAGCAGGCAGGCTGCCTACCCCGAGCCTCTACGGCGTATGGTGACCCACACCATCAGCACGCCTTCATCAACAGTCTGGAAAGGGCCGGCTCTGCTACTCAAATTCACCAATGATACAGAAACAGAGACAAGCATGGACCAAGGAGGTGGAAAACATACAAAAGTGATCTCATGAGATTGCAATCGCCTCGGAATGACATAAACGAATCAAAGAGACTCGTTGGTTTGCCTGGAGGAGAATCATCTCCAACGTGGATGCGCAATGGGAGAAAGAAATCTAGAAAGGAGCAAGGATTGAGAAGGACCCTTGGGTGATGGAAGACAGCAAGCTAACCTGGAGGACTGTAGCATACGGCAAAAAAGCAATGCAATTTAGGGTGGGAGATGGAAATTTCGGGCTATAGAGATGAGAGGAGGAGGAGGTACTCTTCAGCCTCAGGCTAGACCAAGCGACAGGAGAGAAAAGGGCAGAAGCACCAGAAAGAAGAGACGGGCGGGCAGGGGGACACCGGGGTGGGTTTGCTCACCAGTGACTTCATCCAGGCTCTCCTTGGTGACGTGGTCGTTCTGGTTGACCCACTCGCCGTTGCACTTGAAGTAGATCTGGGTGGCGGGGTTGGCGCGACAGACGAGCTCCACTGGCTTGTTCTTCACAATGTAGGCATCCTGTGGCTCCAGCAGAAAGTGAGGGAGGGTCTCCGCTGGGGCTGACGGGAAGGAGTCGGGCAGCACGTCGCTGTACTCCAGCCCTGCCAGGGGAGCGAGAAGGTTGGCAGGTGGCCGCCCCATCCCAGCGGGGACATAACTCCTGCCCGCACCGCTCCAGCCCTCCCTCTCCTTCCCAGCACTGCCCCACAGGCAGTGGTGCCACCAGCAGCCCCTGCTGAGAATGCTCGGAAAACAAAAGAGGGCTGGAGGCTCCCCAAAAAAATAAGGAAAGCAAATCTCCATCAGCTAGAGAGCCGCTGTTGCGGGGCGCATCCCGTTTTCGCCTCGGTACCAGCCCACCTGTCCGTATCCCGAGCCTGGGCTGACCCCAAAGCCTGGGTGATCTCGCTAGAGGAGACCACCAGGAAAAAAGCCAAACGAACCCAGGTCCAGGGATAGTGATGGGGGCACAGAGAGGCTCTGGTGTCCCCCATCCCAAGCCACCTTTCCACAGCCCGGAGGAATGCACGGGTGTGCTATGAGCAGAACTCTGGCGGGGCTCGTGCTGGGAATGCTGGCCACAACCAGGGCACAGATCACACGCATCCCGCTCTTTGATGGAACCGCGTTTGGGATCCCACCCAATCCCAAGCTCCCCGGCAGCGCCTGTGCTCCTGCACCGGGATCTCAGCATCAGAAAACATCATCCAGAACCACCATCAGGATTCACACTGTCCCATCCCAGAAACCGGAGGGGGTCAGCACCCTGGTCATCTCCATCTTCCTGCTTGTTTGCTCTCAAAAACAATCTAAACGTGAAAATAACCAGCAGAAGAGGTCAGGCGAGATCAAGAGAAGTCTTGAAAAGGGGCAAGAACATCAGTGCTCACCCCGGGACATAGTCCCTGAGGAGCATCTGCAGCATCCGACCTGGGAAACCTGTTTCCAGCCACTTCGCCCGTGGAGATCAAACCCAAAAATCCCAAGACCAATAAAACACATACGTGCTGGGATGCTACTGCTTAACCTGTTGTTTCTGGGCATCTCACTAACAGGTCACATCACCAGGCTTTTCTTTTTTTTTTTTTTTTTTTTTTAACACCTAAAAGAGTTATGAGCTTTTCCTCCTCCTCCTTCTCCTCCTCCTCCTCCTCTCTTCCCCCAGCGAGAGCTGTGATTCTCAACTCCAGGCACTGCAGAGTAAATATCCCCAGTTCTGTGATAACATCTCCAGAGCTGGCAAGGAAGAAAGGAGCCCACTCCCTTCGTCACCCTTGGCAAGGAGCAGCGCTGCACAGAGAGGATCAGAGAATCCCGAGACGTTAAGGAGAAGGAGAGAAAAAAAATAATCGGACGTGTCAAGAAAACAAGATGACCACGTTGCCTCCCGAGTGAAAAATCAGGAAGGGGGAAAAAAAAAAAAAACCAAAACAAACCCCAACAAATGCACGAGGTCAGTCGTTTAAAATCCATTTAGGAAAATTGACTTTCCATTTCCATTTAACACAGCGCTAAGGGAGAGCGGTCGGACATTTGTCATAATCCATTAACTGCTCTTTTGGAAACAAGGAATTAAAACTCCGGGCTAATTTCTCTCTCTCTCTCTGGCTGGCTCTTCCCTCCCACCACTTCTTTTCCCCCCCTTTTTTAGTTTCCTATTCAATTTTGCATCTACTGAATTGTTATTTTGTTGCCTTTTTTTTTTTTTTTTTTAAACCGCTCAGATGCCACAGACCCAAATTCCCTGGCAAAGGGGGCTGGCAAGAGATAATCCAACCGGCGACGGAGGCGGCCAACAAAACTTCACCCACGGGCTCGTGCGAAAACCTCTCCGAAATGATGCTCTCTGCATCCCTGCAGCGTGCAGCCTCCGGAGTTGGACTCAACTCCAGAGGCTGCACGCTGCAGGGATGCGGAGAAGGACTCCGCACGCTGCGGAGCATCCTCCTAAAACTCCTGGTTGGGATCCCTGAGGTGGTGGGGAGCTCCTGGGCTTTGTTTTATGGCTCTAAGAGCAGGCGGCTTCTGAAACCAGGTTTCCTAGAAGGAATGTAAACACTTGAAGCCCATTAGTTTCTTGGCAGAGTGGAGCCCCCACCCCCAGGCCAGCACCAGCCTCTCCCAGGCACCGCCGAAGACGATAACTACTCCAAGACATATTATCCCTGCCCGTAACGCCGGTATGAAGCTCACCGTTAAGTTTTTCTCCTGCTTTTTTTATTTTTTCTTTCTTTCTATTTATTTTTTTCTGTTTTTCCCCCAAGTGGAACATGCCAGGACGCAGATGAGGAGTCCAGCACCGTAACAGTGACCCAGGAGGACCCAACGTCCCCAGAGAAGGTGATTTTCAGAAGGACTTTCCCTTTGGGGCTTGCCTCTGGCAAGGTGACACCCTAAAGTGCACATCCCCAACCCAAGACCACAGGCAAGGAGAGGTCCTCATCCAGCAGCCAACGTTGAAGACGTGTTTTCTCCCATCCCACTGCTACTTTGGTGATGCTAAATGAGACTTTAGGCCACCCGAGAGGATCTGGGAGCGGGGAGGGGATGAATCACAGCCCGACGGGGATGAAAATCGAAGATTTGTGACTCACCCGTGATCCTCCGCAGTGGGATGGGTGATGCTCTGGGCTGCAGTGGGAGCCAGCTCCGTCCCCCAGCACAGGGCTGGGGGCTGAAACACTGCCAATGGTACCAAAAATTCACCAACCCCCTCCTCGATGGGTCCTCCTGAGAGAGGGTCTGCCCAAATCCATATCAGGGGTCTTGAGCTCAACATTTCTGACTTCTCCAACGGGGCACAGTGAGTTTGGGAGGAGGGTGGTGGGACAGGATGCTCTCCCCAGCCCCAGTCAGATCCAACATCGGCTTTCGGTGGCTATAAAAACCTGCTCAGTTTAAGGTTTGAACCCGAAAAACCTGAACCTTTAAAGCATGGAGCCATCCCTGCAAACTCACAGCAGCTGAGAGATCATTTATTTTTGGCCAAGAGACACCTGGGGCCAAAAACACAGCTCTGACAGGAACCAGGGAGAAAGATGATGGGTTTTCCGTGGCAGACTACTCACTGGGGCCATACTGCAGAGCCCCCACTGGCTCCTACCTGCTCATGGACGGAAGCCAAACAAGGGGGGAGGCTGGTTTCTCCATCCAGAAATCCCCCCAAAAATCCACACACAATCAGTGCGGAGGGGAGTATGCCCAGTTGTACCATGAAGATGAACAACTGCTGCTCCTGGCTGCCTGGACCATCCAGCAGCAACCACAAAATACAAAAAAAAGGACCTTTCTGGAGATGCAACACCATCACCTCCACATGGTCCTTCCCCCATAGGACAGGGGGACAAATGGCTCCAGCACAGCCAGGATGAGATGCTGTTAAAACCTGGATTGAAAGGGCAGAGGATGGATGGGCTGCGGAAAGGCTTTGGTCTGCTCCAGTGTAATAAGGACATCGATAAATGGCCTCGTAAGGATGGGAGAGGGTATCTTCTGATGGGACAGTCTCCCCTTGTGATAGTCTTGAGGTTCCTCTGGCTTCTCCAGGCTGGGAAGCCAACCTCAGGTTGCAGGTATCCACCAGGACATTCAGATTGTTTTAACACCAGCGAAGACCTGGTCAGCGTGAGGGATCGCGCGCGTGCTTGTGAGGGGCCGGCCAGAAGCATCACCGTGACCAGACGAGCAATAAAACTCCTGGCAGCAACAAACCAATAAATATTTGAGTGTGTGCACTACGCCAGCTGTAACCACCATCTCCCCGGCAGGCATCTACAGGGGGTTCCCATCTGCTGGTTTCCCTTCCTCCCACGGGAGGTGGGTGCCTGCTTCCCAGCTCCCTTTGGGGGTTGTTTTTGGAAGTCCCAGGCTGTCAACATCCCACAGTCTCAACCCTACTCAGGGCACGTGGTTGACTCCGTTGCAGTATTTGGGGAAAGAGGGGTAAGGAGGGGACGGCTCTGGGCTGGACCCCTTGGAACAAAGCCCCAAGGAGGAGCAAGATAGGAGCAACGAGGCGGAAAAGGGAGGAGGGGAATAGGCACCGACTTCTTCTTTCCTCTCCAGCCTCCTCTCCCTCATCCTTCATCACACGTTTTAATCTGCTGGGGCTGAGCCGGATTATCCGCAGCATCTGTTCCCCGGGGCGGGTGACTTGCAGATGTTTGCAGTGAGCGTTCGCGACTTGGTTGAAGACAGAAGACCCCGACCATCCAGCACCACCAGCATCCACGTGGAGCAGCACCGGCACCGGGGTGGAGCGCTCACCTCCCCAATCCATCACCACCCGACCCACAGCATGAGGGCCAAGGAGTCTGGGAGGCAATTCCCCGGGCAGCAACGGCTGAGCAAACCTCTGCGGGAAAGCGTTCAAATCCTCTCTCCTGCCATTGTTATCCCTCCAAATATTTGGAAGATTACAGGAGCATTAGCAGTGGCTGAAGCCTGGTGCCCATCACCCACAGCCACCCATCCCTCCCCTCCGCACCCACCGGGCAGGCAGGAACGTGATGTAAGGATTAAACTGAGGTGCCTGGGTTGCTCTGGCTAAATGTCGGGGGCGGTGGGCGCTTAACCCTTTCTGCCTCCATCTTCCTCCACCCCACAAAAGCACTATTTCATGCAAAGACCTGAGAGGCAACAGTTAAACTCCTCCCACCTGCCGGGTGGGTAGAAATCATCCTGTAGAAGTGGAAAAAAAAAACAAAAACAAAAACAAAACCAAAAAAAAACCAGACAGCTTATCTCCAGCACGGGAGGAGGAGAGCCACCTGCATTCCCAACCCTCCGCTGGGGAGGGGGATGGCGGGATGCTCAGGTCACCAGCTTGGCTCGAGTAGAGGTCTGAAAGGCTGGAGCAGGGCTGTGCCCCCATCCCAAATCCCCCCTTTCCTATCACCTCTGGGGGAAATGTATGAACAGACTCATTCAGGGATTAATGCTGTTGCCATTTAAGCTCCAGCAAATTGCAGTGCCAGAGCCATAGCACGCCTCGCTCCCACACCAGGATGCCCGCCAGAGCGAGGACATCCCCGCTGCAAGCCCTGGAGGCATCCTCACTGGAGCGAGAGTCATCACACGGGATGCAGTCCTCATCCCACTGCGTTTCAGTCCATCGCGGAGCTCAGGGGGCGCCGGAATCACCGGTCTGGGGCTGCCCTGCTCCCAGGGGCTTCCCATGGCACAGTGCCCTCCTGGGATAATTTCAGGTCTGGCAGTGAAACGTAGCCGAGCTTTTCCTCCTAGAAGCAACCTGAGCATCCCCTTTTCCACCCTGCTCTGCTTCCCATTGCAGAAATCAGCCCCTTGGTCCCTCAACATGAAGCCCCATCACCAAGGAGATGCCAACGGCTCAAGGCATCCTCAAAGGCACAGCCTCCACGTGGCAGAGTGGTGCCGTGCGTCCTACTCTGGGGTCACATCTGACGCCCCAAATTAAAAAGTATGGCTGAGGATGGCTTTGGGAGATTTGAAGCCCTTTGCACTTTCCCCCCACTGCCTCCTCGTGCAGAGCCTGCAAAATTTCGTGCCTTCCAACTCGTTTAAAGTGGGTTGAGGCGCGAGCTGGGAAGCGCCGAGGAAAATGGGGTGCAGGGGATGTACCGGGCCCTCGGCACCGCTGTCCCGAGGGCTGCCGTCACCTCCTAGTCCTGTCGTCACCTCCCAGTCCTTGCTGATGTAACCCCCCGGCCTCATTAACTCAGCACGGTGCTCGTTAACATCTGCGGGAGGAGGGAGCCGAGAGGACGGAGGAGATGGACCCGAGCTGCCTGCAGCCTCCTGAAGCCAAAACCTGAGCATGGGGCAGCTGGGAAAGGCAGGGAAAGGAGAAACAACAGCATCCAGCATCTCCATCTCCAGCCCAGAGCGAGGTTGGGTTTCAAGGTCAAAAAGCCACGAGGAACGTCCGGCCATTGATGTGCCCACTGGGTGCCCATTCCCGTGGTGTCTGACACCTTCCCTGAGTGCACCTGATGGTAACCCAGCAAAGGCTGGACCTCAGGAACACGCTGCCGTGCCCAACCCTCGCTGCCAGCGGCGCGCTGGGATCTGCAGAAGGTCTTGCGCGACTTGGGGTCATGCATTTACAGGATCTTTCTCTCCCACCCCCCAAAAAAAGCGCAGCCCACCCCTCCTGCCAGGCAAGCACCTGCAAGCCTGGCTGCATGGGCTGAATTTGGGGATCCCCCCTCCCGTATGGAGCAGCTGGACTCACAGGCAGCACGGACAGACTGACACACCGGCTGCAAACCCCCTGCTCCACCTCTATGCCTCTCGGTTCTCACCAATCTTTTATTAGTAACTAAACTTGGAAAGAACCACTTAACCTTTTCCCCAGAGCATCTCTGCCTGACAAACCGCCTCATTTTCCTCCATCGATTGCCCTTTTCCCCGAGTTTTATGGTCCCCTTCGCATCCCTCTCCTGCCAAATTTAGCATCGCCCCCCAGGGTGAACCCAGCCAGGAGCGAGCCCCATCCCTCCATCCCATTACCTCCAGCTCCTCCTGGAGCCCATCCAGCCTGAGACAGGGGACACCAAGGACAGACAGACACCAGGACAGCATTTCACAGCGGCATCCCAGACAGGCTAGCAGATCCCCCCCCATTCCCATGCCCAGTGACAGGCAAACCTTATAATTAGACAGCATTCCTCCCCAGCACTGGTAATGAGGGGGTGCACCCCGCCAGCCCTAATTACACCCTTGGAAAAAAAAAAAGCAGCAGATTCCTCTGCCAGCCAAATGAAAAGCCTGCAGCCACCGGCCCCCCTCGCTGCGCACCTTTATTAACTGGAGACTGGATGGGGAGTGGGGGGGGGTGATGCAAAAAAAACCCCGAAAACCACCCAGAAAGCAAAGCCTGCACTGAGAAAAGGGCAGCGCCAAGGGTGTTTTTGCATGCAACAGCCTTATCGATCGAAAACCACTTCACCTGCCCCAAAAATAAATAAATCATCTCTTTTGCTAAATCCCCAAGTCAGGTTTTAGCAAAGCAGCCCTAGAGGAGAAAACAAAAAGCAGGGAGCCCTCGCATGGGGTGTCCCACCGGAGCGTCCCTGTGCACCCACATGAGAGCATCCCTGCACCCCTATGAGAGCATCTTTGCATTCCCATGAGAGCATCCCTGCGCACCCTATGACAGCATCCTTAGGAGAGCATCCCTGCATCCTACAAGAGCATCCTGGCATCCACATCAGAGCGTCCTCGCACCCCTATGAGAGCATCCCTACATAAGAGCGTCTCTGCATCCCCAGGAAAGCATCCCTGTGCACCCCACGAGAGCATCCCTGCATCCTCACGAGAGCATCCCTACAAGAGCATCTCTGCATTCCCATGACAGCATCCCTGCACCCCCCTGGACCATGGCTAAGGGGGTCTGACCCCAATCCCGACCACCGCCATCCCCCAAGGAGAAACACCCCAGCTCTGGCAGCAACTTCCCTTGCTTGGGAGTTGGGAGGAGAGAGATTTATCTCGTTGATTATGCATTACGCTGGAGTATTTATGGAGCCACTACTCTTTTGTTTATCTTTATGATTATGATAATCAAAGGCGAAGCCTCCTGAGAAGTGTAAACAGCTGAGATCCCTTATGGTACGAACCTCTTCATTTTTCATTATATAGATTTATAACGCGGCACAGGCAGATTGGAGTAAATTGTTCCTTATTTCTGGCTTTAACAGAGCGGAGCTGGGAGCCTGGCGAATCCCCGTAAATACCCACCGAAAGGAGAAGGAACATTAAAAAAAAAAAAAAAAAGAAGGAAAGAAAAAAGGAGGAGGAATTATGTAGCAAATCCCCATTATGCTCTATTGTGCTCACTTCTTTTGTGCTATTTTACACATTTCCTTCAGGGAAGCAGTTATGTTTGAAAACTATCTCCGAATTTCATCTAGCTCTGGCTCTCGTTACGGGCACCGACACTTTGCTTTGTGCTATTTTAATTCCATTGTCGTGGCACTCTTGCAGAGTTTGTTCTGTTTACCGAGTTACGGCGTTATTTTTTAATGGATATAATAATTATATGAACTTTTATTTATTTGCTTTGGCTCGTAAAAAGAAAAAAAAGCCAGGAGCGGATAACGCGGTAATACGCTGTTTATCCACATGTACGGTGTGTACCGCGTCTCTCTTGCGAAAAGAATAATAATTTCAACACGGAAAGAGAGAAAAGAAGGAACAAACAGGGACTTGTTGCCCCAGTTAGCGCCAGAAAGTCCGAGGAGTTATTAATTATCATTCAAACTGCAGTAAATGGAGGGCGAGATGCAATCTCTCCCCGGGGAGAAAGAAAAAAACCAAACCCAGGGTCTCCTGTTCAAATGAGCAACGCAATTTTAAAATGCTAACTCCGTGAGAAAGAAAGTTGCCGGTTTCGCAGACAGAAAGCCATTTCCCCTTCGCCCAAATTACATACATATTTAAAAATGTAAATTCCCCAGCACTCCCCTGGAGAGTGCAATTGCCAGGCGCCTGCTTTGCAACGGGGTTTTTTGGGTTGGTTTGCTTTTTTTGTGTGTGTGTGTTTTTTTTTTTCTCCCTCGACATGCAAATCCGGAGGCGACCGCCTTTGGCTTTGGGCATGAAAAGTGACTTTCAACCGGGCTGCCAATCTCCCGGTGCTCCTCCGATGCAGGATGCTGCCCACCGGGCATCCCAGCATCCTGACACGGACAGCACCTGGGGGCTGGGAGCTGAAGAGCAGCGGGATCCACCCTCTGAGCATCCAGATGCCCAAGGTGGAGGAGAAACAAGCCGGTCATGCCCTCTAAAAGTGGCTCACGAGGCTGGATGGTTCTAGATTTTCTCTAAATCCAAGGAAGGAGGGCTATGCATGTCCCACTCTGATGAAGCTGATGGTGGGGATGTGAGGGACGGCACGAGCCCAACAAGATAAGTAAAAAAGTTCAGGTTGCCAAAAAGAGAAAAGCAGTGTAAAAGGAGGAAAAAAAAGCTATTTTTTTTCTATTTTTTTTTTCATGGTTTTTGTCTTTTTCTCACCCGCTCCCTCCTCCCCAGCAGCTCCCACGAGCCCCGGGAAGGCGAAGCAGGCTGGAAGGATGCTCCCCGCCGCCTCCAGCCAGCCTCTCCGCAGGCCCCTCGCCAGACGCTGCCCTACTTTCCCCGACGCTTTTCCCACTCTTCCTTCTCCCCGCAGCTCCGCTCAGCGCCAGGCGTGGGTTGGGAGCAGCACCCGCTCCCCGGTACCTGCAGCATTTGCTTCCCTGTGCCGGATGGGGGGGATCCCACCAGCTGGGGTCATCGGAATTCAATAGAGGAAGGTGCTCGATGCAGCGCCGCACTGATTTTAAATCGTTTTAATCATCGCCTTATCTTTGAATCATAAAAAAAAAAAAAATCCCACAAAACAAAAGGAAAGGTCCGTTTGATGCCCTAAATTCCCCATTAATTCAACTGGGGGAGGAACATCACAAGAGCGGCTGATTACGGTCCCTTTATTAAACGGTCTTTAAAGTTGCCCTTAATCTTTCAGATTTGTTGCTACGATAAAAAAAAAAAACACCGAAAAAAACCCACACAACAAACCGTCAGTGCCACAAACGGAGGCTGGAAATATTTTGCTTTTCGTTGTCCTTTCTCTGCCCTTTTCTTCCCTTCTCGTTTTACTGCGACAATAAGTGACAACCAGAAGGGAAAAAAAAAAATAGAAAGGAGGGAGAGAACAGGGATAGAAAAAGATTTAAGGAAAAAACCCACAAAATAATCCCTTCTGATGTTGAATATCAAATATTAAGACCTATCTCTCCCCCCTCTTCCAAGCAATATCCCTATTAAGGAATAAAAAACCCCGAACAATCAGCAAGACGAGCTTAGAGGACGCGGCTTCCCCATTCCTTTGCATCCCTTAGACTTTAATCCCTGCAGCCAGGAGCAGGTAGGAGAGCTGGAACCGGAGACCAGAGCTTGGCTCTGCCCATCCCCACACGGATAGTGGTCTCCGGCCGGTTGCGAAAGGATTTTAGCAATTCCCTTGCTTAGTTTTACTCCTTCCTCTCCAAACCCCAAAACCAGCTGGGCTTCTGGCACTTTGCACCTGCTTTGCCCAGGAAGCAAAAAAAACCCTTCGGATATGGTTAAAGCTGGCAGGATTTGGGGGTGTTTTTTTCTTCCTGGTAGGTGCTTATTTTTGGCTGGCATCGCCGCTTTGGAGAAACACCCCGCGCTCCCGCGGAAGGAAACCCCTATGAAAAACAAAAGCTTTTTCCCTCCCGCTCCCGTTCCCATCAACGGCAAGGTGGGAAGCCCTCAGCACCCTCGTCCCCTCCCGTGCTCCCTGGCATTTAAACACCATGGGACCCTGAGGCGCCACAGCCGCTTTCTTCCTTTCTCACCACCGGGAATTTCCACCTTTTCTTCTCTGGACGCAGCCCGTGTTCCTGCAGCACTGAGGTTCTCTTTCCTCCCTTTGTCCTGTAGCACGCGGGCTCCAGCTCTGCCCCATGGACCAAACCCGCATCCTCCCCTTCTCAGCACAGGGACCGCTCTGTGCTGGAGGTGCCAGGGCTGGAAATGCCCCATTTTGGGGAGTTTGTCCCATTCTGTGTGGGTGGCACCCCACACGGCAGCATCCCCACTGATGCTGCAACCTGTAAGGATCTATACGTAGCGATACACCGACACGCAAGTCACGCTCCTTCCCTTCTCACTGAGAATCATAGGATGGTTTGGGTTGGAAGAGACCTCAAAAATCTTCTAGTTCCAACCCCCCGCCATGGGCAAGGACACTCTTCACTACACCAGGTTGCTCAAAGCCTCATCCAGCCTGGCCCTGAACACTTCCAGGGATGGGGCAGCCACAACTCCTCTGGGCAACCTGTTCCAGTGCCTCGCCACCCTCAGAGGGAAGAATTTCTTCCTTAGATCTAACAAAAAACTACCCTCTTGACGCTATGAGACCTTGAGCTATTGATAAAAATTGCCCTAAAAAATTAGGATGCTTGCTAGCAAGGCGCAACACTACCAAATCAAATGAAGTTTGGGACGCCGAATCTGAAGACTTTATGGGTGACCAATGTGCTGAGCATCTCCAATCTCAAAACTGGAGCTAGGATGGAAGCAGGACACCCAAGGCACAGCTCCTGTGGAGCTCGGAGGCCTCTCCGAGGGTTGTGCAGCAAGAGAGAGGGACCAGAGGTGACCCAGAAAGGTCTCAAGGGAGCAGGGGCACGGGATCACGCGCACTGAGCATCAAGCGTGCAGCGAGCGGAGAAAGGAAGGAGAAAAGCCGTGTGCCCCCCAACCTCGTCCCCTTCTCCTCTCTGTCCCCCAGCGGCTGCGTTTCCATAAGTGATTTGTGCTAATTGCTTTAAATACGGCCACGCTGCGAGTAATCAGAGTCATTAAGCGACCTCTGCTGCGGGAGGGCAGGCAGGGATGGCGCAGAGCCCCGCGCCCGGGGCCACCAGCCCGGCCGCCCCCCTGAGCAGGGCACGTTCCCGCATCCCCGGCGTGCCGCAGGGACGGAGCTCGGCTCCAATTTGCTCTTCCCTGGAGCCCAATCAGCAAATGTCGTCCCTCCTGCCCTGGAGCGGAGAGTCTCGATGCCACCCGCCACCCGCGCCGTGGCAGGGACGGATCCTAAGGATGCCCGACTGCCCCTGCCATGGCACCACCAGTCGTCCACCGCAGCTGCCAGTGAGCCCAGGGCTGGTGAGGACGGGGTTGGGTTCAAACTGACCACGTATAAGCACCCAAAACCCCCCCAAAATGGTATTTCTGAATGTAAAAAAATAGGTATTGTCCCATCCGCGTCCTGGAGCCGGGAGGGAAGAGCCAGCTGTCACCACCCAGGGGACATCGGCTTTTAAGACTAAGCACCAGCCACCCACCAGCCCGGATCCGCTTCCCGGCATCCCCACAGCACCCATGGATGGCTTTAGCCTTCAGCAAAGGGGCTTAGCCTCGAAAGCCCCCACCGCCTCATGATTAGCCCCGTCCTCACTAAGGGACGTGCCCACCACCACGCAACGTGTTCGACCCCAACCAGGCGGCTCATACATAGGTAAAGCTTAAGCTGGGGCTTAAGGAGGCGGCAAGCGGGGCTTAAGGGTCCCTCCAGCACCTTCCCACAGATCTCTCCCCGCTCCCAGATAGAGGGGTTTTCCTGGAAGCGTGGCCCTTTTCTTGACACCTCCCAGCCGCTCGGTGCCTACGGGAGCCCCCAACCAGGGACCCTCAGTGCCAGCAAGCAGCGATGGCAAAACGCAGACCCACAGCCCTTCTGGTGGAATTTAAAGCCAGGGTTTAGTCCCAAATCTAGTGTTAAGTATAAGCTAGAACCTGCAAAGGATGGCTCCGTATAAGTCCTCTCCATATAGCACAGGAATTGCACCGGGATCTTGCAAGCACCGCTCAAACTGCGAAAAAAAAAAACCCAAACCATCCCAAAAACCAAACAACCCTCTCCCGAGGAGCCGGGGTTGCATTTCCCAGGCTGGGAGGTGTCAAGAAAAGGGCCACGCTTCCAGGAAAACGCACTGCGGGACGGCTTCTGCCTGTCCGCAGGGACCCATTACGCTAACACTGTGTCCGTTCTGCCTGATATATAAATTACTAATGTAAATTAATGGATATTCGAAGCCCTTTAGTGCCAAATATTTAAATTATTTAGCAGGCAATTAAGAGAGAAGGAGAAAGAAAAGGGGGAAAAGGGGCCTTAACCTCAAGGGGCAGAAGAAAAAACTAAAATATATATATATATAAATGAAGTGAGAGGAGACCAGAAAGAGCCAACCATACACATTTTAAAAAAGGGACGCTGCCAGCTTTGTTTTGTTTCCCTGCGCCTTTGAGCCCGGCAGGTATTGCAGCAGGACCGGTTCTGCTCCAGGTCCTTTCCAAGAGAGGAAAACTCCACGGTTGCATTTGTAACAGCTCTTGGTTACGGCGACTGCCGGGACTTCCTGATGTGCCAGAACATACAATACTTTTGGAAAACTTCTTTTTCCCCCTTCCTACCCCTAAGCTGACGGCATTCCCTTGTAATATACCATTCCTGACCCCTTTTTGATATCTTTTGTTTTGCTTTTTTAACCCCTGCCTTCACCTCATCAAGTACAAATACCTTTAATCCAAGTGTTTTAGTCTTTTTTTCTTTTAAAAGAAGTGGTCCACGGGGCTATTTTGCTTTCTCCACATCCCCCCCCGCATCCCTGTCCAAACATCCTCCACAATGCAAAGTGCTGGCACAAGAGCAACCCATCAGGATGCTGGATACCATCAGTGCAACGAGTTTCTCCATCCTCAGATGTATGGGAGAACCCTCCTAACAGTACAGCCCACGGCAAGGAGCATGTCAAGACCGAGAAACATGGTGTTTCCCCCCTCCTGCCTCCATCCCAGATGGACCAGGGATATTCCCACCGCTCCCCCAAGCGCTGGAGGAGCTCGTAAGGAAAAATGCCTGGTGGCTCACTGAGAAAAGACGTCACGTGGGAAAAAAAGCCCATCTTAACAAAAGCAGCGCGTGAGCCTGTGCGTGGCCTGGGGACGGCACCGAGGGCAGGGAGAGGGATGGAGACAATAGTGAATAGACTTCAGATTATATCCTGAACTCGCAGCCTCATGGGAATGGGGTTATAAAAACCCTTTTTATTTTGTTTGCAGTCCAAAATAAACAAGTACATAAAAAGCTAAATGCGGAGGAGCCAGACAGGAAGTGAGTAACATCTGGGAAACATCTGGCCCCGGCCGTCCTGCAAGCCCAGCCGCCGGCACAGCTCCGGCTACCTGCTCCCGCAGTTCCCAACCACCGGAGGTACCCAAAACCCCCTGCCCCTACCCCAAAAAGACACTCCTTGGGCACAATGGTGCCCATGGCTCATCTCATGTCATCTCATTTACTGACCGACGCAATTCCTGAGCCTCCCATCCCTCTCCGCGCCTGCTGGAACAAGTGAACCCTCGTGCCATTGCCACACGAGTGCCCAGCGATGCTTGGCCATCTCAGTGCCTTTGCCATAGGGAGGAAAACCCCAGGACCACGTCACCGCTGAGCCAGACACCCCGGCGCAGGACTTTAGAGGGTGGCAGGATACCCCTGAGCACCGCAGGACTCTTACTCCTCCAAAAAGCCCGGCAGAAATCGCCGCCCGGCGCCCCAGCCCACGCGCAGCGCCGGGAAGCCCGGGGAGGTTGCAGAGCCTTGGGTTGGGTTGGCTCCAGCCTGGCTGCGTGGGAGGAAAGCCGGCTCGGCAGGCTTGCAGGGGAATTCCCCCACGGCCGCCAGCCTGACCTGCCATCCCATGTCTTCCCTCTCCACTCGTCAGACGGGGTGCTCCGGGGGCGAGAAAAGAGGGGGTAGAGGAGTGTGAGCAACCCCCTCCGGAGCTATGAGCTAGCAGGGGGGAGTTGCAATAAAAGAGCTGAGATGCTCAGGACCGGTCTGGATGGCAGCGGGCGTCACTTCTGGGATCTCCATGCACATTTACGGCCGGGAAACGCAACAAGGGCACGGAGCAACTCTGCTGCCTCCTTCACAGGTACACGGGGCGAACCACCAAATTTCTGGTGAACCCCAAAAAACATCCTCTCCGCAGGCAGAGACATACTTTCCGTTTGCTCCAGCAGAGCCCAGGATTAGCATCTCGCGTTTTCCGGCGGGGAGGATTAAAGGCGGGCGGGCGGTCCGGCGCTGGACCGTGCCGGCAAGGACGCAGCAGCCGGCTGTGCAGCAGCTGGCACCCACTGTTCATTTTGCATCACCTACACGTGGGCAGCAACGTCCAGGAGCGTCGAGGGCTGATGGCAATAGTGCTCGTGGCTCAGGTGTCCCACGAGAGTGGGAAGGACAAGGTCGTTTGGGGTTGTTTGGGTTTTTTTGGGGTGTTTCACACTCGCGCTGGCAGCCTGGCGGAACGTGGAGCATCTCCCCTCAGAGAGCCAAGGCGAGATGCAGAGGACTTGAGGGGTGAAAGGGAGGCGTTAGGGATGAGAAGGGGGATGTCAGGGAGGAAGAAAGCAAAAAAAAAAAAAAATCAGAGGAGGAAGAAGTTTGGGAAGGGTGCCGCAAAAGCCCTGTGCTATTCCATCCTTGATTTTCAGTCGTCTTTGCACCAGCTGTTGCCCACCTGTGGCCTTTTTATTATTTTTTTGTGTTCGTGCTGTTACTTGTCATCTTTCAAACCAGCTGAATTAAAAGGCGACAGCCCCAAGCAGCCGCCCAGACGAGTCGGACCCCGTTGCAAGAGGCGGCGAGAGCACCGAACCGGTCCCCAGTGTGCGACGTCACGGCTGAATTTGGCCCGGGGAGCGGGCAGAGCAGCTCCCAAAGATGCCCAAACACATCCAGACCATCGAGGCCGGAGCCGGCTGGCCCGTTTTCCCACCGTCCCTCGCACGTGTGCTGTTTCCCTGCTTTCCTTCAAAATTCCCAGCCTGAATAAGGCTTCAGGGAGGAAATTAATGAGAGGCAAAGCTGATTACAAAGAACAATACAATGACTCAATCTGTTTCTTCTGCCTCAATTGTACAAAGCTCTTACATTTATGAAGGTTTCTCTCAATACACAATGAAACGCCCTCCGAGGGAAGCGGTAACGGCCCTGGAGACTTTTGAGCAAGACTGGACAAAACACCGCTGAAACAATCCTGAAGGAAGGGCCAGATGATCTAACAGGTCTTTTGCATCTTTAATTTCTCGGCCTTTTCTTTCTCCTCCTGTTTCAGGCACGTTTTCTTATTTATTTATTTATTTTTTTAAGCTGGCTGCTAATGAGACGTTAACGCGAGAACGGTTGAGTTTTTGGCATGCGGTGTAAACCAAGGGAAAAATACCAGGGCCCAAAACGACAAACGGATCACAGGGATGGGCATCCCTGTTCTCAGCATGGAAAATAATCTCTCTGGAAAAAAAGCAGGCCATAAAACATCAATATCCTTTCCTGATGCCCACCGGTCACAATGGAGCCTGCTTCAGATCTCCTCCTTCCCCATCCCCACATCCAACCTCTTCACCAGGGCACAGGAAGGACTCCCATGGTTTTGTCCAGTTGTAAACGCAGCCAGAGACACTGGAAAACCCCCACCAGAACAACCGATATCCCTAAACAACCTGTGTTTAGGTCAACCGCCAGACCAACCAACCCTCCTGGCTGCTCCTTTGTAGACCATCTCCCAGGAGAAGGCAACGGGATGCTCTTCACCACCTCCTCCTTCTCTCTGCTGTTTGCTGGGCTGTTTATTTGAATCATCTCTACCACCCACCTCTGCAAGTGACAAGGAGCTGAGCCACGCTGCTTGCAACAAAATCAACGAGGTGGTGCAGAGGCAGGAGTCTGTGTCCTTGCCGCGGCACCTGCCCCCGCCACAGGACAGCCAACGAGGGCCACTGCTCATCACTGCCAACACCACCATGAACTCGACTGTGCTCAGATGCTTCATCGTGCTCCACAATGCTCTCCCCTTCACCCTACGTCCAGCTCACCATTATCTCAAGAGTTAATGTAATTTTGAGTATTTTATTGTCTTTTATCACCTTACCAGAAGCTTCATAAGAGAACCCAATGCTCTGCAGGCCCTGGCTGGCAGAGATGACCCTGACTCTGCACAAAGACACCAGCAGACAGAGCCTGCGTAGAGCCTGTGCTTCGCTTAAGCTCCAGTGGAGCACCACCGTACCTAGAGGTGATACTCCGCGGTCCATGTGGAAGACCAAGGCACAGGTCAAAAACGGGATGAGGAGCCTCCAATCTGTGGTGGTGGGATGTTACACCCCTCATCAGTGGGGTTAGGGCCCCTCCACCAGGTCCTGGTGTCCCTATGGGCAATGACCTCCCTTCCAGCCCCTTGAGGGACCCCATGCCTACGCCCCAGCTGAGACAGGAATGAAAGCCGCTGCTAAGAGACACATTTACGACCATCCAAGAGGGAGTCCGCTGACAGCTTAACGAGCTTTTTGTTTTTCAAGTAGTGGTTTTATATTTACGACCTGAAAGGGAAAGATGCAAGTAGGCAGACGATCATGGGGCTATCTGCTCCTTCTGCTCCTGACCCGCTGCAGTCCAACTCACATCCAAGCCCTTCCAGGAAGCTATAAAAAACGATTGCATTTCAGCTTTTTCCCCCCTCCTTCTTTCTCTCTCTCTCCCCACTAAAAACAAAAAGCATCTCTCTTTTTTTTTTTTTTTTTTTAGTGGTCATTTCTTTATAATATTCACCCCAAGGAAGAGCTTCAAATAGTCATGCAGGAAGCTTCGGAGAGATCACACCAGGAACCAGGGGCCCCAGGTGTGGAGCATCCCAGTTGATGCAAGATCCCACCAGTTCATCCCCAAAGCCTGGCTCTTTAATGCCTGGGAAAGAAGGAGGAGAAAGAAGGAGGCCAGAAGCTGCCTTTACACATTCCTGGGATATCAGCCCAGAGTCTCACTTCGAGGAAGAAAAAAAAAGTTAAGGAAAAAAACCTAAACCACACCACCCCTCCCCAGGATGTTGTGCTGTTATTTATAAGCTTAACAGCGAAAAGAGAGGGCAAAACTCCTTCCCCCCACCTCCCTGGATCTCAGCAGAGAAATGCCTCTGGGCTGCAAGAGCATTCCAGCCACCAGCAGGAAGATAAGCCTCTTCCCTCGCCTCCAGATTCCTTGGCAGAGAGGAGACATGTGGGCTTTAATTTCGTACAGAGATGCCACAGGCGGGACATAAGGTTGATAAGAGCTTTTGTCCAGTCTCCTGGGCTGATAAAGACCCTGTCCTATAGCTCAGGAAACTCAAGAGGACACCTTGGCCTGGGAAACTCAAGAGGATACCTTGGCCAGCGAAACTCAAGGGGACACTTTCACCAGGGAAACTCAAGAGGATACCTTGGCCTGGGAAACTCAAGAGGACACCTTGGCCTGCAAAACTCAAGAGGACATCTTGGCTCAGGGAAACTCAAGCGGACACCTTGGCCCGGGAAACTCAAGGGGACACCTTGGCCCGGGAAACTCAAGGGGACACCTTGGCCAGGGAAACTCAAGGGGACACTTTGGCCCGGGAAACTCAAGAGGACACCTTGGCCCAGGAAACTCAAGAGGACACCTTGGCCCAGGAAACTCAAGAGGACACCTTGGCCTGCAAAACTCAAGAGGACACCTTGGCTCAGGGAAACTCAAGCGGACACCTTGGCCCAGGAAACTCAAGGGGACACCTTGGCCAGGGAAACTCAAGGGGACACCTTGGCCAAGTCCAGCTTGAGAGGCTGGTGGGGGACACACAAGGCTAAAGACATGCAACGCAAGGGGTTGGTGGGGGATGCATGCAACAGGGCGACGTCCCATGCAACACAGTGCCAGCTGCACCGTGCCACGTGACGTTGGCCATGCACGTCCCCTCTTGCAGGGGAGTGGAGCACCACAGCGTGCTTGGCGGTGGCACCCTTGTGCCAAAACCTCACGCGACCGCAGATGGGAGGCGAAGGGCCGAGCAAGAACGGGAAGCACCAAACCGAGCTGCTAAGCTCAGGCCACCTTCTCCTTCTCCCCTTCTCCATCCCCACGCCAGCCCTGCCTGTGGCCCCTCTCCAGCAGCCACTTGCCCACAGGAGCATGCAAAAATCATAACAATAATCATAAAAAATACATTTGTTCATATTATATATTTTTATATTTTAAACTATAAAATATCCCCCTTTCCAGGGGGATGAACAGTTCCCTAAGTGCAGGGGTGGTGTTAAGTGAGGTCCAGGGGGGCTGTGGGGCAGCTCCCAGCCCACCTCCACCACCCCCCCAGCCCCTTCCCCCCTTTATCTGCTGCCCGGGGGCTCTGCCCCGGCGCCTGCTGATAATCAGGGAGCGACTTTGAAACCCCGGCGCCAGACAGGATCCTTATCTCCTCTCCCAGAGGAATGTCGGATGGGGGCAGCCCCTGGAAACCAGCTCCAGGAGAGGAGGAGGAGGAGGGAAGGAAGAACCCCCCCGGCTCCGCTCTTCTTAATTGTGTGCAGGGGGCACGGCGGGGTGATGGGAGGTCCCAAAACGAGGTGCCAGCACCCACCCCAGGGCTGGCTGGAGGGGTGGGAAGCACCCACCGCCTTACGAAAGGGCCGAGTTATTTATCCCGGGGGTGATTGCTGTGTTTAGCTTGCCCATAAAGTCAAAGAGGCGAGCGAGGAGCCCGGAAAGGGCTGATCCCACAGGGAAAAGCCCCGGGGAATGCGGGGTGACACCTTTCCCTCTCCTCCCACCAAGAAAGATGCAGGGCTAGAGTTGCGAGCCATCCCAAAAAACTCCAAACAACCACCCCCAAGACCTTCTGGGCTTGGCTTATGGACCCTCCAAGATGGAAGCCATAGCCCCAGCCCAGTGCTTCCTCCCAGTACCAGGATGAAGGATGCTCTAACACCCAAAAAGAGCTGCAAGGGGTTATTCTTGCAATTGGGAACCCAAATCTTTCCCCTCCATGGCTGGAGAGCCGTCACGCCAGCACCCACGGGGCCATACCTACGCGGCTGCCATGGACAGCTGAGTCCTGGCAGCCCTCGGCTTCGTCCCTGCCAGGGGTCTCACGGGCATCCACTCAAGAAGGGCTTCATATTCATTCATATCCAATTAAAAGGATATTTTAAAAATAAATAAATGAATAAAATAAGGGTCTACTGAAGTTTAGAAGCTGCCAACACCGGCTGTATGCTCCAAATACGCGCGGTACGGTTGGTGCCCAGGTAACGCAACTGCAGGTATCGGCTCGCCTAATTAGCGACCAGAAGAAAGTCTCATTTAAAACAAAGCTCTCATTTTATTTATTTGCTGACAGTAGCAGAGCAATTCCCTCCAGCACGACGTGAAAGCAAACGCACTGTCCTCAAAATAAACCGCCGCGGGCTTTTCAATTTTATCCTTCAACAAGTGTTCCCTGGTTCGTGTCTGGGGGGGAAAAATAAAAAAAAATCCCAAAACCCAACAAAACTCCAGGGAGCTTCAACCTGCAGCTGCCCTTAGCACTACAGAGGGCTTGCAAAACCCTTCCCACTTGTCACCTCCCTGTCACAGCAAAAAATGTGGGTGTCCCCCCCTCCGCTGGCACGGTTTGGGGTGACGAAAGGAGCTTTGTGCATCCTGGCATCCCCCCGGCCCCTGCGGATGCCCGGCTGGCTGGAGGCACGGGCAGCAGCACAAATTGGCATCATGGTTCCAGCCCGCTGTCGCAGGCTGTAGGTCATCTGCCCAAATTAAGAGACTCCTGACGGTCCCCATCCCTTCCCCACCTTTCCTCTAAGATGCACCCAGAGGCAAACGTGGACTGGGAAGAGAAATCCCTGGAAGCAGGGAGAGAGTACAGGGCTGCTGTGATTTTATTTAGTATCTTTATTTATTGTAGTGCTTTAAATAGATACGGATCAACTCTCTCAGCTCCAAAGGGGAGCCGCCGGCTCTTCCCTGCACTCAAGGCAGCTTCCAGAGATGCTCGGCACCCAACGCCACGCGGGATCTCCTCCTGCTCACCCAATTGCAACAGGGACCCTGGATTCACCCTCCCCGGAGGGGCAGGAGGCTGGCAGGATCCCCTGCCACCTCTCAAGTGCCATGGTTTTGGGTAAAGGTTGCTCCAGAAGTGCCACATCCTTGCTTTGCCCGGGCAAAGGTGCCCCAAACACCCACTTTGACACTGTTTCATACTACAGATGCCTCCAGCCACCCAGGCACATCCCAACGGGTGGCCGAGACATTCGTTTATCACTGAGCAAACGACCCACTGATCCACCCCCTACATGCAGCGGGTCCTGGGGATGTTCTCCGCAATCCTGGCACCACAACCATGTCTCACCAGCAAGGATGGGGAGCAGGAAGATGCCACCTTGGGGAAAAACCCTTCTCTTCTGGGCATGGCACTTCACCTCTCACAGCCGTCAGAGGACGGTCGGTGCCTGTTCCAAGGGATGCTTCAGAATCTCTCCTCTTGCAAAACCCAACGTCCTGGTGCCTTCACCGCTTCCCCCTTTCTGCCATCCACGTCAAACCACCACACCTCTCCTCCACCACCCCCCCCCAATCATCGACCACATCATGTCAGGCCACCAGCTTGCCGAGGCAAATCCTTCATCCTTCCCCTGCCACCTTTTTCACGCGATCCAAGGCTCATCTGAATAATCAGAGATTTATTCCCCCCTAACAGCGCGTCCTGCCACCCGTTTATGAATTTATGAAAGCGGGGGGGGGAGGCATCACAAGCCTTTACGGGCAACGCTGGCTGGGATGCGCATTTTTCTTTCCAGTGATGAAAGTAATTCCGTTCAGTTAAGGAGTAAGTAAAAATCACGCTGTTCTCAGACAGCTGGGAAGGAGGAGGAAAATCTATTGCAGCGACCCTGAACAGGCGCTTCCCCAGGGCTTTGAGGCAGAGAACTTATCAGACACTGCACTGATAACATATTCAGGCTGAACCATAAGTCTTCGGCGCGCAGAAGGTGTATCCCTAACCGCAAACCCAGTGAGCAGGGGGAAAATAAGGTTAAAAAAACTCAGAGAGGTGAAGGGCTGGGGGGCGGCAGCAGGTCTGGGGCTCGTCTGTGGGACGGGCAGCATCCCTGGGACACGCTCCCAGAGGATGGGGAAGGGGATGCTGATGCTGTGCACCCATCTCCTGCCGCTAACATCCAGGGAAAGTTTGTCTTCTGCGGGTTTCAAGCTGTGGAGAAGCGGGAAAATCAGCATCTGTACCACTATTGGGCTGGTGAAAGATTGCTTGTCCCAGTCTCAATACCCATCTTACAACACCTTCCCTCCCCACCCCACTCCTTTTCTTCCCTGTAACTCCAAACCAACTCTTTGTCCCAGGCACAAAGAGCTGTGATGTTCCCACTGCTATGGGTTTCTCTCCACATCGGTTTCCCATCCAAAGAGCTGGATTTCCCAACTCATCCGTGTCATTCATAGCTGCTTTTTAAGGAATAACTCCACCAGAGTTTTCTCCATGCCTCGTGCAACGATGGAGTTTGTGGCACAACCTCGGAAGTGTTCACCCTCTGCTTCGCAACACGGGTTCCCTGTTCACCTCCTAAATCCCATGAGGATCACCCCAAGCTGGGGAAGCCGAGCTACACAAAACCAGCTGGAAACAAAACCCTGTCCTATTTCCGAACCACCTTCGAAAGGCGAGAAGAGGCACGCGATGCAGCTGTACGGTAACCTGACCGGCAGGAACCACATCCAAAAGGGACTGCTGCGCAGCTCGCGCTGCTCCGCATGTCCTGAGGCTACCCACAGGTCGAGTTAGGTATTCTTCTCGAAGAAAAAAATAAAATAATTTTTAAAAATCAACATTTGCCATGCCTTAGCAACCCCTCTTTGCATGGGTGACAAAGCTTAGGGCACAAACAAGCGGTGACCGCAGAGATGCTCTTCCAAGCTCCTCTTCCGAAGCCCCAGAGGCTCAGTCTTCTGAGCAAACCCCAGGCTCCCTGGAAGTGTTCAAGGCCAGGTTGGATGAGGCTTTGAGCAACCTGGTCTAGGGGAAGGTGTCCCTGCCCATGGCAGGGGAGTTGGAACTAGATGATCTTTGAGGTCCCTTCCAACCCAAACCATTCCATGATTCTATAATTCTAGGGGAAGACGATCCCCCATCCGACAACCTACCAGCTCTGCCTGGGTTTTCCTGCCTGGTTTTCCAGGCAGAATGAGGACGGGGAATCACTCCGGCAGCATGTGACATGACCCCCCCCAGAATGAAGGCGTTGCGTTGCCGGAGCTAAAACCGGATCCCGGCTCCTGTTGCCTATTCTTTTGTAGTGATGGGAAGAAAGAGCAGCCGCTGGGTAATCAGGCCCCTCCCGGCTGCTCCGCCGCTTTTAGGATCCGACGAGGATAACGCAACGTCGCTTTCATGTGGCAAGAGAAGCTTATAAACGATACCGTGACACTGATACGCCGGTGAAATTAAAGCCCTGCTCTGAGCCTCGCGTGCTCCCAGAGGCAGTCTGCTTGCCTCGGACTTGGTATCTTCCCCAAAAGTCTATAATACAGTGAACCAACTGGATTTTCTTTCTAAATAAGCACTGGGGAAATTTAATCACTCCAAAAATAATGCCTGTTTACCTATTTCTGAAAAGAAGAGTAACTCCTTCCAGCTTTTGCCAACGTCCTTGCAGCAAACGCCCTGCGTTTCTCGTCCCACTTATCCGTGTGTGCAAGATTACAGCCACAGCGGAGCGGCTCCGGGTCACGATTCAGCCAAAAACCTGGAAGTCTTCACTGATAGATTCTTCACAGCTTTTTTTTTTTTTCTAGTTTAAAATTATTGAGATTTTTCTCCCCTCTCCCTGTAAAAATGGGGATTCATACAGACAGATTGAGACTAAAACCTCCACAGTGGATTAACTCAGCCAGAAATGATCTCAGCTGTGAAGCATCACAAGGGGCAGTCACATTCTCAGCAGCTTCAAAATAGAGTTGGTTGGTTGTTGGTTGCTTTTTTTTTTAAAAAAAAAAAAAGGATGCCATCTCTCTGCATCTGTGTTTTATCTGGAATAAAAATCCTGGTCCTGGAAGAAAACACTCTTTTGCTTTCCCGACTCCAATTTCTCATTTTCACCACCTTCTTGAGAACCTTCTCATGGTTTCTCAAGCCACCTTCTGCACCGCATTAAGAGATTGTCTCTACAAATAACGCGGTTTAAAACCCAGGGAACTCTGCAAGAGGACAAGGACTCATGCCACCGCCAACCTGAGACGAGCCCTTCCCCAGGCTCAGCACCTCTTGGCTCAGAGCATCTCCTGGGCAGCTCGGTTGGGATGAGCCAGGAGGCCACCCTGCCAGTCAAGCAAGGGCCAGGTTTATTCTGGCACTGATCCAGGGAAAGACACCAGCCAGATCAAACCCCACCAAGACCCTCAGGACCTAAGGAAGCAGCCGGTACCGCGCCAACGGGAAGATACTCTTTCCCCCCACATCTTTCCCCCTGATGCTCTGTTTCCAGGGATGTCAGAGACTGCTGCTCCGCCAAAAAAAAACATGAAAAGCCAAAGCAGCAGGATACCCTTGACCTAAACATCTACAGTAAGCCAAACTCCTCCAGCCTTTAGACCCTGCAGTTTCCATAAAAGTCTTTTTAACTCCAGGGAAGCCCACTCTTCCCTTCCCTCCCCAGCTGAGGGGTGCTCTCCTCCTGCTTCCCCTCCAGCCCCTCAACCACCATCAGTGAAGGACCATTTCCTTCCCCAACAATTCAAGGTCATCTGCCAACAAGTGTCTTTTTCGCCATGACCTGGAGGCATCCTTCAGTACTTCTCTCACCTTGCCTAAGGTTTTTCCAACGTTTTTCCCTGCTTCTTCACATATTTTGAGGTACCCTCATCCCAGCTGTCCCCTAAACGGCAGGAGGAAACCTGCTTTCCTACGGATCTGCGGCTCCAAATACGCCCACACAGCGTTTGTGTTCCCCAATAGTGGGTGGCAAGTGTGATGCTGTTGGGTTTTTTTAGCGGGATATAAATAGATCCTCCTCACTGGCCGACCGGCTCGCCTAGATAAAAACTTTATTGCTAATTTCCTAATCAGGCAGGCGCTTAATTGCGAGACATCTACTTCGCAGTCGAAGAGGGGGAGGGCTGCAGACACGCAAACAGAAAAAAAAAAAAAAAAAATCTGGATTTTTTTTTTTTAGGAAACTAAGCTAAAAAAAAATCTCCCCCAAACAAACCAAGAAAAACAACCAAACAACAGCACGTAAATAAGCCAGATAGCCAAAAGATAAATCCATGGGGATTTTTGGTGTCTTAGGCACAGGAGCTGCTCTTGGTGCACGGGCCGAGGAGATGCTCGTGCCCTGTGGTCCCTTCTGCGGAGGGGCTGGAGCCCACGGCTTGTCCCGGGGTGGGGGGACACGGCAATGCCTCCCTCCTCCCGCATCCCACGTACAGCACGGTCCCCGCGGGCTGCGAGCAGATGGTTACCGAGCTGACGGGTTGCAAACAGCTCCGGAGAGCCGCTTGGGCTCAGATATTGTCTCTGTGCCTTTAGTTTTGGAAACAAAAGATGCTCTCCCAGCTAAAAAAAAAAAAAAAAGTTTGCTGCCGGATCCCCCGCCGCTCCCCCTTATTTTGGGATTTCTTTTTAAAAGCATTTCCATCCAGCTCACACCGCTTTGCTCCAAAGCTTAGACAACTCTCTAGGCCACCTACACGGAACTTTTTCCACCCGAGAAGGGAAAAGGGAGCTTTCCGTGTGGCTCTCCCCTCCACAGCAGGGAAGAAGACAAGGCCGGCCATGGCACACGGCACAACTCCAACCTCGCTTTGCCAGCTCCCTTCCCTCCATAAAGTGTCTTCCCTTGACTTCCTATCAAACTCGGGACAACCCAGAGAAGCTTCTTTCCCAGCACCCCCACCGTTTATTTATAGGAGCCCCAAGGATTTGGGAAGAGTCCCGGTGCCACCGCAGAGTGCCAGGCAGAGACCCAAACCAGCTTTTAGGGAGGGTTTATTTTTTAAAAAATCCTTCCGTAGGCCATGCCAGACAACTCACCGCCACCCCCCCCCCCAAACACACCTACCGGGATGCAAAGCGCAGCCGAACTGCAGGAATCCGGCTTCTTTTGCTTCCCCGCTGGTTTCAGCTCTGCAACTCGACCCTCGCCGAAACATATGGTTTGCATTCTCCCCCCTATACTTTCCATAGACACACAAATCCAAGCCCTTTTCTCTTTTTTAAGTGAGAAATCACTGCAGGCAGCCCTCCCTGCCTCCCTTCCCATCGCTCTCCGAAGGAAAGAGATGGGAACGGGCAGCCTGGGAGAGGCTGCGGTAAAACCTCTCGGCCGACACCGCGAAGTGGGCTTTGCTATTTCATGTCGGGGTCATTAACAGATCTGGGATGGACAGATGGATGGATGGATGGATGCCCTTAGCCAAAACAGCGCAGGCTGTGATGGAAACCAGAAGCCCCATGGTCCATGAGCCCGACTGCCTTTGCAAAGCACACCCAGCGTGCCCCACGCCATCTTCCCCGCAGCTAAAAATACCCAAAGATCCTCCAAATTTCTATGTTTTCAGCAGCACGGGACCAGCGAGCCTGATAATTTCTTGGAGCCGAGCACAACAGAAATTCCTCTTAGCAGATACTATAAAACCACACTTTAAAAAAAAAAAAAAAGACAAAAAGACCAAAACAATCATCTATTTTTGACCCAGCGTGTTTTTAGGATGAAGGTTTTAGCTGGAGAGACCCTGTGGCTTTCCCTACCACTTATCCCCCAGGATCCCTCCCAACCGGTCGGGACCCTGTCTGCAAAGCCGGCGCGTGGGGTTTTTTCCATCCCCGGCAGGACCAGCCCCAACACGCCCCAGACTCCCGTTTTTTTTTTTGTTGTTGTTGCAAACTACAAAAGGAACCTGCCCAATTCGCCCCGGTTTGCATAACCAGTTTATCCCAAGCATTCGCTTTAAAAACCCAACTCCTGTTAGTCACCGTTCAGCCTAAACAAAACCCAACCCTCTTTCCAGCTTTCGGATCTCGCTTTTCCAGCTTTGGGCAGAGCTGACGTTTTTTATCTCGGTCTATACATTTTAGAGTCTGAAATAAGTGCCTCGATACCTTGTTTCGTATATAATATATACATATAATATGTATTTAGATACAGATATAATATATATTTATATACAGATAATAGATTATTATTTAGAGAGACAGAAATATATATAGAGAAATATAAATATGTATATAAAAAACAGGGTAGTTGAAGTACCCATGACCCGGGACAGGGATTAAGCACGTGGCTGTAACTCCTTCAATACAAAGCTGGGATCCCTGGGCACTGTGGGATTTTAACTTCATCCAAGCATGGACTAGTCGTTCACCAGTAGCAAAATATTCAGAGACACACGTGAAAAAAAGAAAGACTGCAAAAGAGGGAAAAAAAAATAAAAAAAATAAAAGTTTAACAGGCCTTGGCAGCCTGCACCCCAGCATCATCACGCTCCGGACCGCAGTCACCCGAGCAGCTCCGTGCTGCCAAATCCCCTCTCCTGAAACAAATCCCTTTAGCGCCGACGCCGGAGCGCGGAAGGAGGCGTTGGCTGGGATCCGACCGCGGATAATCAGCCAAAACGCTGCGTAGCGGCCGTCACGCGTCCTCCAGGAAAATACGCTTCCACCAAGTCAGGTGCCGACGGAGCCCAGCAGCAATGCCGGTGTCACCGAGTGCTTGTCCCCAAAAGTGGGTAGACCAGTGCAACTTTGAGGAGACCTTCTGTAGGGATGCGGCAGCCCTGGCAAGCAGCTCCCGATCACCAGGAACAGCTCACTGCCAGCCTAACGCAGATACTCAGCACCACTCTAGGAAGCTGTCCTCTGACCAGGTCCCAGAAAGCAGAAGAGACAGGACATTCAAGCTTCATAGAATGGTTTGGGTTGGAAGGGGCCTCAAATATCATCTAGTTCCAGCCCCCCTGCCATGGGCAGGGTCACCTTCCACTACACCAGGTTGCTCAAAGCCTCATCCAACCTGGCCTTGGACACTTCCAGGGATGGGGCAGCCACAGCTCCTCTGGGCAACATGTTCCACTGCCTCACCACCCTCAGAGTGAAAAATTTCTTCCTTATATCTAATCGAAATCTCCCCTCTTTCAGTTTAAAGCCATTGCCCCTTGTCCTGTCACTATATACCCTTGTAAAAAGTCCCTCTCCAAGCTTCTCCTCCAAGAGAGGCTAGAGGAGAAAAATCCTTCAGCCAGCCCGGTCTCCAATGCAGTAACCCAGACTGTCCAGATCACTTTTAATTGCCACGTAACTGGACTTAGGAGCCACGCTTTTGTTTCGAGCACATCTCTACACTTCACCTCTGTCAAGGAGGGAAGAAAAGCCTTCAAAACTGTATCCCAGCACGGGAACCGTTCCCTAGCACTATCCAGCAGCTGTAAAAACAGCCGTGCCAGGCAGTGGGGAGGCGAAGGTACCCACACCCTGGGCAGCATCCCCAGCCTGTTTGGGATAAACAGGGGTGGAGGGAGGCTGCTGGGAACCCGCACCCCGGCAGCAGCCGGCCCAAAGCGGGCCATGGCCCCCAGCCAGACCACAGCAGACAGCTCGGCCACGTTGCAAGATCCACCCTGACGACCAGCGCTAATTACTAGCTTCACTTGCAGGCCCTGCAAAGCCTCCGGAGATGCCCCTCCAGGTGAGGGTGGGGACGCTTGCTCGGCTCCGTTTGGCTTACGTGGATGAAAAGCAGGCAGCAGACCGCATTTTTTTTTATTATTATTACTATTTTTTGGTTGTTTTAAATAGCAACTGCTTTCTGGCTGCTGGAAAACACCCTCCTGTTCTTCAAGCCAACCCAAATAGAGCCAATAACCCAGACAGGTGACAGCGTAGGACAGCGAGGTCTCCACGGGGATAACAGGCAGGCAGGGGAGATCAGCCCCTGCTCACAGAGCATGCAAGGGCAGGGACGAGACCTCACCACGACGGCAGAGCCCATCACCTCTGTTCATCCATCTCCATAAAACTCTTTGAAGCCCCTTTCCTTCATCCCGATCGCTCTCGGTCCTCCAGTGAGCAGTCACCATCACCTGAAGGAAGAACTACAACTTCCCAGCACATCATGGGAGTCCACCAGAAAACTGGACAGTCAATGTAGCAAGGTCTTCTGCAAAGGACCTTCTTGGTGCCTTCAGCCGCTGCCGGCTGAACATGCCCATACACACCACTGGTCGTGAATAAGCCCCAAACCCCACAGCCTAGAAAGCACCGAGGACACCCATTGATAGCAACCTCAGACAGGCAGAGACAGCAAGGCTGCATCCCAGGCACGTCCCTTCTCCCCTTTAAATCTGTCCCGAGGAGCTTCTGGGCTCTCCAACCTCCTGCCTAAGGGAAACTCCCACGCTATGCAACGACACAACCCTTTTAATAGCTTCCCGCCCCTGCGAGCCGCCCAGCCGGGAAGCTTGGGTTTGTTTTACCACCTCTTGACCCCCTCCAGCCTGCCACCGCCCCAGGAGATGCAGGTATGCCCAGGAGCCTACCCAGAGGTGGACAACACATACTGCTCCTTGTTTTAAGTCATGGAGGAGGACACGTAGAGGCATTTAAATGCTGCCAACCAAGGAGGGAAGCATGGCAAGGGGGTAATTGGATATAATTTCCAGGCCAGTGGCAGTTCCCAGGGAGGAGAGTTGCTCCACAAAAGGGAAAGCTCACAAAGCAACAACAGGATCAAGTCAAGGTGGGGAAAAGGAGGGCCACGAAGACGATCCCAGGGCTGGACCACTTCTGCTATGGAGACAGGCTGAGAGAGTTGGGGCCGTTCAGTCTGGAGAAGAGAAGGCTCCGGGGAGACCTTCCAGCAGCCTTCCAGTACCTAAAGAGGCTACAAGAAAGCTGGAGAGGGACTTTTGACAAGGGCGTGTAGTCACAGGACAAGGGGCAATGGCTTTAAACTGAAAGAGGGGAGATTTAGATTAGATAGAAGGAAGAAATTTTTTACATTGAGGGTGGTGAGGCACTGGAACAGGTTGCCCAGAGAAGCTGTGGCTGCCCCATTCCTGGAGGTGTTCAAGGCCAGGTTGGATGAGGCTTTGAGCAACCTGGTCTACTGGAAGGTGTCCCTGCCCATGGCAGGGGGGGTTGTAACTAGATGATCTTTGAGGTCCCTTCCAACCCAAACCATTCTATGATTCCATGACAAGCTTGCTCTCATCTCAGCCATGCACTCATCCCCCTGCCCAGAGCAAGCCTCCCCTTGCAGGGCTGCTATCCAACAGCCACCATGTCTGTCTCCAAACAACTTCAACAGGGAGGGAAGCATCACGGTGCCTTACAGGAGTGTTCCCCACACACCACCCTACGCCCAAACCCTCCTGTGCACATTTTACCTGTGCCCAAGTGCCGTTTGGTTCAGCACATCAAGGCATGCCGAGTCCATCCCTAGGGCAAGGCAAAGCATCCAAAACAATCCTGCACCTGCATGCAGTGACATCAATATCAAGATCATTTCTCCACCTCTGTGATAGTTTTGTGAGCTATATTTCCCCCTTCCTTCTTCCTACCATCCTGTGTTATCCACCTGCACGGATCCTCCGGTTGAGGATGCTGCCCACAGAGCCCCGAAGCCCACCCGGGCATCTGCACTCGGAGGTCCTCTCCTCATCTCCTGTGGTGGCCTCCGCTCGAAAGGCAGATGGATCTAATATGCATTAAACGTCGCAAAATGAGATTCTCCACGCTCTTTCAAAGGGAAACAATCCCTCGACTTTCGCCCGCAGCGTAGGCTTGGGAAGGAGGGGGAGCCGCAATGGTGACTTGCGGGACCTTTATGGAAACCACCGCCGGCAGGACCCCCCAGATGCACCAGAGATGGTGGGAACTGGCTTTGGTGTCTGGCTCGACGAGGGTTTGGTACCGATCAGAAGCACAGCCCTGGGCATTCCGGCAGGGAAGAGATCGCTCGCGGTGCAAACGAGCCCCTTCCCTCCTCCTGGCTCTTACAGGGAATAGAAGGGGTAGGGGGGAGTGAGGCCAGCTGTACTATACATGGATATTATGGACTGCTGCTGATTGGACTTGCAGGGCAAAGGGAAGGAGGTGGAGAAGGAGACCCCCAAACGTGCTCTGCAAATCTATGTAGGGCTTCTTCCCTACCTGGAGGGACTCACTGCCCTGGAGAAAGGGACAGTCCAGACCCCAAACACAAGCAGAGAAAAGCTGTGGAGTTCGAGGCTACAGCTCTACTCTGTTTGCTCCTTGGATAACCAGGTATATTACTCTTTAGTAAGCATCTCAACTCACATCCTCCATCTCCCAGCGTAAAAAAAAAAAAAATAAAAAAAAATTATTGCCTTTAAGTTAAAGGGGAAGAATCCAGCTCAAAACATTTGCTTTTCAGATCCCGGGCGACGATGCCAGCCTCACCCACCCAGCCCGAGCCCTGCGTGCCAGGCAATGGGATGTGCCTCCCAGTATTTCACCTGCACAAACCCAGCTCCAGGAGGAAGCCTTGTCCCAGTTTTGGGACTCCTGTGCCACGGTCATGCCAGACCCACACATCTGCCGTCCCCATGCATGTGCCCCAGGTGGCTTCACAGCCCCCACCAGGGCTTGGGACCTGCTAATTCCTCCTCCTCCTCCTCCTCCTCCTCGCAGTGCAAAGCAAAGTCAGCACCTTATTAGCTGGTAAGAAGATACTTCCTAGCACCCAAACCAGTGAGCACTTGGCCATCAATTCCCTCTGGAGAAGGGCTGAAGCAGGAGGAGGGAAGATGCAGCGGCCTCCACGGATGCTCCAGGCAGGGAAGGGAAAGAACCCGGCAGAATCCGGGCCCGCTGGCTGAGGAAAGACGGGAAGCAGAGTCCACACCAAAGACTAAAACACTTTGTTCCTCTTGAGCTGTAAGACACCCTGCTCCCCCGTCCCCAAGTTACACCAGGTAGCAGCACCGGGACCACCAGTTTGGGGATGAGGAGCAGGACCCAGCACTCCAGGTGTTTCACTACAAACCTAACTCACCCGGGTGGGTGCAGGGGAGCTCACAGCAATGGGGACCAGCCCCCTCCCCAAAAGCTGAGCCAAGCCAGCAGGTCAGGAAGAAGCCACCAAAGGCAGGAGGGGGGAGACCTGAGCGAGGGCCGTGCCGGGCGGCAGCAGGGAAGGACTCCCAGGAGATTAAAGGCAGCATGTGAGACACGCCGGAGCAAGCCTCGTGCAAAATAATTCCTGCTTCCCTTCCCTTTCCTCGTTTTCCAGCACGGCTTCACCCAGCCTTTCCCAGCCTGGCTCACATTTGATCTCCAGGTTCGCCCTGCCTTTCCCTCGCCTCCAACCAGCCGTTGCAACCCAGAGGTGCCTTGCTACGATCTGCCAAGCTGCTCCAGCCCCATCACAAAAACCCCAAAAAACAAAACAGAAAAAAAAAAAGCAGCCTCTATGTAAAAAGCAAATAGTAAAGAGGGGAAAAAAAAAAAAAAAAATCCCCTAAAAATCCAAGCTCAGCAAACATGTGGCTGCTACCAGCCCAGCCCGGCGGTTTGGGAGGAGGAGGAGGAGACCGGCAGCTCTTCCCCCTCCACCACGGAGCAGGTCCGGGGCTGCCAGCCCAGCGCATTCCTGCACTGTGAGTCAGGGCCTCCGAAAAACCAGGAGGCTTAAAAAAAAAAAAAAAAAAAATATATAACACTCCTTTCAGGCGGGATGCTTTGCTGGCTTCCTGGCTCTCCAGCCCCGCTGGGCACATAGCCCCTCTTTTTCAGCTCTGAAATGGGATCAAAATCCAGTTGGGATCCTGGAGAACAAGTATCGCCCTCCATGCTGGGACCCCAGCACGAAGCTAAAAGGAAACCACGCTCCGAAATGGCCTCGATGGTAAAAAATTCAAGTCTGCAGGGTCAGCAAGACGGAGGATTTGGGGAGCACTGGGGAGGGTGCTGCGTTCAGCCAGGGACCCCCCTCCGGAGAGATCCCTCGGAGGGTGGGTGGGAAACCAGGCACGGGAGCTTTACGGGGCTTGCTGCCTCTCCTGAGTCAAAGCTCTGCTTTTGCCAAGCCCTGGTGCAATCCCACTGCAGCTCATATAGAATTTTTTTTTTTTTGGTGCCCCCGGCCTGATGTGAGGAGCCACATGGCTCAAAGCATCTTGTATGATGTTTGGTTTAGGTCCTGAGCTCTGGCAGCACCAGGGAAGGGTCACCCGAGCTCCCTCTGCCCCAGGATGAAGAAGCAGGAGGAACAAGTCTTGATGCCACCAGGAGCAGACACCACACCCCCCACCCCACCCCAGTACCCAACAGGCCAGGGCTGTGCCAGCTGGGTGCCACCATGCTCCGACTCCCGAGCCGGGGTGGCTCGCACCATGCGACCCATCGCGACGTGACCCATCACAACGAATTACAGCTCTCTGCGTCGTAGAGGAAAACCCAAATCGGAGGCAACGGGCCTTAAAATGGAACGGCAGGGCTGGCGGCAGCCCGCCAGCAGCTCCGGCATCCCTGGCACTGGGATTAACGGCCCCCTGCTTCCCAAGGCGAGCCACGCCGGTGGGATGGCTGGGATGGCAGGAGGGGGCCGGAGAGAACAGGCTGGTGATTTATAACCCCTCCGCTCCCTCCTTTGCTCCGGCAAATATTTTCACTCGCATTAGCGTCGCTAAAGCCGGGCAGGATATAAGTGAATAGGAATCAGCAGGAACCTGTGGCTTTATGGCACCAACATCTGCTGTAATGAACTCCTCGCAGACTCCGTACAGCCCCTTCCATCCTCACCTTCCAGCCCTCTCCCCACCAACTTGACTTTCGCCCAGCAAAGCCCATGGGGCTGCCAGCCTGATCCCACTGGCCCCAAACACTCCAGGAGGGAGGAAGCCACAGGGCCGAGGACTTGGAAGAGCTGCTATTGCTAGAAATGGAAGCAAAACCAAGCTCCTTGCATCATCTTGGCTTGCTTAACTGACCCAGAACAGATGATTCTTTTATGTTTTTTTTTTTTATTCCTGTATGGCTCAGATAGGGACGGAAAGGGAGCCAGCGTGCACAGCACCAGAAGGACCCACAGGACCTTACACAGGAGAGGAGATAAAGGACCCAGCTGGTCTCTCCAAGCTGCTTACTCGGTCAGCAGTGATGCACTTCAAATTTTTAAACGGACAAAACACAGTCTGAATCCCCCCTCAACTGCCTCTTCCAAGGCATCCTGCCTTAAAAAGAGCATTTTTCCATTTCTCTCCCCTTTTTTTGGTCTCATTTCTTTCCGCCACTATCACCTGCAGCGATCCCCCATTATCTGCGAGAGAAGGCTCCACAACCAGGAAGCTAAAGGAGAAGGAGACAAAAAGCTGAAGCGGACCCTTCCACGCACTGCAAGCCTCTACTTCCCGCGAGGGCAGGCTCTGCTGACGAGCAACAGGTCCTGGAGCATCTCTCCGGGGCCATCTGCTCGAGAGGACAGCAGTGTCAACAACCCCCTTCTTCCGTCCCTGCCTCTCCAGGGGTTTTCCTGATGGTGGTACAGCAGAGGGACGGAAGGAGAGTCCTTCGCTAGGACGGCAGCGTCACACCTTCTGCAAACACCTTGTCACATGCCATCTCTACGCAATACTCCTGGAGAAACACTAATTATAGCTCTATGGCTAAAAAACTTTATGCACGTTTACATATGCCGGATTAGCAGTGCGCCTTTAGAGAGCTCCCCAGACCCAAACTGATCCAGCTTGGTCAGGTTTAACTTGGGGTTTTTTTTTCTTCTTCTTCATTCTCTCCGTCCTGCCCAGTTTTATTTCAATCTCTGCATGAACTTGGTGCATAAAAAAAGGGCATGGGATGGAGCCCGGCACAGGAGTCCTGCACCACCAACCCAGGCGACATTCCCCCTCCCCAGCATCCCCAGCCTGCTTGGCCACAGCTAAACCCTCATCCCCGGCAGCCCGGATAATCCTGCTTTCCCAGCCCCCTGCCATCCCGACCCACGGCATCCCACGCCGTGCCAAGCCACCAGGCTCCTCGCCGCCTGCTCCCATGGCACAGGACCCTCCAGCACACGCTGCGCTGTTCCCGGCTGAGTGGGGATGCCGGTTGCCAGCTCCCAAAGCTCTCCCTTTCCAGCAAAAGGGAAGGTTTCTTCTGGCTGGAGGACGCTGCTGCAGCAATGTCCAGGCCCCTGGGTAAGTCAATAAGTGCCATTTCTGTTTTCCATTTTCCGAAACACACTAGATCTTTGTGTGGCAGAGGCGGAAAAAATATTAATCTAATTAAACTCCCTCCCCAAAAATTCCTTGTCACCTTAATTACGCTTCAAGAAAAGAAGGCTTGGTTCATTTTCCTAGAAAATCAGCTCGTTGGGAGACACTTTTAACTACTATGGAGTCCGACCCTGTGCTGCGCACGGCTCCACGACACGTCCTCAAAGCCTTGCTCCGAGCTGTGGGAAGGGAGCGATGGGCTCCGCTCCCAAGTTCCCACAGGGATGACGACCTTGCCCATCTCCCGAGCCCTGACGGTTACGGTTTCTGATCTCTTCCAACCTCTAAAAGCCATCAAACTTTATAGGTCTCCACTTCCGAGCTCTACACTCGAGGACATCTCTTTTTTTTTTTAATACCTGGAGGATAAACACCTTTGCTTTGCCACCGCCGGAGGATGACAAAGGAGAAAAGTCCTGAGACGCAGAGGATGTTCATGACTCGTAGGTTGGGGAGGGGGGGGGGGGGTGGAAACATAGCGGAAAGCCTGAATTTGGTCACAGGAGCCCTAAGGAGAGAGGGCAGCAGGAGAGACGCGCCTCTGTTTATTGTCTGTGGCAGGGATTACCAGCGGAAGGGCTGGATTTAAGTGCATCTCAATCACAAGATTGGGTTGCGCACAGGAAACTTTGAAGATCCATAGGAAAAGACCACTTAGCTGCCCGGCATCAATAGCTCGGCTTATAAAAACGCAGATTAAAAAAAAAAACCAACATATATATATCTCCAGGCTGAATAATTACTTATTTCACCCGCTGCGGAATCGTGGCCGGCGACGCTACAAACAGGGCTGGGTTTGTTTTGCTTCTCCCACGGAAAAAACAATAAAATAAATAAAGAAATATAAGCAAGTGGCAGCGGCACGGCAGGGCGGGCGGGGAGCGGCGCTGCCAGCCCGCGTCCCCCGAGCATCCCCCGGAGCGTCCCCCGGAGCGTCCCCGGCCCCGAGGGCGGCTCAGCTCCCCCCGCCCAAACCTGCGCTCCCCTCCACCCCCTCAACCTTTAGCTTAAAAGTAAAAAAAAAAAAAAAAAGGAAATAAACGCCCTGAGGTTGGTACACCCCCCCAGCTACTCCTAAAAAAAAGGGAGTAAAACGCAGTGAACTTTTTTTTTTTTTTTTGGGGGGGGGGGACGCTGCCCCGCTCCCACCCCGAAAAACTTCTGCGCCCCCCGCCCCTCCCCCGTTACCTGCGGCGGCCAGCGCCCGGCGGAGCAGCAACAGGAGGAGGAGGAGGATGAGGAAGAGGAGGGCTGCGGGGCGGCTGGGTCCGGGCGGCGGCATGGCGGCGGGGCCGGAGCCGGGAGCGGAGCGGAGCGCCTGTGCCTGCCCGCCCGCCTCGCCACACTGCCGGGCTGCCCGGCGCCGAGCGGGGCGGGGCGGGGCGGGGCCCGAGGGGGGGCGGGGCGGAGCGGTGGCCCCGCCCCCTCTTGCCTGCCGCGAGCTGCTCCCGGTCTCAGCATCCCCCTCTTCCCCCAACCCCATCATCATCATCATCATCACCCTCCTCCTGCCCCCATCCTGGGAGAGGGGGTCCAGCGCCGAGGCGGCGGATGGATAAACCCACGGCAAATCCCGGCTGTATCTGCAGTGGGGGTGTGCGGGCACAAGAGGGAGCCCCGCCACGCGCTCGGCGCCAGGTCCGGTTCCCCCCCTTCACCCACCCCCCCGTTCAACCCCCCCCCGAGCCGCAGCCCGTCCCCCGTCCGTCCCCGTCCCCTCCACCCCACCGGTGAAGGTTGCCTCGGGGAGAAGGACGCCGGCAAACAAAAATACTTCCACGCGTGAAGCAACGTGTTATTTCGCTGCTAAGGATGTGAGCGCCGCAGGGTCACGTAATGGACTTGTACATCTCCCCCCACCCCCACCCCCACCCTAGCCCCTCCAAGAACTGGGATTGAAACCCAGGCTGCAGAACATACCCGCAGGAGCATAAAAAAACCCCAAAACTATAGACATGCAGGGAAAAATAATGACAAAACCTAAAATTCACGCATTACGGAGGCATCCTGGAACCGCTCCTGGATGTCCGTATGCCCCCCGTCTCCCGAAGGGTGGAAGGTTTGCAAAGTTGGAGTGGTGGGGCTGCAGGGTAAGTCTCTCTTGAGGATAAGTGGGTTTAAAGCCCCCTCTGTTTTAAACGAGGGGGGGCAAAAGGGCTCAGCAGCACCCAGGAGAGGAGCCAACCCCAAATTGAGCAAAATCACAATACGACAGAGCAGCCTCGCTTCTCCCGGAGCAGTGTCCGTGCAAGGGGGGCTGCGACTCCGTTCCCTTCCACGAAGGGAAGGAAAGGGAAGGCTGCCATTGCTGCCTATAAACAGTTAAAATAGCATGGGAACTACAAACTACTTTTAATTGCTGGCAGCTGCTCCATTCCTCCCGGGCAGGGCAGTGGGGGCGAAGCAGCCCTGGCAGGCAGGCAGCAATCACAGCCCGGGCCTCGCCGCCAGCCCAGTGGAACCGGGGCGGTGGGTTTGGCACCGGCTCTCTCCGGGCCCCGACGTGCTGCTCCAGCCCTTGAATTGGCTCCTTGGCCCGAGCTCGCTTGTGGCCTTCAGAGGGGTCGTGTGAGCCCTGATGGGATGGAGAAGCTGGAGGATGGCTTTCAGCTATCCAAGTGGGGTGTTGCAGGCAGACTGTGGGGGTTCCGCCTGGGGAACGCAGGAGCACCAGGGTGGGCCTTTTGGACATCACCTAAAAATGAAAAATCCACCTTTGGAAACCTTTCAGAGCTCTCCTTGCTGCCCTGTTGCCTTCTTCTACCTTTGCAGAGCACCTTCTCCCTTGGCCAGTCTTGTGGGTACCCCAGCCAGACCCCGAAAAGGGGCTCGCTTGTGCCACGCAGCTCGGGCCAACAGTGCATCGCCAGCCATCCAGTTGCCTTGAGTGCTACCTCCAGCATCCCACACTCAGCTGCACTTCAGCCTGTGTTTACAGAGCAGTGGGACGTGCTGGAAAAGGCTTAGGAGCAAAAAAAAAAACCAAAAAAAAATAATTTCTCATTTCCAGTTGCTGTCGACAGGGCAAAGCCATAAGAGAAGAGCCTGGCTGGGCAGCAAGGGGGAGAGATGTGCCCTGATGCAAACCTGGCTGTGCTGGCATTGGAGAGGGGTGGGTGGAGATGCCTGGGAAGATAAATCAGTGAAAAAGGCAATTTTCCAGCCGGATCAGGCCCCACGTTGGGCTCACGCACAGCTTCACAGGCGCTGAAAACATCTGCTTTACCTTTGGTACGGGACTGGGATTTTTTCTAGAAACGAGTGAGAAGGCGTGGGTTAAAGCGGGGCGGCGTTCAAGTCGTCGTCTGGTATTCAAAATACGAATTAAAGCAATGCAAATTAATGGTTAGCCTGCCCGCTAGATTTCGCAATTTTCGGAAAACATGACATGACAAACTATCATTAAGGCAAAGGGCTGTTTTTCCTCCCAGGTGTTTACATATTACCCCTCGTTTTCCTCCAACGGCCTGGCATGGACAGGTCAATCAAATCTGCTCCCGGCAGCCGATCCGGAGGTGCGATGAGTTGCGCAGGGCTCAGCCGCTCGGCCTCAGCAGTCTCCTTGCCTCCAGCCCCGGAGGGATGGTGGGTGATGGGGCTGGATGAAGCTGAAGGGAAGCAGATGGAATGTAGGAAAGGGTCTGCACCGCTCCGGTTTGGGTACAGCTCAGGAGAGAGGACACCTGATTTTTGGCACGAGGCATGGGGAGGGACTACTCCCGCTCAGGGATGCGGGATTACCAGCAGTCCACATCCCACCCGTGATATGGCATCTAAGCAGGGATCCCCCAACCTCACGTCTCCGACTGGACATTTGGGTCAAGATGTCTTTCCATGATAAAGAATTTTCTACTGGGAGCGAAAGGAAGATTTTTATGTATTTTTTTCAAATGGCATTTTCTTTAAAGCCCCCACATGCTATTTGCAGCCGTGGTTGGCTTGAAGGGCTGCAGGCAGCTAAGCACGGGGGTAACCAGAGATGCTCGTGCATTTGGGGGTTCACAGGGCTTCGAGACGGTTTGCATAGCGTCATCCATAACGACGTTATCGGGCCAAACAGTCCCACCAACCTAATGAGGCATTAAGCATGAAGAGAGCGTCTGAAGACACACACAGGGTGAGAAGAGGGACACGCAGCAAAGCTACAGATAACATAGGGTCAAGACCCTGGGAAGGGGCTTCCCCGGCAAGGAAACTGTACGGAGTTTCACTTTCACTGGGATGCTGCAGCCTGGACCCCCTGGCACCCGCTTGCCCACAGCAACGGGGGCCAAAGACAGAAAATTGCTCATTTCCAGTGCAGGGAAAGCAGATGCCGCTGAAGGCGGCCGGTCCCGCTGCGGCGGGAGGCTCGGCTGGCCCTTGCTGCCACCTCCTCCCGCTCTGCAAACAGCCGCTTCCCTCCTCCAGCAACCCAGCCAGGCCAAAAACCCACCAGCAATTTTTATAAGGGGATTTTTCTAGGGAGCTGCTTGTTCCCAAGAGAGCCCCAGCACGAAGTAAACGCCGAGTTTAGCAGTGTTTTTTCTGTTTTGTAGGGTTTTTTTTTTCTGATCATTTCCTCACCAGTGTGCTTTGGGTGCACCAAAGGAAACTGTGGAATTTGCTGCTGACGGATCTGCTGCAAGGATGCTCTTACTGCCACAGAGAAGTGCCAGCCCCTGCCTGGATAGGACAGGGAATTTGCTTGTCTCCATAAAGCGGAGAGAGCTAGGGCAGAAAAAAGGGCTGGCTGGGGAGGTGAAGGCAAGGGACTGTCCTCCCACCCCTCACCGCCAAACGGGGTGGCTGTGCACAGCATGTCCCGTGCTTGGGCTGGCAGGGGCTCCAGAAGGAGCTGAGCAATGCGCAGGAGATGATGTAGAGTCTTCACGGAAACTGAGGATGGAGAAGACCCACTGAATGGGTGAGACGTGATGCATGCCCAGCGCCAGCTTGGAGGAAGACAACCCTGTTGGGGAGATGACCGGTGAGGGCAGAACAACCCCAAGATGAACACCATAACTATGAAGCACCATATAGTGCCAGGGCCCATGGGATACCTGGTGTGATGGCCCTGCACCAGCCACAGGGCACAAAATGGAATCTCTGAGCCCCAGCTCCCTCCCAAGCTGTGTTCATGGGTGAGAGATGGAGAAGAAGAGAGGCAGGATCTCTGCGGAGGCGCTGGGGAGGGAGGAGGTGTTTGTGGTTCAGCAGCTCCCAAGTCCTTTCTGCTTTGCCGAGCTTTACGAGTGACGCTGGCGTGTGATTCGATTAGGGAAAGCGCTTCACTTTCTACCGACTCCGGAGCCTCCTCAGCCGCAGCTTGAGATGCGATAGAAATCTCACTCGGTGGGGCTGGGGGGACGCCAACACAAACACTCCCCTCTCCCTGTCTGTCCCTCGGACCCTTGTGCCACTTCTGTCCTCCATCCTGGGTGATGCTTTGTAGCAGCCTAGGGATGCTAGCCGACATCTTCAAGCAGCCTTCCAGTGCCTAAAGGGGCTACAAGAAAGCTGGAGAGGGACTTTTGACAAGGGTGTGTAGTGACAGGACAAGGGGCGATGGCTTTAAACTGAAAGAGGGCAGATTTAGATTAGATAGAAGGAAGAAATTTTTTACATTGAGGGTGGTGAGGCACTGGAACAGGTTGCCCAGAGAAGCTGTGGCTGCCCCATCCCTGGAAGTGTTCAAGGCCAGGCTGGATGAGGCTTTGAGCAGTCTGATCTAGTGGAAGGTGTCCCTGCCCATGGCAGGGGGGTTGGAACTAGATGATCTTGAAGGTCCCTTCCAACCCAAACCATGCCATGATTCTATGATCCTCATCCCATGCAGGCACAGAGGTGGGAGCCGCTCCCATGGCACCAGGGAAGCCTGGTTAGGAGATGAGTAATTCCCAAGGTGGCTGTAGCTGGTGTTATGAATCCTCCTTGCAAGCGGCTGGGCTTTCTGGGCTGGGCCAGAGAAAAGTCCACGTCTGCACATAGAGCCCCAAGGGGCAGGAGCCAGTGCCCCCAAACGCCAGAAGATGCTTTGGGGATGTTCCTGGAGACCACAGTTTGCTCCAGAGGGAGCCTGTCCACATCCAGAGCGGGGTCAGCAGTGCCTCTTGAGCAGCTCTTCCCCATCTATAAAAGAAGAGAGCAGGAGAGAAGCAGAGATAAACACAGCCATGAAGCAAAGCAGAGACCTTGCCGGCTCCATCCTCCGCACGATGCCAGGCTGGGCTGGCAGGGCGGTGGGAAGTTGCCAGGAGGTATTAATGAGGGAGAAGAGAAAGGAAAGCCACAGAGGGCCAATGTGAAAGCCCCAGTGCTGCGGAGCAGGTGCAGAGGCAGTGATAATTCCCCATTTCTCCCAACACAGGAACTAGGAGTGTCCAAATCGAGTTATCGGGCAGCAGATTTGAGGACAAACAAAAGGCAGTGCTTTTTCCACGCCACCCATGATTAAATTATGGAACTGGTTGCCACAGGATGCTATGGAGACCTACAGCCTAAATGGGCCCCAGAAAGCATTTAGGCAAACTCCAGGGGCACACAGGTCTGCTGAGTGCTGTCACACATGAAGTGTGCCACCTCGGGAAGTCCCTAAGCCCAGGGCTGCCAGAAACAATGAGGGGCCAAATCCGTGTCCCCGCCAAGCAAAATTTGGGACCTGGCTGTGCTCAAGTTGATCATGCAGCTCCCTGGGGAGGTGTCCTCGCCCTTCATGTAAGAAAGGGAAGTGCCCGCGCTGACAAAGCACGGCCATGGTCCCTCTTAAATGCCTTTACAAGGATCCATAAATCTCTTTACAAGGACATGTAGTGATAGGACAAGGGGCAATGGCTTTAAACTGAAAGAGGGGAGATTTAGGTTAAATATAAAGAAGTTTTTTACAATGAGGGTGGTGAAACACTGGAACAGGTTGCCCAGAGGAGTTGTGGCTGCCCTATCCCTGGAAGTGTTCAAGGTCAAGTTGGATGAGGCTTTGAGCAACCTGGTATAGCGGAAGGTGTCCCTGCCCATAGCAGGGGGGGTGGAACTAGATGATCTTGAAGGTCCTTTCCAACCCAAACCATCCTATGAAATCTTTCTAGCTAAGATATTGGCCGGCTGGTTTCCCACATCCACGTTCAGAAGGCACCCCTGCTTTTACAGAGTTGGTTACCCTGCTTTCTCTTCCCTCTCCAGCACAAATATCACGCAGCCAACTGTACACCGAAAAGCCTCAGCTCAGTTTTCCCTCTTCTCCAAGCAAAATGCTGCAGAGAGGGATGAAGGTGCTGTCTGCAGCCAGGGGCCGACATGCTGCCCTTCCTCCTGCTTTGGGTCAGCATTCCTAGACCTGATTGTTTTGGGGTTTTTTTTTTAAGGAACTCATCTCATTTCCTTTTGCAGACCAGCGTTCTCCATTCCCAAACACCAGCAAGAGCGCAAGCAGAAAAACCTCCAGAATCAGGGGGAACTCCCTCCCACCCTGAACCCCTCTGGGATCCTTTGCCAGGGATTTTCTCCTGCAGCTGCCCTTCCAGCTGACTCGGTGGGTTACAGCGGGCAGAGCCCTGCTGTTCCTGCAGAGATGCTCTTGCTGGGAAGGAAAGGGAGAAAAAACAGTCCCCTGCTCCCCGCAAAGACATCACGTGCCAGATCGGCCAGCCGCAAACACGGCACCGGCTTCTCACTCTCCATCCAGCACGTCAGCTCAATAATTTATCGTCCAGGAGGTGCAATAACTATCCATAATTCACGAGCAATAATGTTCTACAAGTTCGAACCAGCGATTTGGCTCCCCGGCCCGCGCGCCGTCTTCCCGTGCTTGCCTTGTGCCACGTCCAAGATCTCATTTCTTCTTGCCAAAAGGCACGACGGCAACATCCACCTCCGGGTTGATACGGCCGTGAGGGGCATCCTAGAAGCAGCAGGTTTTGGAATTGTGTCCATCTGTCCCTGCTCTTCAGGATTCCAAAGGTTTCCTCTCAAAATTATGAAGAATTCTTGGGTTTTGGTCTGAAAGGCTGATGAAAAACACAGGTTGTGGGACTCTGTTGTAGCAGAGCTATAGATGGAGGAGCGAGAACAAGGTGCCTTCCCGATGCAGAGACCTGGAATCCACCAGCAGCTTGTTGCAGCAGTGCCTGGTGTTCATCAGCGACCGCCCCACAGCAGCAAGGGGGGTTCTTGTGGGTGCAGAAACCCTGTGCCCTGGGAGCGTGCAGGTCCTGGAGATGCCATGAAGCGAGATGTACAGCCGTACCTCAACATCTGAGGCTGATGAACAGCTTGAAACCGTGAGATCCAAGAGATGACCTGGGGTTGGGAGTGGGTGGGGGTGGCAGAAGGGTCAGGGGAGGTCACAGCGATGGGTTAGACCCTAGGAGATAACGTATTGTCAACCCGACAAGACACGAGGAAGCGAAGCAGCTTTGGGGAAAAGCCTGAAACGTGAGCCACCGGGTTCTCAGATCAGAAAAAACCCTCTTGCTCTGCAAACTCCCTTAGTCAGGCGTAAAACACGGTGAAGCAGAGCATGCCGGAGCTCCTTCCCTCCCAGGGGAGACGTTTATTAACTCATCAAAACATAACGTCTGTTGTTGCCAGCAAGAAGCTAGAACAGGGGAGGGAAAAAAATAAATAAATAGAGAAAAGAGAAAAAGTGGAGGAAAAATGAAAAACCACGCACGGAAAACATCGTTCTCTTCCCTGTGCTTGGCTGGAGATGCTTGGTCTATGGAGCGTGCTTGAGCCTGGACTGCTGCTCCTGTAGCATCATCCCGGTGCAGCAGGAGGAGATCCCGGGAAGAGGCTCTGACTCAGGTACTGTTTGCAGGAGCCGCTCCTCAACCAGTTGGCATACCTGGCCCAACATAAATGAAAGCTTCTAAAATAAATAAGGTGGTACCTGGCAATGAGATACCAAGTTAATGTTGAAATAGCGGGGGGGCCGCGCCGCTGCAGTTGTCCCATCTCCGTGATGCTCTGTAACCTGGAATGGGAGAGCATAATGGCTCCAGCAATTATTTTAATTTTTTTTTTTTTTTTTTTTTTAAGCGCTACAGATCATGGACTAGGTTTCTTCACCAGGTATTTGCTGTTGCTTTGCACACCTTGAAACGGAGACAAGCACCCAGGGGATTAACCAAGGGGCTCGTGCCACCACCCCAGTTTTGGCCAGGTGCATCCCTCCAGAATGGTGCCTCGTTGCTCCCAATAACCACAATCCCCCGTTAAGTTTTCCAGCCTGTATTTCAGGACCAGGACCTCAGTTGCTAGCTGTCCCCAGGTTTGCAGGAGACCAAGGGTGGAAGATGCTCTTCCAGGTGAGAAGACAAGAAGAGAAGCCCCCACATGATGAGGATGGCCATCGCACACCGGGGTCGTGGTACTGTCCATGCTCACTGAAGGGTTTTCCCAGCTGTTTCAGCCTCCAGTACTGTCAATATGTACTTTAAGGAACAATTCACACTTAAAAATGAACCCCTCCTGTGAAAGCGCCACTGTACAAAACAGCAGATGGTGTTTGAACACTGCAAAATGAAAAATATATCTTTAAAATAAGGTATACAAGAGTCTTTGTGGTGCTGCACAGACGCCTCAGGGTCTGGGTTTGCAGCTTTCTGTGCAAGGAGGGAAAAAAAAAAGGTGGAAAGTGCCATGAGATAATCTCGATGGTGGAAAAACACTTTTCCTGATGAAGCCTTGGAAACCATGGCACAGGTATGACCCGAAAGGACAGTGTAGGAGGGGGCTCCCTACCTGGTGGCACCGGCAGCCCCCGAGGGCCACCACGCCTATCCAGCTGGGGATGGGACAGGAGCAGAACAGGCTTTTTCCTCCCTTTTCCCCTCTATTTTTGCTCGTCCTGTTTTCTTTGGGTGAAACGTTGTTTATGGAGAGGCACGGTAAGGTGGGAGAAGTGTAAATCATCTGGCTCTGCTTCCACTGGGGGCTGCTGGGGAGAAGCTGATCCCATTGGGATGATGACCCTTTCCCAGGTACCAGCCCCGGGTGGGAGCTGCAGGGTTGATGAAGCAGGAGGTCCTGCTCCTGGAAAGGCACACCCAAGTGTTGCAATAAAACAGGTTTTATACATAAAACATCAAAATGGCTCCTTAAAAAACAAAAAACAAACAACTTCCTCCTGCTTGCAAATCTTTCCTCTCTCTCCCCATCCTGGAAGCAAAACCCCATCGAACCCCTGTCCGCCAGACGATGCTCCCTCCATGTGAAAAAAACTCTTTTTTCTTAGAGGTTTTATTAATAAAAGACCTTGAACACTGCTAATTTCCAGAGTAAACAGGCAAACCTTTGGAGCAGCAAATGCTGAGGGCCTCCGAGGCGCCTTCTAAATGTCACTGAAGAGCATCAGTCCTAACGCCTGCTGCTGCCTCCCCGGCCCCTGTGCTGGGCACAGGGCAGGCTGGGAAGTTTGGGTTTGGGGGGAGCAAAGAAAAATCCCAAACTGGGACCCCCTCGCAGTCGCCGTGTGGCTAACAGGCTCTGCAACGGGGGGAAAAAAGCCAAAAATAATAATAATTAAAAAAAAAATCAGATTCGGCTTCACTCCCAGCAGCTATGTTTTGGCAACTTCTATTTTGGGGATGGCTTTATTTATTGTTTTCCCTCTGGTTCTCAATTAACGCCTTATCTTGAAATAGCTACGAGCAAGCAGGACTTTTCCACTCACCAGGCTCTGAGCTTCCCACTGTTATACCAGCTCACGGCTCGGGCTCTGTGTCTCCACCGGGGACCTCCTGCCTCCACTTCTGTTCCCTCTCCCTTCAACAGGGACAAACCTCCCTGCCAAAGCCAGGTGCTGATGCTTGCAAGTCAACCCGGAGCATAAAGCAGCTTGAAAACTTGTTTTCCATCGGTCCTGAGCACATGGAGACCGGGATGAGGTCAAGCTGCTGGGAAGCAGCTACAGCTGGTGCAGGAGAAAGCCACAGGCTGGGGATGTTCCGAGGGCTGCAGGAAGGAAGATGGAGCAGGGTCTGACCTTTACATCCCACACTCAGAGCTGGGAAAGGTTCGGCACGTGTTAGTCTCGAGGATTTTTCCCTGCAGTGCTGGCTTAGCCAGATAGCCCCAGGCAACGGGACATGGTGAGCCTCACACCGAGGTATCACCCTCCTCCCTGGGGCAGCACGTCCTGAATCCCCTCTGGATGCCTGCTCCCCTTGCCACGGGATAAACTTATAAACACCCCTCTCAAGGTTATCCAACGATGTTTAAAGATTTAAGAAGAGTGCTGTACAATGTATACAGCTCCTCCTGAAATATTCATCCCCTGACATCAATGTTTCATCAATTTTCTATCATATATCACCCTTGACACCAGCTCCAATCCTGGTGGTGCAGATCACTGAAAGTAGGTATGTTTACAAAACCACCCACCTATGCTTCCCTCTTTTCCCACCTAATTTAGTATCAACTAGCCCATGCAGATATTACCTTCCCTCTCTGCTCTAGGTGAGCCAGCCCTGATCCCAGCTTCCCTCCAGGAGCAGATGAGGGCAGCCAGAGGCTCATGATGGGCAACCCAGACTAAACATGGGAAACCTTTTGCAGCAAGGAACTCAGCACTTAGCCGGAGCCGTACCAAAGGCTCTGCCTTATAATTTATCCATGAGAGCCCCCATTGCAGGATGCCAGCTGCCCTTTCCCCCTGCCCCAGGGTTCCCACACATTGGCCAAACTCCCAGGCATGTGCCAGACACCAGGTCCTATGGCAGCAAGGCACCCCCATCCCAGCTTCCCGAGGGACCCCAGCCAAGGGCAGCAAGGCACTCCGTGGGGTGCACAGGCTTGCACCCTCCCCGGCTGAAATAGGAACACCTCACCTCTGTCCAGAGCTGGCAGAGGAAAGCCCACCACTGCCCAAGCAAGCGTGCCAGCACACAGCAGCATGCGAGCCCAGAATCCATTAGCAATTTGCGCTGCTCACCTAGAAATCCCAGACTAGGCCTTTGATCTTCCCGAGGAATAGATTTCAGATCTGACCCCATCACTGGCACAGGCAGAAAAACCTCTAGCCTCTCTTTTTTCTTTTTTTTTTTTTTTTTATTGTTTTCCTTTTTAATCCCCACAAATGGTTTAACCTGTGTTAAGTGCCTGCCTGTGCCTCTCCTGGCCCTGCTAAACGACCAACAGGTTCCTTCAATCCACCCATGGGTCCAACAGGTTCCTTCAATCCACCCATGGGTCCTCACCCAGCTGCTGTGGCAAACTGGGATTGGGGGGAAAACACTCTCTTTTGCTACAGTCCTCTTTCGAACCACAACATTTCCAGGAGCAGTGTGGTTAATAAAATTAACAGAGACCTTTCCTCTCTCCGCCGCCGCAGCCTGAGCTGGAGAATCCAGAACATTTTAGCCGTTATCTGATTTGATGTGCAAAAAAACAGAGGGAGAAGGAAAAAAAGACCCACCCAACCCACTGCTGGCTCCTTCTCACCTTTAATTGCAGCATACAAATGCCAGGTTTGTTTTTGCTCTCTCTGAAATTCCCTCTGTCAGTGTGGGACTCCCTCCAGTGCAGGACAAAAATTGACTTCATGTCATGAACGAAGTAATTATTTCCCTCCACAAATGAATATGGCAATTATTTCCCTTTCTGAGAAGCAAGGGATGGGAGTGAGGTTTAAACCGCTGAGCAGAGCCGCACTCCCTCCCCAAGGTGGGGCTGCTCTCGGGCTTTGCTTGCCATCCGGACCACTGTACGCTGTGCTTCTGCTCCTTCCTCTCCCTCGTCAGCATTCCTGATGCCGATCCCGACATTGGGCATCGTTTTTGCCCATCCCAATGCCAGGCATGGGCAGATGCTGGATGAGGGGAGCCGTAACAGGCACTGCGAGGAGGGCAATCGCTCACGCCAGCAGCTCTGCTGTTGGCTTAAGGCCATCTGCTTGATCCCAAAGCAACTTTTCCCCTTCCATGCTGTTTCCCCCAGTTCAGGAGCAAAGGACGTTTCCTGACGTGCCCGTCCTTCATCTCTTCACTGAGGAAGAGCAGGAATTGACCCCCCTCGCAGTGCTGTGTTCACCTCTGGGGCCTCCAACACAAGAAGGACATGGAGCTGCTGGAGCGGGTCCAGAGGAGGCCACAAAGATGATCTGAGGGCTGCAGCACCTCTGCTATGGAGACAGGTTGAAAGAGTTGGGGTTGCTCAGCCTGGAGAAGAGAAGGCTCCGGGGAGACCTTCTAGCAGCCTTCCAGTACCTAAAGGGGCTACAAGAAAGCTGGAGAGGGGCTTTATGACAAAGGCGTGTAGTGACAGGACAAGGGGCAATGGCTTTAAACTGAAAGAGGGAAGATTTGGATTAGATAGAAGGAAGAAATTCTTCCCTCTGAGGGTGGTGAGGCACTGGAACAGGTTGTCCAGAGACGTTGTGGCTGCCCCATCCCTGGAGGTGTTCAAGGTCAGGTTGGATGAGGCTTTGAGCAACCTGGTGTAGTGGAAGATGTCCCTGCCCATGGCAGGGGGATTGGAACTAGATGATCTTGAAGGTCCCTTCCAAACCAAACCATTCTGTGATTCTATGAAAATACTGCCTCAGGCATGTGCACAGGGAAAATGTTAGAGAGTTTTCTATCCTAGTTAGAGAGGTGACCGTGGAAAAGCTACATCTCTGCTTCTCCATTTGCTGGTGTCCCATTCCCTGCCTGGACCAAGGTCTCACTTCAAAGGCTGGACCAAGGCAATGGCCAGGAGACTAGGATCAGCCCATCACTGATGGACACTACCTGCCTTTGCTGCTCTGCTGTTTTCGCCGCCGCAAGAAGGCGGTGAGGGGTCATCCACACATGAGCCCTGCAAGAGGTCAACGCTGGGCAAGGGCAGGGTCTTCGCTCAGCACCCAGAAGGTCCTCCTCTAGCATCAGGACATACATCTCGCGGCATCCTGGCTCTGTTTATTTCCTGGCCATTCATTTCATGCGTGCCCGTTTCCAACTCTAGCAACGAAGGGGTTTACCGACTCGTAAAGCATTTCTTCACTGTCTCTCCAGCACGTTGCAGCTTCTGCAGGTGTTAAAAGCCGATGTGAACAGCTACACAAAGCAAGCTATTTGTGGCACACGCCGAGATCGCTGAACCCCGCAAAAACGCCGAAGTGATGCGGCAGTGCGTACCGATGAGCAGTGAACCAGCTCCGTAACTATTAACTGTTTCCAGAAACGCAAAGCCCAGGCAATCCTGCAAAAACAAACACTTTCCGTAGCAGAGCAGATGGATCATCATGGGGCACTTGCACCAGCTCTCAGAAATCTCATCTTCACGGTGCAACCTTCTGGGTAGAGGCTGGAAGGAGTGTGTTGAAGCAGCTTCTCCAGAAATCTGTGCCTCGTTCCCCTGCCTGGCCATGCCCTACCACCATGGCCAGCCTGCCTCCAGCAAGCCAAGAACAAGAAAGATTGTAAGAGGGAGAAAAATGATAATAAATGTATTTTTTAATAGCTTACCTGCACCATGCTGGGTCAAGAAGTCATAGCAAGCCTCCACTGCGAGCCAGCAAGCACCTAAAGCTCCATCCTGCTAGTCTGGAGATGGGTGTTTGGTGGCACTTAGTAACTTCGCTAACGTAGAAAGCATAAAGCTGGGGAGCTCTGAGCTACACAGCACACCCATCAACGCAACCCCAGATACTGAGGTCCTGAAACAGTGGTGACTTTGCCTCGTCACCTCAAGTAGTCCTTCCCACCCTTCCTAACCAAGGGGCTACCTAACCTACATGTAAGAAAGAGCTCCAAGGACTACCTCAGGTGTTTGGCAAGACCTATGTGGACCACCAAGCGCAATGCTGGCACAGGGTTTCACCTATGACCAGGCAACAATCAGAGTAAACACATGTGGGTTTTTCACCTGCACGTACGCGCAGAATTACCTATTTGTTTTATCACAGGCATTTCATAACCCATCATCGCCCATCCCATGTGAGCCACCACCCAGACTCAGCCCCAACGCTCCCAGCCAGACCCCATCTCTTCGCTCCGTGGCTTAAAGCCGCAGGACACGAGCACGGCTCCCCAAGCAAGCCGGAAAGTCTCTTGAAGGTCGCGAGTGACCTTGAAGAGAGCTGGACGTTGGCTTGTTGGCTGCAGCGGCGGAAGCATGAAAATGTATTGCAGCCCTTGGGCAGCCTTCAGTTCTCATTTAGGCTGTTAATCAGAGGGGGGAGAGGGAGGAGAGCAGCGGCAGCTTTCCCCCCGCCAGCCTGGCTGTAAAAGTGTGAGTGGTACTGGAAGGGCCTTCAGGATACAGATTCTGCTTGGCATGGGGAGGGGGTGGTGGAAACCAGCTCTGCCTTGCTGCAAAATGAAGGGCTCTAGGAGCTGAAAGCGCGTGTTTCCCTTATTCTCGTTAGTCCTTCCACTGATGGAGTTATTTGAGTAACCGGTTTTGCCGTGGTCTGTGGGTCTCCCCTCTGGGAAGACGGATGCTGAGGCGCAGCCGCTCCAGAGCATCCTGCCATCTCTGCGATGCGGTGAGAAGGACGGGGCAGTGGGACCTTTCTGCTTTCGGTCCACGCGTCACCGTGCCATGCACAGCATCCGCCGTGTCCCCGGCATCCCTGCGAAACAGCACAGCTCCGGTGGGCACCTTGGACCGTGAGGCTGTTGGAAAGGGACACAGGCTCTGCTCCTCGGGGAAGTGGGGCTGGTGACCTGCCCTACCAAGAGGAATAACTCAAATACGGGTAGGATGCTTTAAGGGAGAGCAAGCGGAGTTGGAGCAGAGCACCGGGAGAAGCCACCCCGCTGCTCACCCTTCTCCAGTACGGCAAGGGTTAAGATGAGTCTATTACTGTTTGCTTGTCACTTTGTCGCTGATCTAATGACCATCGATAATAGTTGAATAAGAATTGATGGAGAGATGGATTTAATTAACCCCGGTGTCAGCAGCCAGCGTTGCTGTCTGTTTGTGTTAATGGAGCCGCTCAGGAAGAACAAAAAAAAAAAATCCTCTCTTGAGCTTTGCGTGGCTCAGCCTGCGGCAAGTAAAACAGTTCTATTCATCAGCTGCGCCCTCCAGGTATACCCAGGGAGTGCTCCCCCCAAAAAAAATAAAATAATCACCTACTTGGTCGCAATCCGAGTCCCCGGCTTCACCCATCACTCTGCCTCTGCCTCCTGCTGCCAGGCGCCGCGGCAGCACGGGCCAGGTCTCAGCAGGACAAGGCAGACGTTGGGAGGCTGGAGATCTTTATTTAGCGGAGGGGACGGTGCAAGGAGGCTTGTTAGGGGAAGGGCAGCACAAAGGCAGCGAGTGCTTGGTGTTATCTGAGGGTGCAGATGCCGGGCGGGATGATGGGATGGGTCAGGGATGCAGGCGGAGGGGCTTGCCCAGCCAGCCAGCCTGCTCTGCATCCCCCTGGGCCTTCCTACTGTCCTCCTTCTTCCAAAATCCAGCTGTTGTACACATTCTGGTGGGATTTATCCTCCTCTTCCGGCCAGGCCACTGAGTTTTGCCACCGATTTCCAGGGGCAGAGCAGTAACACGAGGGTGCACACCGGAGCAGCCCCCTCCCCGGGCATTATCTGATGAGGAGACCCCCTGGGCAGGCTGGGGAGGGGATGGGGAGCTCGTCTGACACTCGTGAGGTTTTCTTCACACTTCCCCTTCCCCTCATTTTCAGCTGTGATTGCTTTTTGTGTCCTAACACATGTCCATCCGCGGCACTGGGGATGCACGAGAACGGTGCTGAGACCGGCACGGGATGCTCCTCCAGGCGCTGCAGCCGGAAAGCCTGTGTGCTCGCTGTGATGGACCAAGGTATTGCTGTCTGAAGGAATCAGCTTCCCGGCGCAATGCCTTGCCAGGCTAAAAATACTCCTTCCAGTAACAACGCTGGCTCCCGCTGCCGGCATTGCCCGGTGGCTGGCGGTTCCAGGTGAGACGGGACGTGGATCTTTCATGAGATGAGGTCAGTGAAAATACCCGTTGTTGGCAAACTCGTTTCCTGCGGAGGAACGATGAGGTCAGCTTTTTGGCTTCAGCACCTTGTTTAGCATTTGCAGGGAGCTCCTCAGCCAGGATTCCCACGGAAAAGATGGGCATGGAAAACACACGGGCGAGGCAGAGGCTATTGCTGGGGAGGTGAAAGCCGGCGTCGACAGAGATGAGGGTTTTGTTCCTACCCTTGGGCCTTGCTCCTCCAGCTTCGGAATGAAGGTAACATCACCTGGGCATGGAAAGGTGGGGAGTGTAATGCCGTGGTGGCTAATCAGGAGTTTCTAAGCCCTTAACCCAGCTCTCCAAGCAGCCCTTGGAACGTTTTGGGAGAGCCGGTCTTAGCGATGCAACGGGGCACGTGGGTCCCTCCCTCCCTCCCAATCACCAGATCTTTCTTCTATTAGATCAGCAGAGAAGATCAGTAATTCAAACAAGCAAAGCTGGCAGCACAATGCATAACGGAGCCTGGCTTCCTGAATGCAGTCCCTGGAGCAGCAAAACTCACCCTGCCATGGCAGGAATCAGGAACCCTGGGAAGGATCCCAATCCCAAGCAACATCCCAAGTCCATCCTGGGGAGCTGCCAAGCTAGGGCTGAGCAGAAGCCTTCCCCTACCAAAAAAACCCAAATCCAACTCAAAGTAACCCACATTTTCCTCTTTTAGGCTCATCTGCCCGGTGGAACATCTCTGACTGCTCACAGCTCCACTTCACCCCAGCAAAGGATGTGCAAGGCACAAGCAAGGTCTGTCCTGCTCCAGAATAATTTGAGCCTTTGGAAAGATGCTGGTTTAGAGAGAAACAGGCTTCCTGTTTTGCTCATCCCCATCCCAGACAGAAAGTGCCTTTGCCAAGTACATCTTCAAATCCCTGCCAGTAACCTGCAGTCATGGAATACGTGAGGCTGAGGAAAACAAAAAACAACAAAAAACACACACACTAAAACTCAACAAAAAACCACCACCCAAAACCCAACAGGATTTAATTTTGAAGACCTTATAGCTAGTCTTATAGCTTTTCAACCATGGGAGCAGGTGAGCCAATAATAAAATCAACTGCCCAGAGAGGAAATGAATATTGGGTTTTGTTCCAAACGGATGAGTTCAGCCAGAGTCTGAAAAAGGGGGAAAAAAAATATCATCATCATAAAAAAATAAAGAGAGTAGGAATTGTTCTGTGACAAACGTATTTTGACAATCTGGCTGAAAGGGCTGACAGAGTTACGAGCGAGGGGGAGGAATTACTGATCGCTGAGTGTCATCTCACTTGTTTTTCTTGATTCAGCCTGGCCCTGCTAACAATGTGTGTCACTGCCCAGCGCTGGGAACATCCTTTGCTGAATGACACCCGGTGTTCTCCAAGGCAAAGCCCGGCTTCCTCCTGCAATATACCTGCCAACAGCCCCAGCACCAGGGGTGACGAAGGGGCTATCCACCAGATGGGCCAGATCCAGGAAGGGTGCAGGGCGGAGGGCCCGGGGTCTCCAGCCACACATCCCGATGCTTTTCTATTTGTGGTGAGCCTTGACTCATATCTCCCGGTTTTCCAGCTGGCTGAAACCATCCAGCGCTTGGGGACGATGCTCTACGATGGGCCTTGGTGGCTCTGGAGGTGCTGAGTGCTCCTGATCTCCTCCGGGGGGTTGGAAATGCAGCGTGGTTTTCCACCGCTTTGGAGGTAAGTGAGCGATCCAGTAGTTTAAGCCAGTGCACTTCATGTTGTGTCCTAAGTGACCAAGTAAACGGTAGTGAAACCAAGGGAAAAAGCAGTTCTCCGTGAATGCTGTTCTTGTTGTCATCCACATGTGCCAAAATGGTGTTCAAGATCTCTGTTTGCAACCCCAGCCGCAGGTTGGGTAAAGAGGAAAAGCATAGGAGCATGGTGGCCACTTGATTTTGGGCTCATCAAATGAAAGCAAGAGCCACTCAGGAGGAAGGGCAGCTGGTACAAAGCCTCCCGCTGTCTTTGCCAAGAGGGTGAGCGAAATTCAACCGGGCATCAAACGAGACCATCACGATATCTGGAAAAAGACCATGGCAGTTGACCGAAGCCATGGCTTCCCAATGGTGAGGAGGTGCCTGCTGCAGGCACATCCTCCGTGTTGACTATTGCCAACGCTGGTCTTCTGAGTCACTAAGGATGGTGCCATGCCTTGCTGGTCAGTGTGGACACCTCCCTCCCCACCCCAAAACCAGGGTGGTGTGTGTTTACCAGGAAAGGGCTTGAGGGACTGGAGCATTTCCTGCCGACACGAATTTAACACCACCCTTACACCAACCTAAATCCAAAGTCCTGAAGTACAAGGCTTTGGAGGTTGCCAGAGCCTGATGTCTCTTTCTGTGAGTAAGAGGGCTGGAGGTGCCTGGTTTTGAATGGAGTTTGTGTTTCCGGAGCGGATGGGTGTTGGTGAGGAGTCTCTAACGTCTACTACCAAGGCTGTACCCCTTGGCTAGAAGTTAGGTCTGAGTTGCGGACATCAGAGATTTTAAATCTCCCTTCTTGGCCTGAGCTGTGCAGCTCAGGGAGCGGCTTGTGCAGTGACCGATCCTCCCACGGCATCTCTTACCTGGAAAAACCTGGATGCGGCCAAGCTGTAAGAGCTCGTTAGTTTTAATTACCAGAAAAGAACCTCTCTTCAGAGCAGGACTCGGTGCTGATGCACGCAAACCTGGTGGCATTTCATGACATTCAGAGAGGGTCCCTCCGGTTAAAGGACACCTGTCAAGGGCTGCATGAAGCCGAGCTGTGACCATGCTCCGGGAGAAGGATGCTCCCTGTGACTCGTTATGAGTCAGTTTGAGTCACCTGCCTCCACTTGCTGCTGCTAATTTATTACCAACAGCAATTCTGAGAATTTGGGATTATCAGCTGCTCATTCAAATTTTTCCCTTCTTAGAAGCCAATGTGAAAAAACATTCGGACTTGAGGGTCTTACGGCAGGAGCAGGTCCTACGGCAGCTTTCTCCCTGGTTCTCAACTCTTTGCTAGGACTATTATTGATGCTGGTGAAGGGAGAACTTCAGACCTTCCTTCTGCTTTCTGGTGTTTTTCCCCAGTCTGATTCTGCAGCTTTTCAGATAGAAACATCGATGTCTTGCTTCCCTGTCGAGTGACATCTTTCAGGACATGTTTTCCAAGGGTCGGAGCAGAGGGCAACATCCCGGAGAACAGCATGATGCTTCTGAGATAAATAAAGTGCTCAGAGCGAAACCTCCTAGGGTGGAGGGACAAGGGCAACATGAATTTTTCTCAAGGCTCAGAGGATGGCTCTGTGTTTCCAGAAACAACCGCCTTACATTTGCACTGATAATCATTACAATCATGGGGCGAAGTTCAGCAAAACGAAGGTCAGGTTGTCTGGGATGGGAAGAGCTCCAGAAATTTCCAGTGATATATTTATAGTTTTAAGCGTTTGTCCGTGACCGTCTCTTGCAGGACTCTCCCGCTCCACTTAATGTCTGTGCCCAGACTGGCCTTGGAAGAAAGAAATCCATCCATTCAGGTTGTTTTGGATAATTAGAGCAAAATAAACAAGCCCAGACATTTTCAGTTGTCCTGGTTGCTCTGTTCCTCACTGCAAGAAAGACATGGAGGTGCTGGAGCATGTCCACAGAAGGGCAATGAAGCTGATGATGGGTCTGAAGCACAAGTCTGATGAGGAATGGCTGAAGGAACTGTGGGTGTTTAGCCTGGAGAAAAGGAGGCTGAGGGGAGACCTTATCACTCTGTACAACTGCCTGAAAGGAGGTTGTAGCGAGGTGGGGGTCAGCCTCTTCTCCCAAGTAACAAGTGATAGGACAAGAGGAAATGTCTTCAAGTTGTGCCAGGGGACATTTAGATTGGAGATTAGGAAAAATGTCTTCACAGAAAGGGTTGTCAAGCACTGGAACAGACTGCCTAGGGAAGTGGTGCAGTCACCGTCCCTGGAGGTATTTAAAAGACGTGTAGATGTGATTGGACTTGATGATCTTAAAGGTCCTTTCCAACCTAAACGATTCTATGATTCCGCTCCCACTCCCCTGCCTCATGCTGTTACTCATCACTCGAACGCAGGGGAAAAGGCAGGAGAAAGCCTGGGCTCCTGTTTGCTCACCCTGATGGAGGTTCTGCGTTAAAGCCTCGTCATTCCTCTCCCCGCCGATGGATGATTCCTGCTCACGATGACACTAAAGCTGTCCGAGCTCCTAAACAGCAGCGTTTCACCCCGACTCCGTGTGTGAGCATCCTAAGGAAGAGCCTGGCCGCCTCGCCGGGTGCCCAGCTCCCTAAGGACAGCTGGAGAGCAGAGCTGACATCCAGTTACGTCCTTTAGTTACTTGGCAGGATAAATGGAAGTAGAGCTTCCAGGCTTAATAACCCCTCGTGCCCCACCAGCCGCTTCATGGGACGCGGGCCTCGTTAACATGCAAAACAATGTAAAGATGCAGGTGGGGTTCTGGCTGGTTAACCAGGAGATGCTTCAGTGAGAATTATCCAATTAAATCTCCACCTCTCCCTCACTTTCATGTTTGTTGGAGCAGCGTTATCAACCCAGCCAACAGACGCAGGTCCTAATGGAGCATCATCCTCGTTAAGCAATCACAGCAGGCGGCGGGGTGCGCCTGGACATCCCCGTGGCACTGGCCTGGCTCTCCAGGGAGGCAAGGACACCTAACCAAAACCTAAATGGATATGCTGGCACACACCGTGGAGTCTCAGGAGGGGCTAAGCCTGCCCAGGTTGGTTTTGTTTCATCTCCCCCTCCTCTTTCTGGCAGCACCGCTCCCTCTTTACTCAGCCCATTCTTTCTCCTTGGCCACCACGCCACGAACAAGCCCGAGCGTGGCACGAGTAGGTGCTGCTGCTCTCCTTAAGTGCGGATGCTAAGCCCTGCTTTTGCAAAGGAAAAATAAAACGGGCAATGCGGGGGCAACACAAGAAAAAAAGAAGAAAGAAAACAGAAAAAGGCAGAAAAAGAGAAAAGGGCAGAAAAAGGCAAAAAAAAAGAAAAAAACAACAAAAAAAATATAAAGGGTGCTAATACCTTTCCAGTCCTGCCTTGCAGCGAGAGCCATGGCTGGCTCAGCACCGGGATCCGGCCTCAGCCCATCGCGGGTGAAAGCTCATCCCTGTGGAGCTCTTCCCGGTGCTCCCGGCTGGGCACAGGAGCAGCTGCCGGGTTGCCCTGCCTGGTTGCTGCACAATTTCTGTGTCGCCCCTCAGCCCCATGTATTTCCCATAACTGCTTGTCTGGACAACTGCTTGTCTCCAAAAACCAAACCCACCATACTTTTATCGCGGGCTTTCTGGTGAAACAAGAGCAAAAGAAATGAGAACAAAGCAGCAGCCCCTGGAGCTAGAAAACATAAACAAACATAGCTTTGGGGTAAAAATGAGGTTCATTCTATTAGAAGCACTACCTGTTTGCTGACAAAACACAGATTTCAGACGTGAAGCTGAAAAGTTTTAAGGAGTTAACTCTTTTCCCACCCATCTGCTGGAGTAATGGTGCCTGGTGACATGTCCGGGCACCTTGGCATGGTGGTGGGGTGGCAGGTCCTGCAGGAAGGGGCTCAGTGGCATAAAGCCAGGACCACCAGACAGAGTCCTGGGTGCAGGGGGGGGTCCCTGTGCGTCCCTGCCCTGGCACTCACTGGGTGTATGGATGCAGCCCACCAACGCATCCACGGAAGGGGCTGCAGGCAGGGCAGAGGGAGCACTCACTGCCCTTCTCACCCTTCCCAGTCCCCTGCCAGGAGGTGGGATGGCTGCTAGAGCCTTTCCCACAGAAAGGCAAGGCTGGTGGCTGGGTGGGAGGAGGACCCCGCTCTGGCCAGCCACCCCACGCCACGGGATTTCCTCCTCTCCCTCCAGCTGTGCGTGCGAAGACAGCAAATCCCTCTCCGCAGGAGCCGTTAGAGTGGCTAAAATTGAGCTCAACACCAGGGGGGGTACCCTCTATCACCCCCCCCAGCACTGGCGCTGCCTGGGTCCTGCTGGGCATCGAGTGCGGCTGGTAAAAGCAGCAGCAAATGAAATCACATGCACATCTCCAGCCGAGGCGATAATTTGTTTCCCTGAGACCATCTGACACCCGGCAAGAGCCCGGTCAGGGCGCCCAGCGAGGGAGCTGGGGCTGGCAGAGGTGGTGGAGACGGCCGTCATGCTGGGGACTCTTCCCTCCGAGCTACCTCTTGAGCCCTCCCAGGGAGGTTTGCACCCCTTCGTCCTGATGGGTGCCATCGGGTTGTGCCCAAACCATGCCAAAGCGACCTGGCACTGACACATTCCAGTCTCTGCTTCACTCTGTGGGCCTTTGCTTGGTCAGCAGAGGAGATTTGCAGCAGAGAGGATGCATCCCCCTTGCCTGAGACCCAGAGCAGCCTAAGCATCCCGAGATCCTTTCCCATCTCTGGGAAAAGAAGGGTGCTGGAGGCTGAGCACCCCAGCATCTCAAGAACATCTGCGCTCAGCGAGCCCTGGCATGAGCTTTAAGCACTGGGTGATGCTACCCTGCTCCCAGCAAGCAGCCCCAGCCATCTTCTTAGTTGCATGGGGGAAAAAGGAGGCTATCAGCAGAAATGCTGGTTCCCATCCAAGTTCAGCCCCAGCCTGACCTCTTTATCCCATGCAGAAACCTAAAACGTGCTTTTTTCCGCCAGCGTGTCGTGAGGATGAGGCGTTTAAGGTGTAAGGAGCACAGAGCTTACCCGCGCGGATACAGCCGGGCTCCGGAGCTGTGTTGAAAGAGGATTGTCCCCATGGCTGGGTGGGCAGGGAAGAAGAGGGCTTTTGGGGCAGGCAGCTCATTCGGAGTCATTTTGAGCTCACTCGGCCCCGACGGAGCCTGACCACCACCACGTGCATGGCTTGGGTTCGCCTTCAGATGGGGAAACAAAATTTGAGAGAGCAAACCCAGCTGAAGGACTGGGGAACTGGAAAGAGAAAGCAGGATCTGAAAATACTTTCATCCTTGTTGGTGTGTGTGCTCCCAGACACAGCTTCTTTCTCTCCTCTTTAAAAACTCCCCCCAAACTTCATTTTTGCTCCCAATCAGCAATGCAGATGTGCACCGGGTAGCTGGATATTGCCATGGCAACAGAGTTTTCCCATCCCCTTCCCCCAGATGAAGAAAGGGGGGAAAAAAAAAATATATTAAAAATAAACAATTTTAATAATGTCACGAAAAAGCAGACAGGGATGTAAGAATGCATTAAGAGCTGGAGTGGCTCCGGCAACGGGAAGTGCTCCAGCTCCTTCCCTTTCTGTCGCTCGCGCTCTCCCCGACCCCCTGAAAGGTAACCTTTAAAACACACTCGGCAGTGTGGTACTTAAACCTCTGGCATTTACCTTCATTTCACTCCAGCTTTTATTTCTTTCGAGGGGAGGAGGGATTTTGTGCTATAAAAGGACAAGTTGGGTTGTGGGGTTTTTTTTTTCCTTCCCCTTGGCTTGATTATTTTCCCCTCCTGTGCATGTGGTTTCTTTTTCCCCTCCACTTCTCTCATTTTTGCGGTCGCCACTGTCCACGAGCACAAACCACGGTGCCCATTGCCATGGGTGGAGCAGGATGGGGAGCCAACCTGGCATCCAAATTCCCCCCCCCCTCAAACACCCCAAACTGACATTTTAAGGTATTAAAAAGGTGAGATGGGTGATGCTGGAGGGGGAATGGTGGTCTGAGGTCCCCAATGGCTAGAGGAGGAGACCTGTGCCAAGGCGGCTGTGCTCCCCAAGAGATGCTCAAGCCACAGCAGACACCATTTCTCTTGCTCCTCTTGTCCATTTATAACAAAAAGCTCCGTGCATGGATGGGTGCTGAACCGTTTACACCCACTGCCTCCCCATCAGGGCTCCGCTCCACACTCCCCCTCTTACAGCCTCCCACTTTTTGGCTCGTTAAGAGCCAGACCTGGCAGCAAATGCTTTGCCATGGCTTTATGACAGCCCTGGGAATCCTGGCGTGGAATTTATGCCTCTTACAGGAGGATATCTACAGCTACCAGTCATACCAGATCCTGGTTTTATCACAGGCTGATTACTACATTTGCTTTCCCCTCCTTCCCAAAGACCCTGCTTCAGGAGTCGTGTGATTAGCAGAGCATCTCCATTCTCATTACAAAAGAAAATCTTGTATTTTCTAGGTTGGAAAAGAGCTCGAAAGCATGACCTAATTGTGCCCGGACCCCTGTGGGCAAACAAAGAGTCTAAGCTATATTAATAAAAGGAAACTTGCCCATTTTTTTCAAAGCCATTCATTAATTTCAAGCGTGACCCAGGAACAAAGACATGAATTATTATGTCTTCGTAACCCAGCAGCACCTGTGATGCCAGGCTGACTCCGTGCCATGTTTAGTGCAGCAGGACACCTGAGCAGCCCAGCTCCCAAACAGACACCCTAAATACCTGGGAGGGATGAGGGAAGGTCCCCCCATCCCATAGCTGCACCTGGGAGCATCCTAAGGGAGATGGAGATACCTGAAAGAGATGCTTAAACTGAGCGCATCCTGGGGAAAACAGGACCAGGAGAGGATGCAGAGCAGGGCTGGTGGGTCTACATCACCCCTTCCCAACACTTTCAGGCAATGTCTGTACCACCACCAAGACGTCTCCACTAATCGGGGCACTCCGACTCCTGCAGACTTTACAAGTTCCACTGAGGACATGCTTTACTTTCTAGAGACAAATTGGCTCTTGACATGTTCACCCTCTCCTACTACACACCACAAGTAACACAGCACAGATTTGCAATGCAGCTTTCAACTCCTTTTTTTTTTTTTTTTCATTTTAAATTTTCTGGGAGCAAGTTCTTATGCTCTTTTGGCCTGCAAGTCTTTTCCGACCTGGCAACAGTCAAGTAACTTGAGCAGGAGTTAGCAGCGACGCCTTCCTCCTTCTGCAGCTAACAGCCTCATGGAGCAACCCCAAAATGTCCATCTCCGGGGGACCACCATCAAGTATGAAGTCTCCTCAACTCACACTGCACAGCTATTCACTAGTTTTTCAGTGTAAACTCAACTTGAAGAAGTAGCCAAATGTTTGAGTCAATGAGTAGAGGCTTGGGTTTTTTTTGGGTAGGTTTGTGGGGGTTTTGGTGTTGGTTTTTTTTTTTTAGGGGAGGGATACTCTAGACCAGTAAAGATCAAACCTTCACCTCTTCATGGCTCTGCAGTTCTACGAGTTGGAAGAGGTAGACGAGCCTCCCTGTGCATGAGGTTTCCTTGGGACACTTGACACTGGCTCAAAGGGCTGTGCCATGTCTCAGGCTTGAGCCAAATTGGATGCCTTCAGAAACCCTTCAGAGCAAAGATCATGGTCCACAATCCATCCCCTAGCCAGGCAGGCAAGTGCAAGTGGGACAAGGTGAGTCTTGAGTCAAGGAGAGCAGTGCCACAACGCAGTCATGAGCAGAAGAAAAGATAGAAACTCCTCTCAGCAAAAGGTCTCAGGACAGATAAACCCCCGCTTGGTCATATCTGTTAATCCCTCAACCAGGAGAGCGGGATTCCAGTTAGATTTAGATGGTACATCTGCTGACCCTCCAGACGAGGAGGGAGTTTTGTCTAAAGAAAGGGAAAAAAAAAGCGCAAAGGTATGAAATCACCTGAAGATTTTGTCTGAGCGTGATGGGATGGAGCACTCGTGGCACTGTAAAAAAAAAGGCAACAAGAAAAATCTTGACTCTTCAGTGTTTGCAGAGATTAAATTGAAGCCTTCTGGTGTGATCCATTGATTGCATTTCACTTCCACAAACAGTTGCGTGGCAGTACAAATTACAAAGGACGCAGAGCACACGTTTTCCAGCCATCCAGCAATTTGTTCTTTTATCGGCAAGGATCTCCTCAGAGCAAGCCACGAGTCGGGCAGAAGGCTGGGATCTGTAGGAATTCAAGTCAGGGGAAAAGCCAGAAGTGGCTTCCTTCCTTTCTACATGGCCCAGCTGAAGACCTCTAATTTGTTGTGGATGCGCCATTTCAAAACACTCTGGTACGTCCCTAGCAGGGCATCAAGATGAACCTGAGTGTCTGCGCTTCCAAAGAGCCCACTCTGCAGATTCCTCTAACTCCTCAGAGGACATACGATACATGGCTGCATTTTTAATCCAAGAAAAGACACAGCAAAACCACAAGAGGTTCTGTATTGGGTTTGTGTGGGAAGTTTTGGTAGCAGGGGGGCTACAGGGGTGGCTTCTGTGAGAAGCTGCTAGAAGCTTCCCCCATATCTGATAGAGCCAATGCCAGCTGGCTCCCAGATGGACCCACTGCTGGTCAAGGCTGAGCCCATCAGACATGGTGGTAGCACCTCTGGGATAACATAGCTAAGAAGAGGGAAAAGAACCACTGCTGAAACAGCAGCAGAGAGAGGAGTAAAATGCGAGAGCAACATCTCTGCAGGCACAGAGATCGGTGAAGGAGGGGGAGGAGGTGCTCCAGACACTGGAGCAGAGACTCCCCTGTAGCCTGTGGTGAAGATCATGATGAGGCAGGCTGTCCCCCTGCACCTCATGGAGGTCCATGGTGGAGCAGAGACCCACCTGCAGCCCATGGAGGACCCCACACCAGAGCAGGTGGATGTGCCTGAAGGAGGCTGAGACCTTATGGGAAGCCCATGCTGGAGCAGACTCCTGGCAGGACCTGTGGACAGAGGGGCCCACACTGGAGCAGGTTTGCTTGGCAGGACTTGTCACTCCATGGGGGACCCACACTGGAGCAGTTCATGAAGAACTGCAGCCTATGGGAAGAACTCATGTTGGAGAAGTTCATGGAGGACTGTCTCCCATGGGAGAGACCCCAGGCTGAAACAAGGGAAGAGTGTAAGGAGTCCTCCCCCTGAGGAGGAAGGAGCAGCAGAGACAACATGTGATGAACTGACCACAACCCCCATTCCCCATCCCCCTGCACCACTGGTGGGGAAGAGGTTGAGAATTCAGGAATGAGGTTGAGAATTCAGGAATGAGGTTGAGCCTGGGAAGAAGGGAGGGGCGGAGGAAGGTGTAAGGTGTTTTTAAGACTTGGGTTTACTTCTCATTATCCTCCTCTGATTTGATTGGTAATAAATTAAACTAATTTCCCCAAACTGGGTCTGCTTTGCCCACTACAGTAATTGGTGAGTGATCTCTCCCTGTCCTTATCTCGACCCACCAGTCTTTAGTTATGTTTTCTATCCCCTGTCCAGCTGCTTGTAACTTGCAAACTCCTGGGGTTGCACAGGAATTCAACACAAAGGTTAACAGAAGGAGATGTTGGGAGGATGATGGCAAGAGGAGGAGCAGCCAATTTTTTTTTTTTTTTTTTTTTTTTTTTTTTTTTTTTTTAAGATGCACATGAGACCCCCGGTGAAGCACCTCTCCAGTGCCTAACCAGGGTCTGAGCTCTTTGGGAGGTCTGGTTGGAAGGGTCCTGCCCTTGGCATTCCAGCTCAGAGGTAATGGTGAAGGCTGTATGGCATGAGGTGGCTGCAAAGGATCTCACCTAGAAACACTGAAATCAGCAAATATCTCTAAATATTGACTTCAGCCAACAAATACAATTCAAATCATCCAACAAGAATAAAAACTGGCGTAGCTACTGCTATGCAAGCTGGTATTCAGCAAAAGCCTTCCCTGCTGGGACTTGTGGTTCCAATTTCAATGTGACATTCGTGTCTGCAAAGTTCTCCCACGGGCCAGGTTTTTCTTCTCCTTTTGATCTATGGGCTTCTCCCACCAACACCTGCAAACAGTGCGATGCTGAGGTCCTCACTGGTCCTGGAGTTCCCTCATCATCGCCTTGAGCTAATTTTAGAGCCCTCTTTGCTGGTTTTGCAGGCAAACTCTTGACACAGCACTGATATCTTGTTTTTCCTCCTGCAAATCCACAAAGCCAGATCACAAGTGAAAGCAGAGAGAAGGTGTTTTGCTGTGAAAGATGTCGGGCTGGGTGACGAGGCATCACCAGAAGTGTCCTCGCAGATGCTACTAGGGTCATGTCAATACTTCATAATTTCTTCTTATCATTGCCAATGTTTAATTCCACCCACTTTTAAGAACTGTTAGCATCCTGGAGATCCTCAGCCACGCGCAAGGAAGCCCAGGGTCTTTCCCCAAACAGTGGAGAGCAGCAATAAGCGTGTGGAGAAGGAAGACCTTTTTGGAGAAGGCCAAAGGATGGATCGCTCCATTGTCAAGAAGGGAAGAATCACAAAACAGACAACGAAAGCCTGTTGACCACACAACACAGTCTACCTATTTGCACGCTTTCCTCCTGGAGAGGACAGATTTAAGGGCCAGAGTGCTGCTCCTTTCGAAGCAGAGGCGAGGTCTATTAGCATTACTGCCATTATATTAGCACCAATGACACAGGCTTTTAACCCTTCACCCAAAGAAGTGGAAGGTACCTACGGTACCGACTAAGATTTAATAAACAGAAAATCATTTCTAACAGCCTAAAACACCTATTAGACACAGGCAATCTGCTTCTGCCTACTCCCCCGATGCCAACGCTCGGCGCGAGGCAGCAGCAGCAGAACACGAGCTCTGCGCTGATCCGTGAAAGTGGTGATACTGAAGCTGAAGGCTTCAGGGTTTGGGGTGTTCAGAGAGGAACAACTTGCTTTTTTTTTTTTTTTCTTGCCATCACATTTGTCCAGAAAGGCTGGGAGAGCACAATAGATGGACAGGATAAGGGAGCCCTCAGTTAATTCCACTTTAAACCCAATTTCATTTCCTTTCTAATTAGGCATGTTTTAACAACTGATTATCTCTCCTGAGCAGTTGTGGGTATCCTTCTTGGCTACTTTCTCAGTTTTTTTCCAAACAAAGCCCTACTGCAATTGTAACACTAAAAAACAAGGGAGCAAGGCAGATCACAGGCAGTCTGGAGAGCACTCTGCCAGGAATTGGGACTGAGGTTTCCTTTTTCATTCCTAAAGGTGAAAACCAGAAGGTGCTCACACAGCCCTGCTGGTAGCAGAGTACAGTCCTCAGTAAATGATTATTAAGGGCTAACTGTAAAAAAAAAAAAACCACAAACAACAAACCTCTGCAACAGGCACTCAACCCTCATGGCCATGCTCTAGGTGCCTTATCTCCTACCTGTGCATCCCACAGTGCCCAGGCAATGCAGCTTCTCCCAGCAGCTCCAAGGTGCCAGGTCTGATTCCTCCTATCCCCCAGATCGTGGAGCCAACAGCAGCATCTACAAGCCCCCTTTAAAGCCAATAGCAGGACTAGGTGGCAGGTGAAGGGATTACAGCCCTGATGTGGCTAAAGCCTCCGCAGGTGGCCATGGCTATCCCTAATGCACATCAGCAGAGGAACCTGTGCCCAATTTTTGTGAAGGGCCCTTAAACCCCAATTTAAGGACCCCGAGTTACCACCTTGGTGATTTCTCAGCCTTCTGGATATAACCCTTACAGCTCCAGCTCTCCCAGATGACTCTTGCCTCCTGTGTCCGCCTGGCATGGCACAGCTCGGCAGGTTGGCCAGCTCGGCGGCAGGACAGATGGCACCGGGAGACGGCTGGCATGTTTGGGCTCCCATGAAGCCTCGTCAGGCAGAGGAGGAGCACGGTGCTCCCTGAGCCCTAAACCAGGCAACAGAAAGGCAGGGACAGAGGGTCGCCGGTGCCTCACTTCGGCATTGGCCCCTTTTCCCTGAATTCACCCGCCTCACTGCAGCTGGTCCATCCTGTGCACTGTCTCGGGGAGCAGCGAGTCCTGCCAAGGGTTAAGCACTGTCATTCCTCTGCTCCAAATCCAGTTCCTCACAGTCATTTCTTTGTTGTTTTTCTGGGATGTCTCATGCTTCTACTTGGCTTGCTCCTCTGATTGCAGAGGCCAGTGCTCAGTTCCTGCTGGGAAGCCACGCTCTGGAGAAGGGGCAATGGGCTGGTGCTGGAAAGCACGCACTGAGACCCCCACCCTGACACCCCTGCCAAGTGCCAGCTTGCTGTGTCAGTCCCCTGGCAACATGCCACACCGCTGGGCATGACAGAGCTGCAGTGCCACAAGCATCCCCCAAACTTGCCAGCTTCCCGGTGTCTCATTACAAGATGAGCAAACTCAGAGTGGTTTTCTCCAAAGCTTTTATTTATTTTTTTTTTTTAAATAAACTTATTTGAGCAAAAAGACTATAGAGCTGAGCATCCCACCCCATCCCCTGGCTGCCCCGAGCCCCCTGCTGCCAGCAAAAGGCCGGGAAGCCGCAAAGCCCCTTTTTCCGCCCTTCTTCCGCGCTGGCAGCCGATTCCCAGACGTGAGACATAGTTTGTTTTCCCTTTTCCATGACCTCACCCCCGTTTCTCTTGGCGCTGCCTCTCCCTGAGCCCGAGCCCAAGGGCACACATTGGCCACCAGCAGCAGCCGGGTGGGGATATTTTATCAGGAGAAGGGTTTTTTGGCACAAAAAATGGGTCTGCCCCCAGGGATGTGCAGCTATTGCAGACATTAATGCTGCTGGGATAGTGCTTTAAATGTTCCCATCCTCTTCATCGCTGGGACCTGGATGAAGTCCACGGGCTCTCGTGCACCTGTCCCACAATAAACACGCAGAGAAAAGAGCAGGAAAACGAAAAGGAAAAGCAGTGTAAATACTAACTGATCCATTTTTTCCCTCTCCAAACCCCTGGACTGTCTCTTAAATTTCCTGCACCCCATAAAAACTCATTAAAGAGTTTCGGTGTGACCGGAGTGGTCATCTCGATGGCATTTACCTCCCTCAAAATGGGATGCGACAGCTCCGAGTTAATAAGTCCGGGAGGAATACTTATAAAATAAGATGGTGTCACAACGTGTTGCTAAAATAGCAGGTGAGCCGGCCCATTTGGAGAGCTTAATGGCCCCACGTTTTAAAAATATCTGTGCTACATTTCGCCCGACAGATAATAAATCTGCGGCAGATATGGATTTTCCTGCCCGGCTGCTGCACCGAGCTCCGGCTCGGTCTCCGCACCCCGGGGGGGATCTCAATGCCTGCGCAATATCCTCCTGCTGCCCCTGCCCAGCGCCTTTGCTGGTGTGTTTTTGGGGACGGCAGCTGCAGGGATGGTGTTTTGTTGTGCGTCTCATATAACCTGACGATGCCGCTACCACATCCTGGGGCAGCATTCGGTCCCCACCGATCCCCCCGCTCCACCTCTGCCTTGGAAGGGGGACCGGTGGCTTCCCAGCAAGAGGACCCTCATCCCAAAATACCTGCAGCTTACACCATCCCAAACAGCACCCAGGCTGCCAAGAGGGATGAGGAGCTGTTTTTATGGCAGGGATAAACTGATGCCATGCTGGGAGCGGGAAACAGGAGCTCTCCTCGCATCCGGACACACCGATAACACAGACTGGAGAGAGCTGAGGTGGGGCCAGATTTTTGGGGGTTTTGTTTTGTGTGGGTTTTTTTTCTTTTTACCTTGCATTATTTGCAAGAACTTAACGCACAGCATGAAATCTTCCGACTGACAAGTGAAATTTAGTTAGCAGAGCTTCTATTATTCCCAATTTATTACTCCGCTGGAGAGTCGTGCAGGCTGAAGGGCTGGAGAAAGGAAAACAGAGGCACGCGCGCGCACGCACCGACGGAAGCCAGCAAAGCAAACCCAAGGCTCCCGCTGAATTATGACTCACAATTTATAAACCATTACGTGCAATGGATTTCAACTATATTTATTGCAATACGACTGCTAGCAGTTCAAAAATCAATTTGGTAAATGGGGAGGGAAAGGGCGGAATTATTAATATGTTTTATATCAACGCCGTAGCTTATCCTTTCCTCAGTAAATAACAGCGAGCTCTCTGCTCGCTACAGGCGAGGGGTTTGCCGTAAGGGGTGAGATTCACCCCGAGGTGCCTGACACAGGAGGATGGGAAGAGAAAAGGGTCACTGGGGATGGAGCAGAGCGCACGTGCGTGCAACATCCGCGGAAGTGGCTGGGTTCGGGGTCAAGGACGCGGCAGAAATGCTTCGGAAATCCCAGCTGCAGCCGATGGGTGAGATCCCTCACCCCAAGTGGGCAGAACATGGTGGGCGCGACCCCTCTCCTGCTGCCTGGCCATCACCTCGGGGTCTGGCCCGCTGCCTCCATGGGAAGATGCTTGAGTGGGGAAGACAAGACCTGGCGTGAAGGTGACCTGGCGCGTTAGGGGAAGCAGCGGCTCTGTGTCCAGCCAGGTGCTCTGCACTGCAGCACGCTTCACCTGCCCTATCAAACCCCAGCTGCTCCAACGCCTGAGCAGCTTCACCCCGGTGCTAGCAGGTGACTGGGGCTGGTTTGGAGGATGCTCGGCTTTCTTCTGCCTGACCGAGAGCAGTGGCAGCGCTGTCGGCCCCAGGGAAGACACAGCACATGCCGTTAGGAAGCAGTGAGACGAGGGATACCCATTGTGTCACCTGGGATGGGGATGGGGAGGCACTTGTATGGCAAGGAGAGGGGAATGCTGGGGTCACCTACCACCACAGGGCCACCTCCAGAGCACAGCTGCAGGGGAGCACACTGCGAGTTTGCAGCAGAGGCTTTTCCTAGCCTTGTCAAGCAATAAGATGTTGCTTCAAAATGCAAGATTGGGGAAAACAAGCAAAAAAACCCATCCTTGGTCAAGAGGACCCACCTTCTGAGATGGAGTGGGGAGGGACATGGAGATTACCCACTCCACGTACCCAACTAAAGGCCATGCACTTCTCAGCACTACTCAGCAGATGTAAAGAGGTCAAAAGCTGCAAAGTGTAAGAAAAGACAAGCTGACGGCCATGGTGAAGGTCCCTAAAAGGTGACATTGTGAGATGGCCTGAAGAAGTGGGTTGCATCATCAAGGCAGGCAAATAATGTACCGACAAGGCACCCCAGGCATGGGCTGGCAGCAATTCTCCTCCTTGCATGGGGAGAGAGGCGGGATCAAGAAGGGGGAAGACTCAACTTATACACTGGGAAGTGGTGGATGGAGACATCACCTTCAGTTGGCACACCTCGCTCACTGCTTTGGGAACCACAAGCCAAACTTGGCCATGAAAGCTCTTGAAAGAGAAGAAGGTACGTGAAGGTGGTGGCTGGTGTGTCTGCTGTTGAGAACACTGGGAAATCAAGGCATCTGCTGCAAAAGGTTGGATGATATCAGCTTTACCATTTTGGTGATCTGCAACCATATGGTGCACTCCAAACAAGAGGGTTTCTTCTCCAAATTGAGAAACGGAATGAAAAAGTATGAGATCAGACGAGAAGCGGAGGGGTGTTTTACATGTCTTTAAGGGTGACCTTTTGCCAGGTTTCTCCTGTAACGTTGGGAAGGAAACTTACTTCTATTTTAAAACAAAAAAACTGGCTTTCTCATATGTTCCCATGATTCCTGATCCTGGCACTTTAAATTAATCGTTGCAAAGAGCCACCACGAAAATAGCGATATCAGGAACGAATATCCTCCGGGCAAACACTGCCTGATGCCTTCACGTTAAAAAATCATTCCTCTCCTTGGCACCTCTCCTCTGGTTCGTCTTATACAAAACATCCAACCAAGGAGAATGTGCCAGGCCTTGACAGGGGCTGGTCAGTGGGGCAGATCGAAGCAGCAAGTTCACAGGTAATTATTTATGTGTGAGCTCAATACAGCAAGATTAAATCTGAACTATGTTCTCTGCTGGGGTCCGTTTCCCCTTGGAGCGACGTGTTACACGAGGCTTAATTGCTCGAGGAGGCAAAGGTTTGAAACGCTCCAAAATTCGGTAACCCTGTGTGTCCACCATCTCTCTCCAGGACGCATCCCACCCCACGGACTTCTGGCATCTCATGTTCAGGAACGGGAAGACAACGCCTCGTGATTAACGTGCCCAGCCGCTGCCAATCTGTGCAGCTCTCTTATCGAACGCCACAAGCCCAAGAACACTTTCTGAAGTGGCGAATGATTTCCAATAACTGGTTTACCTGAGGACATCGCGGGTCGCAGTGTGTTCACGGGCGGTTTGAGGGAGGCGAGAGAAGCTCGATTCACTTAGCGAGCTATCTGCATGGAATTATTTGCCGGGCTCTACATGTCACCCAGCAAAGTTTGGTGACGGAGTTTTATCTGCATGACCCAAAGTCATCCCGGATTCAGCAAGATTTGTCCTTTTCTCCCTGGGGTGAATAGAAAGCAGAAATACCACAGTGGTCCTCAACCAGGATGCAGGTGTTTTGGCAGAGCCCATGGCTTGGGGATGCTGTCAGAAGAGGACAGGTGATGCTTTACACAATAGAGAGCGTCAGAGCGCGAGATCGCTTCCTACAGAATGTCACGGGTGCTAAGAGGTTGTGTTGGCTCTGGGAGAGACTGGACAAGATTATGGGTAAGGCTCCACTGCAGACTGCTAAATATACAGAAGTTGTATTTGGGTCCAGATATCTCCAAGGAAAACATTTGCCGTGGACTGCCAGTGAGAATCGCCTCCTCTCGCCCCAATGAGCGAGACTAAGCAGTAGCAACCAGAGTTTCGGGCATGAGGAGACTCATAATTTCACCCCCCATCCAAACTCAAGGCACGAGGGAGTTGCTCAACTCAGAATTTGACTGACAGTAAATGCACCTACCTCTCGGGATGAACATCCCCATCCCTGTCTGCTCCTGCCCTCCTGGGCAGCCCGGCACTGCCTGCTGCGCCGAAAATATTTTCTTGGCCTTTGCAGTGTGAAACGACAGTGATGGGAAATTAACCAGTTTTACAGGGATTGTTACTCACCATTAAGCTTAAACTACCTGGAAGCTGGGCAAGAAGCTGGGCTTCCTGGCATTTTCTCCTCCCCTCGCTCTAACCTTTTCCAGTCTGCTGCTTTCTTATGGCCACCTTGTTCCCGAGTCACTGGGCCGACTTTAGCTCTGTAGAAAGCCAAGCCGGCACCTCTGTGCCCAGAATAAGGAGGCTCTGCTGGGGTACGGGAGTTTCTGGAAGACAGCAAAAGGGAAGAAAATAGAAAACACACTTTTCAGCGCTGAGAACATTCCTCTTGCGCTCATTCATGCTCATGGAGGGAAGAATATGGTCCATGGCTGTACAGAACAAGCTGGGGGCTGGGGTGGGTGGGTGTCCACTGGCTGGACAATGAAGGTGCAACCTCAATCAGGGAAGGGGACTTGATGGGCAAAATGAGCAGGCAGCTCCTGCAAAGGGGTGGAAGACTTTCAGCAGCTCCTGACCCCTGTGGTCCGCCGCCGCTTGCGTTTGGCAGTGGCTGGCTGGAAGAGCCTTTGTTCAGCAAGGGCAGCAGGTGCTGAGGGGTTTTGCTCAGCCTCCACAGGATTCAGTGTTGCACAGACACCCACCCATCTGGGCACCCATCTATCTACCTGCTCTGGCCACCATCACAGTGCTCGGGTGGTCCCACGCCTCGTTCCCACCACTGTTTCTATTGATGCTAAGAGACCCGAGGAGTTGCCCAAGGGATCCGAGGAGTTTAGCAGGACCCACAGCTCCCCTTCACCCTCCCTCCACCCAGAGTGGTTTCAGCTCCGTGCCAGGAAGAGAAAAACGTGCCTTGTATAAGGCGTGACGGCTGATGACTTATGACATTTATCTTCCCTCCCGAGGAGGACGGGAGCAGTCACTTGTGGCTGGTTTCACCCAGGCTGTCAGGTTTCTCTGCGCTGGCTTTAGCCTCAGGGTGACAGCCACGTTTTCACAGGCCGGCGCAGCGATGTGCTGCAAATGCTTTAACAAGGGGCTCCCTAAAATTCGGCCCCCCATTTTTTTTTTTTGCCTGAGTGCCAGCATCACCTGCAAGCGCTCAGAGACTGGTGAGGAACACAGGTTGCTGCCACCCCACCAAAATGGGTTTCCCTTTAATGAGTAAACCCCTTCCAGATTGATTTTTTAACCTTCCCCTTCCTGGGGCACATGGTTGGAAAGACGGACGGTGCAGGCAGTGCGTGGCACAGCATCCATCGCACGGGGCTGGAGCAAGAGGGGAGGGAAACGAGAGACACGGAGGAAGCGTTGCCCATAGGTGCTGGGTTTCCCAAGCAGAGATGTCTGCTGGGTGCTAAGAAGCTGCTGCTCCCCCCCTCCAGCTGCCCAAAACCAGATGCAGAAGCGATGCGGGTCTTTTCACAAGTACCTTTGGTGCTGCAAGGTCAGGATGCCCTGCTGGAGTGGAAAGTCCCTGGGGAGGATTTTGGCAGTGGAGCATCACTCAAGCTGAGCACAGAAGGGTCTGCAGTGGTGTGACCTGGTTCAGTCCCGGGTGGAAAGCAGCACTTTCTCAGGATCCCGTAGGGACTGGTCCCCACCATAGGCAGGAGGACTGCATCCTGCATCACTTGCCACCAGAAAATGTTTCAGGGGACTTTAACGCCCTGGAAGCATCAGGAATAAACTTCATTCCCAAGGACGAGCAGGGAAAAGCGGGAAGAGGGTCCTCCTGCTCGCTCCATGCTGAGGCTTCGTGCTGGAGAAAAGGACAGCAGCACATACCAAGGCAAAAGTCCACCAGGAAATTTGACTCTTTTTGACTTCTTTTGCTCCTATCTGCACACTTCAACGCCATTGCTCCATGCCTTTAACATCTTTGGGAGGAAGATGCTTGTGTAGGTGCACGGTGGGATGAAGCGAAGACAGAGAGGAAAAATCTGTTGGGTGTTACCAGGCAGAGAAATCACATCAGACTCCGGGATTCCCCAGAGAGGAAAACAGTTGGAGGTCAGGACAGCCTTTGTAGTAAGTATAGACACACTCTTCAGCTGAACCAGAAAGGTCTTTCTTACGTCCTTACAGGTTTTCTGCATTAAAAAAGTACAACGGTACTGGAAATGTGCTTTTTTTTTTAAAAAAAAAATATTGCTAATGTGTTTTGTTGCTATAAACTCCCACCTCATTCCACTGAGTATTTACATACTTCTGGCATTCTCCAAAAATCTGTTTTCTGGCTGTCTCTCTGGTTTTCCCCCATTTCTGAAAAACAATGAAGATTTAAAACAAGCAAACTAACCCACCTTCCCTTGAACTGATTTTTCTCGGAGGCTTTCACCTGGATAATTCTCTGCCGGCTTCCCGTCGGCGGCTGTACCAACAGCCACCAGAGGTATCGATCAAGTACTGAGGCACTTTTGAGCCAGCACAGACACTTGGAAAGAAAAAAAAAAAAAAGTCCTCTAAAGGAAAAATCTATCTAAGTACAAGAAAATAAGGAAAGAGAGGGCTAAAAGCACAGGTATTAAATGCAATACAATTTGGCTTTATAGAGAGTCCTTTGTAGGTAATTCCAAGTTGCCTTACACGGATTTAGAAATGATTAAAGGTAATACCTCCTTGAAAGAGCTACTCCATTTAGGGACAGTTATTTTTTTTTTTTGTTTGCGATATTAATGCAGTGCCTAAAAGGCCTATTCACGGGTCCTTTTGTACTTGGTGGGATATTAGTGCAGAACAAGAGGGTCCCACGATGGATGTGTAAGAGGTATAGATACTGATAGCCGGGTGAGAACGAGCCCCATGGTCTACCTGATCCGTAGCAACCTTAGCACATCAACGCTGACTCTGCTGAGGGACCTGGCACCTCCAGCTCATGCCCAGGGGAATAACCTCCACTGCTGAAGGAGACAAGTGACAGCATGGGGACGCAAAGATGATGAGATTAGGACCAGCTGTATCAGCTTGTCTGAAAATATGCCTATAGCAACCGTAGAAGAAAAGATATTGGTCTAGATGGACCTTGATTTCACCCTGTTACAGCCTTTAGAGGTGAAGCTGGTGTTAAGAAGCTCCATAACTGCCCTTTACCTACCACCTCTCCCCACCCTCCATCAAGTTGCAAGAGTTCCTCTAGATTTGGGGTCGCGCTAGTGAAAACATTGAGGTGTGAAGGGCAAAACACAGTGCTTACAGAGAAAAAAACCCAAAACACTGCCCCATTTCCCCTGTAAGACACACAGTGTAGCCCCTGCCAGCGGCGCGGTGACCTACCCGGGGTGAAACGGGAAGGCTGTCCTAATGGAGAGGCAGCAGCAAATATTTTTTTTTTTTTTTTTGGTGGTGGTAGGTACTTGGTTTTGTGCTTTTTTAAGGAGAAATATAAATAGATTCTATATTTAATTCAGCTGGAGGGGGTAACGTACTTTGGAAACGAGAACATGATGGGTGAACTATTAAATATTGCCTTTCCATAATTCTGCGTGTGTTTATCTCTGATGCCTGCAGTTTTCCTCCTCGCTGTTCTCCTCCTGAAAGCATAATAGCAGCTTTCACGTTTTTATTACACAGTGCATCTGTTGCCACTTCTGTTCAAATCTCCCAAACAAATGCATTTCCTCTGGATCACCAGCATTAAAAAAAAAAAAAAAAAAAAAAAAAGAGGTGTCATCTGGGTAGCTGTCACCTACCCGTGCCCTTTGCTTGTTGCGTGATGTGGGGTTGGTACCTCTGACGCTCTCCCTGGCATCACTTGTGCTGCGGGGGAATCCTGGTGGTGCCCGGAGGAGAGGTCCCATGGGTGCAGGTCAGGAGTTGGCTTAGTCCCTTGATCATTTCCCCGTGTCACCAGCAGGACGTCTCGGTGGGAAATGGATGGCCATATCTCTGCCCACTGCTTCCTACTTGGATGAGCTCCTGCTCAGCCATCTCTCCCTCTGGTGCCTGGCCACGCTCCGCCCTGCATTTGAAATAAAAAGGAGAGTTTCATCACAAGGTGCTGGTGGGGAAATCTCAGAGGTGATGTTAAGGTGGGCGCTCCTCTGGTGGCAAATTTTGCCCATCCATTCATCCCTGAAATTAATTAAGATGTGCTCCTCGTGCGCCAGAGTCGCCCGTCAGCTCTTTCCAGTGGCACCTGTAGGATGGAGATGAAGAGGGCTCTGAGAAAAGCACAGCTGTGATGCTGGCAAAAATTTACTCCTTTTATTTTACCATCTTCTTCCTAACACTGGACCCAATCCCAGCAGGACTGCCGTCTCCGGCAGCAGCCCAGCTTTGCTGTGTTCAAGGGCTTTTGCTCCAGCTCCTCCATGCCCATCGTTTCCCTCAGGGCCAATGCTGAAGCACAGCAGTATCACGCACCATCGGCTCCTGCCCTGAGGCCCAAGTGGGGAAATGGACACAGAGGTGACATCCAGCTGCTGAAGGTCCAAGAGGTGGAGGTGAATGTCATGCCTGGGCCAAGCCGCAGCTGGCAAGCAAGGTCACATCTTCTGTTTTTTCATAGAATGGCTTGGGCTGGAAGGGACCTTCAATATCATCTAGTTCCAACCCCCCCGCCATGGGGGGTTGGAACTAGATGATGCCCAACCTTCCACTAGACCACGTTGCTCAAAGCCTCATCCAACCTGGCCTTGAACACTTCCATGGATGGGGCATCTACAACTTCTCTGGGCAACCTGTGCCAGTGCCTCACCACCACCTCACTCACCTCTCAGAGGGAAGAATTTCTTCCTTACATCTAATCTCAATCTCTCCTCTTTCAGTTTAAAGCCATTGCCCCTTGTCCTATCAGTATGCATCTTTGCAAAAAGTGCCTTCCCCTTTTATGTCTCAGGCTCCACTAATTTCTGTGACCAGAAGAGGGAAATATTACCTGATTGCCAGTGCCTGCCCTTCTCCTGCCAGGCCTCTCTCCTCTCCCTTTCTCATCCACTGCAGTGCCATGGGGTCAATGTTTCCCGTGCAAGCAAACGTGCATGGCCAGCATGGGCAAAAGCATCTTCTTGAGGAGATGCTGTGATGCCTGCCAAGGGGCAGGATGTGCATCTCCCGCTTTCTGCTGCTCCTCTGCTTCTATTATAATTCTAAAAAAAAGCAGTAATAGCATTTAGGATTTACATGGCACTTCCAGCTTTCAGTGGAAAAGAGTACTTTTTCACCTCTTTTGGTTTTAATTAAAAAAAAAAAAAAAGAGGAAAACTTCCACACTGCAGCTGCTGTTTCTGAAGACCAAACCTCTGTGAGATGCCAGTGGAGGAACAAAACACCACCTCCTCCACACCACCTGTGGCCTCAACACCATGAAACTGAATGCAGCCCATCAGAGGATTTGACCCAGCCTTCACGTGGGCAACAACATGGTTGTCTACACCAACCTCTTAAATTTCTCACACTGCTTCAGGTCTCCCAGTAACAGGACCAGTGAGAGCACTTTGTTAGACACAAATTGGGAGAGTACTGAGTATGGACTCAGATGGATTTCCCCTACATGTGTTGAGGTCCTCCTTCTTCTTCCTTCAGCTGTCTTTGATTTGACAGTTGATGGCACAGCAAACCCTTGCTGTCTTCTCTCTGTGGTGCTGTCATACAAGCAACCACAGCCTGGAGCTCCTGTCTGTCTTGCTTGGAGTTTGACTATCTTCTTCAGCAATTGGCTTTCCAAGGTTAGGTGAGCACCATGAGCCTCAGAATTAGGGCTGTCTTCTTCCTGTGTAATGGCTGACCAGCAGCATCTCCCTCTGCGTTATCCAGAGCTATCTTATGGAAACGGGACCTCTATGGTCTGCCACGCCAGAGTACACCCCATTTTGTAATATTGCAACGCAAAGTTAGTCAGCTCTTCAGGTGTCAGAAGCGTCGATAGACCTCCATGTCTTCTCTAGGCCAAGATCCATGGTGGATACCGGAGTCGCATTCATCATAGCACAAAAAAGGAGGCGTGCGGACACCGAGCACGAGTGGTTATCAGATCCAGTCTCCCCACTCTCACTTCTCATCCTGTCTCGGAGCAGGAAGCACTATTTATTATACCTTTTTGCTGCTTCTAAACACAATCAAGCATTTCCTGGCATTTCTTCAAAGATAAATAGCCTGACCCCGCTTCCATCAACATGGAGGGAAAAAATTCCCCTTGGCTCCCAGCACATCAGCACGGGCTAATGGTTTTAAATTTCTTCCCACCTTTTTTCTTTGTCCTTTTTTCTGCCAGGAGACCAGGCTCCAAGTGCAAGATGCCTTCTGGGGTTAACCCTCCCTCCCATCCTCCGGAGGACCATCTCTCTCCAACCGATTGCGCAACACCGCCTTGGCTGCAATAGCAGCGCGGCCCTGAAATATTTAGAGCTTCGTGTGCTAAATCCAGAGCCGTGGAGCCACGGGAGAGAGGCTAACGGCACGGATGACACCTTCCGAGGCAGGGATGGTGCTGCCAGGGGGGTGAAGCTTGCTGCAGAAGCAGCAGTGGCTTTCCTCACCCGGCTTGTTCGGCAGCTATATAGAGGGTTTCATTTTCAAGGGCCATTAATCTGGCATCTTTCATCAACTCAAAAATGAAGCCAAACTCCCCCCAAAAAAAACAACCAAAAAACAGGAGAGATTCTGGGGGGAGTTTCTTTTCCCTTCTAAAATTTGAGAGCGTGTGTGTTTAGCGCTCATGAAAATGTCAAATTCAAAGCAGAGGGAACTAGTACATCATCTGTCAAAACTGCAGCTGGGTTTAGCAGCTCAGCATGACATTATAACAGTGCAACACGGCAAGGAAAAGGAAAAAAAAAAAAAAAACCACAACCAAAACTCAAGAAGTGTACAGCCCAGCACGAAAAGGAGGAGATGAAGGCCCACCTGCCATATCAGAGGTCATTAGGAATAAGTCCGACACATAAAACTGAGAGTAAAATGCACGGCGAGTTTGCAGGAAGGGCCATGTTGTCTTAAAGGCTATTTCTGTCATTGCCTGATGCTACAAATATTCTGCTGCTATAGGACACGGAGCAGTGCACACATTTAACTGTCTCTCTCAGGTCTGTGGCTCCTCTTGTCTACGTCTTCCTTTAGCCTTCCTCTGAAAAAAATGAAATCAGTATGGCCGTATTTTCCACCCCTGGATCTCAAAGAGCCCCCAGAGCCCTGTTTTGCCCATCTTCAGGGAAAGGGGAGCCGAGCAAAGCAAATGAGTTGACCCAAGGTCATGCAGTGGTGGTGGTGGATCTCAAAATCACGATGCTCCATCAGTGCAGACACTGAGCTTGCAGTAGACCCACACTTCTCTCCCATGGCAGAGGGGTTGGAACTAGATGATCTCTGAGGTCCCTTCCAACCCTAACCATTCTATGATTCTCCTCTGGGATCCCCAGAAGCCTTGCTCAGGCCTGTCCCCAGCAGCCTTCTCTGTTGGCTCTACTCCCAAGACCTCCACGCCTCTCCATGACCTTACCACTTCTCTGAGTTTGCTTTCTCTTGATGTTTCCAAGCCTTCTGGGGAGCAGGACCTTGTATTTTTAGTACTTGTGCCGTGAAGCGCTGAGCAAATTCCCAGTGACATATTATCAATAGTCAGCGCTATTAAAAATCTCCCCAAACTCCAGAGAAAGCTGGCCAAGTACTGAGCAAAACGTAGTCGATTTTGAGTCACTACAGTCCCCGTTCCTCTAGTATCTTAAGAGATGGTTACATGGAGATGCACAGAGGGGACAGCAATGGGCGTCTGGATGTCCTCCTGGGGTTCGTGGAAGGTTTTGCCTTGGCAGCGAGCAAAGATCTGGGCTGGCATGGTTGGAGGAGCACCAAGCCGTGTGGTCCGCAGCAGCTTGGTAAGCCTTGCTTTAGGTAGAGATAAAGCAAAGAGCCCTTTGCTCTGCAGGGATGGAGACAGGGCTGGAGGAACTATTTGCTATAAATCTGCTCTAATTACAGGCATGTGCCCTCAGGGACACCCATGCCACTGCCGCTGCAGCAAAGGGGAAAGCTGGGTCTCCCCTGCCACCACTGCCTTGGGTCCAGCATCCAGGGGTCTTGCTTGGCCAAGTCAGGGTGAATGGCTCTCCGCTGCTGGCTCAGCGCTGTCATTTAGAAAGAATTAAGTAGTGTAATCGTATCTTCTGAAGCAGGTAATGCCGCCTGATTATGAGTAGAGGAGGGGGAATTAGAAGCCAAGGCAAAGACAGAGCTGTTTAATGGACCCATTAGAGGGCATTAGCTGATAACGACAGGACATTGCTGGCATTTTAAAGAGAGGCAGCACGCACAGGCATAGCCTGAGCTACTGTGCTACAGGCTTGGGGTATACGCGTGCCTCTCCATCTGTCATGCTGTCTCCGACCAGCTGTAGTGCTTCTCTGGTCTCCCAGCGAATGACTCGTACGTGGTCTCCCAAGCTTTGCTGGGTGCTGAAGGAGGCAGAAGGAGGGTTGGAAGCTGGAAGGTGGCAAGGTGACCATCCCCAGGGTGCGTTTTTGGCTCCTGGAGTCATGTGGGAGCAGCTGCATCGCACCTGTCTTGTGGTGGGCACGGAAGCCCCAATGCTGCAACCCCAAGACCTCCCTACCATGGGTCGTCACTGCCTTCTCCTCGCTGACCCCTTTCGGTGACCTGTGCCACTGCTCCCCCAGGACCCATCCTTGCCTGCGACACCTTTCTGTAGTGCTGAGAAAAGTCAGCGACTCTGGGAACGCCACCCAAACTGCTTTCTGCTCCCCCAGCTAATTCATCACCCACCCAGGATTCATCATCACTCACAGGGGCTGGAGCGAGAGGAAGGCACGGGGCCGGCAGTGCTGTGGGGATCACCGGCGTTGAGCTTCCTTTCCATTCGGTGACATCAAAGAGCATCAGCTTCTCCAATGGGCCAGGCAGATGCACTTAAAAACAAAGAAATAAATAGAAGCCAAACCACAACTCTACAAATAGGACTCAGCTGGGTGGGGAGGATGATATTTAAAGACTCCAGTGAAATGGAGACATGGGCAAATTGGATACACATGGAGTCGAGAGAGTGGCAAAAGCAGCTCAAAGAATATTTCTCATGGATCTAGCATTTCTGTAGATGTTAGGCCTGGTTTCTGACAAGAGCAAATGCCCCCTCCATGCGTGCTCACCAGCGGCTCTGCACATGGGCACAGGCCAGGGCTCATCATGGACCAGCCAAGCACACCATAGAGCTCAACACTGCCTAAAAAAGAGCCCGGCTTGGCCCCAGGGCAAGGGTAAGCCACCCCAGCCAGCTCTGCCTGCGGGGGAACGGCAGAAACAGGACGGACTAATAACTCAGAGTGGATGCATAACTCGGGGTGGAACCCCTCCGGCTGCACCCCAAGGAAGCCACAGCTCCAGCTGATCACTGGGGTGATGTTTCCCCAGATCAGGATGTAGTTATCCAGCCCAGGGACCAGAGAGGGACCTCACGCAGGCAGCAGCCCAGCTGATTGATATCACCCGTTCAAGGATGTGTTTCTTTCTTGCTTTCTCCTTTTCTTTCTTTTCCTTCTCTGTCCTCCCTTCCACATCCCCCTCCCCTTCTTTTCCCCACTGGGTCTTTTCAGTCAGTAATTACATCTGAAGTGGACAATCTGTCTTTTTATTTTTAGGCTTGGTGCACTGCCAACAGCAGCGGGGAGGGGACAGGCTAGGTGGGGGTACCTGTCACCTCACACAGGGCAGATGTACCTCCCTGGTGTAGGGATGAGAGCAAGTTCAGGGGTGGGTGCCAATGCAGATGCTTTCTGAGCATCCCTTCACCCACACCCTGCAGCTTTTTGGGGCACCAGCTCTGCTGGGACAGCCTCTACACCCAAGTTTGGCAGAATGGGCAATGTTTGGGGATATTTAGTTGTAAAACCTCAGCGGGGCTGATACAGCCATGGCTGCTAGCTGACCTTGGAGCATGATCTGTCTTGCTTCTCACTTACTGTCCTTCAGCATCCACCTTGGGATGCTGTTGAGACAGGGCAGGGATACAGCCCCCTGGCACGGTCCTTACCCTCAGCATCCTGCAGGCTTTCCTCCTTGGTTTTGGGATAGTCAACTCCTGTGCCCCAGCGCATTTTTATTCCTCTTGCTCCATCCCTTCTGAGCAGTTTCACTAATAATAAACTCTTGCACCTCAATTGATGGGAGTGAGGTGGGAGATGCTGCTGCGTGGAAGGTGTGGGGTGGGAAGGGAGGGTACCAGAGGTGCCAGAAGTTGTTCAGCAGCAGCATCAGCACCCACCCTGTCTGCCGGTGTTTCACTAGACAAGGCTGTCTGCGACAGCCCTGGACACATGTGCCAGTGAAGATAAATCCTCAATTCAAAGAGAGGCAGCGAGAAAAAGCAGAAAAAGGAGGAAGAAAACAATTAGGGTGACTTATGATTTAAGGGAAGAAATTCAAAGTGTCTCTCTCTCCCTCCTGGGCAGCTGGAGAGTTTTATCCTCTTCCAGCTCTGCGAGACACACAAACCCCAAAGCTGATGTTGTTTCTGAACGCAGAGGTTTGAAGGGGGCAGGGAGAGGAGCAGCCTGTCCCTCCAGCTCTCCCCTTTGCAGAGGGCTGTCACCCGAGAGATGCAAGGTGGACATCTCACTTAACCCACACTCAGCTGATCAGATCAATTAGTCAGGTTTTTAACCTCACTTTGGCAAAGTTGCTCCAAGGTTGGAGTCAAATCCCTGCCCTGATGCAGCTGGGACATCCAGCAGTCCCCTGTCTCCAACACCAGAAACAGTGGGCACAACTGGGGATGGGAAAGAGAGGGGAGGAGAGCAAATTTCACCATCAAGAAGTATTTCAGTTGCCTTTTTTTTTTTTTTAAAAAAAAAAAGATGATAAACACCACCAAAACCAAGGAGGTGACCAGTGGAAGAGGGTCAAGAGCAGCCATGTGGCCTGCAACACCATGGTGCAGGACAGCCTGCTCTTCTGCTGAGACACCAGGATAAGACTGGTAGGAGCAGAGCATCAGGTCCGAGCGTTGGTTTAGTGTGGCTGATCCGCACCTAGCCTCTGTGGTAGCCAAAAGCATCCTTGAAGCACAGCACACGAGGCTGTAGCTCAGCAAAAATGCTGTACAATGACCTGCTCTGCTTGGAGATCAGGAGAGCAACCCAAAGTGCCTTCCTCCAGACCTCGGGGCCAGGATCTGAGATGAACCCACCACCTTTCTCGCCACGTTTCAGACCCGAGGTGACCTCCCGTCTTGTTTTTTTCCCTTCCTTCCCCCTTTGCAGATGGTTTTGTTAACATGAAGAAGTCCAAAAAGACAAGAAAAGCAGGAAGGAGCCCTGATGCCGAGCAAGTGCAGAGTCGGAGCGAAGAACTCGTGAAATACAAGAACGGGCTATTTCGCACAGCAAACACTCGTTAGTAAAAGATATTGTTGCCTGCAGGGAGACAGTTTCTGGGTGATTGAATGTAGAACCGTTTGGAACAAATTCAATAAAAGCCGGTGTGCCTTTTGCTTTTAAACATGCTGTTTTCTCTAAGCTGGCGCTTTTCGTGGAAGCGCATTGATTGAGGCCAGGAGTTCGGCAGGGAGGTTTCCGAGGTGAGACACCGGGCATGGTGGTCACCTCGAGCCAGAGGGAGGTGGTGACCCACAACCTGACCTCTCTCATCTGCAGGCAGATGCTTCAACACAGTCCTCTTCAACGAGCATCTGAAGGGCTTTGATTGTGCTCCAGCAAGAAACATAACCTCGAAACCTGATGTCAGAACCTTAAAAATTGCTGCAAAACCTACTTTGGGGCTTTCGAGTGATTCAAAGCTGAGGGCAAGCCTGGTTTTAATTGCCTTGATTTTTCCACACCTTTCACCTGGTTATCACAAATGCCCATGGTGCCAGGCTGTCAGGCAGAGGATTCTCAATGGATTCTCCCTTTATTTTCATTTATAAGAGCCTTCAGGACAGATTTAATTGCTGGGGTATGGACTAGCCATCTCCAGTTATGACTATGAGTGAAAAGAAGCGCTGGAGCCCCTGTTTTAATTAAAAGACATGGTATCTGTTCCTACCTAGCATGCATTAGCAACAATAGCAGGTTATTAGGAGAAGTAATATCAATCTGATCCAATCTGTGTAGTTATTAGGCCCAGCTAACTACTGGTATTGATTTTATTACTAATATCACTGCCGCAATAAGAAATCAACCGCAGCGCGTAGTTTTGCATCCTCCATCATGCTGCTCATTCGTTTGGCTTCAGAGCAGCTGAACGTTTTTCCCCGTTGCTCAAAATCCACGTACGTGTTGCCATTCTTGGGTTTCACCTCCTTTTCCTTCATCTTTACCTCCTCCTCGCTACGTCTTCTGTTCCTCCCCTCTCTCGGGTTGCCCCTTGCCCTCTATAAACCAACTTCATGCAAGATCAAAGCCAACGCATACATTTTCCCTACTCTGCATTCAGCCAAAGAAGCTTCCCGCAGTTATGAGTCAGCAACGCGAGACAGAGCTGCTGGTCACTGAGAGAAATTGCCAGGAATTTGGGGAGGATGAATCACCCTTAGAGATGGCCGAGAAGAGAAATGGAGAGAGAACCTCTTGTCCTTTCTCTTTGTCACTCAGCTAATTTTTGTCCCAGGCTTGAGCAAGGAGCACAACAACACTCTCTTGCATCTCCAGATAGGAAGAAGCTGAACAAGCTCAGTGCTGGACCACCTCCTTCCATGAAGCCACACCACGACCAACTGGGAGGGTGCTTGTCCTCATGTGCTGCGATGCACACAGCTTGGCATTGGCTCCCGGTGTTCCCAGGGAGGTAAATTTAACTCTGGGTTAACTGCAGCTCCCTTGCAAAGCTGTCTATCACCTCTCGTACCTCTCAGCCTCTTCCTTGTTCACTCAAGAAAATAACAGCTCGCGCCGCTGCCAGGCTCTGAAAAAGCCCACATAATTGGTACACTCTCTACAAAGTACATCTCAACATACAACGTGGCTATTTGGAGCACGAAGGGTGGCCTCATCCTTTTGGAAGGGTCATGGGTTGACAACCCTGTTTATTTGCCTCTGTGTTTGTCCAAAGGAAAAAACCCACAAACACCATGCCAGCTCCTCAAAGTCAAGTCTGGTAGCACCAATTTAGGGCATGTCTAGAGGAAGAGGACAGGTCTCCATCCCACAGCTGTGCAAAAGCCTCAGCACTAGCCCTGACCTTCTGGATATTAACTAGCTCTCAGCTTTCCTTTTTTTTTTTTTTTTTCCCCACATCTAGGTAGGATGAAGGATTTTGAGACCAAACTGCAAAGATTCGGGAAATGCGGAGCCTGTTCCAGTGATCCTGCACATCCTCAGACATCTCTCCGCTCACATTTGAGCAGAAAATTGCCATGTCATCAATTTAGCCTAGGCAGCATCTTGAGGACCAAAACCAGTTTATTTTGCTGTTTTGCTTCCTGACTTGGCAGTCCTGGTTGGGCCTTGCTACTGGCTGTGATTAGCATCTTTCTCACACACAACAGATAAATAGCAATACTAAGAGTCATACATACTTATAAATAAATATAAAAGGAGCATCAATTCAGCCATGAATACAAAGCTTAAGGATACCGCATCTCATTCCTGTTTGCTGCCTCAGGCACCGTGAACTGACGATCAAGATTCACCAAGCGCCAAAAATATTAGTTTAATATTTGTGTGTGCTCAGCTTCTTCTTGTGTTGGGATGACAAACGGCCTTGCGAAGGCATTGCCAGAGGCGCTAACACTTCCATTCTCTCTCTCACTGATTCTGGCACACAGAGGGATCTTTTCAAACCGATAAATGCTTTCATTTTGTCTTCGCTGAAAGGACTTCCTCTATGGGGTGATGTTTTAGCTAGAGGAAATGATTTAAGAGCAGAGATATGGTTGTGATTCAATATCATGCTCAGGAATTCCTTGTAAAGTCAAGGGAGAGACAAATTCTGACATTACAGGATTACCTGAGCTTCCTTTGAATTTCTCAGAGTCTTTCTGGAGTGAGAATCGGGCAACAAACCTACAAAGAGCGCGATGCCTTTTCACCTTGTGTCTAGTGGTTTCTGGTGGAATGGCAGCAACATGGTCTTTCTTGTGGGTTACATCCTGACCCACGTGAGAACATGCAAAAGTAAGGGGAGAAAAGGGAAAAAAGGAGAGCTTTTCCAGCCCCTCTCTTAGGATTGACTTAAAGCGGATAGAGTTCAGAGCAGCTGCAGTGTCAGAGATGGCTCCTCACATCCTTCCCTGCTTGGGATGTATCAACCATCAACTAAGAGTTGGTGAGTTAATCCAGTAGGAAGGAAGGAAGACCAACCACGAGGCACAGATTTACAGATTTGTCTTTTTGCTTTCCTTCCTCGCAGCCTTGTTATTGCTGCAAGGCAGGATGCCCCAAGATGACGTACACCAGAAAACAAATGGCTCTCAGAAAACCGCTGCAGAAGCGGATCCGCTCACCCCGGGCGAGCTCAAGCACAGCGGTTTGACTGACTTACCTTCTTGTGTTACGAGGAGATGGGTTCAAACCCCACTTCTGCTGCCGTGGGGGCGTCCCAGGCCCTTGTCCTCCCCGCAGCTCGCACAGATCAGCCCAACGTTGAGTCTCAGGTAGCAGCTCCCTCCTACTGATAACATACTTGTTTCTGGCCTCAGGTAAAGATGTTTTGGTCGTGTTTCTTGACAAGCTGTGGAGAAGAACAATGCTGTCTCTCTCTCCTCACCAAGGTGGGCTGTGGCAAGGCAAAGTCCTGCTTTCGCTCCGGCACTACGCTGAATCACAAAGCTTTGTATTTGCCTGTCAATATCCCAGTTGGATTCTGCTTCTATGTATTTAATTCGAGATGAGTACTGCAGGACCTCTTTTGTTAGCTGGATACCTCGTGCACATTGTTATTATTTCTTTCATAAAAATCAATAAAGACTTAGGAACAACAACCACCAATAATAACAGCACATCTCTCTCTCTCTGTGTCTTTGTGTTGCCACTCGCTGAACATCTCGGAAAAGCGGCAGACAACAGTCCAAACAGAAGATTAAAAAATAAAATAAAATAGCAGTTTCCAAATTGGACCTGGACTACCAACCTGTTGCCTTTGGAAAAAGTTTCCAGCCACTTCAAACTGAGGCACCATCTCAGCCCATAAGAAGTCAGCAGCAGAGGCTCAGGAAGGGAAGAGATGCTCAGCAGACAAGGCACCAGACAGAGTTCCTCTAATCTGATGTCCCAGTCCTCTTCCCTATGAAACTTTGGCAAAAACACTGACAGAAATTTAAGAGCAGCACTTTGAAAGCCATAGGCAAATCACTGCTATCAAAGTGCCCTCCTGGGCACTAACAAAACTCAAGTAGACACATCCCCTTGATGTTTCCTGCTTTGGAATGTGGAGAGATGAAGAAGGATTTCCCTGCCATCCACCTCCAGGAAACAGCCACAGAAGCAGGGGCTGAAATTACTCAGGACCTCTACAGTTCAGCTCCAGAGCATCATTTCGTTATCCAACATTGAGAGGTTAAAAAAAAACCAACCACATGCCTGCAAGGCAACACTTTCTCCTCTCCGTTTACCCTCGAGAATTGTTCCTACAGCTCAAGCTGAGATTCCTATGGAAGGACCCGAGACCAGTCATGGGTCCAGCTGGACCAGCGCATCAGGGTTGCTGCTCCAAGGACCCTGATGGCTTTGACTTTGCTGCCCTGGTGCTCACAAAGCCCTGGCAGGACACGGCATGCCCCCACCCCTCCCCGGGTCAGGGTCCAGTCGGCTCTACTCCAGGTCAACACCACCTTCCAGAGAACTACAGCAGGCTGAGGGCTCCATCAGAAAGAACCTCCCCCCCCAAAAAAAAAACATTTCCTGGGGGAACCACTCACTCAGACACAACCTGCACTTCGCATTTACCAGTTTTCCAGCATCTGGATTAAAGAAAATATATAACATTCTAATCCTGTTGTTTTAAAGGTTAATGTATTCCCAGCCACAACTCCGAGCAGAGATTTCAGTCCAGGAACAATCATCTGGTGGCAGGAAAATATTGAGTAGATGACCTAGGTCTTCCCATCTCTAATTTTTATGCATGTACGACTCCTTTTTTCATTTCTTTCCCTTTCCGGTTCACCCATCCAAAGTAATACAAAACTAAGGTGGGGCTTTATCCCCATTACAGCCATGACACGCACAGCATCAGCACGTATCCCAACACCTATGCTCTTCCCTTATTTTTTCTTCCCATACAAAGGATTGCTGCTGTTACTACGCACAGACCAAGACGCTTTCAGGAAGCATCTTTTCTGCCTTTCCAGCCATTCCCACATGTGGCTTTCATAAACCAGGAGGCTGCTCCAAGCACTACAAGATAAGGAAATTCAAGCACCAAGAAGAAAGAAAAGCTGCTGCCCTTGAAAATATTAACAGCTGATGAAGAGACAGGCTCTACCTCCCTGAAAACTTCTCTGGGGCTATGAAAGAAAAAGTGCAGAAAGCAAATAACATGGCCAGAAAGCCTTTTAGCTCTCAAAAAAACCCAAACAAAACAAAACAAAAAAAAAAAAAAAAGGAAAAAGACAAGTTTAGGGGGTTGGTAAGCACTAACCTTAAATACAGGAGACCTGGAGCTCTTTCTGCAGAAGCCAAGCGCAGAGGCCCAGCAAAGAAGAGCCCCCACCATCCCAACAGCCTCTCACCAATCCAGTGCTGCTCAGCTCTTCCCTTTTTAATCCCCCAGCAGCTGGGTCCACTCAACGAAACGTCCTTAGCTAGGACTAAGCCTCACCTGGTAACCCATCCCAGCTTATCTTCACCCAGCGGAGGAGCAAATGAAGGCTGGAGACAGGACTGACCCCCAACAGCAGGCACTTAGAGATCCTTGGAGATGGCTGGTGTTTATAGCAGAGATGAATTTGTGGAAGGCAGTGCTTTGGAGAAATATTCATACTTTTCTGCATTAGAAGAAGAGGTTGCATTAGACCTAGAATAGCACTCGGGTGCGTGGAAACGTGCTGCACTTGTTCAATGATACATATAGGAATGTCGTCAGTCTTAATTTTTAGTTTGAAGCCCAGGTTTTAGTTTTCCTACAACTCTGCTGATGCTGAGAAAAGGCAAAGGTGCTCCTAAATCTTACACCCAGACAGAACCCGGGTAAATCTTCCCCTCCCAGGGAGCACAGGGAGCAGGCAGGGGACGCTGGGAGGAGGACTCGGACCACCTTGGTGAAGATGGTCCAAGAGGAAGCGTCGACCATCCTTGGAGAGAGTGTGAGACACCCCGAGGGGCTTCACATCATAAGATAATGAATTTTAGCAAAGCACTACCCTTCTTTTCACATTCTGATTTGCTAGCCTTGACCTCCTCGCAGCCCAGAAGAACCGGATCTGGTGTGAACATCCAGCCCAGGCAGAGCTGCATCATGCAACAGCTTGGGAGCTCTCCTGGCCTTTTAAATTCCAGGTCAGTATGATCCAGGGATAAAAAACACTCCTGTGCCAGACCCAACATAAGATACCAACAAGCTCCTTTGGAGGCTCAAACATGCTTAACGCTGGCCTTGACACAAGGCTGAGTTACAATGGGAAACAATAACAAAACCCAAGCAAATTAAAGAGAAGAAAGGCCCAGCTAAGGTGACTCAGTTGAAATTTAGGCCATCAAAATGCTGCCCTGCTGTTTTCCACTGGGTTGGTGGCTTTGAAAGCTCAGAGTCTGCCGGTGGGAAATAGGACAGGTAAGGATGTAGGTTGTGTCACTGTGGCCTTAATACTCTCAGCCCAATACAGACACCATCAGAAGCAGAACTAGTCAATATTTCTTTTTATTATTATTATTTATTTTATTCAAACTACTATTCCAGGGAAGGGAAAAAAAAAGCTTTTTTATCCAAATGCTATTTTCTGTGGGAATTAACATGATCTTGATGTTTTCTCCCACCGCTGCTTCTTGGTGTTGAAGAAGCAACATGTGCAAAATTTAAAAAAAAAAAAAAAGGTATTTTTATGTTGGATAACTGAGAGCTGATGAACTGTTTTGATCGACTGGATGAAAGCATTGAGGAAAATTCCGGATCAAACATGATAGGTTGTCCAAGTGAAATGGTGCTTTTTGGCAGCCAGGGTTCATTTCTGAATAAAAACGTCGATGCCAGGGGGAAGGGCAGAAGGGAAGAAAACCTATCCTAGCAAACTCCACCCTTAACTCCCCTGAAAACTGAGAAATAAGTAATTTTCCTCTTTTTTTTTTTTTGTGGCAAAGGTGATCTCACCAGATTATGACAACCAACGGTGGGAGGAAAAAACTCCCGTGATACCACCAAGTTATTAAAATATAGATAATCAGAGGAAAAGAAAACACACCTTTGGTGCCTGGTGCGGTGTTGGACGGGCAGTTTTGCTGTTACGGGTCTGACACCTCTCTGCACTCAGGAGAGGACGAAGTGGGCAACACGGTCTCTCGCATCACCCTAGGATTAAGGGATTACCATTAATTAACGCCGCGGCTCCGCCAAGGCCCTGCCTGCATCGTCTGCGATACACTATCTTTCCATCAGAAAGAACCAGAGGGATCTGAATTTCCCAAATCTCTGAGATGGAGAAAAGGCAGGTACAAGGTGGGGGTATGGGGTAAGCCGGGTAACGGAGCAGGGAGGGCTCTGGATCATCAGAGAGGAAACTGAAATCTCAGTAATGTGAGTTTTTTCCCATTTCCTAAGGAGAAAAGGCACGTGGAATCCCACTCCGTGTTCGTACATCAGCACCTGTCTGCCCGTCCCCTGCTATTGGCTTTTGGACTCTTGTTTTCTTTTAAAGCAAATCTGGCAGAAGGGCAGCTCTCCCAAAGGAGCAAATCCCCATAAATTTGGGGCAAATGCTGCAAGAAAGAGTTTCTGTGAGTGCCCCCACCAAAGGCAAAACAAAGGTACTACCACGGGAGAGGGTCTTTTTGGAAAGAGGGCTGAAGCGGCTCAGTTAAAGGCAGGAAAGCTCAGTTTAATGAGGAACAGAAGATATCTCCACATCTCCTTGGTTCCTCCAGGGAGATAGCTCCTCCGCTCTCCGCTTCCCATCAGATACCGAGCCCGTAGCGTCTACCGCTGAGACACTGCGAAAATAGCAAATCCTCAACCTCTCCTGGCCTTTGCGAGATCCGGGGACCGAGATCTTAACAGTGACTAATGAAAGTGAGCCATCCCCATCCCTTGGCACTTAGGATCACCTTCATTCCAAAGAACAGCTGCTTGGCACTACCCAAAACCTCCCATCTCTCTGGTCAGATACGTCGTCCTTGCAATGGCAAGTCACCTCTGAAAGTCCAACTCCCGAATAACTGGGTCCAAAGAGGGAAATGAGCTGGGAAAAGAGACTTATTAATCCAAAATAAGGGGTTGGCTGCTGATGCAGCAGCTCTGGCTAGCCCCAGGGCTGGCCGGGACGTGCCCATCAAGCGCATGGCGCACGAGGTGTGCCTTCCCGGGTGAGGTACTCTGCGCTTGGCAGGAGGTGAGCATCAATTATCCCAGCCCAGCTAGAGCAGAAAACATCAAAAATGTTTACTGGACAGTCTGGCCAAGCAGCGTCAGGAGGGGAAGATGAAGGTGTCAGACATAGCAGGAGCCCAGCTGATACTGTGTTCGCACTCTTTTTTTTTCAGTATTAATTAAAATAAAAAACCACCACCACCACTTTCCTGAGGATAAGCTGGCTAAGTTCACTTTGGAATCGTATCACCAGCAGCATAAAACAAACTGGGATGAGCTGCAGACCTCTCAGATCTTAACTGGGCCCAAATCCAAGTACCTTAAGGCAACAATAGGTCTGCCTATAGAGAATGCCGACCTGCAGGATGCTGTATCAGATGCCAGGAGACCAGGACCACTCTGATACAACCACGGCATATGTTCCCTGCCACGGTCCTCCTGCAGTTTGCCTCTCCTTTCCTCATTGACAGAGGTATCTCAGCTACAACCTTCACATCTCAACGAACACCTTAGCTTAGTGTTGCCCAACCTCTCTGCCCTTTTGAACCTTTTCTGGTGGCACTCCAAGGAGCCATAGCCCACTCCCATTGGTAGGACCTGCTCAATGCATAGCTGGCTGCATATCCCCTGTCCTGCATACCTCCTTTGGCCTGCATGGACACAAATCCTGGTACGTGGTGATAAAGGTGCTTATATATGGGTGCATGGATGCTTTTGGCACATGGAAGAGCAGGAAGACCTCCCACACCTCCTCCTGTCCACAGCCTTGGGCAACATGGCTGGAGGGGGGATTGTACTGGTTGGCTTCAGCTAGCTCCCAGCCCAAACACCCCTGTCTCAGGGTTGGCTTTTTGCCTTGCTGCTTTTTTTCCCTGAAAAATAGAGTAGAGGAGCAGTGCCAGGTTAACAGCTAATTTCCCAGTTCTCTTAAATCGCCAAGATTAAAAGCTCTCTTCCTGATGGCTGCTTCACAAAAGACCCAAAGGTTTTTACTCATTTATTCCTTTTAGAAAGGAATGCATTATCTATTTTAAAAGATGTGGTTTTACGGGTAAAATCCTCAGCAACGCTCCCGTCTCCTGAACCTGTGCTCCATGGATTTTCCAGACTCAGAGTGACAGAAACGCACCCCAGCAAAACCAGAAGTTTTGGCAAACTCCAGCCTTACTGCATGACCTCCGAGATTTTCCAGACCCCCTCCCTCCCTTTGAAACACGGGATTTCGGACGGTTAGATGCTTTCCTCCAGGTGAGGTGGTCCTTTTCTCCTTGGAAAGGTTACAGCTGCTCAGGAATTGGCACTTTTTGAGCTTTAAGTCAAAGCACACTGGGGTTTGAGGGCTGTAGGAAAAGGAAATACGGCACGCAGAGCCCTTTTAATATGTGTTAGCCAAATAAATGTTCCTGTTTCAAGGCAGGTGAAGCAATAATAAATATGAGGTAGGAGCAGCGAGCCCGCCGTACCTCTTCATTTGTATGCATGGTATTTTTTTTTAATTTTTTTTTTTTTCTTATTAAATAAAAATTCACTCTCCAGAAACGTAGCCCAGACCTGCTAGCTCAGGCCAGCCCTTGTTAAAATTATTATTAATGGTAGTGAACCTCTTCGTAATGGGAACGAAGAGTCCAGCCACCTTTCATTTCCACACGTATTACTGACTTATTCCTTCAGCCTCCTCTCGCTCGCAACGCTCCCCGCAGCCTTCCCCTCCGGCCCTTGAAGATCTGCAGGCGGGCGATCCATCTTGTAGCTTTTAATGCTTATTTTTCTAAAGAGATAAAAATAAACCGTTCCATTCGGATGAAAAATACGGGATGTAGCACCGAGCCCACCAAAGGAGACTAGGGGCAGGGGGGGAGAAGGAAGAAGAGTCTTTTCTCCCTTTTCCGTGTATTTAAACCACAAAGGTATGATCCGTCTCCCTTAACAGCCCCTCCCCTCCCAAATAAATAATTTTCTCACCGTGGTGGAGCAAGGGGATGACAAGAGGAGGATCATAACTCATGGAAAGGAGGCAAAGGCAGACGGAGCAGAGATCTCCCGGCACTCGAGGGCTTTCTCGTGGAGCCCTGTGAAAACCCCAGGAGGATGTCCGCCGTAGCACAGGCAATTTTGCCATAGAAAATTCCTGCAAAAGCAATTTTTAAAAGCAAGTGCCACTCCCCATTTCTTTACATGGCTCTTCCCAGGTGAATCTGTAGGGCCAGCAGTAACCGTGCACCTTGGATGCCCAGGAAAGCAGGGAAAGGAGCGGGAAGGAGGGTGATGGGGCATCCCACACCTTCACTCGTGCCTCCACGTGCCAAGGGAGGGTCGCTGCGTTTTTCATGCCTGCTTAATCACTTGTAATCCCAGAGGAGCAGGCTGCTAGGGACAGGCAAGCGCCAAACCACGTGGATCCAGCAACGCAGGCGCTGGCTGCTGGCATGGGGTCCTTCTCCCACCAGCTGCTCTGGAGTGGATCCAGGCATTTTAGAGACTGGAAAAACCACCGATGGCTTCAAACCTTGGCCCCTGTCTCTAGACATCTTCTGGCTGCATTAGCCACGCGGGCAGTCCGAAGCACGGGCTCTCAGGACTGCGTGTCTTGTCTCAGCGAAGCACCAAGCTCCTCTTGGGTGGCTGTAAAGCAGCCACTAATCCAGACCTTCGTGTTGCTGCATCCAGCTAACAGCAGAACAACAGACAGGTGCGTTTTGATGCACCGGAATAAACCAACCCGGCTGGAGCTGGCTGTGATGGTTTTGAAAACAGCCAACAACGTTGGACTTCTTCAAGCCATCTCAAGGGTTCCAAACACCAAGAAGAACAACTTCCCGCAAAACCACAAGCTCTTTCCAACCTTCAAAATTTGAATGCCCAAATATCACAAATCCCACCCAAATTCCCCTGGTACCACAAGCATCCCAAAACCCACAAGGCTCCTCACCCAATAACTCCCCAAACATCGCCACCATGCATCTTGAAAATAACTCACAGGTATATGCCACAGATCCCCATCGACCCCACCAGTCCCCTGACACACCCTCAGAGATGTCACCAAAATATCCCCAAACAGTCTCTAAAGACCAGCTACACTAGTGAAAATCTCACTTTAGGTGTCCGCATGGTCTTCAGCACTTCCCACTGTTAAGGGGATATAAACAAGCTGCTTTGCTGTTGCATTCGGTAGCGTCTTTGTTCTGATTCACCCAAATATATGGGTTAAAAACATGATAATTATGGCTTTTAGCAGAAAAAAAGTGGTGGCAGCAGTAGAAGGAGCACTGCAGCATGCAGCCCTGGGACACGGTCAAGGCAAGGCTTGAGGAGACCAACCTTGAAAACGCTGGAGTGGCTCCATGGCACTGCTGGACAGGGCAAAAACAGCCATGGGGAGTGTGGCTTAAACGCTTTCCTCTCCCATATACTTCCATTTGCTGAGAACTGAAGATGGAATTTTTCAAGGCTGGTATTTCTATGTTTGCTGTTTAGTTGCTTTTCCAAAAAAAACCAAACCAAAACCAACAAACAAATAAACCCCTCAAAAAACAACCAAAAAAACCCCAAAACACCCAACCCATGCCCACTGGCTTTCAGGAAAATTAAACCTAACCCTAATTTCGATTGAAACATAACCAATGGTTAGCACCAGTGGTTACCAGGCACTGCCCATGCGAGCACTTATCGCCGTATCTCTTCTCCCTGGCGCAACGCAACGCTGGCTCCATCTCCACCCGCGACACCGCGGACAGAGGGGCGTTCGCCTACGCGGATGTAAAAGTGATTAGAGGCAGAAGGCCTGGGGGGATTTGTTTCGGAACAATGTCGTAATGAGCCCGAAGATAATCCGCTGCCCAGGGACAGGTCTTTTTCCCAGAGGTGTGGCAGCCACAAATTAGATAGTCACATCGCGTTATTTCCAGCGAGTTAACTCCCGACGCCACACCTCCGTCCTGCCGGGGAGGGGGACGGTGCAAATTGAACTGTCCCTGGCAGATGTGCCCCAAATCAAAGATGCTTCGGGAGGGGAAAGGGGCTGAGGGGGAGGATTTTTGATGGCCCAAAGTGGTGGAAATTCATTACTCTGATAAAGCCCTGGGAGTCATTGGTTTGAGCTTTAGCCATGGACAATCCCTAGAGAAATTTCACCGTGTTCAAACTAATCTTCTTATAAACATTGTTGTGTTTTGTTGTTTTTTTTTTTTTTTTATTTTATCCGACATGTGTCAAGCAGGCCTACTAAGCCTATTACGTCCCCCGGGAGGTTGACGTTTTCTCTTTTTCCTAACCACCCCCATCTGAACGCTGCTTGTCTCCTTTTTGGCTCCTCCGGACATTTCTCCATTACTACAGACAAATCAATTTTTTTATAATTAGCAACGGAGAAAAAAAAAAATCTCAGTGGGTTTGGAGGCTCAGGTGAGATAAGAGCCAGGCTCCAGCTAGATATCCAAAATTTCTGGAGCTCGTAGGCTTTAGAGATTAGCTATAAAACTTGCTGGACCATCCCTTCTTGCTGCGTTTGTTTATTTTTCTTTCCAACAAACCCTCAAAATAAAGAGATAAGGAGTTAACTGGACATATTTCTGTGCTTTGCTGGTACAAAATAGTTCAAGCTATTGGTAGAGCCCCAGTTGGGTACTGCCCTTATTTGTGTTATTCCCTCTGTTTGTATTTACAAGCAGAAATAGGCAGGGATTAGACCCCTGGACAAGATGGTTTTAAATGATGAGGTGAATACGAACCTGCCTTTAAGCTTCAGGTTGAGGGATATTCCTTGGTGAAGGGACATCTTTCCTGAGACCTCTGTCCCAGCTCTGGTGGAAAGTTGTTAGGAAGCCAATAGAAAGGATGAAAAGGAGGGGGGGGAGGGAAATCAAAAATAAAAACTTGTGCTGTAAATGGTCATTTTCTGGAGGAAGCATTGAGTGCTCATCACACGACGGGAGATTAGAAATACCCAAGGAGCGAGAAACATTCACGCCCGTACGTGGGTACACACCAACACGTACACTCTGGAGACTTCGCTACAGAAAATCAATGTGAGCTTATCAGCCTGCAGCAGAGTTAGGACAATTAAACATTTCCCTCTCTGTCTTTATATCTCAGATTTAAGTTTTGAAGTTGTTCTCACCTGTGGATGGAGAGAATGAAGCACCTGAGCCAGCACCTCTTATGGAGAATTATCTCTAACACAGGCAGTAGCCAAAATGATTTCCGTAGTTAACTGCTGCCTTCTTCACCCTTAAAAAAAAACCCAAACCAACCTGTCTCTTGTTTCCTAACTATGGACCAAAAAAAATAGAAGGTAGCGTGCATTCAACGTGCGTTTCTTTGATGGAACCTCTCCTTGCGCACAGACTTCTGCACTCATGGGAAAAGTCCTTCCCCAAACACAGAGCTTTAGTCGTGTTCTTCTCCGGTGCAGAGCAAAACTTTGCAGGAGGCAGCCAGCAGAAACTGGAAATGGGGTTCAAGCAGCAAAATCCAGCCTGGATACGGAGCTGCCCCCACCCGGGTCCATACACAGGCTGAGGACGAGGTGGTGGGTGTGATCTACTACAAAACCAAACTATAGTTTGGTTTTTTTATAGCTTTAGCACTAGTTCTCAATTTCACTGGGGCCCAAGGGTGGTCAAAGCCCTGGAGGAGTTTCAAGCCAGCATCTAAACATACCCTCCTATTTGTTTGCCTGATTGTTTTTTACTGAAAACCAGCTACTCCAGTTCAAAGCCGGCTGAGGAATGGAAAAACATCGAGACAAACCAAATAATTAACCAGCCCAATAACGAACAAGCTGTTCCTAGTGCTTGCTCCGACCACTTCCACACACAGGTTCAGGTGGATCCCCAGGAACTCTGCGTGGCTCAAAGCTTTCCAAGAGGACATCGACACCCTCAAATCCCCGGCCGCTAACTTCACGTCCTACGAGCATCCTCCATCTCTCCTAGGGACTCAGGTTTGAAGCAGCAGCTTCCTTTTTAATTATTTATTTTATTTTATCTCCCCCAGTCAAAATGGACAGGGTCGATAATCTGGGCTTACATCCCTTTGAAGTCAACCAAAAGACTTAACTCCAGGGAGCATCGAAGCGGGGACCTCAGGCCTCCACGTACCTGATCTGCGGGCATCGCCGAGGATTTGGGCAACTCGAGCTCCGTCCACACCAGACATGCTTTAAAACCATCCAAGTCCGAGTCCTGCCTTGGCAAGAGATCAAGCGCAGCAGATTTGCCTACAACCCTCCCGTCTTATCGCGCATTAGCCCCGTCCAGATGTCAGGCGCTATCCCTCTGTTAACAATCCCCTTTTTCCTCCTTCTTTTATCTCCCCGTTAAATTGCTGACAAGACCTTCCTGGCGGCCTTTTCAAAAAGTAGAGGAGATCAAAAAATCAACGGAATATTTCAAAAGCAAAAGTCCTCAGGGAAAATAAGAAGGAAAAAAATATAAAAATAAAAAAATAGGAGGGAGAAGGAGTCTGCAACACCATTACAGCGCAGAGAGACAAGAGCCAGAGACTGGTTTTACAAGCATCTTAACACACTGGTGGTAGGAATAGAGAGAAGGGATTATTTTTTGTTCTGGTGGGCAGGTGAAGGCGATATTTCTCCCTGCCTAAGACGACTTTACCTTTACAGCCAATTTCCCACAGCGCTCCAACAAAGCTGTAGGAGAGTTTCAGCTTTACGCTTCGCTTTTGAGAAGGTGACGCTGCCGGCTCTCAAAGGACACCGAGGCAGCAGCGACGCAGGGGGGTGACTGTTGCAGCAGCTGACAGCGGCAGGCAGAGAGCACTAGATGGGGAAAAAAGAACAAACCAAAATATTCCACAGCCAACGCTATGTCAGCAGCGGCAACCTATATGCACCAGGAGAAGACGACAGCAGAAGAAAGCAGCCACGTCAAGCAAACTCCGTCTTTATTTCATTTTTCTCCTGATCGTATTTGATTCTCTATTTAATTGCAAGTAGAAAGTCTCTGGAACAAAAAGCGCGAGGGTTGGTGTCATCCTCACCCTCCCTAGAGGTTTTTCCTCTTCTTAAAGCCTTTTCAGTAGATTCAGAGTTGGCCAAACGCTGCCAGCTCCCCTGGCTACACACATTCAGGTCGCAAACGGCTCGTTGCCTCGACAAGACCCGAGCTGCTGCTGGGAAAAACATACCTAAATTCATCGCACTAATAAAAAATAGTGGGCAGAGGAGAGCAAGAGCAGATAAACCCCCATTTGGGCATGCAAAGAAGGACCCCTCGGCACAAACAGAGGCGCTTGTTATTCACTCCTCATGATTTGTTATTTATTATTCCACTTCTTCCAAAATTGCAGGAATCTAATCAGAGCGCAGAAGCAACAGAGGGTAATTCCGGTGATCAGTCACACGCTACCAATAAGGAATAACAAACAGCTGGAGTGACCACTTGACATGATCCATGGGCTCACGTTGGCTTGCACAAGCTGCTCCGTGACCGCTTCTGGGCGATGAATAGGATCTCAGGCTGAACACCCACTTAAGGCCATCATTAACACCAAGCCTTTAGCAATCCCATCCGTGCCTGCAGATTACTTTACGCACTCGAGATGTAAGCACGTGCATCTGGATCGGGGCCCGAGGTTCATCGTATGCCTGCCAGCGTGCCGCTTAGGAGACAAGAAGTAAACGAGTAAGTAGAAAAGAACTCTCCTGCACCCTAGAATGACATAAAAAAAAAATTATTTTGAAGATAACATTTTCTGGTCTAAGAACAAGGTAGATCACTAAATCACAAGATGATGCTATTTGAATTTATTGCCTTGTTTTTGCACTCCTTATACAACCTAAGCTTCCCTCATGTCATTGCAAACCCACCCAAAGAAACTGGGAAGCCAAAAGAGCCCCTTTGCACGACTGGGAAATGAAAGCAAAGCCCTGATGGGGCTTTTACCACTTTACCACTATATATAAGTGATACTTAGTCACTGAGGAGCAAAGGATGACCAAGCGGTCCCTCCACTGGCTCCACTAACACCTCCATCTCCTGCAAGCGCCTGCCTGGCTCTCGTCTTTGGGAATATATTGCATGGTTGAAGCTTCAGCTTAACTCTTCATGATGGCAACACTTTGCTCCCCAAAAATACCACATTGCCTTACCTTTACGTTACCTGCCAGCTGTGCTGCGGGTCTTCTTCCCCTTCTCTGTGGGGAAGCAAGAGGGACTACGGTTTTGGCAGAGCCGATGGACTATAGATATGTACACATATAAATATGTATTTCCCCCCTAGTCAGCAGAAATTTTGTCAGACACTCCCACACGTTCCTTTTTTTCTTTTCTAAACGTCTGCCGGAGCTGCTGTATATCTGTCGTTTCTGGTGCATAGCACGATACAGGGAATTGCAATAAATGCATTATTATTTAATTCCTTAAGGGACAGAGGGGGAGATAGCTGAAAGAACCCCAGAGCTTTCCCATCTGGCCGTCATCCCTGCGATTCTGCCTGGCACCACCTCAGCAGGTCCTCAGATGGCTGCCAGCCCCCAGGCACCCCCCCGATACCCTGGGCTGCCCTCCCACGGTGCTGGCTCTGCACTGGGCTACATCCTGGTGCCTTCCAGGCCACCGCAGCTGAAGGGTTTATTGCCATCTCAGGACCCTGAAGGTTTAGCTGCAGCTCTCTTCTAGTCCCCCCGGGACCATCTTTGTCATCCTCAGTGACCCTCTTATCTTACACACCTGGAGATGCTGCTTCAAAACCTGAGCAGGGCCTGATCCTTGTATCATTTACACCAGTGCAGGAAGAGCGGGGAAATTCTGGCTTTGCTCCACTTAAAAAGCTGGAAATAGCCCGTAACGTCTTGTCCAGTGAGCCCTCTTGCATCGCAAACCTTGGAGAAATGCAAGCCTCTCTGCTGATTTTTCCAAGGTTATCCTCACACTGCTCACATCCTGGCAGATGTTTCCAAAAAGCCCTTCCTGAAAAGGTTGGAACAACATGGCAGCAACACCATGCTTATCTAGGCATCAGGATGGACACACAAGAATATCAATAACCTGTGATGCTGGTGGAACTTGCTAGTGCCACCAACCCAAGGAAGCCCCCCATGACCTCCCCATGGGACCAACAGGGCTCTCCTGGCTTCGTAGTGGCCAATGAATTTATTGCAGGGGCATCTGCCATATGTGGGGAGCCAGTTCAGCTTCTTGGGTGTCCCCAGGGCAGCCCAGAACCAGAAATTTTGGGGGAGGAAGGCTGGGAGCCCACACAAGCTCCTGCAGAATGCTTGCTCCTGCCTGCAGCACCGCTGTGCCAGCTCCGGGCAAGCAGCAAAACCGCAGGGAACGTGTTTCAACTGAAAATAAAAGGCTGTTTCCACCTCTAATTAACCTGAGGTACATTCAGGAGATAGAGTTGGGCTCTCATTAGCCAAGCCACAGCAGAAATTCCTGCGCCGGCTTCGTTGCTGCGTGATCTCCTGCTGCAGCTGGCACTCGGCGTGAAGGGCAGCAGGGCTGGGTGGGGAAGGCAGCTTTTTAGGTTTGGATTAGAATATCAATTTATAAGGGGAAGAGACCACCGTGAGCCAGGAAACAGTGAAAAAGGAATGACTGGAAAAGGCACGGCTGAGGAAACACCTCTGCCTCTGCTCCCGTGGGCAGGAGGGTGTCCATCACCCATGGCAGTGAGCAAAGTCCCCTCCCAGGAGGTGGCAGCTGAGATGGACCCTTCACCTTCTCCCCTTGCAGAGGGGTGACCTGTCGCTCAAGGGAAGCTGGCATGAAGGAATAAAGAGACTTTGAGCAGGGCTTTTACAGTATCCAAGGTCAAGAAACAAATATCTGTCTTGCAAAGGTGCCTTTTCTCCCGAGACACTGGACTGTCCGTCTTCCCTTTTTTTAAAGAAAGGATATTAAAAGCAGCATGAGCTTACGGATGGGAAAGGACACCTGATGATCTATTGCTATTTACACCACTAATGACCAGCTAAGGAAAACAACATCACATTATCTCCTTGCTTGAGAAATAGCATCACAGTTCAGAAACTTGCAGCTGACTGAAGTGGGTCTGTAACGAGCTGAAGTCTCTGTCCTATAGAGGATTTTTCAGCTGCAACACCATCCCACTTGTGGTTAGCACCAGGCTGCTTATTTCTTCCCCTTTTCCTAGGGAAGAACTATTATTTTGCCATTTCTAAGTGGTCTAAAGGAGTTCTCCTCTCCCGGACACGCACCTTGAGATAACACCATGCTATCTCCTGTGATACCGTTATCTCCTGTTAAATCATATGGAAACACTGCAGACTGAAAAGATGCAGCAAATTTAGGCACCAATCCAGAAATTAACAAAACCCACAGGGAAAGCAGCTCAGTTATCCTAACACAAGATATGCAACACAGCGTCATCTTGAGGTCTTGGATAAAGGTCCTACAACGTAAGGGGCAATATTGTTGGACCAACCTCTAGATTTCAGGGTGTTTCTAAAGAACTTTCAAAAGGAAATGGTTAAAAATGGCAAGTTTTGTGCTCCAGAAGGACCGAAACACCCAGCCTTCACCATTGCATCAGATAAAGGAACAAAACGCAGAAAGAAAGTTAATCAGGTTTAAATGAAAGAAAAAAAAAAAACAACAAAGAAACCAGGAAGCAATCTCATCCAAACCCATCCATGTGAAGTGTTCGCCACAACTCCTTCCCCTGGCTCTTTTTTCACTTTCATCCTCCTGACCTTCTCCCTTCCAGCCAGGAGGGAATAGGAAAGTTCGAAGAAAGCTATTCCTGTGTTATTTTTAGCAGAGCCAGAAGAAAAGCGACTGGAAATAATCCATGAAAGCAAGTTTTCACCTTGATTTTCAGACTCCGGAGATTTCGATAGCCTTGATAACAATCACAACTTTACCAAAGGCATATAAAATGCTGAGTGATACCAAGAGCATAAATTGAGCTCCTCCTTTCTTCCTGCTTTGCATTAAAAACCCAGCGAACTGTCAACGAAGACCAAGGCAAACACTTTCACCCATGAGCCAGTGAATCGGTGGCGACACAACAGCAGAGAGACCCAGGCTTGGATAGATTTTGGCACACCAGGCACTTATGCAGCCAGCAAGAAAATTCCACATTAGAGTCAGAGACATTCAAAATACACACTGATTTTGGAAAATGCTACCATCTTGTAGAAGAGGTCACTCTTTCTCAAGCAAGATGAAGAAACAGCCATTCCCACCTCTCCTAACTTGAACAGAATAACATTTCAAATGCATTGCAAAACAAACAAACAAAAAAACAGAACAACATCAAGAAGAAAACTCCTCACTCCTGAGTTATTAAAACCCAGCGAACCCTGTCTCTCCTCCAAAGGAGGGTCAAACCAATTGAGAAGAGGTTTGTAGAGATACCTGGCACTGAGCAACCACATAAAGACCTCCACGCTTCTCTGCCTGCCCTGACCCATGAGCACTAGTGCAAACAGTCGCCGATGGCACACGAGCCTCAGCTGCATGCTTTAGAGACCCAAGGAATTAATTAGAGGAGACGCACTCCCAAGGTGCTGATAATAAGAACAAAACGAGGGCTGATCCCATTAAGTCAATCTTCTCTGTTGGTTGCTGCCATCTGATGTTGTCTTCTTCCCTATTGTTCCCCGCTGTGTGTTCCCACCCCTCTTCTTGTGCTGTCCATAGCTGTTACAGTCTCTGAGGATAGCAGGAAGATGTGGAGGACCAGAACGTTATGGTCCAGGCTGTGCTAGGAGGTTGCCTGATCTGCTGGGCATTGGTGCAAGGTGCAGCTCTGCCACGTTTCCCAGCCTGCACGCTTCCCTCTGCTTTTTCCACCATCAGCTACCAAACAACCTCCTTTTCCCTCTGTGGCCAGGCCTGCTAAGAGCACTTCTTCCCGGCATGGCCATCTCTAGCCTCTCATGCAGCTCAGAGGTGGCAAAACCCCTCCAGCCCTTGCTGCTTCGCTCTGCGTTACGGGGATGGATTAATCGCAGCCGCCGAGGAGGATGCGGGGTGATGCCGGGAAAGGAGGGGGTGGCATTGATGAATGACCCTCACCCACTGACCCACGGCATGCTCGCACGGGGAGAATTATTGATCGGCAATGACTATTCGGATCCCCCCTGCCCCACGTTATTCAGACTTTCTTAGACTGAAGAATACGAGCCGGGGTTTATTGATCCCTTGTAACTGATAAGCTACTCGCTCATGTTGTTTTAATCAGCATTAGAGGCATTTGGCGAAGGCCCCAGATGGGAGGAGGAGGAGGATGGTGGACAGCTACCCAGTCCAGAAAGGAGCTTAGCCCCCCAGCACCCACTTTTGGGTCAGCACTGGAGCTCCCCAAGGAGCCACAAACCACATCCTGCCACTCCCCCGCCCCATCCCCACCGAGAGCAGTAGGGCAACTGCAACCAGGCAAGTAGAGAGGCATTAAAAATAAAAATTAAAAAAAAAAAATCCCACTTTGCTGAGTTTTAAAACATTTTCCTGGATCGAAGAGGCGCTGGTAAGCGTTGTCATGGCAGGAGATATTTATTGCTGTCTCAGGAAATGTTTCATTATTCTTTGGGAAGCAGTGGCAGTGAATTTCAGCCTGTCTGCCCAGCCAGAAAACGGCCCGTCGGGCAGATTATTTCCGGCGGCTGGACTTTGCCGAGGAACGAAGCATCACCTCCCAGGTCCGAGGACTACGAAAGCCCGCCTGGGCTCTGCTTGCCCCCCCTCTGTGGCAGGGAAGGAGACCTAGATCCCCCTTACCCCATGGGGAGAGGGTGGGTAGCCAGGCAGGCTGCAGGGTTGTTCCCAAAATATTTGCGATAGAACTGAACTGAGCAATCATCACCGATTAATTCTTCAGCTCTACGACACACGTGATTTCATAGCTGGATTTATCAATCCTTGCCTTTGGTGGACAATTTTCTAAGCTTCTTCCCATCCACTTTTTGGCATGGGAAAACCAGACCTACTCACAAATTATTTGAAGTGGGACATGCCAGGCATTCATCAAGCAGCGTAGTAATATTCCTTATTTCAATCTCTCGTACCTCCCTGTAATTCCTATCATTATATTTGTTTTTTTGAACTACTATGGAGCATGAACTGTCATTTTGATAGATATTTCCAGCCTAACTCTCCGATCTCCTTCCCGAGCAGTAATAGCCAGTTCAGAGCCCATCACTGTATGTGTAAAGTTAGAATGATTTTTCCCCTGTGCATTGTTTTCATTTAGCAGCCTTGAATTTCATCTGCCGTTTTATTATCCGCTCACTAAGTATCATAAGGTCCTTTTCCCCATTCTCAGAGGTTGGCTGTATTTTCATCTTTTTAATATTAACTCAGTGTTGCCAGCAAATGTTCTTACTTCATTTTTTTTCCCCTCGACCCACTTGGACTCCCCCAACCCAGGGAGACGTGGCCGGATTGATGCACAGTGAAATGCTATATCATCAGCAAGTGCATCAGAATCTTCTAAAGGCAGCATCTTCCATGGAGGAGCAACATGTAGGTGGGAAACACATCTACCTCCATGCAGACTGGCTTCAGAAGGTTGTCGAATATTAGCGTAGCTAACGCAAGCTGAAATGAAAAAAGGCCTCTCTAAAAGACGTTTCCATCGCTCATCAAGTTTTCTCTGGAGTTGTACCTGTGGTATGTACCAGCTCTTCTGTGAAAATGAGTGGTTTTGGACTCTGAGGAGCAAACACAGACTCAGGATTACAATGGTTTCTCAGCAAGGAGGTGTTGGGGCTTTAGAGCTGCTGTTTGAGCATCTGGCTCCTTGTCATCCAAAATTGGTTTGGTTTTTGGTTTTTCAAACATATCAAGCAGCAATGAATTCTTTAAAGTGTCAGCCCTCAGCAGGAAAAAGCTGTCCCTGCCAGCACATCTGGAACGCTTATTCCAGATGTGCTCCAGCCAGTAGCCAGCCCGCCCACTGAGGGCTCCTGCTCTACACTTGACTCCTGGTTCTGGACAGAGGAAGGTCCTTTCTGGCCAGTGAAAGACGGAGGATGCCACCAGCACACCCCAGCAGGAGCAGGGCATGGCAGGGACGGCGCAGCAGTTGCGTACACAGGACAAATGGGAAATGACCCACCCAAGCTCTCTGGTTCCCTCGACTTCAGAGACAGCTGTTTTCTAAACCATTTTGGCGAACGGGCCGTGGACACCTTGTAAAGCTGCCCATTAAAATGAGCCATGGACACTCCATTAGCCATTCCTCAAAGCCAGGTTGTAGAAAGTAGTTTATTAACTGCTACAGAATGGTTTCCCTCTATAATGAACCTTTCTCCAGTATTGAAGAAAAGCCATGTCTTACTTTCCTTTTCTAATAAATGGCTTCTTTAGAGTTTAATTAACTTCTCCCCGTTCTTCTTTTGTGGCAAAGTGTCACCCTGACCACGAGACAAACTCTGTTTTTCCCGCTATCTGGGAGAGCGCTGACTTGTCAGATAAACCACTCCGTCTAATTTGCTGGGGCTTTTCTCTCCCTGCTTTGCATATTCCAGGGAGGGAAGGAGTCATAACAGAAAGCAATGTTCTCTAGATACCTCCAGCCCTGGGATGGAGAAGGTGCACCTACTTTACTACAACACGTGCTGTGCTTCTGCATCGCCACTGGGAACAGGGACCAGTTTCACAGACCCACCAGGAGCTGGGACAACCTTCCGTGTGCTCCTTCCTTTCCTTGGCCTTGAGAAACAAACCTGAAGGAAGCAATTTTTGCCCTTCCCTGAGTTCAGGATTTTGTGTTTTCAGCAGTGCCTGTCTCTCCACTTGGTGTGTGAGTGTGTGTATATATAGCTCAAAATCAATACAAGTGAGATTAGGTCACTGTACTACTGAGAAACGTGCTCCTGATAGCATATGAAACCACTCAGCTCCTGCTCCTTTCTGCCTGCCGCTGTGCTCCGGGACCAGCTCCACGTGCCGAGACAGTGACACAGCCTGGAGAAAGCAAGGGTTGTTTTCCTCCGCTTGTAGAAAAAAGATGCGGAGGCTGAATTTGGGCCAAGTCAAGAGGGACCATCACAAGCTTCTGCTTGGACTTTTCAGCTAAGCTCACAGCCCCAGGGGCCATCACACAGCATGAGACGGGAGCAGTAGCTCCCACCTTGTTGTCCTCCACTGGAGCCCACGAGTACCAGCTTGAGAGATGGGTGGCCTTTCCGTGTAATGCCTGGGCCCTTTTTTCAGGAAAGATGGAGTATTTGGTGCAGCTTTGGGATCCTTGCAGTAGCCATGCCTCTGAGTCGAGTCCCTTTTTACCTCAAGTAGGGTTTTAAGTAAAGATGTCCCAAGGCCGTCCTCGTTATACAATAAAGACACACTGGTCTGCAGCTTCTGAATGGTGCTGGTTAATTAATTGTGCCAGGCTGACAGCAGCGAGGGGTTTTTGTGCGCTGAAGCTTTCAGACACCAATGCAGTAATGGTCTCCAGTGCGCAGACAGTCTCGGGGGACTTGTCCTTCCTACCCAAACAAAATTAATTAATGGTGGCAATAAATAAAGCAATCCAGGGGAATGAGAGCATCTGAGCTGCTCTGGGGAGACTACTGCTGGCGCACGGCGGGAAGCAGCTTCCGTGGGAGCACAACTTCTGGTGGGGTGAAGGACAGCCCGTAGCCAAACACCTGCCAACGAGGGTGGCAGCAGAGCAGGGATGTACCCTGGGAAGCGGCTCTGTCTACGGAGCAGCGTTGGACAACACCATCAACAAGATGGTACCAACCATAAGCACCTCAGGACCTGCTCTTCCTCCTTCTCCTCCTCATGTCGCTCGTGTGGAAAGTAGCTAGCTGAGATACTCACCCGTAAATTTGGGTGGACAAACTGCTCTACTACGCTTTGGTTTGGGCTGAAATTTAACCTGGCGGTGCCCGTGGGCTGGAGGGAGATTGCTGGAGTTACTGACTGCACAGCATCCCATCGGTGCCTCCTGCTAGGGAAGATGTGCCACCACGTGTGGGCTGAACTCGATGTGAAGGACACTCTCCTCCACAGACGCAGTCCCATTTGGTCTGCCCTAGTCCTGCCTCCTCATGGACCCAAGCAGAAGCAGATCCCTTAATCCAACTGTTTTATCCCATCCCCTACACCCCCAGGGGCATAAATAAAACCAAATAAAATACAGTTGATATCAATCAAATTAATCCATTGCACGCAAGACCCTGCAAGCTTATGGGATTGGGAAACAGGTCCTTGCACACCCCTGAGCTGGTCCAATCCCTTCCCTGCCCTCCCTCTCTGCCAGGGCTGCAGGGTCCTGCCGAGGCACGAGGTGCTGGGATCTTCTCAGATCCCCACCCCGAGGTCTCATCACCGGCCTCTCTATCTGGAGCAGTTCTTAGGCACTCCTAATTGGCACTTGACAAAGCGCCTGCCACACGTTGGTCAATACCAATTAGCATACTTATTAAACGCACGTATGTGTTGGCGGCAGTTATCTAATTACCTCAACAAGCGCATCAGGGAGAAGCCCTGCAAAGGTGGCTGAGAAGGTTCTTGGGGTGGTTTGTCTGCAAACCCTGCCAGGCATCAAAACCAGGCTGCAAAAGGGGTTCTCACCTCACCTTGGTCCCCCGTTCCCCTCCGCAGCCTTGACTCGGGGTCTCCAGTCGAGCGTTGTCATCTCCTCTGGGGCAAATCACTCTGTTCCCTGGGCAGGAAACGGGGAAATTCAGGCGAGCTTGCTAAGCACACAGCTCCCACCACCCACCACTGCCAGGGTAACACGACTCCATCAAGACATTTGGGGTTTTCCTTCTGCAGAATTAATCACCTGGGAGCCAGGGACCAGGAGTAACGAGAGAAGCTGAGACACCTGAAATTACATTTACCAGCTACACGAGGCTGCTGCTTTTTTCTTTCTTTCCCTTCTTTTTTGCATATCATACCACAGGCTGAGCCTAGCCGGTGGGTACCGCTGTTATCAGACAGCAGGCAGAGTGGAGAGCTGATAGGACGTTCATGCCCAGGAACCCAAACAGACCCTGCGCACTGTTTTAATTTAATGCTTGTGAAAGTCTCCAATTCCGACTTTTTTTTTTTTTTTTTTTCTCCTCTCCTTGGAATTGGCCGGGAGAAGTTTCTCTGCCTTTTTACATCAGGGCTGGCACAGAAGGACTCTTCCCTCTGCAAGGGAGAAGGGGACTCTTCTGGGTGACGGAGAAGATGCTATTTTTGCATTTTCATATGGGAAAATGAGGGAGGATGAAGGATGCCAGCTGCTACAGCAGACTCAAACCAGAGCAGAGTAAGGGGTTGGGGGAAGAGTAAGGAAAAGCCATGGTCCTGCTGCAAGCCAGCAACCAGCTCTACTCACCATTTTTCCTTTCCTGTCCATCCTTGATGTTTTTTTCTTTTTCCCCTCCACTTCCCTTAAGCTTTTCCATCCCCTGAAGAGTTGAGAAGCAGCATTGGTCCCTCCACCATGCTCCTTGTTCTGCTGGGCTGTGTCATTGCTGGCCCAGGACGGACAGAGCACGTCCAAGTCTCCCTTGCCGTTGATCCCACGACACATCAGATGCAAGCAGCGCGCCGAGTAACTAATCTTTCACGCGTGCCTATTAAGGAAAAAATTAAAAGAAAATTACACGGGGAAGTCAGCAGCAAGTAGGAGGGGATGGGTTGTAATTATACGGCTATTAATTGGCATAAAGTTCCAGTTTAATGCTCCCTGGCCCATGCCGATATTTCCTAGGGAAATTTTTCTCTCTATTAGTTTTGGATGAGAACTGGGATTCTCTCTGCAAGCTATGAATCTGCCCAGAGAGGTGACTTTCAGCTGCAGTCCCCCAGCAGGGTTTTGTTTTCCTGCACCGACAGACAAAAAGAAGGGGCTGCTTTTAACATGGCTTTGTCTGCCGGCGGTGGAGGGTGGGGAGAGCCAAGTTTTGCCATTAGAGGATGATAAACAAGCAATGGTCCTTTTGAGATTTTTCAGTATTTGCTCCAAGTTCAAAATTCAGGAATAGAAAACGCAAGAGTCTGTTCCCAAATATCCCCTACAGCTTCTGCTGGCCTTGGGAATTCTCTAGTGGAAGGTAGAAACCTCCTGCTCAAGCGGCTGTTCATCAAAAGCCTGACAATTAGGTAGAACCAAAACGTTTTGAGCAGCGAAGGTCCACCAAACCCCACAGAGGACTGAAAGGAGTGATGTGCAGCATCCTGCCAACTCACCTGGCAAGGGACCAGGCAACCCAGGCGCACGGTCTGCGATGCTCCTGCCATGCAGGAGACAGCTCTGCTGCAGAAGAGGGGGAAGCTGCAGGCGCTTGTTCTTAAACCAAGGTATAGGGCTACCCACAGGTCTACACCATAAGGTAGGAAGCATGGTCTTTCCTTCTACAAAGTCCCACGGGCAGCTGGAAGACACCAGAGCAACAGGCAAATCTGCTGTGCTGTTACAAACTCGGGGGGGAGGAAAGGAGAAAATGAAAGTTTCTAGATTTTTCTTGACTAAACCAAGATATTTCCATGGATACATCAAAGCGCTCTTGATTTTGCATCAGAGGAGAATGATCATTTCCTCTGACAGTCAGAGGTTTCCTTCCAGGGGCAAAGCCAGATCTGCCCCGCTCCAGCCGATACGAGCACCCTCTGAGCAGCTCCTGCCAGGACCCCAGCAGCAAACCATTTTGCTAAGAGACCTAAAGATTTATCTTTAAGCTACAGACCTATCTCTTTTATTTCCCAAGGAGAAAAGTGAGTTCAGGGCAGGGGAAAGAGGGATTTTATTCAGTCCACAGCTTGGAAACTCAGAGCAAGGAGCTTTCACTTCATGCCGTGCCTCTCCATGGACAGCATTAATGTCCTTGGAGAAAATAAAGGCTTCCACTACGGCAAATTTTCAAGCATTTCAAACCCATAAGATTTATTAAAAATAAAATAAAATACAATAAAAATTTGATTTTCTCTCTGTACATCCCTCCCATTTCCAAACTAGTTAGATCAAACTTCTCTGTGCTAGAAGAACGATGAGGAAGCTTCATAGTCACTTGGCTCCAGCAGCCAGAAGCATGAGATAATGAGGATCTTATGAAACTTTGGAGAAAACCTCCAGCTATGGAAGCTCAGCATGCTGCTCTGGAAAACACTTTTCTTTGCCATGTACACCCAACCCAGAGGAGACATCCCCATAGCAAAAGGACTTCAATACAGGGTCACTAAATCCACTTACGAAGCCAAGAAATAGCTTTTAAAATCTTTTTTTTAATCCACACCTAGGTTTACTAGTTGCTTCTTCTGGGTGGTTTAGGTCCTCAGCAAGCAGCTGCCACCTTGGGAGAAGAGCTCAGAGTGACAAGGATGGGGTTGGCACCCAGAGCCGAGACCGGTCCCATCATCAAGAGGTACCACCAGCTTCCAGCAGCTCCCACCTGCTGCCAACAGCTGTGTTCACCCAGGACGGGGGATTTGCCAGCGGAGTCGGAGCCTGTCAGCTCCGGCACCACCTTCGGAGGTGCGCAGGCAGGAGCTGTGGGAGCGGAGGGAGATGCGACGGGAGGGTGAGCGGGGGGAATAGAGCAACAGGCCAGCCTTTGAGCAGAAAAAAAGGCCACAGGGCTCCCCATGGAGAGAATAAAAGCCCCTCTCCGGCAGCCAGGACCAACTCACAGCCCCCCTTTTGCCCCAGCAGAAGCAAGACGGTAGCACGGGCACCGCTTCCATCAACTGGGCAGCTGCTGAGCTGGGAGAAGAGAGTCCATGTGAAAAAAAAAAAAAAAAAAATCAATGTGCCGTTGGAGAAACCACCGAGGGCTGCCAGTCAATACGCTGAAAAGACACCGCTGCCTGCGACAACCCCAACCAGCAACCTGCTGTTATTGACAGGAGAAGTGGCAGGCTTTAGAAAACAGCATCTTGTTCTTCCCTCCTCCCCCTCCTGAGTAAATTAACCCCAAATCTCTTTGTTTACCCTCGCCCCTAATAAGCTCTCGTGGCTCGCAGAAATAGTATTCCGGGCTCTTTCCTGAGCAGGCGAGAGCCTTTGTTCCCTTTCATCCTGGGAAAAGGAAGGGTTTAGATAAGCTCAGAATGCCAGAAAGCAATTTATTTTGACCTAGACTGTTTCTGCAATGTCATCTCTCAGCTTCAGCGCGGGGGACGCTTTGGTAGCCAGCGTTTACGCAACGCGGCCACGCTCCAACGGGGCCGCACGTCCCAGGCACTGCGCCGGAGTGGTGACCAACAGCCGGTCCCTGCAGCACTGGGAGCAGCCTGAAGTGGTTTGACTCTGGATAAAGGATAAGGCTATGGCATGCGGCCACTCGGCACCCAAGCGACATCCTCCAAAGGTCTCGGCTTCAAGAGAGACGGATGCATCAGCCAGGAGCATTTGGAGTCGCTCAGGGTATCGCACATCCCAAGTCCCTGATGCAGACATGGAAGAGACTCAGGAGGGGACCCTGTGTCTTGTCCCACTTATCCCAAGGCAGCACTAGTTTCACCCCAATGATCCAGAAGGAGCATTTGGTCCTTCCCCCCTCCCCAGAAGAAGAGATTTGCAGTGATGGATCCTCACTGCTCCTCCTGCCTGTTCCTAAGCCCCTGGGTGAGCTCAGCTCTTTGCCTTCAAGATGTTTTTGGCAGCCTCAAGCCTGGAAACTTTCTTTAAAAAGGAAAAGTGAAAGCAGAGAACGTCCTGTAGCTGCACAGCTAATAGCAGGAAGCAACACCAGATGCTGCAAGACTGTCTAAAGAACAGCAGGAGCTGGCGGCACAGCGCTCAGCAGACACGAGCACGCGTCCCTTCCAGCTCCCCTGTTCTGGCTCCATCACCCATTGCCAACCACCCACCCAGACGGCACCAACCGCGGGGCAAACGCCCCGAGAGTGGCACTGCTGCAAACTGGGCCAGGAACACACCCCCACCAAAAAAAGCAGCCCTCTCTTTTGCCAGACCCCCTGTAACCCTCCCATTGCACAGCGTAGACTGTCAGCCCTGCCCCATCCAGGCTGCTCAGGGATCCCAATAACTCATCTCTCTGTCAACAGGGAATGTTTTCATCTCTCTCCCTCCCTGCAGGCAGGCAAAAGTCTCCTCTGCTCTTTCCAGGCAGATTCCTTTTATTATTATTACTATTATTATTACTATTATTTCCCTCTAAATGAGGAGTTTAAATCCCAAATCCTCCAGCCTCCTTTTGGTGTGGGGGAACGACAGTTGAGCAGCAACCTCCAGGAAGACTCGGAATTGCTTGTGGCAGGGAGTCGGAAAAGAAGAGCTGAAAGTTTGGGCATCCGAACTTTTGAGCATAAAGCGAGGCTTGTCTTTCCTTTCCCTCTCCCCCCACCCCTCCTGAAGTTACATAAAAATTAAACCAGGCTCTTTCATTCTCTTGGCAGCCAGCAGCACATCCTGCAGAGCAACCTCGTGTCCCGAGGACTCTTCCACCATGCCGGGAATAGAGAGGAGAAGCGCAGAGCGTTCCCTGGCCGGCTCCCACTGAGCCTTATTTCACTCGCTGTACTTCCCAGCAGGACGCTGATGTGGACAGGCATCTGGAAAGCCTGCGAGGGTTTCATCAATGCTCTTTTTTGTCCTCTGCTTCTCCGCGCTCGGGGTGTCATTAACGTGCTGGTTTGGTTGTGCAACAGCACAGTGAAGGGCGCGGGGTGGCTTTGAAGAGGCAGGAGATGGGCCATGGAGGACCGGTCACCACTGCTGAAGAGCCTCTGGAACCCCTGCGGTTCCTGCCACCACAGAAAGCCCACGCTGGACGTGGTAAGTCAGCAGAAAGCAAATAAACAGGCAGACAGGACAAACAGGCTCTACAGCCTGGTGTTCCCTGAGAAAAAATATTATTTTTGTGTTTTCTTTTCCCTCTAACACCCGTCACTTTGTCAGCACGCCTGTGTGCACAAGGGCACCTCTTGTCTCCCAGGCTCACGGACCCAATCCACTGACAAACAAAGTGCTTGCAGAGCCGCAGGACATGTCTTTACTCCGGATGAGAAGCCTAAGCCTTAGTCACGGCGGTCAGCCACGCTGCCGTGCTGCCTGCCAGGTTGCCTTCATTCCCGCTATAACCCAGCTGCTGGAGTCCGGCCACCGTCAGAACCCTCCAACCTGCCCCGCAGGGAGCCCACACGGCCCATGCCCCACGTCCCCAGGGGTGGCCAAAAAACAAGACGCAAGCCCCGTGCTTTGCTCAGCGCAAAGGAGATCTGGCCACCTGCTCTAGAGGTGCAGCAAACACGCCAGAGAGATGTCCTGAGACCCCTGGGATGAAGAGCGCAAGGGTAGAGGAGGTCTTACTTGGGGCTGATGGCTTCTTTCCCCTTTAAAGACCTGTCTGTGGAGTAATTAAAGCTCCTGTTTCTAAGCTGCTTGGTATTTTAATTGATTTTCTGCACTGGCTGCCCACAGTCTAGTCGTTCAAATCCGACATTTATCTTGCAAGCCTCAAACGAGCGGCGAGGGAAAGCAACCTGCCCAGCACGAGTCCCTCGTGGTCGGGACTGGTTTGCACTGGGGATGCTGTTGGTCAGGCCACCTGGATGCCGAACCAATGCCCTGATCCCCACTGCGTAGCATCTCCGGGCGAGAAGAGCTTCCCACCATGATCTTGTACCTGTTTTTTTTCTCCTGTGAACTTTCTCTGGGCTTTCCAGCGTTCACAGGAGAAGGGAAGATTATCAGTTGTGCATGGTAAGATTCCTGTCAAGAGAAAATTGGGAGCATGGAAACAGGGACGGATGTTTTCAAATTAACTCCTAGTTTCCCCTTTCTGGTTTCAGATGCTGTCAGTACCCAAAGAGGCAAATTCTGCAAAGTGAACGCCACCACATCATCCCTGCAAACCCCTCTGCAGATGCCGCAAGAAGCACGGGACGCCAGGCAGGACTACCGGCCTCTTGGCACTGTCCACGTCCACTTCTGCATCCCAACGCCCTCCACAACACCCTGTCTTCAGAATAAACCAACCAAAACCCCTGGTTGAGCGTCGTGGTATTGGCAGGAGGTGAGTGAGGCTGAGAATACAGCTTGCACTGAAATTCAGGAGGATTAGAGAAGCTTTTTCATAAAATACTAAGTCCATCCCAAACTATCATTGGCAAAGTAAAAACCTGGAACGTACTGGGTAGGCTTGTTTTGTTGTTTGGGGTTTTTTTCTTCTTCTTTTAGCAGAACCCCAAAGCAGATGACAAACATGTATAATAAGCCAAGCCTTAGAAAAAACAAGTTCTTACAACTCCGTGAAAATTACTGACAGGCAGATAAGATTCTTAAATCTGCAGAGTGACCATGGGAGGTCACTTCTACAAATCCAGAGATAAATGCTTTCCCCAGCAGTGGAAAAAACAACACATTGTCCTTCCAAAGTAGTTTTCTGGCCTTGAACTCGCTAATGCTTGGAGCCTGTGTCTGGGAGAAGCCTGCACGTGTAGCTTCTAGCCAAGTCCTCCAGGAGGCATGAGGAAAACCCAGCTCCCAAGGTCCTAGCTTGAAAGTCACTTATAGTTGGGAGCTTCCTGACTTGAGAGATGCTGGAGAGATGCATTCCTCGATGGCTGTGGTCAGGCCGAGCCTCCAGCCTCCTCTAGGAATTTGAAAATAAATCATGCATATAATAGGTGCACACTTAGCATGAAAGGAAGATGCTTCACAGACGACAGATATTAAACCATAAAATATATCAAGGGACATTTCCTGGGAAAAAATGAATTTAAACTGGCTCTCAGCTGAGCAGGAAGCTCGCAGGAGCTGTTGCTAAGTCTGATGGAGGAACGAAACCTAGAGGGAGGCTTTGCGTGAGAAATGTCGAGTTTGCCTAGACCTCCTAGAGATGCTAGGAAAAAGGGTCAGTGGAGGAGCCTTCTCTGCTGTCAGCTTGCAGAGACAGCTCTCTGTGTGGCCCTCAAAAGCCATTGGCTTTGCAGAAGAAAAAACACGGTAAGGTCAAGCAAGATGAACTTTGCAAGCCAAAGCATCTCAGGGATTTACACAGCTTGGTGGCGATACTGTCACCACGTGTGCACGCCATAGGAACATCTGTATGGCTGCTCGGTGTCATACCCAAGGTCCATTCAACCCATCTCCTCCCCAAGCTGTGCCCATCAGGAGAAATCTTGGGGAAAGAGAACAAGAGCTGGAGCACCTCTCCTATGGAGACAGGCTGAGAGTTAGGATTCTTCAGCCTGGAGAAGAGAAGGCTGCAGCGAGACCTTCTAGCAGCCTTCCAGTACCTAAAGGGGCTACAAGAAAGCTGGAAAGGGGCTTTTTAGAAGGACGAGTAGTGATAGGACAAGGGGCAATGGCTTTAAACTGAAAGAGGGGAGATTTAGATTAGATAGAAGGAAGAAATTTTTTACAGTGAGGATGATGAAGCACTGAAACAGGTTGCCCAGAGAAGCTGTGGATGCCCCATCCCTGGAAGTGTTCAAGGCCAGGTTGGATGAGGCTTTGAGCAACCTGGTGTAGTGGCAGGTGTCCCTGCCCATGGCAGGGGGGTTGGAACTAGATGATCTTGAAGGTCCCTTCCAACTTGGAAGAGGAGAGCACCAAAACACCTGAACTTGGGGAAGAGAGCACCAAAAAAACGGAAAGTTTTTTCTTCCAGTGAATGTGGGATTCCAGCAAACAAGTTTATTTTTTTTTCTTTCAAAAAGCATGAGACCATCTCAGGACCACCTATGCCCTTAGGTCTCCGCATGCTCATACAGAGTCTCAGCAACTGGAAGAAGCTGAGATACTTATTGGCTTCTAGAGCACCACACTCTTGCTTGTCTCCTGCCTACTTCTGTTCTTTACACTTTCAGGCAAGCTGGTAAGGAGAGCTGCATTTCCCTGCTGTAACAACAAGAACAAAAGTTTGAGGCTCTTAAGCCACATATCTGGAGCAAGCTGCTATAACTCTGGTGTTTTGTCCCATCCTGGGCATTTTTCAGGCAGGTAGATCCGAGCCCTCGCAGTCTGGGTGTCTATTTAGAGTATCTTTACTTGGCGTGCCTCAACTTTGGAGGTCCACAGAGTCTCCTCTGACAGCTTGCAAAGAGACTTCAACACAGAGGAAAGCAGGACTGCCGAAACAGAGACATCCATCCTGAAGGGACCAACCCTTCTCTGTTTCTCCTGCGGCACAGTTAGCTGGTAACACCAAAAGGATTCTCCCCAGAAGAGAAAACTCAGCCCTCAACACCACCATGGCAGGCAGCCTGCCTTCCTTCATGCTCCGCCCTTGCAACCAACTGGCAAACACGGTACCCAAGTACCTACCAGAGATGTTTTACATGAGATATGAGAAGCAGCTGACTCAGGAAAGACATCGCCACTCCAGAAAAAGCTTCCTTTACAGCCACAAAGGATGGAAAGTAGGTTTCCTCCCTCCAAGAGGTGAGATGCTGCAGGCTAAGCCATGCGGCTCACATAACTACATCAAGCAAAGCATCTCCAACCAACAGGCAGGATGTTTGGCACCTCAGGTGTAGGGGCTTTTAACTGATCGCATCCCCAGGTAATGGAAAGGTCACCAGAGGCAGCTGGAGTCTTTCTTCACTTATTATAGAGGCCAGTATAGAAATACATTAGTAATAAATTCCTGACAGGTGCTCCTGTGTATGGAAACTCAGACAGCGGCAGCTGTGAGTTATGGCCCTATAATTCCTTCGAGGGGTCCCAGGAACATCCCAAGTCATCACCTAATGCCTGAGAAGCCCATCATCAGCCTGATGCGAGCACGGCCTGGCATCCCAGCAAGCTGGGCTTACAGGGGACAGGATCTAGCTACCAAACTTGGGAGAAGGGGAGGGGAAGGGGATTTCCTCCCTCCCCTCAGCCTTCCTTACTCTTCTGATATATCCCCTCCGATTTCTGTTTCAATAAAATAACCTGACTTGGAAGACGCCGGCATTTATTTCCCCTCTTGGGCACGCAGTGACCCAGCAAAGCACCCTGGATCACGCAAGGCTGGCCACATGGACCAAACCAGTGGAAAAGCCACCGGCAGGTTCAGCGGAGATCTGTGCTGGAATACGCAGTCAGCCACGAGAGCGAAGCCGTGTTTCTCGCGGCTTGCAGTGGGAAGGAACCCCAAGATGCTCGGGGAGAGCTCGGCAGGGAGCTGGATTTCGACAGGGGACAGAGGGAAATTCCCCCCACCCTGACGATGCTCGCCAGGGCTTTGGAAACACCAGACTGACCTTTTCAGCACGCAAAGGGAAGAGGCTTTGGCACCCGGGAGGCTTATTTCAAAAGCTAAGGGCACTTTTGCAATCAGAGGCTGGTCTGTAAGGAAGTGACTCCTCCGTCTTCTCCAGCCGAGATTTCTTCCTCGCACAGCACTTCGGCGAGCGAAGAGGAGGGGTTATTTTCCAACGCCAGCGAGCATCAAAGATGATGCAGAAAAATCAAATGAGCCCAAGAGGCCCCACGCTTCCCCCCACTTCACCCCTTCTTTTAATAAAGCTACAGAATATTGTAATCAGCGGAGATTAACCTAAGCTTTGCTCCCAATTATTGTTCCGCTTTCCTACGTGCAGAAGCAGAAAGGGGCTTGACAAACCAACCCAGCTCTGCCATGAAGCTGCACTCCCACTCCTGCGAGTTTGCCTGTAACCTTATTTCTCAGGGAAATCCTCCTTCCCACAAATTGCCGGCTGCGTATCCCCGGGTCTTGCTACAGCGCTTAGGACTCCAGGCCAGGGACTTCTCAACCTTTTCATTTGTGGAGCTTGAAGGATTTTTCCCACGGGGTGAATTCAGACCTGTTGGCAACGGGCTTGCCTTGCTCAGCCCCCCTCCAAACATCCCACCGCCCGCACGAGGACACGCGAGTCGTGCCCAGAAAAAAGGTTATGCTGGAATTACTGCCTTCCTTTCTCCATTGCAGTGGAAAAGCAATGCTGTTGCTGAAGACCAGGTTATTTGGGGACCTGCTTGTTACTGCTCAGTCCTGAACGTGAGGATGAAATGAAAAATGGAAAAGGAAAGGATTGCGCTCCGAATGGCTGCGATGCCTCCCAAGCCCAGCCGGAGCAGCCCAGCTGGAGAGAAAGCTCTTGAGCTTTTCAGACCTGGAGCCATCCCTCTGCAGAGGAGCAGTGGAGGAAAAAAATCAAGCCCATCTCTTCCTCCGCACCCTTCTCCTGGCATAAACTGGCGTGGCTGCGCCTGTGCCGAGGCGGTGATTAGACCCACTGCTGGAGTGGCAGGCGGGTGGCACGTTAAGGGATGGAGGGATGCAGGGCTAATCAGATCTACTAGCTAGTCGGGCTCCTCTTGACTCTCCAAAGGCAGCCCATATTTCCCCTGGAGCTCAGCTTTGATTTTCAAGCCTGCGGTGCTGTAGGAACAAGCCTCAGCTGGTTTCGCAGCCCGTCCTGAGGTTGAGGACAGAAGTGGCTGTTCAGATCCACGAGGTTGACCCCCCGCCTGGTGTATTTGCCACGCAAGCTGGGATCTGCACTTGAAACATCCGTGATCTGCTTCCTTCCATTTGCAGTCGCTGCACGGGGCAAGACAGGGGGTTGATTGCATCTGCTCGGAGCAGCTGTAGGGCTCCAGCGTTGCAGAAACACTCCTTGGAGAACCAAAGAATCGGGTAAATAGAACATCACGGCGAATTAGCCCCGTCACCCTGAAAGGCTGATCCACAAGCGCGTTCGCAGACATACGACGTCTACGGCAGGTGAGGGTTAACACCGAGCCAGGTATCTCCTCCGCTCAGCTGGGAAGGGGGAGAGGGCAGGGGTGCCAGTTGTTTCCCTTATCTAGAACAGAGGCTTTGATAGCAAAAATCATGGCAGCAGCTGGATGCTTTTAGTCGGAAAAAAGACAAGTTGAACCCTTCCTAACCTCTTCCTATGGCAAAAAAAAAAAATTGTTCGCGTTCTCCCTTCTTCATCCAGACTCTTTTCTGCACTCTCCATATGACCTGGAGTGTCCTTTACAGGGGTAGCAAGGAGTGTGAAGATGACTATGTACCTAAGGAAAATGGACGGCCTCTCGAACAGTTTATCACTCCCTGTGCCAGGAATATTTTGCTTCTTTCTGAGGGGTCTTTTACAAATGGCATGGTTTGCCTCCGCTTAAAGCAGACAATCGCTCAGCTGCATCCAGGGGAGCCATGCAGAAGTGCACTGCACTGTTCTCAGTGGAGAGAGACTTCCTGAACACCATCAGCGTTGGGAAACTGTCCCACAAACACGGCACTAGGACAGCGGTATAGGTACGTTCTGATCCCTCATTGGAGATATTTGGCCTATACGGGTGCATTTGCAACTCATCTGTAGGTGGTATATATGTTTATTCATCTCGTAAGCGATGAGCTGTTCTGAAGTGAGCACAGCGGGGTAAGTTCAACCTCAGAAGTTGTTTTAAAATATTTTTCAACTCCAGCCCTGGCAGGGAGCAACTCTTAAACCTCCGGTGATTTGCCAAAAGGTGTATTTCTCACCGTTAACAAGACGAGCAAGTGCGTAAGGAAGCAACGCGAGCATCTGATGGTGCAGGGACACCTCTCAAGGTGGAAGGATTTCTTCTTCTGAATGGCATGGGCAGCCAAGAAGATAGGCGACGTCTTGCCCTGCTGCTACCTGGCTATTGTACGAGACACAACCGCGTTTGCAAGAGTAGCATTCCTCACAGACCTCATCAAAAGCAGCGTTATGTTTAAAGACGAGAACATCCTGGTAATAAATAGGCAGAACTCGCAGCCCTGAGCAGCCTATCTGAATAAATCGGTGTTATTTGAGAGCTGCCTAAGAATACACTTCAGGGAAGGAAAATGATGGCACTGTTTATCAAAATAAGACTCTCTTCACAATGCCTCCTAAAGGATCTCCATGTCCTTCAACCAGGCCCAAACAAAACACAGCATTAGAGGCTCGGTCTGACTCCTATTAAAAGCTTTTTTTTTTTTTTTTTTCCCTCACTGACTTTCACAGAGCTTGGATCAGACACAAAAAGGGAGTGAGGTGTCAATATAGTACCTATTCTTCAGACCACAGGACCTCATTAGCAGAGCCGTGTGAGTAACAGGTCTCCTGGTTCACCGGTCCGGCTGAAAAATCACACTCCAAAAACAATGGTTTGGAGGTCAACAAATTCATTTCAAGTGGAATGAAATGCTTCATTTTACCCAAAATGCATAGCTCAGTTTCTGGTTTCAGTTGATTATTTTTTTTAAACCTTGAACAATTTTTTTTTTTACAGAAGAAACAAAAGCACATGTCTCTTTATTCACTGGCATCCTATCTCCAAACTCAGACTCAATATCTGGAAAAAACCCACCCAACCTGCTCTCTTGACCACTGGAGTTGGTGAATGTGCTTAGAAGCCAAGATGCTCCATTCTAAAGCTCCACAGACTCACAGTCATGAGCCTAAAAATGACCTCAGCAGCCTGTAGAAGGCACAAGGGTGGAAGCAGGGCTGGGGTTTGCATGCTGGGACATGGCCACCATCCTCAGTCCACAGACGATGGAGATGATGGTAAGTCAGCACCAAGATTCTGCTGCTTTCCAGCTAAGCATTTTAAGGCATCTTGGGATGTGTCCAAGACCTGGTTTATAGGTGGCTCAGGTATTTACGTGGGAAGGAGCAAGGTGGTTCCCGTTTCGGCTGTGCCAAGCTCTTCCATCTCCTGTTAGCAGCGACAGTCACCTGCTTTACTACACGTTTGGCAGAACAGGAATAACCCCCCTCCCCATACTGCACTGGTTTTATGAACGGCAACAGGTGTTTCAGACCACACGTTACCCTGCTCCGTCACTGTCAGAACAAAGTGAGGAACATCGTGATGGGTGGCTGACAGCGCGGTATGAGTTTTAGCCAATCATCACAGTCAAAGCTGGAGCCTGGCCAGGACAAGTGGTTAACACCTCTTCCACCTGCTCCAGCCAAACATCCCAGGAGATCATTAGAGACTGCATGTGACCAGCAGTGATAACTAACCACAGAAAGTTGTTATTTCTCAAAGCCAGTTCATGTTACGCCTCCGTCATAGACTTGACAGCAGTCAGTAACAACACTGGCAATTAAAGTTAGGGAAGACGCTCTGATTAACACGATAACGACCACTGATGGTCACGTATCTGTACAGAGTCCTATCAGGTGTTTTTTTCTTAGCCAAAAATTATTCACATACCATCAGCAACAGCCAGATCATCAGCTCACCACTACTTGAAGTATCTGAACTGGGCTTCAGCTACCCAGCTCCCAGAGTCCTTCAGAGGGGAGAGGGATTTGGGGAATGTGGGTGTCACTAGAGCCTTTTACCCTCTCCAGCCAGCAGTGCCAGGGACTTCACGAGCCATCCCTGCAAGTCTCACCATGGCCCAATTCAGTAACTGCCTGTGGATTTCAATATGTAAATATAGTAAGAGGATTGCAGAGGAGAGATTTGTCTCGACTAGGAGATTAGTTTTAGATCAAATTTGGCTAATGTGGGAAATGCTGCTGGCTAGGACGCGATCACTTCAATTAGCTCAGGAGCACTTCTCTGCATCTCTTCTCCTGGGCCAGGCGTAGCTGGCAAAGGAGAGGCTAAGGAGATGCTGAAGCTCCGAAGGGAACAGCAGCACAAGCTGCCCTCGCTCGCAGAAAGGTGTTTTTGCGTTGAGCCAGCAGAGCTCAATTGAGCATTTCTGTCCGGTGCCTGCGCATTCCCCATACATCGTGTTCCCACACCTCCTCGCTGAACTCCAGCGCCCTGCTCCTCTTCACTGCCCGAGTCGTGAGCGTCTCCGGGGAGCTGGCTGCACGTGGTGCTGCCAGCTGTGGCACAAGGCCACTGGGACAGAAGAGAAGAGATTGCACAGGTCAGAGCAGAAATCCAGCACCAGCGCTCTTCGCAGTCTTTGCAGCATCCTCCATCAGCCTGGGCCGGGATACTCAACGAGCGACGTGTGCCTCGCCATCACAAATTTCGTATTTTCCTCCAGAAATTTAAAATAAATACATGTCAATAGGACATCTGCTGCTAAGGGAAGCAGAAAGACACAGGAATCAGCCGTCGGCATCAGACCGCTCTCGGAGAGAAGAAACCAGAGTCAGAATTACTTCATGCATTAACTTGTGTAGCACAAGGTCGCTTGGACGCCTGTTGTGCTGGGAGATGCAAGGTTCTCACGCAGGTAGCTCTGATATTCCATCCAGCCTTTAACCACCTGCCTGTGTCTCCTTGCAGGGAAACGAGGAGCAGCCACTTGCCTGCGTTTTGAGGGTGCAATGTCAGAGGCACCCATAGGCCTGGCTTCCAGCTAGGGATTGCGTCCAGCATTGCATCTCCGTACGTTTTCAGGGAGTCAATGCAGCCCTCTTCCTTCAACGCCTTGTCACGAGACGCAAGCCAAAGCAGTTTCTTTGCCACTTGATAGCCTGACTCCTTGACAGCTCCTGCTCACCCAAGGTTTACTTCCATCATCTGCCTCCACTAGATGCCCAACACCTCGGTATCAAATGCCTCTTTGGCCTTGGAGGGGTTCCCTACTGAAGGCTCCCTAGTTCCGGCAAATCCAAAGACTTTTCGTTGGATGACGGCAGGGTTTCCAAGGTGAGCTGATGGGCTGGGTTTGTGCTGAGATATAAAAGGCTTTCTGGCCAGGATGACCCCCAGGA